>NW_028255794.1:0-712500 GCF_964263255.1 Lissotriton vulgaris | reverse complement strand
GGCATCATGGTGAAAGTGAATAATATAAGTTAACTCTTTACTTTTTTTGTTTTTTAGTTTTTTTCTTTATCCATTTTCTCTTTTAAAGTACTGTCAAGCATTTGCGTTTATTGCACAAACATGTAGCCTAAGCCTAGGCTACACTTCACAACTGGGTCAATTGCAACCCTAGACATGTTCAGGACATGGGATATTTTAAAAGTACTGTATACCTCTGTCCAGTTGATCGATAGGACAACCAAGCTAGTTATATTCATAGGCAGGCCTGAATGAAAAAGTCCTACAAAATTACCACAAGTGGCTCAATGGAGAGGTGGGAAACCCAGAACAGAAAAATAGTTCAGAGACAGGTGTAAAAGTCTTCTGTTGAGTTCAACCCCCCCGGGGCTCTGCTATCCATTTCCAGTATGTATCTGGTCTCCAACCTTCTTAGGGCACCCTCCCTATCTCCTCCTCTTCTCAATGGGCCCACACTGTCTATAGCATAGTATTTCAAAAGGGTGCTGTCATGTTGTGGCACTCTTTGAAGTGGCGGGCCACCGGATATGCCGGTTCGCTGGTATTGATGGCCCTTATGTGCTGGAGTATCCTCTTGTGCACCTGCAGTTTGGTGCTACCCACATACCGCAGGGCACACGGACACTCCAGCACATAAACCACAAACTCACTTTTGCAAGTCAGTTGTTTCTTGATCTTGCGTGCACTGGGGGTAAACGGGACTGCATATTCTGTTTTGTTGAGCCCATGTTGGCATGCTTTGCAGGAAGAACACTTCCTGAAGCCCTTGCTCTTGTCTAACCAGTTGTTGATGGTTGTAATCTCTGGGCTGGATTTGACCAATGCATCTTGCATCGAATATGCTTTTCTATAGGTGATGGATGGTGTAGCAGGAATTTTATCACCTATGATAGGGTCACATTTGATTAAACCCCAGTGCCTGGAAATGATCTTGCTGAGCGCCCTATGTTGCCTATTGTAGGCCCAGATCAGTCTGACTGGCTGATCTTGGGAGATAGTTGGCCCTGTAGTGTCTTTGCGTTGTAGGGTTTCGCTCCGTGATAGAGCATTGGCTTTAGCAATGGCCTTGTCAATTTGCCCAGGGTTGTACCCCCTTGCCAAGAATATAACTTTGCTAGCTTCCTGTGCTAGATGACATTGAGCTTCAGTGCTGCTCAGCCGTCTGATACGCAACATCTCCCCATAGGGGATGCTGCGTATGAGATGGGAAGGGTGGTGGCTACTGGCATGGAGTATTGTGTTACCCGCCGTGGGCTTCCTGTATAGCCTGGTTTCAAGTTTGTCCTGTCCATTTGATACTCTCATGTCTAGGAAATGCACCTGCTCTTTACTGATATCGGAAGTGAACAGTAAGTTGTAGTGGTTACAATTCAAATCTCAATAAATTGCTCAGCTTCCTGACGAGTGCCCCTCCAAATGAGGAACACATCATCTATATAACGATACCAGCGTACAATGGACCGCAGAGCTATGTCAGAGTGTTCACCAAAGAGGACCTGTCTCTCCCAATAGCCCATATGCAGGCAGGCATAACTGGGAGAGAAACAGGCCCCCATGGCAACACCCCTGACCTGCTGGTAGTATCTGTTGTTAAACATAAAGAAATTGTGGTGCAAACAGAATGAAATCATAGACAACAACATGCGATTGTGATTTGCCATCAAAATCGGTCTCAGTCCCAAGAAAAATTCTGTAGCTCGTAGACCATCTTGGTGGTTAATACTGGTGTACAAAGATGTAACGTCCAATGTTATCAGCCACCAATCAGGATCCCACTCTATATCCTCGATTTTGCGCACAAAATCATTAGAATCCTGAACAAATGACGGTAAACTTTGTACATGTTCTTGCAGAAATGAGTCTACATAGATGGTTGTCTTTTCTAACAATCCCCCGCAAGCTGCAATAATAGGTCTTCCCGGGGGGTTGACCGGGTTCTTGTGAACCTTTGGGATCAGATATAGGACCGGCATGACCGGGTTGTCATTTTTTAGGTACTTAAGCTCATCCATGCTCAACAAACCAAAAAATCTCCACCCCATCAACAATGAATAGAAGTCTGCCTGGGCTTTCCTCACCAGGGTGATGTCACTGTGTCTATAACAATCTGGAGAGAGCTTCTTTCAAATATAGTTGTCGCGGCCATAACACTATATTGCCCCCCTTATCAGATTGCCTGACAATGACATTTTCATTTTGTTGGATCTTTTTGATGAGCTTCAAGTATTGATCATTCTGTGTGTATTTCCTATGTTTAGAGTTGAGCAATTTTGAGTGCATCCCTTGATTTCCTTAACAGCTGCATCGTGGAAAATGTCGATATTATCATATATCATCACAGGAGTATATGTAGAGCGTGGTTTAAACGATGTGAAGCCCCCCACCTTACTTGTTGTTTGTGCTGAAGCATCTTGCGACATTGATTGTTCCAGTCCGAGTGATTCCATAGCCTCCAAGCATGGGGCATCCTGAGCTAGGAGCCCCTGGTTAGTCAAATCCGCCCTCACAGGGGTGTTATGTGTCTTGCCACCCGAAAAATGCTTCTGTAATTTTATCTTGCGAACAAATTTATATAGATCTATCCTAGTGTCCACATAATTAAAATCACAAGGAGGACAGAATGTGAGACCCATCGATAGGATGCGGAGTTCGGACTGAGAAAGCACCATGTCAGTAAGGTTGTTGACCGAGGGGGCAGTATCTGGTGTTTTTAAATGATCGCTCACTTCCTGTTCCATTTCCTGGTGCTTTTTTTCTTTTTCTGCTGATTTTTTTCTTGAATTGGCTTTTCGGCGTTGGTATTAAGCATGGGCGAATTTTGCGAATCTGGCGTTCGCGAATTTAGCGGATTTGCGAACTTGCAATCCGCAAAATCCGCGAATTCCCGTGAATTTGCAGATTTTTTTTTTGTGTTCGCAAGTGTTTCTGCCAGTTCGCGAGGATTTGGTACTAGTTCGCAATTGCGAACTTACTTGTCGGCTCGCAACGGTCGCGACTATGTTGTTTCTACGTCTGGTTCATCATCACAGCCTCCCAGCACCCTCTGTTTCTCCACTGCCACCCTCTCTTTGACCCATGCCACCCTATGTTACATCAATGCCACCCTCTGGTTCATCATCACTGTAGAAGATGGGGGGGAAAAGCAAGCCCACCTGCCCTGCTTGAACTGACATGAATTAATTTGGGGTTAGTTTATTAACAACACCTGCCCTGCCCCAACTGACAATAATGAAGTAGGGGCTAATTAATGTGTCATGAATTTGAAGTTCCAGCCTGGCACCTGGTTGTCTGCTCCCTTAGCTGTAAATCAGGACCTTTGTGGCATACAGTTAAGGTCAGAGCAGGGTCACACAATAGTTGCAAGCAGGCGACTGAATTCTGGAGGGCCCCCTCAGGAAGCACTACAGGGAATCGTTACAAATCATGAGGTTGACCTTTTGCACCTGCTCATTGCTTTTGCAAAAATCGTTTTTCGTTTTTTTTGCGCTATTCGCGAGGCGCGGCGTCGTGCGAAACCGACCGCGGAAGCCGCCAATTCGTGGGAATGAGCTTTATATTTTTTTTTGCGGCTTGTTGTTTCGCGAGTTTTTTTGCAGTATTCGCGAGCCGCTTGCAGCGCAACACGCGAATTTACCCCAAGGTCGAGTACGGGCGCGGCCATTTTGTTTGCGTGACGTATTTCCGTTTCCGCCCGCTATGTATAATCTCGCGAAGTAAGCGCATTGCAAGTACAAGTTCGCACGAGTTCGCGAGGAAAATCTCGTGCGAACTTACTTTCGCGCTCGTGAACGGGCGGCCATCTTGTTTTTCATTCATTTCCTGTGTCTGGGCATGGTGTTTAATCCTCTTGCTATCTTTGCCATCCTTTGCTTGTTTTCAGTTTTTTTTGAACGATTTTGCTTCCTATCTATCCCTCTCTTTTCCTAGCTGTATATTTTTGTCTTTTCTGCTATTTTTCTTTACTTTTAAACTACTTTTTTAAACTCTTTTCTTTTCTTCTTCCCTATCCTATTCCTTCTTAATTTTCTACTTCCTACCTTACCTGCCCAGACCATGGTGAAGCCAGGCGCCGTGAAGCTGCCCAGGCACTTGAGGGCCGCAGCGGCGGCGGGGAGGAGGAGTCCTGGACCCCGTGCCAGGACAGCATGCGGTCGATTGAGGGGGGAGCAGGAGACGCGACGGGAGATCTTCAGCCCAGAGGAAGTGGGCGCGCTGGTCTACTTCGTCCAGCGCCGCCTGTCCAGGACCATCGCGGGAGGCGGCAGGATCGCGGCCGGCTACAACATCCGGGAGCGCCGGAAGCAGTGGGAGAAGGTGTGCTGGGCCATGTCCCAACTCTCCGGGGTCCAGCGCACCTACAGCCAGGTCACCCACCGCTGGACGGACGTCCTGGACAGGGAGCGCGACCTGCTGGACCAGCTCGGCTTGGAGATCCCCGGGCTTGGTGAGTAGTAGTAGCTATTTCATCACTCACTACTATGTTTTCTCCTGCTCTGTGTTGTTGTATTGGAAATATTTGTTTTTTACATGGAGCAAGCCAATAATGCTGCTGACGATTACATTGTAGTTAAATTATATTTCAAAATCTTCTGTGCATTTCAGGTGCACTGCTCTCCTTCTCAGTGGCGTTGCTACTATGCTTATTTGTGTTCTATTTTGTGGTCTCATTGGCCTGAGTAACAATTATGTATGAGTGTACTTTACAGAACTGCGTAATGCTAGACACTAGGGGGCAGATTACATTTACAAGCCCCTTGCGCCACGTTTACGTTGCCTTGCGTGACGCAACAGCGGCGTAAACGTGGCGCATCCCTGCGAGTCATTTACAGCGTGACACATCTAGGGAGATGCGTCACGGTATAAAGCCGTGGGCCTGCGCCACAATGGGTGCGTTCCTAGTATTCAGGGTGGGCGGTCCTGCGGCTGTGCGCCTCGCAAAAGTGCCTGCGTGAAATCTACAAGATTTAACGCAGGCACTTCTGCGACGCTGCTACGTCAATTCAATTCCTTATGCCTGCTTGAAGCAGGCGTAAGGACTGACACAGCATGTTAAGTATTGGGTGGCCCGGAGCATTACTGGAGTTGCATTGCATTGGCGACGTGACTCCAGCGATGCGCCGCTCTTACGTGACGAGATGCGTCACGCAAGTGCCTACCCTTGCGCCAGGGCGCGCCGCATTGTAAATGAGGCGCATCTGCCGTGTCGCAAGGGTAGTTTTGCGTGACGCATTTGATCTGGCGCATCTCTGGAGATGCGCCAGAACGCGTAAGTAAGTATGCCCCTAAGGGGCAGAATTGCAATTACTGTTGCATCCCTGCAAAGTAGCAGGGATGCGCCAGTAATTGTGCAGCCCGCTACCACCACCAAACATGGTGCGCCGTATTTGCAATGCGGCGCACCATGGGCCCAAAGCGTCACCGAAGCTTTAAGGCTGGAGTTGCGTCGCAACGAAGGCGCAGCTCCAGCAATGCTCTGGGGTACCCTATCTCCCCAATGCTGGTTCAAGCCGTACGTCTGCTTCAAGCAGGTGCAGGCCAGGGTTTGTGTGACGCATCATTGTCCTAAAGGTGACTGATTGAAATTGTGTAGATTTCCCTCAGCCACTTTTAGGATGTGTTCCAGCGCAGGAATGCCCTCCCTTGCGCTGGAACGCCCCCTGATGGCGCAGGGCTTTATAACGGGATGCATCTCCCAAATGCGTCACGTTGTTATAATATTATACGCCGCACCATGGCACCTCTTTTGTTTAGCTGCTGCGTCACAAAAGTCACGCAAGAACGGAGCAAAAGAGCCGCAAGGGGCTTAAATCTGCCCCTTCCTTTGTACCCCTGACAATAAGAAAAATAGTGGCGGTGGATTGATAGTTTGACTATTTAAATGACTGGTTATGTAGCAGGCAACTGTTAGTGTTGTTACTGATCTGACTGAAATCACAATGGAGTTTGTCTGTCACTTTGCGTCTTGCCTGCGGACTGCTGCCTGCCAGTCCTAGGTGAACCTTTCAGTACTTTGTTTAGTGAGTTACGTGACTTTCGAAGTCGCAGGTCCGCAAATCAATGAAAACTAACCCTAATCAATATAATTTCACGGAAATATTTTATTATTGTTGTTTTGAAATGTTTGATTTGGTTGACATTGACAAGCAACAATCATCCATGTTTTCTGTTCTTTCTTTCATGTTGTACGTCAGCTCCCCCCAGGGGCGAGGGAAGGACACAGGAGCAGCAGGCGGATGCTGTTGAACAGGGCCAGGATCGGGCAGGCGAGGGCTCCTTTGCTGGCCCCAGTAAGTTTTCATTTTAGACTAGTACCTACTTTTCCTAGCGTTCCTCATTTGATTTTTTTCAAAATCGTCTTTGATCTTCTTGTAGACTGTATCTAAATTCTTATCCTGCCTCTACTATGACTCCCTGTGGTATTACTAGATTATTCTTATTAGTCTGTCTGTGTAGCTAACTAAGATTGCACGGTTGGCGAAACTCCCATTCTAGTCAGCAATAGCTCTATCAACTTAGTGCAGTCCTCTGGGATTGTCCATAATGTCTTTTGAAGTGTTCTATCTGCTTTGAAAATTCCCAACTATAAAATGTGCATGACCACCAAGAAAGAATAAGATACTACCTTTTGGTTTGGATAGGAGGACAATCCATACCACTACTGTTGCGGGGACAATTCTTCTGCAGAAACAGAACTATGGACAATAAATAGTGCATTGCTTATCAATTATAATAGGCGCTGTTAGAGTTTCCACATACCTCTGTGATAACAGACTTTGAACCCCCAATGTCCTTACTGACTGACTACATAGTGTGGCACAGTCATTTACCTCCCGAATTCATTAATGATTGATCCCCAATCATGATTATCCAACGTAGCTCAAGAGTACGGACTCGGAGTCAGAGTCAAGAAGTGTCAGAGGCACGGACTCATGCTTGCAAAAATTGCAAAACCTTTCGCTCAGTCACTCTAGTCTGGACCAAAAAACACAGAGTCTATTTAAGTTTAAAAGCTTTATTAAAAGTAAACACATTTATTAAAATGAAGTCATAATAAAAAAACTAAACGTTTAACTGGGACTGGAAAAGTGGTTAGTGCTGACGATTAATTGAAGACATTTCTTGTGGTCGAGCCGAGCTCTCACCTTGTTTCAACTTGATCTTGTTGTTAGAAGTCCATCTTCTGTCTATGTGGAGAAAAATGGTGCATGTTAAAAAGCCAGCCTTCATCAGTTGTGCCAAAAAGTGCAGCAAGACAACACCCTTCCCTGGAAAAAGGGACATTTTTTTTTACTTTAGAGTACACAGTCACAAATTACATTGTTTTCACATGTCTTCATTCCTAGACCAAATACTAGTGAGTGGTTTATTCTAACATTCTTAAATGTACTTTGTAGGTGGAACATCTGGTGGCGGGGCCAACGCGGAGGTGGTGGTGCTCGACACAGAGGCGGAGGGCAATTCCTCAGGGGAGGATGCGGCGGTTTCAGTGCCGGCTGTGAGAGTTCCGACGGTGGTGGTGGCGGGCAGAGGTAAGCTCTTATATATTCCTTACTTATTGAGATTGAAGACGTGGCTGGGAAGGAAAGAATATGAGATGCATGGCTGGGTGAATGATGAAGCAATGATTGGTGGAAGGACAACAGCCTGGGTGGGTGACACAGAAACTGTATGTGTCCATAATATACCTGGATCATGCTACTATCTGACTCTTAGATAGCATATGTGTATCTAGAGCAGGGGTACTGATAGTACGGCCCGCGGGCCGGTGGCGGCCCGGCAAGCCTTCCTTGGCTGTGCACAGACCTTGCAGACAATCACTGCTCCCCCGGCCCCCCAGAGCAGAGGCTTTGTTGTATTTCACCTGTTAGCTCCCCTGCATCTCCACTCTGACAATCACTGCTCCCCCGGCCCCCACAGAGCAGAGTGGAGATGCAGGGCCACAAAGAGGTGAAATAGAACAAAGCCTCTGCTCTGTGGGGCCGGGCAAGCAGTGATTGTCAGGGTGGAGATGCAGGGGCGCTACAACAAACAAAGCCTCAATAATATGTTAATGGTCTTTTAAAGACCTGTTAAGTACTTTGGTGTGGCTGTCTGTGTGTGCGCGTTGAGGAAGCTGTCTCAGCCCGGGCTGAAGGCTGACACAGACAGACACACACACAGTGAGATGTCAGAGGGGGAGGGAGAGGGAGGGCAGGAGGGAGAGAGAGATGAAGAGGGAGGGCAGGAGGGAGAGCAGGAGGGAGAGAGATGTATGTAAATGCTGGGTCTGGTGGCTCAGTGGATGAAGGCATCTGCTGCAGGGACCTGTGTGCAACCTCATGGACACAAGTTTTCGTTTTGCTTTAGCCCCGCCCCCTCTGACTCCGCCCCCACCAGTGCGGCCCTCGGCCACAAACTACACTGTAAATTTAGCCCCTGAGAGAAAGTTTGTGAGTACCCATGATCTAGAGAGAGTAGACGGTCAGTGGATGAACTAAGTGTAACTTTGAAGAGCATGTAACACTGCACCCGCACGTCCGTTCCAGTGTAGGAAAGGCAAGGAAAAGAAGTTGTAATTTTGTCCAAATACTACCATCAATAGTAGCAGTAGTTTGTATTGCAAGCACAGCATAGATCCGGTTATTACGGTGGCCACTCCCTACCTCTCTTAATAAGTTTAGTAGTACTCAGTCATTCATGTGTGGATGTATCACTGGTCACTCAATAAAAAGCAAAGCACCTAAAGTCATCCCATATGTAAGCAAAAACATCCCATGTGAGGTGATAGATAATCATATTATTTATCTTCTTCATTTTCCATTTCTAGTACTCATTTGCACTGTAGGGTGAAAGTTAAATTAATTAAGCAGTAGCCCTTGTAACAGAGTATTCTCAGTGCCACCCGTAATAGAAAAGTAGGAGCTTCACCACCTGCATGTACTGGACCGGTACAGTAACGCAAGTCTAGGTCACTCATCATGGCGTGCGTCTCTTTTTCTCGGGTGCAAGTTCACTGCGCTAGCATTATGCCGGCTTGCAGAAGATAACGTACCAATTTTCCTAAACAAGAGACAAGAAGAAGAATAAGACTGGTGTACTTTAATAGTCGACTCCAATGGAAGTCCATAGTGCTCGTAGAATTTGTTCCTTAAACTCCCACTAATGTTAGAGCAAGGATGAAGAAGTGGGAGGTTAGATAGATACTGGCCTCAATAGTTATGTAATGCGCTTGCAAGTTGCTAGTTGTACTGCAACACAAATTTCTGCTGAATGATTGAGTTAATCTTAAAGAGCATTGGTTACAGACTATGTCTTTCTTTCTTCATATAGATGCTCCTTCCAAACGAACAAGGAGGAAGGAGCTGGCTAGAGCGGCCCGGCAACGGAGGATCGCTGCCACTGTTGCAGAATATCAGCGGCTGGTGGCCCTGGAGGACGACGAAAGTGTGCAGTCGACCACAACAACAACGTCGTCTGCATCGGCCTCCGTGCCCCCACGGGCTGCCACCCAGCACAGTGCTCCAGCCAGACTGAGCCGGGCTGCCAAAGCCAAACGCCACCGCCGAGCAGCAAGGACAACAGCTGCCTCTCACAGCCATTGTAACTGCAAGGCACGCCTGCGCCGCAATACCCTGAGGGTGTCCCGCCTTCAGCAGGAGCTCCACCACTTCACAAACGTGTTGGAGGGGCTCCGCGTAGAGCACGCCTTGCTCCGCCAGGAGTATGATGCCCTGGACCAAAAAGTAAACAGCATCCACCCATAGTGTCCCTTGCCCCTTTTTTAGAGACTTTTGGGGGGTGGGAATCGGGAGTTGGGTTTGGGACTTTTAAAGGACAACCGTTGGGGTTAGGGAGGGTCTTGCGGGAGATTATTTTGTTAGGGATATAAATATACTTTTTCAAACTTTATCTGAGCATACCTGTTTTTTACTGCTTGCCTGGTGGGTGGGGGTTTAACAGTAACTTTGTTTTCCTGAAAGTTTAGTGCCATTTTCTTCCTTTAAGTGTAAATGCCCAAATGTTTTCAACACTAAGTGCCTCTCACAGAGTAAGTGAAGTGAATTCAAGAGTCCTAGGACTTTAGTAGTACTACCGTCAGTCTCTCGTCTCTCCTAATACTCCATTGTACTCCCTCCCACCAAGCGCTTATCTTACCTGTAATTTGTGTTTTAAAGTAGGGCTAGACCCAGGGCTGGCTCCAGGGGAAACAGCGAATAAGGTTGGCAATCCTGGGCGGATAAAATTTCCTCATAGCGGTGGTACTAGTGGTGTGACACAGTGGCAGTTGCATGCCTATGAAAAAAAAAGAAAATGAAATATGGTTTGTCCTCCTGAGCAATACAGCGGTACAATAGAGAATATAGCAGGTGACAGTACACTAGAACAGTGCCACATTGTAGCCTAACAAATGGTAAAGTACAACTACTAATTCGGTTGAAGTTCTTTGACATTAGCCATGGGTCTTTGTCAAGCAGAGTAAGAATATATCCTCGGATTTCTTCACCAGCCTGTTGCTATCACCTTATCCTCCCCAGCAAGTGTGTGGATTTATTGCTGTAATTTAGTCACACATCAATCAAAACCACACAGCCCGGGGGAAGAGGGTTAGGGTTTGAAAAATGGATGGGTACGGGGGTTTTTGGGAAAGGTTTTGGGAGACAAGAAAAAATAGCACAGCATGGACAAACAATTGTGAACATAAACAAATCTTTGGGTACAAACCTATCCATCAATCTTTGAAAGTGCATGCACTACTGCATGCATGTCAGTGAAAAGTAAGTAGTACTTTCGACAACTGTGGAAGAAAGAATGCGACAGTACAGGGCGTGTGTGGAATTATTGATAACTATATTCAACATAAGGTCTCTGTTGCCAGATACCTGAGAGCCTTGCTGGTCACTATAAATCCATTCACAACACTCAATGGGGTTGGTCTGGAAGGTGTAGTAGATAGAAAAGGAGAAATTGCTCTTTTTCTAGGTGTCCCCTCACTCACCAGGGTTGCCCCTTGGTGACATGCTTCATCATTGGGGCCATCCCAGTCCTCTACAGGCTGGGGCGTGCTGCGACTTGCGAATTACGTAGGAGCACTTACAAATGACTATGTGTGGTGCAGATGTGATAGTGGAGTGGACTAAGTGATGTGTTAAAGGATCAATTTAGAAGCAGAGAGAGATCCAAGAAATGCAGTCACAGTCCTAGAAAAACACAATGGATACTGTATCTGTATGTTGTTGTAGTTGTCCTGTTGAATTTGGTAAGTAAGTTGCATGCAGAAAAGAAATCCTCTTATTAGCTGCACTCCTCCATTGCAGCTGACGCTTCGTCCATCGATGTTGGTCACCACCAGAAGACACCCTGTAAAAAAAGCACAGCATGGACAAACAATTGAACATAAACAAAGCTTTGGGTACAAACCTATCCATCAATCTTTGAAAGTGCATGCACTAGTGCATGCATGTCAGTGAAAAGTAAGTAGTACTTTCGACAACTGTGGGAGAAAGAATGCGACAGCACAGGGCGTGTGTGGAATTATTGATAACTATATTCAACATAAGGTCTCTGTTGCCAGATACCTGAGAGCCTTGCTGGTCACTATAAATCCATTCACAACACTCAATGGGGTTGGTCTGGAAGGTGTAGTAGATAGAAAAGGAGAAATTGCTCTTTTTCTAGGTGTCCCCTCACTCACCAGGGTTGCCCCTTGGTGACATGCTTCATCATTGGGGTCCTCCCAGTCCTCTACGGGCTGGGGCGTGCTGCGACTTGCAAATTACGTAGGAGCACTTACAAATGACTATGTGTGGTGCAGATGTGATAGTGGACTGGACTAAGTGATGTGTTAAAGGATCAATTTAGAAGCAGAGAGAGATCCAAGAAATGCAGTCACAGTCCTAGAAAAACACAATGGATACTGTATCTGTATGTTGTTGTAGTTGTCCTGTTGAATTTGGTAAGTAAGTTGCATGCAGAAAAAAATCCTCTTATTAGCGGCACTCCTCCATTCCATCTGACGCTTCGTCCATCAATGTTGGTGACCAGAAGACACCCTGTCCACTCCCTGCCTGGTGGATGCTGAATTGCGGCTCGCTAATGTGAAGCCTGACTCCATCCTTTTTTCCCCATTGCACAGACTGAAACCCGGCCTGTAATTATTAAACGAAAAACAGGAAGTGATATAATATTACAACACCACTGATAAATAAATATAAGGTATGTAGGCTGTGGAGTGCAAAAACTCACACTTTGATTTTCCTAGTAGACAGTACAATATTTTTGACAGTGCGTACTCTGTCTGAGTCACCTTTTGAAGGATAAATAAGTATGGGCAAATTAATGTAGCGGATCTTTCCCCTCAAGCTAGGTGTACTGTAAACTGTGTTTTAGAACAAAATTAGATCTTCCCAGCAGTGCTCCCACCCAGACCCTTACTAAAGCCAGTCGCAAAAATGTAGAAGACCCCCAATCAAATCGCAAAAAACGAGGCCTAGCAGAAAACTGGTGACAAAACGTACTTTGAAAGTAAAAGTAGCCCAAATACCCCCTTACCCACCGTGGATTGCATTCAAACCACTTGCAAGCAACCAAGCAAAAGTATCCATAGCCAGCATCGCTCCAAGACTCGAAAACCCCCCCACCCAGACACATGCAATCGAAATACTGCTAACCCTAACGAACCCTAAGTTAAGAATAGTGGCAAAGGCTTTCTTTAACTATGCCAAATCCCTCCTTTCCCACCATGGATTTTCTTCAAATGACTTGCAACCAAAATTACACATTCTCACGAGTGCTCTAAGACCCCAGAACTCAGTTGCAAAAATGTAGAACACCCCGAAACACATGCAATCCTGCTGCTAGGGCTAACGAACCCTAAGTTACAAAAAGTGCCAAAAGGCTTTTCGGCGTGGATTTTGTCCCAACAACTTCCACCCGGTATTAGACCTTCCCAGGAATGGCCCAAGACCCTCCAACCCACCCGCCAAAAAGCACAACACCCCCAAACAGGCCAAAAGCAACATCTCCTACTTACAATATTTCTCGGCCTTCGGTCCAAACGCGCTGCGTAGCTTGGCCATAAGTCCCTTTTGCCACCACGGATTTCCTGAAAAGCAAATGCAATCAAGATTAGAGTGTCCCAGCAGTGCTGACAGACCCCGAAACTCACCCACAAACAGATGGACCCCCCCCTAAGAGCACCTCAAAGGCAAGCAAGTCAGCAAAAACACACAAAAAATTCCGCCTGGGATTTGGTCCAAACCACTTTTATCCGGTATTAGAGCTTCCCAGCAATGGCCCCAGAGCCGTCAACCCAGGAGAAAACGAGTAGAAGACCCCCAAACAGCCAAAGAGCAAAAGTACAAAAATGGGGACTTAGTCATTTTTTCCCAAATTTCCCAAATCACTCCGCGCGCGCTCTGCAGCTAGGCCCTAACTCCCCTCTGCCACCATGGATTTGCTTCAAACCTCTTGCAAAGTAAAGTATCTATAGCCAGCAGTGCTCCCAGACCCCGAAACCCACACGCAAACACCAGGAAGCCCCCCAAACCGGCCCCCGAAAACGCTACATTGAGCAAAATGTCAGAAATAGCAACAAAAAAAATCGGCCTGGATTTTGTCCCAACCACTTCTACCCGGTATTAGACCTTCCCAGGAATGGCCAAAGACCCGCCAACCCACCCGCCAAAAAGCATAACACCCCCAAACAGGCCAAAAGCAACATCTCCTACTTACAATATTTCTCGGCCTTCGGTCCAAACGCGCTGCGTAGCTAGGCCATAAGTCGGGGTTGCCACCACGGATTTCCTGAAAAGCAAATGCAATCAAGATTAGAGTGTCCCAGCAGTGCTGACAGACCCCGGAACTCACCCACAAACAGACGGAACCCCCCCTAAGAGCACCTCAAAGGCAAGCAAGTCAGCAAAAACACTAAAAAATGTGCGCCTCGGATTTGGTCCAAACCACTTTTAGAGCTTCCCAGCAATGGCCCCAGAGCCGTCAACTCACCTGCAAAGAGGTAGAACAACACCCCCACAAGTGCTGAGTCTTTCTTCATTGGGCGTAAACCAGCCCTCTGCTTTGATGGAAATAGGAGTCTGGAGGAGGAGGATAGAGGAGCATGTTCTTCTGAACTTGTGAACCTGAGGAATGCAGACTGGACTGCGGCACCTTCAAATCAATTAGCAAACAAGTGAAGACAGTTCTGCTGATGGGCTTGTTTTTGTGATTATCTGATTAAAGTTTGAATTATATTAACTGTGCACAACAAAGAAAGACAGACACACAGGAATAAAAGTGAATAAGGACGAAAAAGAAAGTTATTGATTCGTTGTCTCATTTTCAGGGCTCGGTATCATGGTCCAGGAATGAGAATAAGGCTTCGTCATCATACTCTGCGAATTCAGGCAGGGTGAGCTCAGTGTCACCTGACAGAGTAGAAATTCCCTCATCTATGTTGCTGGCCACCTCGTCTTCATCCGGCGCGCTTTCTCGTACTCTGAAATCTGGTGGTATGAGGTGCTGATTCATCTTGATCATTGTTAACCTCTCCACATTTTTGGGCGAGAGGCGGCTCCGTTTGGAAGTTACAATGCCACCAGCAGCACTGAAAACACGTTCAGAAGACACGCTTGCGAGTGGGCAAGACAAGTAGTTTAAAGCCAAGTTGGTGAGCTGTGGCCACAATTCTTTTTTCCCATGTCAATACGCCAATGGGTCAGCATTAACATAGACCTCTGTTGAGTCATTCAGATAGTCCTTGACCATCGAATCAAGGTTCTCCTCCAAGGTTCCTCCTCTTTGCTTAGCTGTTGCTGTGACCTTTTGAGAACCAAACCCAAGCCGAGCTAGCCAATCCTCTTCAGCCTCCAATGTTACTGTTGCGTCTGGTGGTGCAGATGATCCGGTTGCCGGTCTCTTTAACGGCTGAGAGGTCACTTGTGCCGCAGCCACAGGTGCAGAAGAGGATTGTTGTGACTGAGGATGGCCTGCTGATGCTGATGTACTGCCTTCTCCTTCAATTTGCTGCCGTTCTCTTTCAAACCTCTTGGCTGAGGAGGCTATCCACCGTTTGTAACTTGTAACATCTTCATCAGCAAAAGGAAAGAATGCTTGGCCTGCCAGCGACTTTTTGTAGCGTGGATCCAGAATAGTAGCACAAATGTAATGCTGTTCTGAGTGGATCATTTTAAGACGTTCATCACCTTGTAGGAGCTCTAATAATTTCTCAGCCCGAACAAAAGAGTCTTGGTTTTTTACATCTTTTTCAAACACAGAACACACCTCCTTCAGTTGGTGCTCCAGCATGTACAACAATGGGATAGCTTTTCCCAAATTACAGTCCTCCTTGCTGACTGCACGTGTGAAGAACTCAAAAGGACGAAGCATGTGTGTCAGGCTTTTAACTATGTTCCATTGTACGCACCCATCCTCAGGTCCTCCTTCTGAGCTGTACCCTCTGTTAAGAAATAGTGATCGAGTACCGTATACTGCTCATACAGATGCTCAAGCATGTAGAAGGTTGAGTTCCAACGTGTTACCACCTCCTGGATGAGTGCTTTCACTGGCATTTGACGTTGATATAGCAGGCTCCTCAGCTGCTTCCGGGCCTTAAAAGAATGGCTGAAATGGTTGCACATTTTTCGGCAGGTGTCCAATACTCTGTACGCTGCACTGTCTTTATTACCCAAGAGTTTTTGGACAACCAGGTTTATACAGTGCGCCAAACACGGCACTCTGAAATACTCACCCAGCTTCATGGCCTTAACTATATTGGCGCCATTGTCCGTGGAAACATAACCAACCTGGCGTTTTTTTGGGGACAGCCAGTTAAGGACCTTTGTGTTAAAGACATCCAAAAAATTTTCTGCTGTGTGGCGTTTCTCCAAACCAAACATGGCCAGTGTTGCATGTTTCCGAGCAGCTTTAAAAACAATGTCCGGGTCAACACCTGCGTTTAGCTTTGCTTTAGCCCCTGAAAAAGAGACCCAGTGTGCAGTGATGCACATGTAATCAGCGCCTGCGCCACTGGTCCACATGTCTGTTGTCAGATGTATAGTGTGAACAGCACTCTTCTGCAAAGCTGCCCCAATCACCTCCAGAACATCTTCATGTAGTGCTGGAACCGCAACTCGGGCAAAATAGAACCGGCTAGGAACCTTCCATTTAGGGCAGAGCGCTGCCACTAATTCTAGAAAACCAACCCCTTCTACAAAAGAAAAAGGGAGAAGGTCCAGAGCTAGCATTTTAGCCAGCTTAGTGTTATACAGACGCGTCAGTGGGTGGTTGCGTTCATATTGCGCTTCTGTAAACAACATCTTTTTAATGTTGCCCTGGACCAAAGATTTACGGGATGATGATGATATCTTCGACCCAGTTACGCTCGCTGATGAACTTTTTCGCATTGGTGTCTCACTCTCTCCCACACTCTTAGTGTGGCTCACATGGGGTGTGCTGCTGACAGGGGTACTGGGTGTAAGTGAAGTGTTTGAATCGTCTTCTTCCTCCTCGTCATCATCAGATGAAAAATCAACGTTTTCATTACGTGCAATTCGGGCTTCCTTGACCGCCTCTAGTTGCGCAAACCATTGGACAGGGTGCGCTCTCCTAAGATGACCTCTCTGGCCTCCGGTACCATAGTTGGTACCAAACTTACCACGACTAACTCGAAGCTTACAAATGCTACAAATGGCTATGTTTTCCTTTTTTGGGCAAACACTAAAGAAGTCCCAAACTGGAGACTTGAAATGTCTTTGGGGGCCGGAGGAGGCAGCGATACTGGTGGTGGTGGTCCTGCTGCTAATGCCAGATGAAGTGGAGGATGTGGATTGCCGAACTTCAGTACGTTTTGAACTTTCACCACCACTAATTGAGGTCGAGGTGGATGGAGGTCCCTTCTTGCGAGAAAGAAATATGGAAGCGGTAGGTGTTGGTGTACTAGTTAACTCCAAATCTAATGATTGTTGTGTTTCCATTTCCATTGCCTCCTCGTCGACATCATCATCACGCTCAGCAGCTTCTCGGGATAGGGTCAAAATGTCTCTTTGCTGCATGCCCGCTGGGTCTGCAGTGACCTTTATGATGACTGCCTCATCGTCGTCATTGTGAGAGGCTTCACCAGCAGCAGTATCCGTCACTTCTTGTTGAGCCTCATCACACTCCATAGCTATGAGTTTTTGGACGACCTTCCTTTTACGCTTAGGTACCTTTGTCAGATCATGGTGTGCCTCACTCTCAGACGGCAGTGGTGCTGGTTCCCAACTGGGATCCGTATCATCAGAAGGAGGTGGGCTTGAAGAAGATGTAGACACCAACCTTGATCTTTTCCTTGCTAGGGATGTGGAAGACAATGAATGATCATCAGGAGGAGTGGCTTCCAATGATACCTCGGCTTGATTGTCGATTTCCTGATGTGCCCCTACTTCGGGAGGAACAACTATTGTGGGCACTTGTGACCCTCCATGCACCTCTGCTTGCGCATCTCCTTGCGCTGCCTCTCCTTCCACATGTACTTGGGCTTGTACTTGCACATGGTGTTGCTGTTGCGGCTGTGGTTGTTCAACACTTGTCAGATGAGTTACAACAACCTGTGTTGATTCAGGGACATTGCTGCTACTTTCTTGCGATGAGCCAACATCACTGGTCGATGGTGATTGGAGAAGTACACTGACTGCCTCTGAAGCACTCAAGGGCTTTGACTTAAGTTGGCGTGGTGGTGGAGGCACTGAACCCAATGGAGCGGAGGTGCTGCTCCCAGCTTGGTCCCCAGCAGATCCTGCTGCTGCTGCAGGCGTACTATTTTTTTTGCTCCCAAAAAACGTGGCGGCCGGCACACCAGCCTCCTTGGTAACTTGCTTCTTCTGCTCCTTACTAGCAGCTTTCTTGCTAGAGGAGCTACGGAGACCTTTTTTTGGGGCCATCTTCTTCAGAGCAGGTCAGACAGCAGGCCGCAGTTGCACGAATTGTAGAGTTGTCTGAGGCCAGACGTGACGTCGCGTGCCGTTATGCTGCACACACACACCGCTGCAGGACTTCTTCCTGGCACTGGTGGTTCTCTTGAGTCTTGTGTACCTAAAAACAATGGAAGACAGAGGAACATCAGTTCAGTTATACACCCCAAAAAAATCGGAAAAAAAACAGAAAAATCAGCACAATCCCATTCCATCCATGCCCTCCATGATGTTTAAGTTCAAGACACCCCACAGAAAGACTAGGCCCATGCTAGACTCAATACCCCTGGGGAAAAGGCCACAAGTACAGCCCCAAAAAACGAAAATCACTGAAAAATCAGCACAATCCCATTCCATCCATGCCCTCCATGATGTTTAAGTTCAAGACACCCCACAGAAAGACTAGGCCCATGCAAGACTCAATACCCCTGGTGAAAAGGCCACAAGTACAGCCCCCAAAAACGAAAATCACTGAAAAATCAGCACAATCCCATTCCATCCATGCCCTCCATGATGTTTAAATTCAAGACACCCCACAGAAAGACTAGGCCCATGCAAGACTCACTACCCCTGGGCATAAAGGTTGAAAAGTAGGCAAAATGGTTGCAGGCCTAACAACAATGCCTGCATTCAAAATGGCCACTTGCCTCCCAGCACATGGCCAGGGCCTGTAGCAGCACTCAAAATGGCCCCCAGCCACATGGCCTGTCCCTCCCCATGAACACCCCCAAAAATCGAAAAACACTGAAAAATCAGCACAATCCCATTCCATCCATGCCCTCCATGATGTTTAAGTTCAGGACACCCCACAAAAAGACTAGGCCCATGCTAGACTCAATACCCCTGGTGAAAAGGCCACAAGTACAGCCCCATAAAACAAAAATCGCTGAAAAATCAGCACAATCCCATTCTATCCATGCCCTCCATGATGTTTAAGTTCAAGACACCCCACAGAAAGACTAGGCCCATGCAAGACTCACTACCCCTGGGCATAAAGGTTGAAAAGTAGGCAAAATGGTTGCAGGCCTAACAACAATGCCTACATTCAAAATGGCCACTTGCCTCCCAGCACATGGCCAGGGCCTGTAGCAGCACTCAAAATGGCCCCCAGCCACATGGCCTGTCCCTCCCCATGAACACCCCCAAAAATCTAAAAACACTGCAAAATCAGCACAATCCCATTCCATCCATGCCCTCCATGATGTTTAAGTTCAAGACACCCCACAGAAAGACTAGGCCCATGCAAGACTCAATACCCCTGGTGAAAAGGCCACAAGTACAGCCCCAAAAAACGAAAATCACTGAAAAATCAGCACAATCCCATTCCATCCATGCCCTCCATGATGTTTAAGTTCAAGACACCCCACAGAAAGACTAGGCCCATGCTAGACTCAAATACCCCTGGTGAAAAGGCCACAAGTACAGCCCCCAAAAACGAAAATCACTGAGAAATCAGCACAATCCCATTCCATCCATGCCCTCCATGATGTTTAAATTCAAGACACCCCACAGAAAGACTAGGCCCATGCAAGACTCACTACCCCTGGGCATAAAGGTTGAAAAGTAGGCAACATGGTTGCAGGCCTAACAACAATGCCTGCATTCAAAATGGCCACTTGCCTCCCAGCACATGGCCAGGGCCTGTAGCAGCACTCAAAATGGCCCCCAGCCACATGGCCTGTCCCTCCCCATGAACACCCCCAAAAATCGAAAAACACTGAAAAATCAGCACAATCCCATTCCATCCATGCCCTCCATGATGTTTAAGTTCAAGACACCCCACAAAAAGACTAGGCCCATGCTAGACTCAATACCCCTGGTGAAAAGGCCATAAGTACAGCCCCCAAAAACGAAAATCACTGAAAAATCAGCACAATCCCATTCCATCCATGCCCTCCATGATGTTTAAATTCAAGACACCCCACAGAAAGACTAGGCCCATGCAAGACTCACTACCCCTGGGCATAAAGGTTGAAAAGTAGGCAAAATGGTTACAGGCCTAACAACAATGCCTACATTCAAAATGGCCACTTGCCTCCCTGCACATGGCCAGGGCCTGTAGCAGCACTCAAAATGGCCCCCAGCCACATGGCCTGTCCCTCCCCATGAACACCCCCAAAAATCGAAAAACACTGCAAAATCAGCACAATCCCATTCCAATAATGCCCTCCATGATGTTTAAGTTCAAGACACCCCACAGAAAGACTAGGCCCATGCAAGACTCAATACCCCTGGTGAAAAGGCCACAAGTACAGCCCAAAAAAACGAAAATCACTGAAAAATCAGCACAATCCCATTCCATCCATGCCCTCCATGATGTTTAAGTTCAAGACACCCCACAGAAAGACTAGGCCCATGCAAGACTCACTACCCCTGGGCATAAAGGTTGAAAAGTAGGCAAAATGGTTGCAGGCCTAACAACAATGCCTGCATTCAAAATGGCCACTTGCCTCCCAGCACATGGCCGGGGCCTGTAGCAGCACTCAAAATGGCCCCCAGCCACATGGCCTGTCCCTCCCCATGAACACCCCCAAAAATCGAAAAACACTGAAAAATCAGCACAATCCCATTCCATCCATGCCCTCCATGATGTTTAAGTTCAAGACACCCCACAGAAAGACTAGGCCCATGCAAGACTCAATACCCCTGGTGAAAAGGCCACAAGTACAGCCCCAAAAAACGAAAATAACTGAAAAATCAGCACAATCCCATTCCATCCATGCCCTCCATGATGTTTAAGTTCAAGACACCCCACAGAAAGACTAGGCCCATGCTAGACTCAAATACCCCTGGTGAAAAGGCCACAAGTACAGCCCCAAAAAACGAAAATCACTGAAAAATCAGCACAATCCCAATCCATCCATGCCCTCCATGATGTTTAAGTTCAAGACACCCCACAGAAAGACTCAGTCCACCCACCACTGAGTACCCCTGGGCAAAAGGCCCCAAAACAGCCCAAAAATCGAAAATTCCAAAATTGTAGTTGCAGCAACTGTAATGCCCCAAACAAACTTACTTGTAAAATTTCTAATCCAAAAGTGATCCAAAGAAAGTCAAAAAGGCCTCAAATCCAAATATCCAGCAGCATCCACAAAAAGTAATCCTTCCAGCTCCAGATCCAAATGAAAAGTGACCAGGAGATGGACAAAGCACTGGGAGGAGCCTGCTGGACAGGAACAGGAAGTTGAAGACTGTGGGGCACTTCCTTCCTCCCACCCCCCTTCCCCCCTCCCCAAAATGGACTCCTCGCAAAAAAAGTGCAGGCAAATGTCAACCTAAGGAGTTATTCAGATAAAAATCATCATTTCAAGAAGGGTTATGCTGCTTGCTGGTGGATTTCTTGTGCAGAATTGCAAATTTTATATTTTTGCGTGTGCGAGATTGTTGCTGCTCGCCGCATCTCAAAGCTCGCAATTGCGAAGTACCGCGAGACGTGATCTCGGCGTACTCGATTTGACAAACGCTCGCTGCAAAAGTTGGCAAGCCGCGATTACGTAATCGCGCTTGCCAAATTCCCGCGGGATCCCGCAGCAAGATCCAAAATGGCGCAGCACTCGCAAAATATCGAGAAAAACAACTCGGCAAACGATGATAAACGCCGCGCGCCGCAAAATTGTATCACCAAGAAAAAAAAAATCTGCTGCGTGCGAATTTGCGGATTTTGCGGGAAATTCGCAAATCTCGCGGATTGCGAATTTACCGAAAATCCGCAAAATCCGCGAGCGTAACGGATTTTCCGCCCATACTTAGTTGGTATCGCTTGGCATTGCGGATTTTGTTTCTGCAGGCGCCTGGACTCTTGGGCGCAAGGTCTCGCGCCTGTCCTTCCGTAGGCATTCAAGCTCCTCTGCTAGCGTGGGTTTGGTAAACCCCAAGTGCGAGTCTGTCTGAGAGGTATTGGAGTCCGAGTCACTGTTAATACAAGAACTTAGATTAGACTCTGAAGAATCATCTCGCTGTGCTGCCTCTGACCCCATCCTCTGGGTGGAGCGGCATGGAACTGATGCAGCCCTGAGTCTTCTGCTAGCTTTGATGGCTTCATATTTTTTTTTTTCAAAACCGTTTTTATTATGAGTTCAAGCAAGGTTCAGTACAGCCCTCCTCAGTCAGGAGGGGACTGTCAACGATAGATGCGAATGGACACAGTAATGACATAGCATAGAACCCAGATTTATAGAGCGAGACATTTTTAACTACACCCACCCGCCCAATCCCAAAACTCCCGCCAACCCCTCCCACAACTATCCACCCCTTATCCCACCCTAACCCGGTGCACGTGATCATAGTTCAGCAGTATAAGATGACATACAGAGGTGGAGCTGGCCAGTAGCCTAGGGCGCGGGATCAAGATCCAGCTGCAATGCATCGTCAATGTCCCGGGGGGGGTCGAGGGTCAGACCCCTGTAGTCCGCCCACCTTTTCCAAATTTTGAAATGTTTACGGGGGCACCCCCGAGCTTCGAAAACAGGCCGTTCCAGGCCCATAAGGAAGTCCAGGCCCGCTTTCCAGGCACTAAGTGGGGGGGCACGTTCGCTCTTCCAGGCCTGCGCTAGATCCCTTTTTGCCACCACAAGCCCCAGCAATAACAAATGACGCTTGTAGACATTGCCCCCAACGTCCTCTAGAACATGAAGCAGGCCCAATCTAGGGGTACGGGGCAGGTCCCACCCCAGCACCTCAGACAGACAGTCCCACACCCCCGCCCAGAATCGAACCAGCCTCACACAGGACCACACAGTATGGAGAAGGGTGCCCCGTTCAGAACCACATCGCAGGCACTCCGGGGTTGCAATGAGTCCCGCCCGCCACAAACGATCCCTAGTAAAATAAGCTCGTGGAGGTACTTGAACTGGATGAAGCGGAGGCGGACAGCTATCGCAGCGCCACGGGGAGATTCAAGGGCCTCGCGCCAGTCATCCTCATCAAGAGGACCAACATCCTTCTCCCACGAGGCCTTCAATGCCAAGAGCGAGGGAGAGCAGTGTGTGACCAGAGAACGATAAATCTGAGAGACCTTCTTGTCGCCCAAGTCTCCCATAAAGAGTTTGGCCTCAATGGGACTGAAGTCAGGGAGCTGCTCCAAGCCCACCAAGCTAGGAGTAAGAGCGTGGCGAAATTGGAGGTAGCGGAAGAATTGGGACCTGGGCATGTTGAACTCAGAGCTGAGGTCTTGAAAGGACTTAAGGGTAGTGCCAGAGAGGACCTGTCCAAGGGAGGATATCCCGATCGCGTCCCAGCCGTCAAACCCCTGCAAGGATGCCAACGCCGGGAGCAAACCATTGCGCCACAACGGGGTCTCGGCCGTCAGCTTACCCCACCATCCCATACGGTGTAGGGCCCGCCGCCAGACAGCGAAAACCACCTGGGTGACCCTGGGAAGCAAGCGCCTCCGCCTAGCCGAGTACAACAAAGTGTGGAGGGAAGCGTCGCCCATCAGAGAATGTTCCAAGGCATATGCCGGGTCGCTACGGTCCCCATACCACCATTCGTTAAGCACCACAGTATGTAGAGAGGAAGCATGTGCGGAGCGCCACCCTGGAGGCACCTCCAGCCCACAGAAACCGGCCCAGCACAGAGTCGACACTGCGGAACCACTGCGGTTCAATCAAGAAGGGGTGATTCTGTAGTTGGTAGAGGAGACGGGGCAAGGCGACCATCTTAAAGATGGCCGACCGGCCATAGATGTTAAGAGGCATACGTGTCCACGTCTTGATGTCCATCTGAACCCGGTCCCACACCGGTTGGACGTTCCGATTCCATGCCACTGTTGGTGAAGCAGAGAGGAAAACCCCTAGGTACTTCACTCCCTCTACGGCCACTTGAAGGGATGCAGCCCAAGGACAGTCCACCACGTCACCCCCCAGCACCCACAAGGTTGATTTGCGCGGGTTCAGAAACAGCCCCGACGTCCGACCAAAGTCCTGCATCAGCTCCAGGACACGAGGACCTGTGCGCTGCAGATCTGTCATGAAAAACAGTACGTCGTCCGCATATAAAGCTATGCGGTCCGAGTGATCCGCACCCCACACAAAGCCAAGATAGAGCGCATCCTGGCGTACCCTGGTGGCCAGCGGCTCCATGGCCAGCGCAAAAAGGTAAGGGGAGAGCGGACACCCCTGACGCGTGCCCCTGGTCACCGGAAACCGAGCCGAAACCGCCCCGAGACACGCACCGAGGCAGTAACTTCAGTATAGAGTAGCCGGACATAGGAGATGAAGACTGGGCCGAGATTCAGCAGCGGCAATAGGGTAAAAAGAAAGGTCCAGCTGACCGAATCAAAGGCACTGTCGATTTCGGCCAGTAGTAGCGCCGCCTGATCATCTGAAGACCCAACTGCCTCAATCGCCGCCTGCGCCCGCCGTATATTATGTCTCGTAGCCCGGCGCGGCATAAAGCCTGCCTGGTCAGGGTGGACAAGGGCTGAGATGTGTGGAAGCAAGCGGTTCGCGAGCGCTTTGGCCAGGAGCTTGGCTTCGAAATTGATAAGGGAGATGGGGCGATAGGACTCAGGGCGATCTGGGGGCCTGCCCGGCTTCAGGAAAACTACTATTTCGGCATGACGCCAATCCGGTGGGAGGCGGCCATGTTCTCGCGCCTGCTCCAGGGCACGTAGATAGTGGGGCCCAAGCTGTAGATGGAACTTTTTGTAGAACTCGCTGGGGAAGCCGCTAGGCCCGGGTGCCTTGCCCACATTCAGTTGACCCAGCGCATCCCCCAGCTCCTCAGCCGTCAGCGGAAGATCCAGGGCATCGCGCACCTCATCCGACACCGCAGAAGGGGAAACCGAGGCGAGATAATCGGCAATAGCAGCAGGGGAGAGAACCTCCCGGGAGGCATACTGACGCCCATAATAAAGCGCAAAGCTCGTGGCAAGAGTAGCAGGGTCAGTGATCGCCACACCGGCGCCATCAACGAGACCCGGCAATGTAAGAGGCTGCAAAGTCTGTTGGCAAAGCCTATGAAGCATGGTGCACGACTTGTCCCCCCACTGATACACCCGGCTACGGGTGGCCAACCATGCCTGTCGAGCCTCGTCTAGCAAGACCGATGAGTAGGACTGCTGCGCCTGCAGGAGCAGCCGTAGTACGACATCATCAGGCGCCTCCCTGTGGCGAGCCTCAAGGTCCTCCACCCGCCCCGCCGCAGCAACAATGCCCTCCAGCCGAGTCCGGCGGGCAGAGGGACACCAGGCAATGTCTACACCCCTCAAGGTGGGCTTCATGGCCTCCCAGACAGTCACTGCGTCCACACCCGCGGCAAGGTTGTCCCGCCAATACTGGGCAATCGCACCACGGAGATGTTGGGAGTAATCAGGGCGCTGTAGGTGTCACGTGGACATCCGCCACCGGAAGGGTTGGCGTGCCTGGCGTAGATCAATTTGGACTGCTACAGGGGAGTGATCAGAGAGCCCACGAGGCCGTATCGTGGCCCCCCGCACCCTAGCAAGAAAGGCCCTCGGGACAAACACGCAATCTAGGCGCGAAAGGGAACCATGGACAGCTTAGACAAAGGTGTATTCACGCCGCTCTGCATGCATGTGCCTCCACACATCCGCCCACCCCAGACCATCAACCATAGCCCCCAGCCGCGTAGGGGAGGACACAGGCGCCACCCCGGGCCTCCTCTGCCGGTCCAACGCCACATCCACCACATCGTTCCAGTCACCACCAATCACAGCCAAAGAGTGGGGGAGTTCAGCCCAAAGAGCAAACAATCGTTCAGCCAAAGCCCACTGCAAGGGGGGGGGAGCATACACACAGCCAAATACCACTGGCTCCGCACCAACCTTCCCTTGAACAAACACAAAGCGCCCCTGGGGATCGAGCCATTGACGCTCATGCGTGTACGCTAACCACCTGTGAATAAGAATGGCCACCCCCCTGGAGCCCCTAGTAAAGCCAGCGTGAAACACCTGGTGGAAGCCAAAGCGTTGCAGGCTCAGGGCCTTTGTACCTAGCATGTGGGTCTCTTGAAGAAGGAGCACATCCGCCAAGTCCCTCTTAGCCCAACGAAGCACAGCCCCTCGTTTAATCTTATCCAAGAGACCCCGGACATTCCAGCTAAGAACATGCATGGAAGCGCTCGAAGGCGCTAAACGTGAGACATCAACCATCAGTACAACGTACCAAACCCCACAATCCCCGGCCCCTGGCCCAGGCCCCAGACCCCACTGTTGCAAAGTTCAGAAAGACCACGTGCACCCCCCAAAACAGAGCTCCACTACCCACAACCCCGGAAGAACAAACCCCCCCAACCAGCCACCCAATAACCCAAGACCCCCCACCCCAATACCTCAAGAAACGATGAAGTATCTGTCGCGGCATGCGGTACTCCAGGCCCAGAACACAGCCCCGAAATGCATGCATGCCAATGGATCCCAAGTAACCCCCCACCACCAACCAGGCACACTCCCAACACACCCCCCAACCCCAACAGGAGGAGGCAGCCCCCAGAATTCACCCCAACACCCCCCCACCCTCGAATAAGGCACAAGCATAAGATAAACAGCGCATGGTAAGGAGCATCAGTTCACTTAGCCCCAAGCAGTAGGCAAAAAGTCAGGTCATACTGCACCGGGTTATGTCCGAGCCGCCGACTGGCAGGCGGCTGCCGCAGCGGACGGCCACAGAAGAGAAGCAAGGATCCAAATGTCAGCGAACAGCAGTCAGGACCCCCTGCCAGAGTTGTCCGTCTCTGGCTGTGTGTCTCCCAGGAGGGGGTCACGAGACAGGGACCTCCGTCTCGAACGAGACTTGCGATGCCGCTTCCCTTTGTTCGGGTGGTCGCTCCGCTCCTGGGAAGAACTGCGTGAGGAGCCGGAATGCAGCCCCGGTTGGACATGAGGTCGAATCCGGACCGTCTCGTCGGTCCAGGCGAAGACCGCCTCCGGAGAGTCAAAGAAGTGGGTCCTCGAGTTGAAAATCACACGAAGGCGGGCCGGGTAGAGCAGCGAGTACTGGATCTTCAGGCCCCGCAGCTTGGCCTTGGCCGCCAGGAAGGAGTGTCTCTGCTGCTGGACTAGCTTAGTATAGTCCGGAAAGATCATGATTTTACAGTTATCGAACAGCAGGGTATCTTTGAGTCGAGCTTCCCGGAGGATAACGTCCCTGTCGTGGTAGTTGAGGATCCGAGCAATGATCGGGCGAGGCCGCTCCCCAGCCGGCGGCTTTTGTGTCAGGGCACGTTGGGCACGCTCCACCACGAAACAGCGTGACAGGGAGTCCGGGGGTAACCAGCTCTCTAGCCACCGGGAAAGGAATACATCCATGGGCCCCTTCTCGCAGTCCTCCGGAAAGCCGACAAAGCGCAGATTATTCCGCCGTGCCCGTCCTTCGGCATCCTCCACCCGGTGCGCCAGGCCCCGCTGCGTCTGTTCCAAGTCGGCGACCCTCTTCTTCAGGGCGCCAACGTCGCCTTCCACCGTCGTGACCCTGGTCTCTGCCTCCGTGATGCGGGCGACCGCATTGCGAAGATCCTGGCGCAATAGCATGACATCGGCGCCCACCTCGCCAATCTTCGCATCCAGCATATCACGAGACTGCGTGATGGCCGTCAGCAGCGCTGCATTGTCCGGGCCTGCGGTCTGACTCCCTCCAGCTGCCCCGGCACTACCCCCGGGGCCGGTGAATTTGTCTATAGGACCCTTGGAGGCGGGAGGGCCACCTTTGCCTTTCGTCATGGCCGCCGCCGGGGCAGTCCGGTGAGAAACACACGCTGCCGGTCACCCCGCAGAAACAGTCAGCGGGCAGGGTCCTGGGCTTCCGGGCACCACCAGTCCGCTCCCAGCCCGTGGAAGATGGGTCCGAACCACAGGAAGGGCACCCCACCAGGGCGCGGGCACCACGAGGCAGGAGCCCAGGGTAGAATCGCCGGATTGGCACCTCCAGTCCGTCCTCCCCCGGCAGCGCCGCAGCCCCCTCGAGTCCGTATGGGCTGGCCCTTCAGGATAGACGCAGGTCCGTGCAATCGATTTGTCGTTGCACCACACCCCTGGGTGCGACCAGCGGGCCCCTCGTCCCACTGCTCCAGTGACTCCACCCCGATGGCGCGGGCGGGGATAAATAGCGCCCAGCCGGCGGCCAAGGACCCCCGGTGGGCAGGACACAGAAATCGAGGCCCCGGCTCACCACGCGGCAAGTAGGCCCTGTACGCCCGGTGTCCAATGGCCGTGCCAGCCGGGGTCCAGGGCTCCAGCAATCACACCACCGTGCTCCGCCGGACTCCAGCAACCTCCTGCACTAGTAGGGATGAGGGAAGAGGGTGTAGGGCAAGGATAAATTAGCGGATAAGGATCGGGCAGGCAGGAGCTCTACAGAGCCGCGTCCGCCATCTCATGGCTTCATATTTTTTAGCAAAAGTAAAGATACGCCCCTCAGCATAGTCCGCCTTATCTCTCTGGAATTTGAAGGCCTTTCTTTTGCTAATTGCCTCCTCTTCTTTCTGAAGCCTTGCCATCATATCACCGCGCAGCTTTGTACACTCAGTAGTAAACTCCCCACAAGATGATTCAATCTCCAAATTAAGTTCCTCTATTTTAGTCTGTGTTTTTAGACGGTCGCTTTCTGCATAACGTACAAGTATCTGTACTAGCCTGCGCGAAGAATCGAGGTTGCATTCTGCCCACTCCCTGAGCATATCTGGGTCCGGATCCTCATAGCTGGGGGCTAGCATCACACGCAGCCCCCGCGGTATTCTGTTGACCTCTAGATAGCGGATCAGGGAGCGGTGCTCCCACCATTTTGAAAGTTCACGCTTCATAAGTTTCTCCAATCTTTTAAACTTATCTTGGATGCTGCCAAGTTCGTTCGCAGGTACATTCTGTGTTGCTGGCCCAGATGACCCCCCCGCCGGGGAATCATCAAACGCATTAAGGGCTGCCAGTTCCCTTGCCTTGATTGCGTCTGCTGACATGCTGCCTTCTGGGTTTCCTAACGCGCAATGCGTGCTCACTGCCACCCAACGGAACAAGCAAATGCACGCCGCCGAATGGCCAGGCACAGACTTCTCTTACCGGCGCTATCCTGAATCACGACACAATATATATATATATATATATATATATATATATATATATATATTACCTACTGGCGATAGCCAGTAGGTATATATAGTTAGGACCTAGTTACCATAGGAAATTCTGAACATTCTATTGGGAATAACTTTGGCGCCGACTGAGGGATCTGCCTGTGATTTTCCTCAAATTTGCCTCGCTGCGCTCCGGTCCTTCCCTGACAGTTTTGGGGGGATTCGTCAAGCGGGGGCCGAGAAAAAAGGGGGTCCCAAAACTTGTTTTCCCCATGTTAATTTCCATAGGGACATTCTGACAAGGCTACAGCTCGAACGGCTGAACGGAATTACACCTGATTTGGCAAAATGGTAGGTACGGGTATGCAGCAGTGCCTTTTGTATGTTTGGTATAAATCCCTCCAGTAGTTTTTGAGAAAATTGAATTTGAGCAAATTATATATCTGTATGCGCTCAACATTCTATTGGGAATAACTTTGGCGCCGATTGAGGAATCTGTGTGTAATTTTCCAGAATTTTGGCCAGCTCCGCTCCGCTTCTTCCCCGAAAGTTTTGGGGGGATTTGTCAAGCGGGGGCCGAAAGGGGGGTCCGGAAACGTGTTTTCCCCATGTTAATTTCCATAGGGACATTTAGACACGGCTACAGCATGAACAGCTGAATGGAATTACACCAAACTTGGAAAAATGGTAGGGCCTGGTATGCAGAGGTGCCTTCGCTATGTTTGGTGAAATCCCTCAGTAGTTCTTGAGAAAATTGAATTTGAAATTTTTCAAATGGCATTTTCTATGGGACCTTTAGACATGGCTACAGCTTGAACGGCAGAACAGAGTTACACCAAACTTGGAAAAATGGTAGGGACAGGTATGCAGTAGTGCCTTTTCTATATTTGGTGAAAATCCCTCCAGTAGTTGTTGAGAAAATCGAATTTGAGCAAATTATATATCTATATGCGTTCACCGTACGCGCACCGTAAGTGTACGGTACGCGTACGTGCGCGTACCCTTACGTGCGCGAGCGAGTTTCTGATTGGCTGGCAGTCGACTGTCAACATTCCAAACTGTTCAAACCAGGAAGTGTTGGCCACCATCTTGTTTTTTAGGAGAACTGAGGCACAAGAGAGCCAAAAACAAGAGTGGAAAACACGAAAAGGAGGCAGGGTAGAGACCCCCCAACCCTCTAGTCCTTCTCAGGGGGTCCCAAAAGGAACTCCAAGGGCAAAAAAAAAAAATCTGAAAAATCACGGGGTACGCGCACCGTACGCGTAGGGTACGCATACCGTGCTCGTACCCCGCGATTTAAAAAAAATAAAATAATTTCACTTGGTGGTCCTTCTGGGACCCCCTGAGCAGGGCTAGGGGGTCAGGGGGTCTCAACCCTGCCCCCTTTTCGCGTTTTCCACTCTTGTTTTGTGCTCTCTTGTGCCTCACTTTTCCTGAGAAACAAGATGGCTGCTCAGGTGGTCCCAGAAGGATAATAACATATATAAACGTTATCCGCTAATAGAATTAGCATTTACAAAACCTTTGAAATTTATTGAAAAAAAATATAGGTTTCACGCCTGATATAGTTAGGAATTAGCATTTCAAAAACTTTGCAAATTCACTGAAAAAAACCATAGGTTTCAAGCCTTGTATAGTAAGGAATTGGCATTTAAAAAACCTTGCAAATTCATTAAAAAAACCATAGGTTTCAGGCCTTATATAGTTAGGAATTAGCATTTAAAAAACCTTGCAAATTCACTTAAAAAAACATAGGTTTCAGGCCTTATATAGTTAGGAATTTGCATTTTAAAAACCTTGCAAATTCACTTAAAAACCATAGGTTTCAGGCCTTATATAGTTAGGAATTAGCATTTAAAAAACCATTGAAATTGCTCCTACATAGTTAGTTGTACTAACTATATTTCGCGCACCCGCAATCCACTGCTGATGATGTCACATATTACATCATTCATGACATGGTCAGAGACATCACTGATGACATCACTGATTACATCTCAAATGACATCACTAATGACATCTCAGGGGGCGTGGCTTGGGCGCCGATGGCGATGGTCGCCTGAAAGCTCGGCTCCGGGACTAAGCCCGAAATTATCCTGAACATCGGAGGCTGAGGGGCGCCCCAGACCCCGCATTCGGTTGAGCGAGGCGACGACACCCTGCCGGGGGCCTTGGTGGAGTTCGGACGGGGGTGGCCACGAAGAAATGCCGAAGTTTGCGAAGTTGCGGAGTGCGACACAACATGGCGCCCGGACCCCTTTGTCCCCTTGATCGAAACTACGGAGTTGCAGAGGTCTCGCGGGTGTCGACTGGCACCCGGCTTCACCATCCTCGGTTGTTTTAGACATTGGACATTGGCAGGCTCGGACCTTCTGCAACGGGCTCATACTCGATTAGACGACCGGGCGGGTGCCCACGCACTAGAGGGCACCGGGTGCGGGTGCCCTCTGTTCCAGGCGGCGGTCTGCACCGCGACTCCGCAACTAGCTACGATTTCCTGACCAGCCCAACTACATGGGTGGCGCGACACCCTGGCGCCACGGATCAACCGAGGGAGTTGGGGGCCCTCGCCCCGGAGCTATAGGGGGTGAAAGGGCCTGCCGGACTCGGCGACGGTTGTCTCCGCCCCCTCATCGGTACCCTCGGACGCCGTGGCGGTGGCGTGAGCCGAAGCGGCGGAGTCTACACAGGCTCTGGAGAAGGAGATCGCCCATACCCGACTTGAGAACGAACTCCCGGGAAGGTCGTGCTGGACACCTGTACACGGAGGCGCCTACTCCGGGACCCTCACGGAGAGCCCCTGGCAGCATGGGGAAACCTAAAGGAGCCAAGGGATCCAGCCAGACCACCTCGGACTCTGAAGCCCAGGACAAGGAAGAGCATGGAGACCCTAAAAGACCTGGTGGCGCACCACTGCAGCAACAATTCGACCGTGTACTGGAAGCGATAGAGGCAACTCGGTCGGCCCTCCAACAGGATATTGCCCAGGTGGCGACTGGCCTGGGCCTCCTTAGGGCAGACCATGGTAAACTCTCAGACCGGGTCAAGGAGGTGGAGGGCACGGTGAAAACTTTAGAACCAGCGCAGAGAACCCTGGCTGCGACGATAAAGGATGCCATGTCCCGAATTGAGACCCTCGAACGGAGGGCGGAGGATGCGGAAGGCCGCAACAGGAGGAATAACATTCGGGTGGTGGGCCTGCCGTAAAAAATCGAGGATGGCGATATGGTGCGATACTTGGAGACCTGGCTCCGAGACACGGTGGTCCCGGAGGGCCTGTCCTCCTTTTACACTCTAGAACGGGCCCACAGAGTCCCAGCACGGCCCCCACAACTGGGACGAGCCCCAAGGCCGGTGGTGGCGCGGTTGCTACATTTCCGGGACAGAGACCTGATCCTAAATGCCGCCAGGCACAACGGCCCGTTCCAGGTTGCAAACAGTCAGGTGAACATCTTCCCTGACTACACCTACGAGACGCAGCGCAAGCGGTTCTCCTTCCTGGCGGTTAAGCGTGAACTCAGAAGTGAGGGCATCCAATATTCACTCCTATTTCCCGCAAGGCTCCGCGTCATTGTCGACGACAAAACCCAGTTCTTCGACACCCCAGAGGAGGTCTGTGACTGGCTCGAACTGTACCGGACAGGAAAAGATGGTTACAGCGCCTCGACCCATCGGGCGGAGGAACCGGAACAAAGGAGGCGATCTAAGAGGGTCAGGAACCGCCGCGGCCGCACGGGAGGGCCCTCGACTGCGGAGACATCATCGGAGCGGAGAGGAGTGTTGGAAGTTCTGTCGGAACTGTCGGGAGCAAGAGGCGAAGTCATCGAGGAGGAGGAAGAAAACCTGGGTGCTCAGGGGGCACCTTCGGACTCGGAAGATTCGGTGGCAGACAGTACCCATACACCGGTGATCACACCGAAATCGGTGGAGGACCTGTTGGACGGACAAGGGTAACGGGGTATGCTGCCTTGTTTTGGGTGGGGGCCCGGCAGGGGGGAGGCGGTTGCCGTTCTTTATTGCTGACAACGAAGGAGAGAGGGTTGGGGGGCTTCTGCTGTTGCCCCGGAAGGTTGTGACACCGGAGGGGGTTTACTATAGTCCTGGTAGCCTGGGCGACGAGGGCCCACTGCCTCCGCCCAGCCCGCACCTGGCCCATAAGGCCTTCCTACGGTGGCGACCGTAGGACTAGTGGGGATTTTGGGGTTGATCTCCGTAGAGGTTTGGATGGGATCTAGATGGTGCAGTTTGGGTCCTGTTCTGGGGTGGTTGGGGGGGGGTTTTGTTGGTTTTTGGGTGATTTGGTTCTGGTTGGGGAAAATGGCCGCCGTCAGCGCTGGGAGGATTGATGCTTTTTCTTTGTGGGGACCCGAACGGGGAGACTGTGCAAGAACACTCTGGGACAATGGCTGATGTTGCTAACTTGAAATGTGTTACATGGAACGTGAGGGGGCTTCACACTATGTCCAGGCGTCACAAGGTCCATGCTTATTTAGTGCGTAGGGGAGTGCAAATGGCGCTGCTGCAGGAAACGCATCTGAACAAGGCGGAAGGGGCGGCGCTTCAGCGTAGGTGGCGAGGGCAGGTCTTTTGCACGGCGTACTCTGCTTATGCCAGGGGGGCGCTAATATGGATTAGGGCAGGAGTCCCCTTCCAGGTCACGAGGACAGTGTTGGACCCAGAGGGGCGCTTCGTGGCCATCTCAGGCACTCTAGGAAGGAGGGACCTGAACGTTTGCTGTGTGTATGCTCCTAATGTGGACCAGACTGCCTTCCTTTCCAGGTTATCGGGCTCGCTGGCCCACTTTTTCGCTGGGCCCCTCCTGCTGGGGGGAGACTTTAACTCCGTAGTGGATGTAGACATAGACCGCTCACATCCCCCGCTCCCTGATTCCCCGGTCCGGCGGACGGCTAAGGGTCATCAAAATTGGCAGACCCGCTGGGGTTTGACGGACATCTGGAGGGCGCATCACCCTACGTCTAGAGATTATTCATATTTTTCGAGCCTTCATGAGCTGCATGTCAGACTGGATGGCTTTCTTGGTTCGTCCGAATTGGTTTCGGCAGCGGTCCGATCGGAGTACTTATCGCGGACCATCTCGGACCACAACCCCCTCCTGCTGGACATTCGCTGGTTCCCTGGGACGCCGGCAGTACCCACCTGGAAGATGCGCCCCGAGATCCTCGAGGACAGTGTCTTCAAGGCGGACCTAGGGGAGAGAATCACGGATTATTTTGCGTCCAATGGCGGCTCTGCGAGTACTAGGGCGTTCGAATGGGACGCTTTCAAGGTGGTGGTGAGGGGCTACTGTATCTCTAAGAAGGTGGGCATGCGGCGTGTTATCCTGGCTGAATTAGACACAGCGGACCGAGCACTCCGCGAGCTCGAAATTAGCCGCCCCGGACACCCGGAATTGCAAACACAAACGATGGAGGCGAGGGAGAAGGTAGCGGTGGAGGTCGAACGGCTCCGCTGTTTCGATTATAAGGCCTATACGGTCCGGTCTATTGCGGAGGGCGACAGGTCGAGCGCGTTGCTGGCGTGGTTGGCCAACCCTACGCGCCAGTCGCAAACGACGACAAATATGCGTAGGGCAGTTGGGACCGAGGTGTGCACCCAACCGGAGATTCTTAGTTGCTTCCGGCATTACTACGAAAGTTTGTACCGCAGTCGCTCCGCACGAGACCCAGACCGGCTTGATAACTATCTTAGCCCACTGGAACTCCGCACAGTAGGACAGGAAGTGGCGGAAACCCTGGGTTCTGATATTGACTTGGGGGAGATCCGCGGGGCCATCAAACGGATGGCGAGGAACAAGACCCCGGGCCTAGATGGCCTTCCGGTGGAGTTCTATGCAGCTTACGCTGACCTCTTGGCCCCTCGATTACTGGTGGTCTACAGGGAGGCGAAGAGGTTGGGTCGTCTCCCTGGTTCGATGTGTGAGGCATTGGTGGTTCCTCTCCTCAAACCAGGCCGAGACTCGTCTGACCCGGGGTCCTACCGTCCCCTTTCAATGCTGACGGTGGACTACAAAATATTGAGCAGCATCTTGGCCTCGAGGCTGCTGGGACATATGAGTTCCCTAGTGCATGAGGACCAAGCTGGTTTCATTCCACGGCGGAATACGACTATGAACATCCGAAGGTTGTTCCGCTTGCTTGGGGAACCATTCGTGGATGCCCCGTCCCCGGTAGTCTTGTCGGTGGACCTGGAGAAGGCTTTTGATAGCCTGGAGTGGGACTACCTATGCACGGTGTTACGGAAATTCGGCCTCGGGGAGGGATTTATCAAATGGACAGCAGTCCTCTACGCTTCCGCTTCGGCCAGGGTTAGATCGGGCCCTTTGATTTCATCGCGATACCCGGTGGAGCGTGGCACGCGGCAGGGGTGCTCCTTATCCCCGCTTCTTTTTGCACTAGCGGTGGAGCCACTGGCGATGCATCTGCGCTCGGGAGCCCACTATACGGGCTTATGGACAGCGGCGGGCCCGCATTACGTCTCGCTTTATGCGGACGACCTGTTGCTCTTCCTGGAGGATCCGATCGACGCGTTGCGGGGAGCGGAATTAGCGCTAACGGAGTTCGGTGCGGTCTCAGGCCTCCAAGTGAATTGGTCTAAGACCTGCCTCTTCCCGATGCGTCGGGGTACCCCCACTCCTGCGCTAAGTAAGGAGATCAGATGGGAGCCCGACTGCTTTAAATACCTTGAGGTATTTGTGTACCACGACCAACCCGACCTCCTAGATGGAAACATTGCCCGTGGCATGCGAGCACTCCGAGGTAGCATGGACTTTTGGGCCACGCTGCCGCTCTCCGTGGCGGGACGCATCGCCCTGCTCAAAATGGTGGCGCTCCCACGGCTATTGTATTACTTTCGGACTTTGCCGATCTGGGTCCCACCGGCTACGTTTCGTCGCTTGCGTTCTATGGTGGTCGGGTTCCTCTGGGGAACGGGCCGGCGGCGGGTGGCCCTCAATACCCTGATGAGGCCGAAGGACGAGGGGGGGCTCGCCGTGCCGGACTTCGAGAAATATTACCTAGCGGCGCAGCTCCAGACCTACACCCAGGAGATAGCCAGGGAATTCAGAGGCCCGGAAGACGGTAGAGGGACGGGTATGGCCAGGCACGTCCTCTCCTTTATCGCGCTGCGACAGCGTTTGGTCCTACGGGACCTGTCGATGGAGGAGCGGACTATCCGACTCTGTTGGAATCGGGCTCACAACAGAGGCCGCCTACGGACGCCATATGCGCCTGAAATACCGTTGGGGATGCTGACGGCCCTCCCCCACGGAGGAGATTGGTCACGACTGGCGGATTGGGAGGATTCCGGGTTACAGCTCGTCGGGGACCTGTACGAAGACGGAGCGCTCTTGTCCTTTCAGGATCTCATTGACCGCTTTGGAATCCCCCGGGGCGACTTTCTGCTGCACTCGGCCATTGTGCGAGGGATCCAGGCGCACTGGCAAAACGGGCTAGAGGAACCTCAATTGTCTCAGGTGTGCCAGTACGTAATGATGTCGGCGGGCACGGTGAAGGCGGTCACTTGCCTCTACGGCAGGTTGATTACCGAGGGGTTGGTTCCTCTCACCACATTGAAGTCCCGCTGGGAAGAGGACATTGGTAGGGAGATCCCGGAGACGACCTGGTCCCGGCTGGTGAGGCGTGCCTGGAAGGGTACACGTAGCGCCCGTTTCCAACTGGTCCACTATTATGTTCTCCATAGAGCGTACCTGACCCCGGTAAAGATCAGGCGTTATTTTGCCACGGCTTCGGCGGAATGCCCTAGGTGCCCGGCTCAGGAGGCGGACCTCCTACACATGCTATGGGCCTGTCCAGGACTGACGTCCTACTGGCAAGAGGTGGCGACGACTTTGGAAGAGGTGACGGGGAGGCACTTATCATTCGATGTGGCGGTAGGGCTCCTGCACTGGTTCCCCCATACCCCCCGGAATAAAATCACCAGTAAATTTATCGACCTGGGGCTCCTACTTGCTAAGCGAGAGGTGACCAGGAACTGGAAGGCACGAGCTGGTCCTACAGGCAGCAGATGGCACAGTGAGCTTTTGAAATGGGCGGCGGGTGAGAGCGCGCTAAAATATCAGTTGGCTTGGAGGCAGGGCAATGAGAAGGCACAGGAGGCCGCGTTAGAATGGGAAACGCTGGTGCAGGCCCTCAGAGATTATTGTACCCCCAGCGACTCTGAAAGTGAAGAAGCAACTCGACCCGAGTCCCGTTAAACATTAGCATTGACAGCACTATTACCTTCCCCGTGGGTCAAGCAGTGGATCCTATGTTGATGAGCTCCCTGACGCTGATGGTGGGGGGGGGGGGAAGGGGGGTCTTTTACAGTTACTGGGAATTCTGAGGGGGGGTTTCCTTTTGGGGTTTTGGGTTTGTTTAGAAAAGCAGATGACGGACAGTGTGTTATCCGGACCAGCTCCAGCATCCTACTGACCCCAGCTGCATTTGCCGCCCAACCCCAGGCATATGGGCTGATTGGCTGTATAACAACGTTATGGAAGGGGGTCGGTGGGCTATACTTTGTATAAGTTGTTTATACTTCGATACTGGTCGCTACTGTATTGTTTTACTGATTCCTGCAATAAAAATATATTTAAAAAAAAAAAAAAAAAAATCACTAATGACATCTCATTTGACATCACTGATGACATCATTCGTGTGATTATACGATGCACCTCCTCACACTCTAACATAACCTTTGATACACCCAGTGTTAAATACAGACCACCATTCTTGAAACCATTGACACACCAATACCAGTTACTACATACGCACTCACTGATTCCTAGGTCTACACACACATTCACTCATTCACCCATAGAATCACTCGCACATCCAGTCACTCATCAATACAACACTATCATATGCACTCATACACCTATACACACACTCACACACTGCCACTCATCCATGGAGTTACTCACACACCTAGTCAGTCATGCAAAGAATTAATCACACTTCCATTTCCTCAACTATACAGTTATACACACACCTTACTTATTCAAGCATATACTAACACATACTTACTCTCTTATACAATCACTGATACAAGTACACAATGATCCATACAGCCACTCGCACATTCACTGGCTCTCATGTATAGTCATTTATATATGCCAACTCTCACATGCACTGTGTTTTACATATGTACTTACTTGGACATGTAGCACTGAGATATCCATTCACTCACCAACACACCCATGCACACAGTCAACCGCCCATGTAGCTGTTTCCACATGCACTCTTGAACTCATACACCTAGTGAATCAACTGCTCACACATCTATGCACAGAGTCACACACCTCCCAGCCATCCACACACACATTCAGTCTCCCATTCAAATACTTGGGCAACCAATCAATAACCCATATAGCCACTCATATAGCTACTGATCAACACATGTAGCAGTTTACACAACAACACACATACTGATGCACACATTCATACAGTTTAGTCACTAACTCATGCATTTAGTAATACACATTTAATCACTCACTCGTACTGTCAGTCACACACCTTCTAAATCCTTCATCCAGACACTTATACATCCACTCATTCTTCAATATGTAAAACATATTTAAACTTTACAGAAACACACAGTCACTGAATGATGTCATCAGTGATGTCATGAGTGATGTCAAATGAGATGTCATCAGTGATGTCATCAGTGATGTCATTTGAGATGTCATCAGTGATGTCACTGACCATGTCATGAATGATGTAATATGTGACAGCATCAGCAGTGGATTGCGGGTGCGCGAAATATAGTTAGTACAACTAACTATATAGGAGCAATTTCAAGGGTTTTTTTAAATGCTAATTCCTAACTATATAAGGCCTGAAACCTATGTTTTTTTAAGTGAATTTGCAAGGTTTTTAAAATGCAAATTCCTAACTATATAAGGCCTGAAACCTATGGGTTTTTTAAGTTAATATATATATATGGAAAATCTTCGACATTTGGTCGACATGGGTCACTCTACCGCGCTGATTCTTCTTGACCTCAGCGCGGCGTTTGATACCATCTCTCATACCACCCTGCTCGCTTCCCTCTCCAACTTGGGCATAAGAGGAAAGGCATTAGATTGGATAGCATCCTTTCTGACGCTCAGGACATTCCAAATTTCCTCCAGCAATGCGGCATCCAAGACCCATTTTTCTCCACATGGAGTCCCACAGGGATCAGTATTAAGCCCCCTGCTTTTCAACCTTTATGCAGCGCCGTTGGCTCAGATTGCTGAAACTGATGGCCTCACCATGTTCACATACGCTGACGACTCCCAAATCATATTCTCCCTATCTGATGTGAACCAAGACACCCCTTCACGCCTCCGGACCGGCCTCAGGAATATTTCATCCTGGATGAACGAAAATATACTCAAACTCAATGGCAGTAAAACGGAGGTTCTGATAGTAGGTCCCGACCAGAACCTCTGGAACTCCAGTCACTGGCCACCTGAAATGGGCCCCCTGCCAACTCCATCGCACCAGGTCCGCAACCTGGGCTTTATCATCGACAAAGACCTAACCATGGAGCCACAGGTGAACGTTCTCTCAGCCACCTGCTTTACGATCTTGAGATGGCTCAGAAAAATAATATGGATGCTCCCCGAAGACACCCAAAAGACAGTTGTTAATGCATTAATTACCTCCCGCCTGGACTACGGGAATGTCCTCTACTTGGGGGCATCCCAGACAGTCTCAAGGCGTCTACAGCTGGTACAGAATGCGGCAGCCAGGCTGCTCTGTAAATGTAACAGGAGAGACCGTATGTCCAGTCACTTAAAGGCACTTCACTGGCTAAGAATTGACAACAGGGTCAAGTTTAAGACTCTCAGCCTCATGCACAGGATAAAGTGGGGCAATGCTCCCAAATACCTTCTGACTCTTGTGCATACCTATATGCCTGCCCGAGACTTGAGATCCGCCTCTCAAGGTCTCTTCTGCGTCCCTAAAATACGTCGGGCCAGGATGGGAGGCAGGTCTTTCTCCTTCCTGGGCCCAAAGCTCTGGAATTCCCTTCCCCAACCACTTTGTCTTGAAAATAGGTACCCACACTTTCGCAAGGCCATCAAAACCTGGCTTTTTAATCAGTGAGCGTTTTTGGTTTCCCATTCTAACCCTTTCTGCCCCTCGAGTTCAAATTTCTGTTTAGCGCCGGGAAGCCCTTTTTGGGTATCTGTCGCGCTCTATAAACTAAATAAATAAATAAATAAAATAAATATATATATATATATATCCTTCAACGAAGAACGGACCCAGCCAGCTCCAGTTTGCAGCCAGAAGGTCAGAAGCACCACAGCACAAACAGGGTCCAACACTCGATTTCAGGTAAGTTTTTTTATTGTTCTTTCAACACCATCGTGCAGACAAGGAGGACGGTCAACACGTTTCGGCGATTGCCTTCGACTGGACCATAGAGTCCCGCAGTCCAAACAGTTCATTTAAGATGAAAAGTGCTTAAAGTCCCTTCTTCATTTCCTTTAAAAACAGACTAGACTGTTAACCCTGCTATTCACTTATTTTTCAGTGGCTGTTTTAAACTTTCATTTATATTCACAGTTTTATGAACAAAGAAACATATTGGTGAAGTACCCTATGACAAAAAAGGCAAGTCATATCTCATTTGAGCAACATCACTCCCATCATGACTTCATAATTAAGATACAAATTTTCAAGAACTGCATAAAATAAGGGAAGTGTAGGTATGAGGTATAATGTATTCCTAATAACTATCTCAAACAGTTTCAATAATTCATAGCAAGATTAGGAAAAGTAATAATTAATAGCAAAATTAGAGAAAGTAAAGGAGAAGGGTAGACGAAGTGAGGGGAAAGGTAACAGTTATCTATCGGGTCGCTCAATCAATGATACTACCAATAAAGCGTCAAGTGCAATGTGCAAATTGTCATATGTAAACATATTATGTGCAAATAGCATTTATGTGCAAAGACGCATTCCTATCCTTGACCTTTCCCATATCCTTTCTCGACAAGGTCTATCCTATCTGTCTGTATGCATTGAAGAACCGAGGAAGTGCAAAGTAACCCACTCTCTGTGTTTTGATCAAGCTAAAGTAGACTTACACAAACAGAGCATAGTGAGCAACAAAATAAATCCACCTCGTTCAATCATTCAATATACTTTACCCTAACATTATGTCATTAACCCCTTGGGCGCGGCCGCGATTCTGCGCCTGTGCGGCCGTTTTAAAGAGTGGGCGGGTTTATGACGGCCCCCAGCCGTCATCAGCACACGAGCACCGTGATGCATGACAGCTGGGGGCCGTCATCAGCACGGAAGGGGTTAAATATAAATGCCTATATAGTACTCATATGATCATTTTCATTATTTGCTTGATGAGTTTTTGGATAGTTATCTAAAACTTTTTTTCCTATTTTTCCTCTTAAACCTTGGATTGTTTTCTCTCTCTTCCCATTCGATCAACAATATCTACATGTGTTATCCAGAAATGTTGTTTTTCTATAAATGTACATATAGTTCTGCGTCCAGGTTATGTCCAAAAGGATTCTCTGTCCCCAGTGCCAAGATGAACCTTGATTCTGCTCTTCTTAGGTCTAAGGTTCTATCTCCTCCTCTTTCATTCTGCTTCACCAATTTTGCACCAAAAAATGTGAGTTCTTGGTTATTGCTAAAGTGTTTCTCCTGAAAGTGTTTGGCCATTGGATAAGCGAGATCCTGATTCTTGATCGCCCTGAGGTATTGTAATATGCGTAGCTTCAATTTATTTATTGTACTTCCTACGTATAGTTTTTGGCATGGACATTGTAGGACATAAACTACAAATTTGGATTCACACGTTCTGTGATCGGTGATTTTTTCTGTGTTTCCGTTTTGTAGTTCATATGAGAGTGTGTTTTTGCTGTGCTCAAAGGCTTTGCATTTAGAGCATTTCCAGAAGCCAGGTGTTGTTAGCCAGGATTTGTTGCCTTTCTCATTCTGTGGATTGATGGTGGATAGATGACTTTGTGTGAGGATATCACCCAGAGAAGCTGTCTTTCTGTAAGTTATTTGGGGAGTTGGTAGGAGTGTTTTTTTCAATGAATCATCTAACATCAGGATTTTCCAATTTTTCTTTATGATTTTTTTAAGACTTTGGTTTTCTATGTTAAAATCCATGATGATACGGGTTGTTTCTTCATTTTCCACCTTGTCCATTGTTTCCAGTAATGTGGATCGTGGTCTTTCCTGAATGTTTGTTTTTGCCTTTTCAACGATCTCCATAGGATATCACCTTGCCAAAAATCTGAGGCCAGTGTCTTCAATGGTTTGTTCTATGTCCTCATCTTCTGGGCAGTTTCTTTTTACGCGGAGCATCTCTCCATACGGGATGCTCCACTTTACATGGTCCGGGTGTCCGCTGCTAGCATGAAGAACACTGTTAGTGGCAGTGGGTTTCCTATGTATTTTTGTGCAGAACCGTTGGTTTTTGACAAACACTTCCACATCTAGGTAGAACACTTTAGTTTTGCTACCGGATGATGTAAATGTTAAGTTCAGGTCGTTGTGGTCTAGATCCTCTAAGAATTCTGATAGATGGTTTTGATCTCCTTCCCACAAAACGAATAAGTCATCAATATACCTTATCCAGGTTTGTATATTGGACTTGTGCATGCCTCTTAGTATGTTTTCCTCCCATGCTGCCATAAAGAGATTTGCGTATGTTGGGGCTACAGATGTTCCCATGGCAGTGCCCTACCTTTGGAGGTAAATTTCCACATTGAAGAGAAAAACATTGTGGGTTAAGCAGTAGTTCAGCATATCCAGTAGCATGTCTGAGTGTTCAAGGAAGCTTAGTGACCGTGAATCCAAGAATTTCCTCACAGCTGACAGTCCATTTTGATGTTGGATGGACGTGTACAATGAATTTACATCTATTGTTACCATGGTAAGATTCTCATTCCAAGTAAAAAAATTTAGTTTGTTCAGGAAGGCTGTTGTGTCCTTTAAATAGGACAGAAGAGATTTCACGTACTCTATCAAGAACACATCTATAAAATGTGAGGCTTTCTCAAGTAGCGAACCCATAGAACTGACTATGGGTCTGCCTGGTGGATTGCTGGGAGGCTTATGTACTTTCGGTAGAAAGTATATCGTTGCTGTTATGGGGTTCTCTACCTTCAAGTACATAAATTCCTCAAAGTTTATGAGTCCTCTATCTTTCCAATTCAGAAGTAGCGAATGATACTCTTTAGTCCATCGTTCTGTTGAATTAATCTCTAACTTAGTGTTGTGATCTTGGTTGTTCAGTTGGCGGTAGGCCTCTGTGATATATTGCTCTCGATCTCGCGTAACAATATTTCCGCCTTTATCTGCGGCCTTTATGATGACTTTTTGATTGTCTCTCAGTTCTTTCAAGGCCCTTTGTTCTCCTTTCGTGAGATTCCATGATGGTTTTTCATATTTTTTCTTTTGTTTGGTAAGTTGGTTCATTTCCTCTACAACGATTTCATGGAATAGATCTATTTTATTACCAGGTGGCAATTGTGGGCAAAATTTTGATTGTGACTTAAGTCCACTCTCTCCACCCTTGTTGGTCATAATGCCTTCCCGTCTGCAGATGTCGAGATCAGTTTCATTAGTTGTAGACTCAAGGGAGTTATTTCCTATGGCGTCAGTATCTAGATTTGACATTACCCTCAGGGCAGGTAATTCCTTTCGTGTCAACAGAGATGTTTCAATTGGTAACAAACGTGAGTTGGGTTTATTGGGCGGTCTCTCTTCAAAATGTTTCTTTAGTTTCGCCTTGCGACAAAATTTATATAGGTCGATCCGAAAATTGGGGATGTCCATTTTAGTGTTGGAGCAAAAGGAAAGTCCTTTATTAAGGAGACTGATGTGGTCTTTATTCAAGATCATACTTGACAAATTTATAACCAAGTCTTTGTTCTGTGCCATCTTTTTTATTTTTGTTTTTTCTTTTCTTCTCCTCTTTTGGGCCTTGTTCCTTCTTTTGCCATGTCTGGTTGCGGGGGATTTGATCCCCTCCCTCTTCCCCATGTGGTCCCTCATGCTCTTCCTCGTTGTCGCGTCTCCATTTGGGCTAGCCTCATTTCCCCACGAAAATCCAACTTCGCCAGGTCTGATTCTTCATCTGTTGAGCTTGGGTCAGAGCTATCATAGAGACCCTGATTGTCATGACTAATGCATCTATCCATAGCTGCTCTATTTCTTAATGATTTACAAAAGGGGGTGGTGATGAACAGAGTGTCTGAATTGAGCAGACCACTCCTACCCAGTCCAAAGATCAGGGCTTGATCCATCACCGTTATTTATCTCACTGCCCCATCCCAGCTCAGAACCTGGCTATATGCAAATCAGTCTGTCCCTGGCCCAGTGCATCATGGGAACAGGGCAGACTAAACTACCAAGCCAATTCTTTACCAGAAAGGAGACAAGCTACCGGGGACCGGTTTCTGGCATTTCAGCCGTCTTCGGCCCGGCTTGCTTGAATCCTGATGGAGCAGTGAGAAAGGGACTCATGTCTGAGTATACCCTGCCACACCTATAGTGGCCAAAATCGATTTACAAAAGGGGGTGGTGATGAACAGAGTGTCTGAATTGAGCAGACCACTCCTACCCAGTCCAAAGATCAGGGCTTGATCCATCACCGTTATTTATCTCACTGCCCCATCCCAGCTCAGAACCTGGCTATATGCAAATCAGTCTGTCCCTGGCCCAGTGCATCATGGGAACAGGGCAGACTAAACTACCAAGCCAATTCTTTACCAGAAAGGAGACAAGCTACCGGGGACCGGTTTCTGGCATTTCAGCCGTATTCGGCCCGGCTTGCTTGAATCCTGATGGAGCAGTGAGAAAGGGACTCATGTCTGAGTATACCCTGCCACACCTATAGTGGCCAAAATCGATTTACAAAAGGGGGTAGTGATGAACAGAGTGTCTGAATTGAGCAGACCACTCCTACCCAGTCCAAAGATCAGGGCTTGATCCATCACCGTTATTTATCTCACTGCCCCATCCCAGCTCAGAACCTGGCTATATGCAAATCAGTCTGTCCCTGGCCCAGTGCATCATGGGAACAGGGCAGACTAAACTACCAAGCCAATTCTTTACCAGAAAGGAGACAAGCTACCGGGGACCGGTTTCTGGCATTTCAGCCGTCTTCGGCCCGGCTTGCTTGAATCCTGATGGAGCAGTGAGAAAGGGACTCATGTCTGAGTATACCCTGCCACACCTATAGTGGCCAAAATCGATTTACAAAAGGGGGTGGTGATGAACAGAGTGTCTGAATTGAGCAGACCACTCCTACCCAGTCCAAAGATCAGGGCTTGATCCATCACCGTTATTTATCTCACTGCCCCATCCCAGCTCAGAACCTGGCTATATGCAAATCAGTCTGTCCCTGGCCCAGTGCATCATGGGAACAGGGCAGACTAAACTACCAAGCCAATTCTTTACCAGAAAGGAGACAAGCTACCGGGGACCGGTTTCTGGCATTTCAGCCGTCTTCGGCCCGGCTTGCTTGAATCCTGATGGAGCAGTGAGAAAGGGACTCGTGTCTGAGTATACCCTGCCACACCTATAGTGGCCAAAATCGATTTACAAAAGGGGGTGGTGATGAACAGAGTGTCTGAATTGAGCAGACCACTCCTACCCAGTCCAAAGATCAGGGCTTGATCCATCACCGTTATTTATCTCACTGCCCCATCCCAGCTCAGAACCTGGCTATATGCAAATCAGTCTGTCCCTGGCCCAGTGCATCATGGGAACAGGGCAGACTAAACTACCAAGCCAATTCTTTACCAGAAAGGAGACAAGCTACCGGGGACCGGTTTCTGGCATTTCAGCCGTCTTCGGCCCGGCTTGCTTGAATCCTGATGGAGCCCTGTTCCCATCATGCACTGGGACAGGAACAGACTAATTTGCATACAGCCAAGTTCTGAAACTGGGATGGTGCAGTGAGCTAAAAAACGGTGTTGGATCTAGCCCTGATCTCTTGACTGGGTGAGAGCTTTCTGCTTAATTCAGAGACTCTGTCCCTCACCACCCCTTGTTGTAAATATTTTTGTCCACCCTAAGCGTGGAAGGGTATTCTCAGATGTGAGACCCTTGCTCATTGCACCATCAGGATTCAAGCAAACCGGGCCGAAGACGGCTGTAATGCCAGAAACCGGTCCCCGGGAGCTTGTTTCCTTCCCAGTTTAAGAATTGGCTTTTGTAGTTTGGTTTGCCCTGTTCCCATCATGCACTGGGACAGGAACAGACTAATTTGCATACAGCCAAGTTCTGAAACTGGGATGGTGCAGTGAGCTAAAAAACGGTGTTGGATCTAGCCCTGATCTCTTGACTGGGTGAGAGCTTTCTGCTTAATTCAGAGACTCTGTCCCTCACCACCCCTTGTTGTAAATATTTTTGTCCACCCTAAGCGTGGAAGGGTATTCTCAGATGTGAGACCCTTGCTCATTGCACCATCAGGATTCAAGCAAACCGGGCCGAAGACGGCTGTAATGCCAGAAACCGGTCCCCGGGAGCTTGTTTCCTTCCCAGTTTAAGAATTGGCTTTTGTAGTTTGGTTTGCCCTGTTCCCATCATGCACTGGGACAGGAACAGACTAATTTGCATACAGCCAAGTTCTGAAACTGGGATGGTGCAGTGAGCTAAAAAACGGTGTTGGATCTAGCCCTGATCTCTTGACTGGGTGAGAGCTTTCTGCTTAATTCAGAGACTCTGTCCCTCACCACCCCTTGTTGTAAATATTTTTGTCCACCCTAAGCGTGGAAGGGTATTCTCAGATGTGAGACCCTTGCTCATTGCACCATCAGGATTCAAGCAAACCGGGCCGAAGACGGCTGTAATGCCAGAAACCGGTCCCCGGGAGCTTGTTTCCTTCCCAGTTTAAGAATTGGCTTTTGTAGTTTGGTTTGCCCTGTTCCCATCATGCACTGGGACAGGAACAGACTAATTTGCATACAGCCAAGTTCTGAAACTGGGATGGTGCAGTGAGCTAAAAAACGGTGTTGGATCTAGCCCTGATCTCTTGACTGGGTGAGAGCTTTCTGCTTAATTCAGAGACTCTGTCCCTCACCACCCCTTGTTGTAACTATTTCTTAATGAGTCATACTTCCTGGCGAAGGTGTATATCCTGCCATTTGCATAGTCTATGCGATATATATATATATATATGTATATAAAAAACACCATTCCACCCAGGGCCAGCCGAACTCAAGGCGGGTGCAACCGAAAAGTGGAGGTAGAACCGCTTAAAAGATCAACAAACACACGGCAACTTCGGTGCACACTCGGGGCATTAGGGAGCTTTCTCATATCCGCAGACGCGTTTCTGGCTTCTGCCTTCATCAGTGCGGAAAAGCCGTCGATGATTAGCTACAGTCTTTTAACCAGTCCTGCCATTTAATAGGTGTATCCTTGGCCAATGAACGGCCCGCAATGGGGCGTCTTCATTTCCGTTGTTTCTTGCCAATCGCAATGTTCATGGCGCACCCATCGTTGAGATTAAATAACAGCTGTATCTGCTGTGACCCTGTGTCCCCTCGCCTGCCGCTCCACACCTGTGAGTGCCCCACGCATTAGAGAAACACTCCTGCTTTGTCTAAGCAACGACCTCACTCGGTCGACAGTATCTGTTAGCGGCGTTTCTGGCAGCCCAAATTAATAGAAAAAACACCATTGTGGGGACCCCTGAGCAGGCCTAGGGGGTCAGGGCGTGTCTACCCTGCCCCCATTTCGCGTTTTGCACACATATTTTACAGACTTTTTCAGCCTTGCTTCTACCGAGGCATAAAATGGCTGCCAACAGTTTCTAGTTTCTAGTTTCGAATGTTGACAACCACTTGACAGCCAATTAGCATTCAGCGCGTGATTGGGAGGGTGCGATTATGTTACGATGACAATGCGCGCAGGAACCACGAATCCACTGCGCCCATAGATATATATGTACTTTTAAATGTAATGTTCTCAGAAACTTGAGGAAATAGAAATTTTTAGGTAGTCAGTGTGACCCCCACACGCACCCTAACCATGCACCCGTGCCCCATGTATGTCATGTAATTTCCTTTTCGTGCCTGCCATGGAGACGCATTTGCATTTCCGTCTAACGTTAACATGTCAGTTATTCAGTCCTCCATGATAGCAACGTTAATTTGGCTTTTAGGACTACGTTTCCAATGCATTTACATGGTGCATGTTAAATATCGCAAAGCACACGTTTTACTCGTTTTTCTGGCTCAGCCGAGCCAGGCCCTTAATTGAGGCTCCGAGTCTCTTCTGTCTCTGAAAGCTGCAGTTGAGGTATGCATCCCTGACCTCTGCCTTACTTCCTGCTCAGCGTAGCGGTGCCCGGCTCGGCCTGGCCTGCCTGCCAAGACAGTATTTTGCCTACAGTTATCTGCTCAGCCAACGCAAAAACACATTCCAGTCTAGTGAAATAGGTAAACATATTCCCGGCTGCAGAGCAAAGGGCCCTGTTTTCCTGTCTCCTTGCAAGTGATTTACTGCACCCGTTACCATGGTAGGCCCATGGCCCCCGTACATGCATGAAGAACCATATGCACGCACTAGCATTCAGTATTGAACGGCCTCTACCCGAGAGACCTTTTACTTCAGACAACACATCCTCCAAACATAAGATACCAGATATGCTATAGGTGCAGGTCGTTCTGACATTCCAGACACCAGACTCCTTTACTAGTGCTAAAGTCAAGCCCCCAGCTCTCCCCAGTTACACGTCATGCTCAGTTGCGCACGCATCCAGGGTAAAGGTTTCTGCTGACCCTGCAGAATTTCTCTATGCATCCACCCACCTATGACACTTCTGTGACGTTTCCGGCACACACCTCCGTGTACGCCCTTGTACACGCCTTCTTTACGCCCATGTGTTCTTATCTCTTCCCTTTTCACTTGTTACGCCTACTGTATTCATTTCAATTATACAGTTTTACTATATATAATGTGTGATGTTAATAAAATGTTGAATATCCCTTCCTGAACCTTAGTGGTGATGGAACCCGATGTCCAGTGTCTCGAGCCACTTAAATAAAGCCTGTATGACTCAGATACCACGGACTCTGCCTCTCATTTTATTGAACTATCCTTATTGTCATTTAATATATAGAAAAATAGTCCCGGTAATTTTATTTACCACATAAACTGGCGCCCGAACAGGTAACCCTCCCCTTCCCCACGCGCCGGCGATGTAACGCAGGCCCCTGATCCCTTCTACAGCCGTGACGGACTCCTGTGTACACCTGCGGGTTTTCCTGCTATCTCCCTCAGGCCCACGGAGGAGACGGAGACTGCGGTCCGGCATCCAGACGAGGCGGTGAGGAATGCGGAGAGTCCCGACCAGAGCCCAAGCCGAGAGAGCAAGGTCCGAGGTATCCGGAGGCCCACCTGTTCCGAAGCGCATGCGTAGTAGCAGCCAGACGCCGTAGCAGTCCAGTCCAGTACAGTGTCGAGTTTCCGAGGCCTTCAGTTTTGCTTCCTGGTGAGTACCGTTGTTGGGAACGCATCTAGACGGGTTCATTAATTTGTGCCCGGTCAAGACGGGTCTGGGTACGCAGACCCGGTCCAGACGTGTTCACTCAGATGAATACGGTATGACGTGTCTCTTTATGGGACCGGTATGTCTGTACTGTTTTAGCAGTGCATCCAGTGATCCAGTATTCTAGTATTGTTTCTCGAGATTTTCAGAATTGTGTTTTTTTTATGTACCAGATAGTATCAGTCTGAAGTGTTTTACTGTGTTTAATGTTGTGGTATGAATGATTGTTTGCTATACATTACTGTGTTTATTGTGTTCGCGCTCTAGTAAGTTCAAATATGCCGCTGTTTTCGAAATTACGTCAGTTAGGAACTAGGAAAGGGATACTCGAAGAAGCAGTTCCCGTCCCGCCTAGGGACACTCCCGGACATTTTATGTACCATAAGCATGGCTTAGATGTCATACTGTACTTAGACTTATGGGTTGACTATACCAAAGATCTGGAAGAGAAATATAGATGGCCTGTCTCAGGGACATGGGATGCTGATTGCATCATGAGAGTAGAATAAGCACTTTGGAAAAAGAAAGCCAGACAATCCCAGAAAGATGCCATAGAATTATGGCGTAAAGAAGCGCATAGAAGAACAGAGAAAGAACTTAGAAAAGCAGAGAAAAATAGAGAGGATTCAGAAAAAGCCCAAGAAAAAGAATTACTGGAAGAAGGCGAACGAGTTAGAGCAGAACAATTAGACCGACTAAGAAATGCCCTTATGAAAGGCATGTACCCCCTTCTCGCCGAGGGCCTACCTAAGGCCACCCCGGAAGCACCCAGTAATTTACCGACACCACTGGTTCCAACTAAACTCCGTCATAAACAGACCGCAGCGGAAATTTTCCTTTCTTCCTACTTCGATGACACTGTCCCAGAATATGCAAATACAAATCCTCCTCAAAATATTAATCCTCCCAACCCTGTTCATGACACGATTCCCCCCACTGTCTCTCCTGCCATTGGTCCTGGCAATCCTTTTATTCCGCCAGCAACCCAGGGCCAACCTGCATTGCCTACACTTACTTCTACTACACCTACTTTACCAGCTACACTACCACCAGCGACAGCACAACCAGTAATATTTGACGATCACACTTTAGGAGGAGCAGTAGGAGGTACCCCTATCACCCCGCCTCAAGTGAAACGAACAACACTAAGAGAAGCAGCATTACAACGCACACCAAAAGTAACTACATACGCAGCCCTTAAACAGTACCTCACTGATTGCAGATATGATCTAGTACCAGGCGAAGATCATATGATTCTATATTCAATACGTCTACGACGTGTTACAAACTATTTGGCTATTTTACCAGATATGATGGAACATTTAGACAACATATATCACTTTATTAGAACGGGGGAGAGACCAGAAAGTATTCACGAGGCCATGGCACACAGGAAGGTGGAGACTCAAAATATGATCTTACAGTTTTTTATAAATTGTTTGATAAGGGAACAAGACCAGCCCGGTTATAATAAAGAAGAGATGAATGTTCTGACAAAATGGAGTGACAACATAGCCGATGGCAAACATAGTAGACAAGCTTGTATAGAAGCCATGTACAGAAAGATTCGTAAGGTAAATACAGACATACACGAAAGGGAAAGAGCAGAGAGAGAAGCCGATAAAGAGGATGATGTAGGTTTAGAAGACGATGATATAGCAATTGAGAACCCGGATAGAATAGCGTACGTAGGAAGGGCAAGACCCTTTGACAAACCCATACGCCTAGAATGCAAGAAACGTTTTCTTTCTCCCATACCAGAACAATGTTCTCTTGAGCATCTATTCCAAGCCACTGATAAAGTACTGAAGCAACGAATAGGTTACAGTGAACTTAGTTCCATGCATGAACAGGAACTAGCCCGGTCAGGAGTACAATGGGCTGGCAATACTAGCGTATATAAAGATGACGCGGTAGCGCAAACATTTTTTAATCTTTCCCCAGACGAACAGAGATTAGCTGGTATGTACATGATTCAACATCTCATTACATTGTATGAAAGTCAGCATTCTGATCCAGGTCCCCTATATAATATATTGGAAGAAGTTACTCCTAGGTAGATGGAGAGGCCTAGGTACCGATTTAATTAGTGTCATTCTGGAACAGCGACACAAGTATAGAACTTTCCTGACTCCACATTTTGTTCCTGTTCCACCCCCAGTAAGGAAAACATTTTACATAGACAGACAGAACCCCTTACGAGAGGTTCATCCAGTCCGGAAGACAGATGGTGAGCTTGAACGAGTATTCGTATACACACCCTTAACGAAAATGGAATTATTGGAAATGAAAAAATTAGTACCCTGTCACAATAAAGATCCAGCAGGGTTTCACCGTGAATTAAAAGACATGCTCCGCATGGGGGAGTATACGTATCCAGATATCATTAAAATGTTGAAAGTTCTGTTGCCTGCTGGCATTTACGAAAAACTTAAAGAAAAAGAGTGGGAGGTGGGAGAGAAAAAGATTGATTGGGCAGAATTAGAACAGGAAGAAAATACGCGAGTCCCTGGTACTGGTCTTGGGGAAAAAGCTAAAGTATTACCAGAATTATTAGTACAGGTCTTGCCGAGGTTATTGACAACTAAAAAGGAAGACTGGGATGCGATCTCAGCCTGCAAACAGAAACAAGATGAAGACACTAGCGATTTTTATTCCAGATTCGAGAAATGTTTCATTATTAATAGCGGCCTGAAGACAAGTAGTGAATCATACCCACATCTTTTTGTGACCAAATTAGTAGAGAATTCCTTACCACAAGTTAAAAATAGAGTACTAAAGGTAGAGTACCTGGCAAGCTAATACCCCTTCCCAAATGTTGCAAATGTTACAGTACCATCAAAATCGAATTAGAGAAGAACACGAACACGAACAGAGACGTATAAAGGACACGAAAATGAAAGTACTAGTTGCTCAGTCTGTCCCAGCTGATAGTCAGAAGAGGGGTATGGCACCGTCCAGTCATTCCGCAGCTCCTGTTAAAGGGAACTGCAACTACTGTAAACAGCCAGGTCACTATATAAACGAATGTACTGTCCTGAAATACAATATAGCTACAGGCAAAACGAAAGAAAGACCGCGTCCACCTAGACAGGAACATGCTCCACAAAATATTCCGCAGAACACGCAACCTCCACAGAATCCACAACAGACAGTAGCAGTACCCCAACCCCAACCCATCGCTGCCACACAACACGTCACGCAACAAATGTACCAGTATGCTCAGTCAGACTACCCAGATTACCAGCAGTACTCATGAAACAGCCTAGAGAGGGAGGTTGGCTTGCCCCTTATCGAGGTTCCTGTAGATCAAGAGGGTCCCTATGTACATAGTCAGGTATTAGGGAAAGACAGAAAATTTTTGATTGACACAGGGGCGAGCAGAACTACCATCAGTCATGACGAGGTTCCAGGGGCACCCCTCTCAGGCTCACAGAATGTTTCCCTGGGTTTTTCAGGAAAGCCTATTGTTAATGAAGTGTCAAAACCAGTTCCCCTAGAAGTTGGTCCATTATCTCGAACTACAGACTTGTTGCTTACGAAATCATGTCCTGAAAACTTGCTTGGTATTAAAACATTGAAAGCGCTAGGAGCAGTGATTTGTTGTTCTCCGGAAGGAGTGAGATTGTTTTTACGTGATTTTAAAGGACATTATGTGTTGAGAGATTTTGATCCAAGATTACAGAATGTACCACAGCATTTATGGGCGCAAGGTCCGACTGATGTAGGTTGTATGCACATTACACCATACCGTGTTACTCTTAAACAAGGAGTTGTACTGCCCCGAATCCGACAATATAAGTTACCACCTGAGGCTGTAGCAGCCTTACTAAAAATTGTTGACGAGCTCATTGCACAAGGAGTGGTTGTAGAGACTGACTCCAATGTGTGTAATTCCCCTATCATTCCGATTCTTAAACGAACTGATCCGAATGCACCTCCGGTCTACAGACTGGTGATTGACCTTCGAGAATTAAACAAATGTATAGTACCCCAGTACGCAGTGGTCCCAGACATTTCTTCACTATTGACTGCAATTGATTCTGAAGCGGCGTTCTTTACTGTAATAGATCTCAAGAATGCCTTCTTTAGTGTCCCAATCCATCCGGATAGCCAATACCTTTTTGGATTCTGTTTAAATGGCCGAAGCTTCAAATTTGCACGTGCTCCTCAAGGATTCACAGAAAGCCCTAGTATTTACAGCCAAGCACTGAAACGACAACTTGACAGTATTCACATGCCTACTGACACTGCCCTACTCCAGTATGTTGATGATCTGTTGATCACAGCCCGGACTGAACGAGACTGTGAACGTGCATCACTGACAGTCTTATGTTTCCTGGCAGAAAAGGGGCACAAGGTGTCCCCTTCCAAGCTACAATTCTGTGCCCAGCAAGTGGTTTACCTTGGACACTTGCTGTCCAAGAGGGGTAGACAGCTGACACCTGACCGTATCCAGTTAATTGCACATCTTCCACAGCCCAAGACACAAAAGGAAGTACGGGCCTTCATTGGCCTCACTTCTTACTGCAGACAATGGATTCCTCAGTACGCATATCTAGCGAAGCCACTCATACAGTTGACAACACAGGAGGCAGCGATTTTGGCTGTCCTCCCTTGGACTCAGGAACATACACAAGCTTTTGATGAACTGAAGAAAGCTTTATGTCAAGCACCAGTTTTAGCGACACCATGCTACAGCAAACCTTTTACACTTTTTGTTACTGAACGCGATGGCACAGCGTTATCGGTTCTCACTCAAGATCAGGCAGACAAACACAAGCCTTGTGCTTATTTTTCTAGTACATTGGATCCAGTAGCCCAGGCTCTGCCTGCGTGCCTGAAATCAGTTGCAGCAACAGCTCTAGCAATCAGACAAAGCGACTCCATAGTATTAGGACATCCCCTGACAGTACAGGTTCCACACTCCGTGGAAGTTCTCCTAAACAGGACACAGACTCAGCACTTGACCATAGCACGATTGACAGGATATGAATTGACACTGTTTCAGCCACACATTGAGATCAGACGTTGCAACACATTAAACCCTGCTACACTTTTACCGTCGAGCACAACAGACCCTACACCACATGACTGTGTGGAAGTCATCAACACAATTACGAAACCAAGACAAGACTTGACAGACATTGCCTTACCCGATCCGGACCTGACACTTTATGTGGATGGTTCGTGTATGAGAACAAGCACAGGAGAGTTAGTGGCCGCATATGCAGTAACTACTGAAACCGAAGTCATAGAAACACATCGCATTGACACCCTGTCAGCCCAAGCAGCAGAGCTCATTGCTCTGACCCAAGCCTGTATACGAGCCAAGAACCTGAAAGTAAACATATACACAGATTCACAGTACGCATTCGGAGTCGTTCACGACTTCGGTGTCCTCTGGCAAGAGAGAGGTTTTTTGACCTCCCATGGAGCCAAGATCCAACATGGTCCCCTCATACAAGCTCTGTTAGAAGCAATACACTTGCCTACAGCCATAGCCATCATGAAGTGCAAAGCACATACTAAAGTCACAGACACAATTTCCCAGGGTAACGACCTGGCAGATCGAACAGCCAAGCTTACAGCTCAGACTCAAACAGACATATCAACTGACATGACAAAGACTGACGTAACTCCACTGACGCATTGCATGACAGTCAGGGATCCCACACAAGATGTACTCGACATACAGACACATGCCACTCCGGACGAAATCAAGAAATGGACTGAACAAGGAGGGGTCCAGACAGATCAGGGATGGATGACGAAGGGAAAAGCCACATGGTTTCTCCCCGACTCTATGGTTCAAGTTATCATTAATACAGCACATAGTCCAGCACACTTAGGAGAGAAAGCCATGCTAGATAGCATCCAGAATATTTGGTTCAACAAGCATTTACGTGCAGCAGCAAAACAGAAAGTACGTACCTGCATGATCTGTTGCCAGTTCAATCCAGCCAAAGGTATTCCCGTGGAACAAGGTGGGTTTCATCCTCCTGACCATCCTTTTGAAGTCCTCCAGATGGATTATATTCAGATGGACAGATGCCGAGGTTTCAAGTATGTTCTCGTAGTTGTATGTGCCCTTTCCAGATGGACAGAAGCTTACCCAGTCCCAGATTACACTGCTGTAACCACTGCCAAGCAGTTGGTTCATGAATTTTTCCCGCGATACGGCTTGCCCCGTGTCGTGTACTCAGATAATGGACAGCCATTCTCGTCCGAACTCATGAAACAGGTATCACTCCTGTTAGGATACCAGTGGAAATTCCACTGTGTACGACACCCCGAAGCAGCCGGTCTCGTCGAGAGACATAATCAGACTCTGAAAACACGGTTAGCGAAGGTCTGTGCAGAAAAAGGTGTAGATTGGATGGTAGCCTTGCCGGTTGCCCTCTTTTATATGCGTATGGTAGCTCATTCCAGAACAGGGCTATCCCCGTACGAAGTGGTCTTTGGCAGACCACCGAATATGTGGGGGATGCCAATGCCGCGTAAAATCACAGATGTTGACAGTAATATGCTGACAGATTACCTGGCCTCCTTGATGTCTGCACTACTCTCTTGTCGTTCACAGGTCGCGGCTGCCTTCCCGGACAACACTCAAGTGAAACAGCATGAAATCGTTCCGGGAGACTTTGTACATATACGAAACTTCGACCGCTCAAGCCCTCTGGAGCCCAGGTGGAGGGAACCGAAACTGGTGTTGATGACCACGAGGACTGCAGTAAAAGTCGAGGGAAGGAAAGGCTGGATCCATTCCAGCCACATCAAGCGTTTTCATGGACTGTGTCCAGAGACTTTTCCCAAGGGCTGCCCCGTTTCCGATACAGACTCTAAACTCCCTCTGTTAGAGAAAACGCCACAACAGGAGTTTAAATCAAAGTTGAGGTCTAGTAAGTCAGACAGCGTTTAATTGTTTAAGTCCCCCTCGGGTGAAGCGGTTAGACAGGTTTCTGACATGTATGAGATAGACCCAAATAGTGAGAGAGATAGACAGAAAGTCAAGAAAATGAAGTACTGTAAAAATCTACGTAGTAGATGCATCATAACATTGCTTTTTATGTTTTTTCTGAGTATAATGATCATATGTATAAGCTGGACGTTACATGTTTTCTTTCCTCCTCTTGGTTCGCATGTACATTCTTCTTCCAATGACACCATAGAGCACACTTTCAGTGACCTGCCACCACACGAATTGTCCTATCGTCTAGCACTGCGCAACAACACTTTTATCCGTATGTTACACCATTCTCATCAGACCAGCAATGCCACGAATTGCTGGGTATGCGGCAGACTCCCTCCTTATCAGAAATACAAGGGAGTTCTGCCCCTCTTTCCCTATCCGTTTACACATAAGGGTACGTGCGGGGCATGGTTCACTTTAATGTCCTCCTTGGACAGTGAGTCCAAAGTTTCCCAAGGCAATTGGATATGGGGGAACCTGAATACAGTTATGAATCAAGCATGTTTCCCAGACAAGGATGGTTTTCCCCAAAGGACAGGGACCGATTTAGAAAATGAAGTGTATGGATTGGGAAATTTTACCCTTAACCTCATGATTCTGAACGTCCAGTCCGAGACTGATTCGGACTTACCGCTTATAACAGTATTACCAGTAAAAGGCGAATTATGCGTTAAAAAGAATGGTTCAGTACATCTTGGGCACAGTGATTGTAATACTGTGGTCGAATTCAGTGATAAAGGAAAGTCTACTTTCAAAGCTTCTCGCCATTCTTATTTTATTTGTGGTCAGACAGCTTATGTACATCTGCCCTTAGATTGGGATGGAACATGTTATATTGCATTCCTATTACCACCTGTTTTCCTAGCCCCATCCGATTATCATCGAAATTCACACCTTGTACATATAGGACATAAGAGGGAGATCGAGTCCCCAATTGTCGATCAGACTGAAACAACATTGGAGCAATATACCGATTTCAATAAAGGATTCTTTATCTTCATAGGCCCCATCCAAAACAGTAAATTAATACGTAGATTAACCAGAACTCTTGAAGCAGTAGTGAATGAGACTACTTCTGCCTTAGCTAACTTAACGGAAGAACAGTCTGCTATGAGACTTGTTGTTCTTCAAAACCGCCTTGTCCTTGACGTCATCCTGGCCGATAGGGGCGGGGCTTGTAGAGTGATCGGATCCAGTTGTTGTGTGTTTATTCCTAATAACGCACCGTCAGTGTACAAAGCAATAACAAGGCTTCATAAAATAGCTCACCAGATGCACCAGAATCCTGGCTCCTGGACATGGTCCGGTTGGCTCTGGAGTGTGATATCCGCCTGGGGATGGAAAGTACTGTCATTCCTAGGAATAATACTGCTCATAGTATTCAGTTGTTGTCTCTGTCTGCAATGTGGGCCAGCGATTTGCGGCTTGTGCGCCACGTCTTGTATTCCCCGTCCAAGTTCACGTTCCCGTTCCCGAATGAGAAAAGACGAGCAAATGATGTTATATGAACAGATAGATGGTCTCATGAAAATAGATATATCCTGAAGGGCGCAGTAGGGGCCAAGCAGGAATGAGGAAATAGAAATTTTTAGGTAGTCAGTGTGACCCCCACACGCACCCTAACCATGCACCCGTGCCCCATGGATGTCATGTAATTTCCTTTTCGTGCCTGCCATGGAGACGCATTTGCATTTCCGTCTAACGTTAACATGTCAGTTATTCAGTCCTCCATGATAGCAACGTTAATTTGGCTTTTAGGCCTACGTTTCCAATGCATTTACATGGTGCATGTTAAATATCGCAAAGCACACGTTTTACTCGTTTTTCTGGCTCAGCCGAGCCAGGCCCTTAATTGAGGCTCCGAGTCTCTTCTGTCTCTGAAAGCTGCAGTTTAGGTATGCATCCCTGACCTCTGCCTTACTTCCTGCTCAGCGTAGCGGTGCCCGGCTCGGCCTGGCCTGCCTGCCAAGACAGTATTTTGCCCACAGTTATCTGCTCAGCCTACGCAAAAACACATTCCAGTCTAGTGAAATAGGTAAACATATTCCCGGCTGCAGAGCAAAGGGCCCTGTTTTCCTGTCTCCTTGCAAGTGATTTACTGCACCCGTTACCATGGTAGGCCCATGGCCCCCGTACATGCATGAAGAACCATATGCACGCACTAGCATTCAGTATTGAACGGCCTCTGCCCGAGAGACCTTTTACTTCAGACAACACATCCTCCAAACATAAGATACCAGATATGCTATAGGTGCAGGTCGTTCTGACATTCCAGACACCAGACTCCTTTACTAGTGCTAAAGTCAAGCCCCCAGCTCTCCCCAGTTACACGTCATGCTCAGTTGTGCACGCATCCAGGGTAAAGGTTTCTGCTGACCCTGCAGAATTTCTCTATGCATCCACCCACCTATGACACTTCTGTGACGTTTCCGGCACACACCTCAGTGTACGCCCTTGTACACGCCTTCTTTACGCCCATGTGTTCTTAAGTCTTCCCTTTTCACTTGTTACACCTACTGTATTCATTTCAATTATACAGTTTTACTATATATAATGTGTGATGTTAATAAAATGTTGAATATCCCTTCCTGAACCTTAGTGGTGATGGAACCCGATGTCCAGTGTCTCGAGCCACTTAAATAAAGCCCGTATGACTCAGATACCACGGACTGTGCCTCTCATTTTATTGAACTATCCTTATTGTCATTTAATATATAGAAAAATAGTCCCGGTAATTTTATTTACCACAAACTACTGAACAGATTTACGCCAAATACGCAAAAGGCACAAGTCTGAACCAAGGACTACCTCTTTGCCAAATTTGGTGTAATTCCGTTCAGCAGTTCGGGCTGTAGCTGCGGCTAAAGGGCCTATGGGAAATTGTGTTGGGAAAAGCGTTTTGTGACCCCCTTTTTCTCCTCCCCCACTTGACCAATCACCCCAAACTTTCAGGGAAGGAGCAGAACTGAGCTGGCCAAAAGTTTGGACAATCAATCAATCAATCAATCAATGACATTTATAAAGCGCACTACATACCCGTAGGGTCTCAAGGCGCTGGGGGTGGGGGGGGGGGTGCCGCTACTGCTCGAACAGCCAGGTCTTCAGCTTCTTCCTGAAGGAGAGGTGGTCTTGGGTCAGGCGCAGGTCGGTCGGGAGGGAGTTCCAGGTCTTGGCGGCCAGGTAGGAGAAGGATCTTCCTCCTGTAGTCGCTCTTCGGATGCGGGGGACGGCGGCGAGGGCGTGGTTGGCTGATCGGAGGTGGCGTTTGGGAGTGTAGAAGTTGATTCGGCTGTTGAGGTAGCTCGGGCCTTGGTCGTGTAGGGCTTTGTGTGCGTGGGTGAGGAGGCAGAAGGTGGTTCTTTTGTTGACGGGGAGCCAGTGAAGGTCTCTCAGATGTCCGGAGATGTGGCTGGTTCGTGGGATGTCGAGGATGAGTCTGGCTGAGGCGTTCTGGATCCGCTGGAGTCTCTTCTGGAGCTTGGCGGTGGTACCGGCGTAGAGGGCGTTGCCGTAGTCCAGTCGGCTAGTGACGAGGGCCTGGGTGACGGTCTTCCTGGTCTCGGTGGGGATCCACCAGAAGATCTTCCGTAGCATGCGTAGGATGTTGAAGCACGCCGAGGAAACGTTGTTGACTTGCCTGGTCATGGAGAGGGAGGAGTCCAGGATGAAGCCCAGGTTGCGTGCATGGTCTGTCGGTTTGGGTGCGGTGCCCAGGGCGGGAGGCCACCAGGAGTCGTCCCAGGCGGAGGGTGAGGAGCCCAGGATGAGGACCTCCGTCTTGTCCGAGTTCAGTTTCAGGCGGCTGGTCGTCATCCACTCGGCTACCTCTTTCATCCCTTCGTGCAGGTTGGCTCTGGCGGCGGCGGGGTCGTTGGTCAGGGAGAGGATCAGCTGGGTGTCGTCGGCGTAGGAGATTATGTTGAGGTTGTGTTGGCGTGCGATGGCCGCGAGGGGGCTCATGTAGACGTTGAAGAGGGTGGGGCTCAGAGAGGATCCTTGAGGGACGCCGCAGATGACTTCGGTGGCTTCTGACTTGTACGGTGGTAGGCGGACTCTCTGTGTTCTTCCGTCGAGGAAGGAGATGACCCATTCCAGCGCCTTGTCCTGGATTCCGACGTTGCTGAGGCGCTGTACTAGGGTGCGGTGGCAGACAGTGTCGAATGCCGCGGAGAGGTCTAGGAGGATGAGGGCCGCTGTTTCTCCGTTGTTCATCAGGGCTCGGATGTCATCGGTGGCGGCGATGAGGGCGGTCTCGGTGCTGTGATTGGCTCGGAAGCCGGACTGTGAGGGGTCGAGGGATCCATTCGACTCGAGGAAGGCGGCCATCTGCTTGTTGACGGTCTTCTCGATGACTTTGGCTGGAAACGGGAGGAGCGAGATGGGGCGGTAATTCTTGAGTTCGGTGGGGTCCGCTGTGGGTTTCTTGAGTAGAGCGCTGAGTTCAGCGTGCTTCCAGCTCTCAGGGAAGGTGGCGGTGTCGAAGGATGTGTTGATGATGTCTCGCAGGTGGGGTGCGATGACAGCGTCAACCTTGTTGAAGACGTGGTGAGGGCAGGGGTCGGTCGGTGATCCGGAGTGGATGGAGTTCATCGTGCGGATGGTGTCTTCGGTGCAGAGTCATCAACCGGCGCCAAAGTTATTCCAAAAAGAATGTTGCGGATTTCCTATGGATAATAGGTCTGAACTATAACTACCTACTGGCGACCATCAGTAGGTTATAGAAAGAATAACAATAATAATAATAATAATAATCTTTATCTTTATTTGGATATAAAATATCCTTAAAAGAGCACCTCAATGATTCCAACAACAATACACGTTATTAAGAAAAAAGGAAAATCAATTAAACAACAGTGATTAAATGAGAATCTAGTAGGTTATAGAAAGAGATAGATATAGATATAGACATAGGTGTGGATATAGATACGCTTCTCGAACAATATATTACACTTCTACATTTTTTCCCTATTTTTACAAGTGTGGTATACATTGCTGCTGCTCTTCATATAAGGTAAGACCTTTTTTAAGCTTTTCTATAGGGTTTTGGGAGTATGGAGGATGTAGGCTGTACTAGTAAATGATAGTTATAGCATTGGTTTCTAGTTTTTGGAAATGTTATTTCCCATGTATTATTTTGTTTAATAGTGTGTTGTGTTATGGCTCCTTAGAGTATGGTAGTAGTACTGTATCCTTATTTCATATAATGTTATGTTATGTGTTTTGTATATTTTTAATGTAGTGCTTGACTTACGTTTGAAGTTAGTGTTTTTTGGTGGGTCAGTATTTTCAGATTTTTCCATGTTTACAGATGTGAAATTATCATATGGATGTTTGGATTTCGTTTTTTTTTCCAAAGGAAATCAATGTGGTCTGTAGTAAGCCAATATTTTTCGGATGTGCTGGAGCACATATATATATATATATATATATATATATATATATATATATATATATATATATATATATATACTAGCAGCCCGTCCTGACCTTGTCCGGGAGCAACAGGCTTCCCCGACCCCCGCCTGCATTCTCTTTTCTCCTGCAGCCCGGGCCCCAGTCCAGCCCATCCCCCGCCTGCCCCGACATGGGTACCCTTACCTCAGCCCCCGCTCCTCCCGCCTGTCCGCTGCTCGCACCGCCCCTGGCCTGTCCGCTGCTCCTCACGCCACCGCCCCTCCCCTGCGCCATGTCCGCCGCTCCTCCAGCCTGTCCGCTGCTCGCACCGCCGCTGGCCTGTCTGCTGCTCCTCATGTCACCACTCCTCCCCCGCGCCATGTCCACCACTCCTCGTCGCGCTCCTGGACGCCGCTCCTCCATGCGCTCCTGACGTGAGCACGCACGTCACGGCCGTCGCTACTTCGGAGGGACTACTTTTTTTTTTTACTGTAAATTTTTTAAATAACTTTTTTTTAAAATTTATATAGCCTATAACCATCTACACACCCTGACGATTCCAACAGTGTATCGGGTGTGTAGATTGGCGCTGTGGTTCCCAAGTTTACCCGCCTCAAAGGCTGAAAGTTCTTCCTTTATTATAGTAGTATAGATATTTATATATTCACTAAAAAAACCATAGGTTTCACATCAGTTATAGTTAGCTGGAAATTTTACTGACATAAAACCAATGAAATTCCACGTTATAGTTAGTTGGACTCACTATAACTTGCGCGCCTGCAATGCAATGCTGATTACGTCACATATTACATCACTCATTACATGGTCAGTGACATCACTCATGACATCACTGATGACACCATCCAGTGAATGTGTGTCTTTATGAAAAATAAATATGTTTTATATATGTATTTGTAAAGGACGATGGAAGAATAAATGGTTAAATAAGTGTGTAAATGGATGTTTTTTTTAAAAAGAATTGATTGGTTAACTGCCTTATTAAGTGTATCTTATTTTTAAATATTTAAATATATGTATCAGTGTTTCACTTTGTGTATAAGTGGCTGCATGGGTTGGTGACTGACTCACTGTTTGTATGTGTTTTGAAGACAGCATATGTGCAGGACTGTATGGGTGGATGAGTGTGTATATATGTGTGTTAGTGAGTGTCTTTATGAGTAACTACATATGTTTTAATCTTGTATATATGAGCATTGATGTATATAAGTAAGTATATGTGAGAGTGAGAGATTGAAAGAGTTCCTGTTTAAATAAGTATGTGTTTCTATAAGTGATTGTTTAAGAGAGTAAGTATGTGTACGTTTCCTTAGAAGTAATGTGCTAATGTATGTATAGCTGTATATGCAAATAAATGGATGTTCAATAGTTTATTCGCATGTGTGAGTATGTGTGTGAGTAACTTTTGTAAGACTGTTGGTGTGTAACAGGATGTATATGTGTATCACTATATATGATGAGTGAGAATATGTATGAGTGAATATATAGAACTGTTGGTGTATGAGTGGATGTGTATATAGATGGTGGAATTACTGAATTGGTTATTGTAACTGGTATGGGTATCTCCATTTTTTTGAAAATGTTAGTTTCTATTGTTGAATATGTGTTTCAAGGGTTACATTACACTGAAAGGAGGTCTGTCAGTCTGTCACAAGGATGGTGTTATCAGTGATGTCATGAGTGATGTCACTGACCATGTCATGAGTGATGTAATATGTGACGTAATCAGCAGTGCATTGCAGGTGCGCAAGTTATAGTGAGTCCAACTAACTATAACGTGGAATTTCATTGGTTTTATGTCAGTAAAATTTCCAGCTAACTATAACTGATGTGAAACCTATGGTTTTTTTTAGTGAATTTAATAGGTTTTTTAAATGCTAATTCCTAACTATAACTGGTGTGAAACCTATGGTATTTCAGTGAATTTCATTGGTTTTTTAAATGCTAATTCCTAACTATAACTGGTCTGAAACCTATGGTTTTTTCAGTGAATTTCAAAGGTTTTTTAAATGCTAATTCCTAACTATAAGTCTCACTTTATAAATAAGACTGTTAGCGCTCTAGTTGTTCTTTAGAACACTCTGGTACATTCTGTCATTGGGCTATAGTTGCGCTACATCTGGCTGATATTTGGGCTACATTTGTATTTTATTGTCTCTGGTGGCCATCTTTGGGCTACAGTGGGCTACATTGGGCTACATTTGGGCTACATTTTGGCTCTAACATATATAAAGCCCAATGTAGCACAATACATATTTTTCCAAAGTTAATTTTTGTAAAAACCACTTCAGAATAGGGCTACCTGTCCCTACAATTATCCCATTTTTTTTTGGTTTGTTTTTGGAGCGCTCCCGGTGCGCGCCCCGGGGAGCGCCCCGGAAAGCGTGCTTCTATAAAGCGCCCCGGGTCGCGCTCCGGGGAGCGTCCCGTGAGCGCCAATATCGCGAACGAAAACATGATCGTGACGTATCGCGTAGCCGCGTCCGCGTGATACGCACGGCGTAAGCGCACCCGGAAGTACTCGAGCGAATACGATCGCGCAACGTAAACATCCGGAGCGCTTACGCTACGCGACCCGGAGCACGCCCCGGGGCGCGTAGCGTAAGCGCGTCAGGTCATGTGACCTGAAAAAAACACTTTTTATTGGTTCATAACAGTTTTGGTTTCATAATGATGAAGCCCCTGGTCTTGTGACCTGAAAATAACACTTCTCATTGGTTCAGGACAGTTTTTTTTCCAAATGATGAAAGACCCCACCTTTTTTCCTTATTCTGACTTTGTCCTTTGACTGAGGAAGACCTGTTTGTACCTCTCTGTACCTTTTTGATCTTTATAATGGCTTCAGTAGCAGCAGCAGCTGGTGCATCTGCCCCACCACCACCACCACCACCACCAAGAGGACCAGCTCAAGATTATATTGGTGGTCAAGAAGAGGAGGAGGAGGAAGAGGAAGAGGAGGAGGGGAGGAGAAGATGGCTGCCTGAAGAAAATACCCCATACAAGCCCAAGCCACACATTGTATGGGAGTTTTTTTCACTCCCAGAGGGCAAGAAAAAAGTGAATGCGGCCAAGGTAACTTGCCTAATCTGCAATGAAGAACTCTCAAGGGGCAACCCAAACAAAAAATGTTCCTTTGGTAACTATACCATGATTCGACATATGACCCGTAAGCACCCTAACAACTATTCTCGTGCAGAGCTCAGGGAACTGGCCAGTAACCTCCCCCAGTCTTCCATACACTTCCCTTTATGTTTTTTTCCCAGCCCTGAAGAGTCGTTGTGAGTTGTTCCCACACGACGAAACACATGTCGGCTGGTTGTGGAATCATTAAACTACCCATCTTCCAAGAATTTATACGAGAATTGCAACTGTCATTTATTTGGCTATATATTTACTATGCTTCCTTTTGCGTAACTACTATTGTTATACCTTGCTTGTTGTGTGCGAGAGCTTTGCTGTTTTCATTGTCTCGAAGGTCTGTCTTCAGACCTTTTGTTGAATGGTTAAGTGGTCTTTTCCGCTTGCTCTTCCGCACCACGCCATTACTTAGCCTAAGATACACAACAAACGTTTACACTAGGTAGCGTGCCTTTCCTCTCTGAGAACTCTAAAAACCCCACAAGCTGTACAATCCCACACAGGTACTTTTTACAAGAAAGCTTGATAGTGGAACTTCTGTGGGGGTACAAACGAAAATTGATAAAACTGGGCACCTTAAAAAGGAGGTGGAAACCGGGGGGGCTGGAAGTCCCTCTATTGGAATTATATTACCTGATTACACAACTCCAACATGCGGTGCAATGGTTAGATGAACAGGACAACTGGGTGAAACAGCTGTTAGCGGGTACACACGAGGGAGCCCCTTTGCCGGAGCTCCTCATGATGGGGTCTCGAGTGCCAGAATTCTTCCCATACATTATCAGGCAGGTTGCAATGATCTGGGAAACTGTTGTGCAGAAGGCAGTTAAACGAGCGCCCTATGCCCCAGATGCTCCATTTTGGATTATACAGCCCTTCAAAAAGATAGGGCAAACAATGATAACTAATAAATGGATAGCGGGAGGCTGCCACACGATGGGAGACTTAAATAACTCTGAGCGGGTTTTAACGAGGGAGAAGGCAGGGAGCACATTTGAGCTTGGCAGAGGGCAATTCCTGCAATATGCGAAAGCTTCCGCAGTGGCCAGGGAATTATGGCCAGTGTTTACGCAAGAGCCGCCCGTTACAACAGTCCTGCAGGCAATATCCAATCTGGCGGGAGGACGTAGACTGGTCTCACATATATACAGAGCACTTGGGGAGGATTTCCTCTCCGGTCCCCTTCCAATTCAGACAAAATGAGATGCTGTAATGGACGAACCCCTAACAGTGACAGAATGGGAGAAAGTGCATGAGGGGGTCAAACAGATAAGCTCTAACATAAGGTTCAAACTCATAAAATATAATATCGTGCATAAGGCATATTTGACCCCGCAAATACTACTTAAAATATACCCGGAGCTCGCAAACCAATGTCCTAGGTGCAGACACCTGGACGCTCATTTTATGCACATGGTATGGGACTGCCCGGAACTAACACACTACTGGGGGGAAAATACCAGGCAGTCTACAAACCACCAAGGGATGGAAAATACCACTCACTATCAAGGTGATGGTGCTGGAGCTTCGCCACACCCCCAAAAATAAGAAGCTTAGTAGAAAATATGTTCAATTAGGGTCAGTGCTAGCAAAAAGGAGGATAGCAATTAGGTGGCTGAGATCGAATCCCCCACAATCGAGAGATGGGCTAAGGATGTACACGAATGGGCCACAGCGGAGCTAATTAGAATGAAAAAAGAGCTAGTCGCAGTGGCGGTGCCTGGAAACTCTCCAGCAATCGAGGATGACATAGAGGGAGGAGATGCATCCTTCCGGGGATGATATACCACAAACACGACCTTGGGGGGAGGGGAGGGGAATATGTTAGACATCATTGTTCTATATAGTTGAAAAAATGGTATAAGCAACATTGATGCTGTAAACGTCTCAGAGGAAAATCTGAGTACAGAAGCTTATGATGCATGAAACTTATATCTCCGTGCTGCGGAGATACGGATTGGGTATGTTGATATGTCACATCTGATTGTACATGTACTGGTATTATGGAAAATGCCAATAAAAATAAAAAATAAAAAAAGTCAAATAAGAAAGAGGATGAGCCAATATGAAGTTGCCTCAAATAAAAAGACAAGGGAAGGTCAGTTCTCTCATAAAGAGAGTACCCTAAATCCCTTAGTCTGCTCTATTCTATACTGCATCGAAAACACAGTCTGCCCAATAATCTACTCTGCACAAATTTACATTGCAAAATTCTAACATTTGCTACACATACACACAATTCTCATAAAACTGTTGAATCAGGTTAAAGCAAGGTGATACAATGATATACGTGTGTGCTTCTCAGGACTCCTCACAATACAGCTTCTCTCTGCATTCTTCAATCTTACACTCTTTGTAGCAAGATGAGATACAAGGACCAGCCTGTACTCTGCAAGAGTCTTCTTGAATATGCTACTCATTAAAACCTTCCATGATTAGCATGAAGAAACGAAAACATTTCACATGGGAAAGAAAGCAAAAGAACACTGCATCCGATAACAAGGACTCCAGCCTCACCTAGAAATATGATATTCATGTTCACAAAGCAAGATGGCAACCAACACAGCCCTACATTAGCTTCGGTCACTTGAAACGTAAATATACATATCTTACTCTGCAAAGGAACATTTGGGTTTTCGGTTTTCATGTGTTAATAATGCGTTAAAGGAAAAAGAAAACTATATGAAAAGTTTCACCATCTGTGAGAAATCCAACATGTTTAATTTGCTGAGTCTATGAACACTGGTAGACTATTTAACTATAAAACAATTTGTTTCACTTTCAAGGCGGATTTGGAAAATTGCAGGGACCAATAAAGACGCTTTTCAGCGCATCTACTAATTGCAAGGTATAGCAGCTTACATAAGGACTGATTGATTATTGTTATTGGTCTTACTGTTATTTGGAAGTTGTGTAGCTCACAATCTGCTCTTACTGTGGCCTTGCAGAGCTTTCTGATAGTATGTGGGTGACTTGCCAGGTGGTCCAGAGATGTTCCAGAACAGGCAGGAGTCTCATGGATTTGTGGAGATGTTCATAGCAATGATTGACTGTCAGACAGCCTTTGATTGCATACATATTGGCAAGCATTTTCCAATGTTGGACCATCTTTGGTTGGGAGTCCCTTATATTAGTGTTATACATAGTTATTGGTATCCATATGCGTAATTATGCAAACATGAGATTTGGTCAGCATGTGAAACATGCTAAATTATTTGCTTACAAGCTCACCAAGGCTATGTACCTACACCCTTCAGGAGGTTTAAAACAAGTAATATAGGCATTTTGAATGGACACAGCAAGATGGCCCTGTATTATAATCCACTTTACTTTCAAAACTTGTACTTCCAAATGATACCTCGGTTACCTTTAGAACACCTCCCAGTCAGTAGAGCTTGCTCAATAATTTTTGATTCCTTCTCCTAGAAAAGTTTGTTCACGATTACTGTTAGTAAAATGGAATTCATTGTGAATACCTCTAAAAACAGCAGCATATTTGATTTTTATGTACAAGGTGAAGCATTTTAATGGGTTCTTCATAGTGACTTAAAAGTGAGCCAACGCAGACTGAAGGGGTGAGTGGGGCACACTTTTGGTTTAATGTGAAATTCAGAGGATGTGCATGTACAGTCATTACTGAATAATACAAATCACAGATCATTAGCATAAAAAGTTATATTCATGTCACCCAATCACCCTAAGGGGGCACTTTGCACTACTGATGATTAACACATGTATTGTTCATCATCCCTATACCTCTCAATTCTATCACCTTTAGAAGGATGAGATGTTGATTAGGTTTTGAACCTGTGGCCATTACACATTTGGCCAGCAGTCATGGAAACAACCTTAACACGCGGTCATTACATCGTGTTACCTTTACAACGCGGTTGTTACAACGATTGCATTGTTACATCGCAGTACATTACAACGTAAGTCGTTACAACAACTTGCTCTAGATGGCGCTCTAAACTAAGGAATAGTATAATTTACTATTCCAAGACCTTTCCTACTGTTGCACACACTGGAGTTGAAATAGTAGATTATACAATTCCAGCGCGCCATCTAGAGCAAGTCGTTGTAACGACTTGCGTTGTAATGTACTGCGATGTAATTGTATGTGTTATTAAGGCATGCAATGTTATGGTATATATTCCGGTCGTCCACTAGACCTAGAAGGGCTGCCACTCTTCAAGCAGCAGATTTGTGGGGAATACATTAACTGGCAAACTCTAGTTAAAAGAGAAGACACTTGTTTGGGGGGAAATGTATTCAATCTGTCAAAGTATTATCACCACACCTATCCAATTGGTACTTGGGCTTAAGGAAACAACAGCAGAAATGCACTTTTAAAAAAAAATCTTTTTATTAGCATAGTCATTGTGCACTGTACACGGTATAACAGTTCAAAATGCCTTGCAGTCATTTCGATACGTACACACATTTACATCAATTATCAAGGCATCTTGTAGTACTGTCATTTTGATTTTACAATATAGCCCAACTGTATATAAACTAAACTCCCCCACCCACTCCCACCCATTCCCAGCACTCTGTTAGATATATTTGAAAACATATATATCACATGGTCACATTTGGCACTATGGCATCCTGCTGTTCATTGCATCACGGCACACTTGGGGACGGTACATCTAGTGTGAGGTCCATGTTGATGCCTGTGCACCCCGGGCTGTCAGGGCTATCTAGGCACTTGGTAGTATTGACCCCTGGTGTTCTAGCTGACTCTCCTCTCTACGTTCGACATCTACACAACTGAGAGCTCAGAGCCCGATTCTGGGGATCCGTCTGCTTCGAAAGCCCCAAGTATTGTGTTCCATTCCAGGGAGGATAGGTTCTTCCTCAACCCTCTGCGTTCCTCTCTCTGTATTGCCTCACCCTCTGCCTTCCCCCACTGTAGTACCTCTGCCCTCCATATATCCGGATTCGGGGGTCTAGCTGACTTCCAGCGCATGGTGATTGTACGTTTCGCCAGGAGCAAGGCTAGGTCTGTGAAGCGGGTGGTGACGCTTTTCTTGCGCTCTGAAGGGCCAAGCCCGAGTATGGAGTAAGCTATAGAGGCATAAGGCTTGGACGGTGCTAGTTTAATTAGGGCTTCATGCACCGAGGTCCAGTAATACCCCAGCTCCGGGCAGTCCCACAACATGTGCAGCAGGCGCGCGTTATCAATACCGCAACGCGGGCAACTATCAAGTGTGGTAGGGAACATTACGTGTAAGCGGTGTGGCGATAGGTAAGCCCTGTGCAAAATCATGAGTTGGATGAATTTAAATTTGGGGTTCCTGGAAACTCTTTTGGGGAATTTAAGTATACGTTCCCATTCCTTGTCTCTGAGTGGCCTGCCCACATCTTCCTCCCATTTGGACCGCAAGGGTTGTAAGGAGATCACCCTCCCAGTTCGTATTCCGTTCGTGATCCATTTCGTCAAATGGCTTCCCGTTCCCATGAGGTATTGCATCTACAATAGGGGGTTCGTGGGGGGCTCCGATCCCTCAGGGCACCCATGTCCTGGCTATGTACCTTCGCACTTGAGCATGTAAGAGAAAGGTGCCCCCCGGCACGATAGGGGCCTCGCGAAAGTCGTCAAACGACATAACCTGGCCATCTGCAAACAGGTCTCCCACTTGCGCGACCCCCACTTCCTGCCATGCAGTGAGCGTCCGGTTCGATAGCAATTCCCTGCCTAGTGGGACACCCAGAAGTGGTATCGTGGGGGCATACGAAGACGTCGGCTATGTGTATTTCACGGCCCTCTTCCAGTATGCGAGTGCTAGTCGCAGTAGTGGGTGACTGTGTCTAGGGATCTCTGCCCCCGGTAACAACAGGGTGTGGATGGTCCCCTTTGACTATTCCGCCTCCGACATGCTGACTTTGTGTAGGTTGCGGCCCGCCAGCCAGTAGGCCAGCCACTGTAACTGGCAGGCATAGTTATATGCCCGATAATCAGGTACCCCATTTCGCCCGACACAGTACTCAGCTGCAGTTTGGACAGACTAATTTGTCTACGTCCCGACCCCCAGAGCAGTTCCGTTAGTGTTGTGTTCAACTTTTGGAAGACAATGGCTGGGATCACAAACGGTAATCCCGTGAAGTAGTAAATTAATCGCGGTAGAACTACCATTTTAGATATGGCTATTCTGCCTGCCACTGACAGTGGTAATGTGGTCCAGAATTTCACTTGTAAATTTAGTGTAGCAATAGCCCTGCCGAGGTTGCCCTCAATTGTGTCCTCCGCCTCTCTATATATCTGTATTCCTAAATACCGGAATGTGGACTCCGCTATTTGGAAGGTGTGTGGTGCAAACAGCAGTGGAGTATTCGCATCTGTGTCACTGAAGTGGAACCCATATGATTTAGGTTCGATGACAGTTAGGCCCGAAAGCGAGCGGAAGTCCTCGAAGATACTGGGAATAGGATCTAGGTCACCTCTCAGGTCGCGCAGATAAAGAATTATATCATCTGCATAGGCAGAGACCACGTACACCGTTCCTGCCCTTTGTATGCCCCTGTGTTGAGCCAGAGCGCGAAGTTTACATAGTAATGGTTCAAGGGCCAGGATAAAGAGGAGTGGGGAGAGTGGGCAGCCCTGTCGGGTTCCCTTCTCAATGGGCAGTGGGTCAGAGATGCACCTGTTCGTAAGCACCCGAGCCGTTGGCTGAGTGTATAACAACTTCACCCACGCCACATACGCAGGTGGTATGCCGAAGGCGATGAGTATCGCAAACATGAAGTCCCATCTGAGGGAATCAAAAGCCTGTTTCAAATCTAGGGAGATACACCCCTCCGTTCCCACCAGTTGTTGACCACTCAGCATTAGTTGACTCAGGCGCCGTAAATTGAGAGCCGTACTTCTGCCCGGTACAAAACCGCATTGGTCAGTATGTATAAGTTGCGGTATGTACTGAGCTAGTCTCATAGCCAAGATCTTACTTAATATTTTATAATCCGTATTTAGTAAGGATAGGGGTCTATAATTGGCCAGGTGCATTCCGTCCCTCCCTGGTTTCAGTAAAGAGACAATTAAAGCCTGCAGGGATGACTGTGGCAGGGTGTAGGGGTACGCAACGCCTGCTGATATAAAATGTGTAGGCGTGGGGCAAGTAGATCTATATAGGTCGTGTAGAACTCAGCCGGGAGGCCGTCCGTTCCCGGGGCCTTGTTCCGTGGTAGCGAGCAAATAGCCTGCCGAACCTCCGCAACCGTTATAGGTCGTGCCAGTACCTCCCCCTCCCTGTCTTCCAGGCGTGGTAGATTGAGCCCCGACATAAACTCTGCGAATGCTGTGTCTGAGAGTGGCGGGTGTGGGCCATGAAGTGTCTCATAGTAATCCCTGAAGGCGGTGTTAATTGTTGTTTGTGTCGCGGCTTGAGACCCCCCTTGATCAGTGACCTCCAGTATAGGTGTGTGCGCCGGGGCATCTTTTACTATACGCGCCAGTAGTGGGCCTGAACTATCCGCTTGCGTGTGCTGTTTACATGTGTATTCTCTGTAATCTAGCACGTGCAGTTCCTCTAATAGTATAGCATGTTGTATATTCGCCTCCTGCAGTGGTATGAATGGTAAGTTCGTGCCTGCCACTTCATTTTCTAGCATAGCTAGGCGCCCTTCCACTTCCCTTAGCTTCTCCAACACATTCCTTCTCATACCCACGCGCGCTCCCATTGCTTCCTCTCTAATCGACACCTTAAAGGCATCCCACTCGATCTGACGTGCGCTGGCAGTGTTCGTGTTTACTGTGAAGTAATGCGTGATCACCTCAGCAATTGATGTTTTGAATACAGTGTCTTCGAGTAGTTCCGTGTCAAGTCGCCAAGTCGGTATAGGCAAAGGGGCCTTCCCCCATTGTAGTGTGACCTCTACAGGATTGTGGTCAGAGAACTTTTTCCCCATGTGTTCCGCCAGTGTAATTGCATCCAGTAGGGACTTGGCGCAGAACACCCGGTCTATCCTGGTGTGTAGCTTGTGAGGCGGGGAGTAAAAGGTGTATTCCCTGTCTAATGTGTGCTTACTACGCCACGCGTCAGCTAATTCCCAGCCCTCTGCCCAGAGCGCCAGCGCATCAGCCTGTCGCCTGCTTTCAGTGGCCTGGAGGGGTGGGTGTGATCTATCCAGTGCTAGGTCCAGGACCGCGTTGAAATCCCCGCCCAACACCCATGTGTATTCCACCCAATCCGCCAGTACACCACTAACGCTTGCCAAAAAATCGGATTGACCTGAGTTCGGTGCATACACAGTACCAACAACAATGGGGGGGCCATCTAATACTCCTCGTACAAACACATATCTACCCTCAGGGTCGATTCTTTTCTCCACCAATTTAAAGGGCATCGAGTTCCTGAACCACACAGCCGCCCCCCTTGAAAAAGCTGAATAGGAGGTGGCAAACAATTGCCCTTTCCACTTCTTCTGAAGTTTGGCACCCTCCGCACTGTTCAAATGTGTTTCCTGGAGGCAGGCCACCATCACCTTTCTTCTGTTGAGTTGCGCCAAGAGTCTGTGTCTTTTTTTGTACGGACCCCATTCCCCTCACATTCCAGGTGCACAGTTTATAGGTATTAAGGGTTCCCCATCAGTGCTCATGGAGAATATAGACAATACGCCTCTTGCCAGGAAAGCCATGTGTAAAGTAAGTATAGTATTGAGTGCCCCTTGAACTTGCAACCCCTTAACATCAACGTCCCCGAGTAACAACCCCCGAGGTCCAAACGTTACTGCCCAACGTGGGCAAAAGATATACCAAAGCATGTCTATTCGTTGGGGGTTGGAGTCCCATGTTCACACGCTCAGGGCCTGTCGATGGAACCACAGCATGCCCTCAGCTGTTGTGAGTTCCGTGCCCCTCAACCCATCTTGGCTCGTGCATAAGTGTTATACATTATACATTATACATTACCGACCAGTGCTATGGTGGAGCCCTCAGAATTCTTCCGCCGTCTGCGCCGTGATTTTGGGGAACAGCTGCAGGCTGTCCGCAGATCCAGATACTTCCGTCTGTGTGCCTGATTTGCTTCCCATGTCTGAGGTATCCCTTGCATTGTGTGCAGCTACTGCTTCCGTCGTCAGTTGAATCACACCCGTCGTCTTCCCGGAGCGGTCCGTTCTCGACTTCCCAGTCGCCGCCGGTGCGTTGGCATGGCTGCCTCCTGTTCCATACCGTTTCCGCCCTCCAGTGTGCGTGGAGGCCTCTCCAGGATCTTCCTCGAACGGTTCTTGGGAGTTCGTGGGGTCAGAGTCACCTCCATCCACTCCGCCGCTTCTTCAGGGGAGTCGAAGAAGTGCAATTTGTTTTTGTATATGATCTTAAGACGGGCAGGGAACAGCAATGCGTACTTTAAGTTCCTGTCCCTCAGTTTGCGCTTCACGCCCATGATCGTCGATCTGGCTCTTTGCACCGCTGGGGTGAAGTCAGGGTACACAGAAATGGTTTTGTTCTCATATTTTATTGGTGCTTTTTCTCTTGCCACTCTTAGGACCGCATCTCTGTCCCTATAGTTCAGAAGGCGTGCTATCAGCTGTCTCGGCGGCGCTCCTGGTTTGGGTTGCCGCATCGGCATCCTGTGCGCCCTTTCAACACTATACAGTGGTGTCAGGTCTTGCGGGTCCAGAATTGTTTTCAGCCAGTCCTCAACAAATTGCGTTGGGTTTCTCCCCTCGCTCCTCTCTGGAATACCTAAAATTTGCACGTTATTGCGGCAAGCCCGCCCTTTTGCGTCATCCAGTTTGTCCCAGATTAGTTTAATCTGCTTCTCCATGGTCTCCTTCTTGGTCGAATGGTCCGTTTGTTGAGGTATGAGGTCGTCAAGTGCAAGTTTGTGCTCTGTTACCTTTTCGGCCAGTTTGTTATGGTCCACTCGCAGTAGCGACAGACCAGTCGCCATGGAGGCCTTTATTTCTGCTAAAATGAGGTCTAGCTTCACGTCTTGCGTGCATTTTCCCGTCGGAGGAATGATCTCCACGTTGGAGGAGGCCAGAGGGTCCTCCGAGCCCGTAGACTGGGTGTCAGCGTTCGCGCCCTGCTCTTGCAATTTGGTCCTGTGTTTCCCCATGGCTCTCGTCTGCAGGGTGGCGGTGGTACGGACACGTGTGTTGCAATCAATTCAGTGCGCTCCCATCGCCGACACTCCACACCTATTGTCCCATCAAGATGCACAGTGGCCAGAAGAGATCCAGTTCCACGTCAGTGTTTGTGCACCCTCGATATTCCCGGGTCAGCGGTGTGAGTCGAATGGATGACCACGCGCACCCAGTACTGGATGGGGTTATATATACTGTCGATGTAGAACGGCGCCGATAATTCCCTGCAGGGGTACTTCTGTTATTTGGGCGTTGGTGTATTATAGTCTACCGCATGCCGCGAGTGCCTCGGTTTAACTTTGTGTCCCGAGGTCGGGCGGTAGCCTGGCGGGCAGCGCCGGTGCAGCCTCGTTCCAGCCTCAGTAGACCAATGGCCCCAAGAATGGCAGGGGCGGCGAGTCTGTGATGTCGCCGAGCAACAAAATGGCGCCGGGCGCCTCACCTTCGTGATTGCGGAGACCGTTCCTCCAGCGTAGTGCCAGTGCCCCATTCTCGTTGCAAACGTGTGGTCGCCCTTCTGTATGGATAACCAGGCACCGTGCTCTACTCTCTCACTGGCCACCTAGCAGCGCCACCTCGGTGCAGGCCGTCGGGCGGCGGGAGCCCAAGCGCCACGTGTACACTCCTCCGTCGGGTCTTGGGTGACCGCTCGTGCCCGGGTGTAGGGACGTCCTCACCTCCGCATCCCAATGTGCGAATCCGCCTACAGGTATTGCTCCTTTCCGCCAGCACCCGCGCAGTGCGGCGTCCGTCGTTCTGCCCCAGCCCGGCCCGGCTGGTAATCGAGGCCGCGGCTTCACCATTCGCATCCAGGCCTCGCTGGCACCAATCTCTCCCTCCACACACGGGACTTCTTTAGGATCCGCAGTTGGTCCGTGCCGGTCGGCTACCTCCACCTCGTTGTCGGTGTGCTGCGATGGGTCGGTTAGGGCCCCAGGATCACAGGATATTTAGCAAGTGTTGCGGGCATGGGACGGAGCTAACATGCTACACGTCCGCCATGCTCAGCTCGTGGCCACGCCCCCCGCAGAAATGCACTTAAGACCATTGCACTCTAATTCCAGTCGGGGGAAAGCACCTAGAATGTTACAAAAAGGTCATGGGGGATGGTTTGAGGATGCCTAAATCCCACAGACTCTCCAGAATCCAAACACAAAAAACTGTCTAAGATTTATAAACTAATTGAGAGTAATCTGTTGGCAGAAGGGACTCAGTCTAAATTGTATGTGGCCTGCCTCATGGGGAGGCATTATTTCAGAATATAGTCAGACATAAATATGTTTAACTCCAATACAGTTATGTTTTTGTCAAAAATATTTAGGACAGCATATTTCTGTGAGACTATATTCTGGTGACAATATGCTGGTACTATATATCATAGTGATGATAATGTATTTTAATTAATGTGGGTATCAAACAGAAATTCGCCTTTCCAGCTGAGGAAAGTATATAATCTGTACACTGTTAAATTGTAGTTTTTCAATGGCACATGATAAAAGGACAATACCTGATTTTTATATACATTTTCCTCTAGAATTCAGATCTAATGCCTTTTAGGTCCCACGTGAGTTCTCTCATATATGTATGCATGAGAACATTTTTCCTAAGTCTCCCTTTAATGAAATTCACTCAGGAGTTCTCCCTTTAGCAGAGCCAAGTCCTGCTAGAACAATATGCTAATTTCACAGCATCTTTGTTTCCCCTGGGGAGGGTGGGGTGGTGAATTTCAGAGACTTTTAGAAGCCAATCTTTGTTCATTTGGTCAGAGGATATTCCCAGACTGAAATATTGGAGAGAAGGAGGAAAGACACATGTATCTATTGCCCATTCGATGGTACCTCTTAAGTTTGATAGGACATAGAAGATCGGTGTGGGTGGAAAGAGGTATAGAAGAGCTGATTTGAACAAATAGTGGATAGATTTGCCATTCTGAATCTTTCCCATCATGCTTTGCCGGGGAAGATTCAGTCATGGGGATGGCCCATGAAGTGAAAGTAGAGACATGATGTGGCAATACTATATTAGATAGGGGTACCACCAGTTACAATATTTTCTGCCTCCTTTTATGACCTATTGACGGAAGAAGGGAGCAGGTGCTCCACACATTATTCAGATCCAGGCAGTGGGGACCCAGATATCATCTGTTTCACAAGCAACTAGTGTTTGGCCCAATGGAATGCCACCAGTGCCCTTAGCGTCATAAATATGTATTTAGTCCAAGCTAAAGCCCTTTAAAGTTAGTGTCATTGAGAAAAATTTAAGCATAAGTGGCCATGATTTACCAATCCTGCAGGTAGGTCAGAATGGCTTTCCATCTTGCCCACACAGCCCTCTAGATTTTCAATACTATGAAGAACACAGAAGGGAAAGGGGAATTGGGAAGAGAAACACTATCTGAGAAGACAACATTCAGATTAGTCTAGTGAGGGTTTCAACTGCTACTTAGCAGGAACTACCTCTGATCCTAAAAAATACAAGATTTAAAATTGGTTTCTGGAAAGATCTTTCTTCAACTATTTTCCTCTGTGTGGTAATGTGCTTTGAGCTCAAAAGTTCAAGGGCACTAACCTGACAATACCACTTCAGCAAAACTTCAAAGACAGGAAGCAAGTACAGTAATGAGTTCCTGAGAGCCTGTAGAGCGGTCGTTTTTGCTTATTTTAATGAAAGTGCTGTGCTTTTTTATTTTAAACCTTTTAAACAATTGGGAGGACAATCTTTAAAATGAGCCTAATTTGTGTGTTTTTTGTTGTTTGTTGACCGAGGGCACATTAAGAGATCGTTATTGCCAAAGGTAATCTGACAGAGGGAATCTCTCAGGAAATTGAGCAAGAGAAATACAACTAAAGGATTTAAAGACACTTTATTCTTTGTTCGAGCCATATTGCTAAGCGCCATTTTACTTCAGCACTCTAGCAGCCTCTCTTCCTGTGACTCCTCCCTTCTTTGCCTGGCAATAAAATGGCGGCAGGGTCGCAGAAGAACACAGTGGGAACACCGCTGGTGTGAACCTGGCACAAAAAAAGGTGCACCAAAGCAAGCCCATCTGCTCCCATACATGTCCTAAACATGTCAAACACCAGTTACTAGACCCAAACTGCTCCCCATTTGCATGGGGGCACTGTAAGGTTTCCTCCAGAAACTACATGACCTTAGCGAGCGCCGTCTCATCGTCAAGATGGCTGGGTCTTTGAGTCACACACATCTCTGTATTCAAATGATGTTTGTGGCACGGACATTCACCTACACAAGAGACTACATTGGTACACAGGACATACACTCTGCGACCCAGGAGGCAGGTTTGTCCTTATCCAGGGCATCCTACATAACTTTCCACTAATACTGGCCTCTATATAAGTCCCCAACACAGATAGCCAAGAATTCATCACAGAGATGTGGTGCTTACTATGCACACTGGGGCCTGGCCCGAATATTTGGGTAGATGATTTCAATTTAGAACACACTGTCGAGCGCTACAGCGACAGCTGGAAACCCCATCAGGGTGCTGCAGCTCAATTGCACTCCATCACTATCCACTAATGCACTGTGCAATGCGGTGTTTCAGGATGAACTCCACATGGCCATCCTAGATTTCTGTGCCATCAATCAGGGGTAAGTTGACTCTCCCTCCACCTTCTGGGAGGCGTTGTCTGTGGCACTTGCATGACAAAACAATCTCTTATTCTCAGGGCAATCCGTACGCAACTCAACCAAGCTACAAGAAGTCTTTCACGTGCTAAAATTGGAATTCTACACCACAAATAATCCATTGATCTTTGCTGCCCTTAGGATCAAAGTGTCTAAATATGTGAAGGGGTCGACTCAGGAAACTCACTATCTAAATGGGGAGGTGGTGGCATGTTGCTATGGTGAAGGAGACAGATTCTGTGAGATGCTGTTGGGCAGTGGCGGCTAGTGACATTTTAAAGTGGTGAGGCGTAAAATTAGTGGTGGAGCACACCTTGCAAGCGAGCGAGCCTGAACCCCCTAAGGAGGGTTCGGGGGGGTTCTCCCCCTGAGGATAATTTGAAAAATGAGTAGGCAAATGGTGCATTTTCCAGACTTTCGGAAGCCACTGTGCTAAACAGAAACAGGCCAATGCCTCCCCTCAAACTAAACTCAGATCCAAGGCCTCATGAATAAACCATTCTAAATTGTAATAAACCACAATTAATTAAAAAAAAACTATTTGCAAAACATTTCTTTTGGGGGAACTACTGACCCAGACTAAAATATCCCAGAGTACATAGGACGTTGTCCATCAACTCTCAGCCATAGCAAGTGAAAAAAAATGTTTTGTGCTACGTAAAATACTTCATGCTCGTAGAATGGCACGGTCCCATCTGCCCGGGGGCGTGGCCACATGGTTTGGTGAGAGAGAGAGATAAAGAGTTTGTGTATGTGTGCACCACATATGTAAAACACTTTAAGACCAAGCAAACGAAAGGGCTTTTAACATTGTGGGCATGCCATGAAAGGTGGTTAAATACCAGAGGTCCCACTGCTTCCACTTATGCAACCCCCTTTTCCTTCACAACCCATCAGGCATACAACGTGCACATCCTCTCAAAATCTAGCAAGCAGTTTATTATGTAGGACTGCCCGTTAGCAGAACAAACTAGCTTCCACCCATCAAAGTAAATACTGCAGAATAAAGGGCCAACCTAACTAACTCGAAAGAAGATGCAACATAACATAAGGTAATCCTATCTGCAATCAGCATCAGAGCTGCATACCTGCGAATAGAGGAGATGGGGCGAAAACAGGCCTATCCTATCTGCTTTTAGTGAACACAGAAACACATCGCTGCAGCTTTCCTGCAATGCAAAGATTATACTAAAGAACATATAACAAATCTTCTGAATTTTTTAAAAAAGAAGAAAGATTATAGGATGTTGCAACTTGCCATTAGAGATACAATTTTAGACTACAAAGTTACCCTACCTGATACCACGTAATGCCGTGGAATATTACCTTACCTCACAACAGACGAGAATAAAATGAACAAATGTTCGGTGATTCGAGGCCGCAGATGTTTTACTTTTGCAGCTTGTGGTGAAAAAATATTGTACAGCCTTTCAAAGAACACGCATACAATTAATTCTGCAACAACCAAATACACATTTCGGGAATATACTCACTATTGAGCCAGTTTGAAAGCTCCATGTGATAACGAGTCAACCCGAGCAACTACTGCAAGTAGGCAATGTTGGCATTAAGACGAGTTATAGAATATGAAATTAAAGTGCGGAGGGATTACAGTTTGAAAAGCACAACTTGCAGCGATACAGCGCAGTATTGAAAGTGACAGCATTACTGTTGCCGGATAGACGCGCGCACAAAAAAGCAGGGAAACCACGTGCCATAAAAGCTAGCAAGGCAGCTGGGATGGAATTACAAAATGATTAATCAATAGACATGAGAAAACGTACAGGAAGCGGCAGTGGGTGAAACTTCTTATGGGAAACTATGCACCCTCCGCTTAAATATAATGAAGGAACAAACTGCAGCCAAGGAATGCTTTCATTCAGCAGCAAAGTCATTTGTGAACAGCTTAAATTACTCTAATCACCTCCCCTCCAGCCATCAGTGAAAGTGAGAGGGGAGACTGAGTGGATAGTAAGAGGGGAGAGAGGTCTGACACTGAGACAAGTGCAGAGAGTGAGGGGTAGAGAGGTCTGACACAGAGACAAGAGCAGAGAGTGAGGGGGTAGAGAGGTCTGACACAGAGACAAGAGCAGAGAGTGAGGGGGTGAGAGGTCTGACATAGAGACAAGAGCAGAGAGTAAGGGGGTGAGAGGTCTGAAACAGAAACAAGAGCAGAGAGTGAGGGGGTGAGCGGTCTGGCACTGTGACAAGAGCAGAAAGTGAGAGGAGAGTGGTCTGACAGATGAGAGTGGAGAGTGAGAGGGCAGAGAGGTCTGACACAGATGGCTGCGGAGAGTAAGACACAATGGGACGTTAACGCAGCGCTAGAATACACACAGGCCATGTGGCGGTGACAACGCACTGTGCATGCATGTTACCAGGGCCGGCTTTAGGGTTGGTGGTGCCCTGTGCGGGAATCTATGTTGGTGCCCCCTCACACCCCGTGCTGAACTTATATTTTAAAAAAGTGCACACATTAAACATTCCAATACTTTCTTTTTAAGAAAATTTTATGGAAACAGGTTAATCAAGTTAAACAAGATCAGGAGAGAACCAAGTATTATGCTATTATGCAAAGTGGCTACAGATTTCACAGAGATGAGTGAATAGCCATTTTTTAGGATGCGTGATAATATAGCGTCTTTAAGACATTCCATAGACAAACGGCTAACAAATTGGCCCAGAAAGATTTAAAGTGTGACACTCACCTAACACCTGCCCTGCAGCAGAAAACAGTCCTACTAGCATTGAGACTCTGGCATTTGAGCCAACACACTTCAACTCTTAGAGTGACACAACTCTATTACTGAACCATTCACACCATGCCATGCTGGTCAGTGCCAGGAGCGGGATATAGGGTGGAGCAGTTCTTACGTATGCGCCATTTTATTTTGTTCCGTTGCAGCACACCTTGGCAGCCTGGGTGGGTGCACATCATAGGGTTGTGCTGACAGATCCAGTGGTGCTAAACCAAGTTCTGCAAGCACTACTCTGCAAGCTGTAGTCTACGTGCAAATTAGGAAACAATATGTACATTGGTTAAATTGTGGTCCAGGCCAGGCACATTGTGATTTACTGATATCTCTGTAACTTAACTCTTGTGAGGCCCAAAGATCTTTAATGTGGTCACTTAAGGCCTATTCAACTGTTTTAATACTCGGACACAAAGAAGTATAGTGCAGCTGACTACACCAAAGAGGAGCCAGAGGAATGCACAAATACCATGTCCACAGCAGCCATCAGCTAGGCATGTGTGTCTTGTATGTTAACTGAAGCAAACCGGATCAGCTTAAATGAAAACACCAATGCTGTGGCATGTACAGTTCAATTGACATCTATAACACTAAACCACAGACCTATATGCCATTCGTGACCACATCAGTTCCACTAAGAAGCATTCAATTTATAGCACCACGCTAATATCTTGCCAGATAAATATGCAATTTTCACGATTACACACTCACACAAACATAGAACTACACAGTTGCCCTGTTCACCAACACTGAACTAGTCACATTCAAATGGGCTATATGTGCTTCTAGTGACATATGCTCACTAAACAAATAGTGGTACAAAATGTGAGTCACTGCCTTCCTTCAAATCATACACAGTGCTGTTTCAGACACACACCCTTAATAATGTAGCATTTCAACCACAGGCGCACTGCTCTCAAACTTGTCGTGTTATTAAAGAATTATTGACAATTTTACACAAATTCTTTTTCACTTTCCAGTTCTTGGCTTATCCAGAATAGCAAAACGTGAACAAGCACCGCATATTTTTTCCTAAGAAAGGGGGTAACACTTGGGAAGTCTGTTGTGGTGTCTCCATTTGGACATTCAGTATTTGGTGGGGAGTCACCTGGTTTCTCTATGGCCCAGCTGTTGGGGAGACTTCTGATTTCTTTATTGCCACCTGTCAAGCAGTCTCCTGATTTCCCTGTTTCCCAGTCCACATCCCTCGGAGAGTCTACAGATTTCCCTAAAGCTTAATTGGACAGTGTGAGGAAGATGCCCGATTTCCAGATCTCCTATTCAGCCCCTGTAAGAAAATTCCCTTAATTTTCCTGCCTTCCAGCCTGTGACCGAGAGGCCATAGAAATAATTGTCGTCCAGTTGGCACCTAAAAGGAAGTCTTACGATTTCCTTGGACACCCCATTTTCCTTCCTCCACTTCACGGCATACGCATGACTGACTCCCTTCCTCACTATCGTCACCTTCAGACTTTTCTCAAAACTTTCTTAAAATTAATTTTCCACATCTTTTTTTACTGCTTTTCACCCCTTCTAAGGTTCACCTGTAACCACATCTTCTATTATCAACTTGCTGTCTGTCTGACACACACTGACTTTCTCACACCAGCCCCTCACATAACTTTGCCTACAGACACCAAACCAAGACACTTAAATCCAACTTTCCCTCATTAATCTTTATCAGACACCTCTTCCTCCTGAATCTCTAAGGCCATAACTTCCCTCAAACTCTTCCTTCTCTCTTTCATGCATCTCTACTTCTTTTTCACATCTCCTATTTCTCATATGAATTATCTATCCCTCAGTTTATCAGACACACTTTGTTTCTCATGCTATCACTCCGGCATGTTTTAAATGATACATTTACAAACGTACACAGGTGAAAAAACTGTGCTGCACAATTAGATAAAACTGCCCTAGTGGTCTTGCTTTTGATGTCAGTTGAGCAAACCAAGCACATGACTGAAAAAGTAAGTAAGTGCAGTGATAATATCAAGCTAAAAATGGCTATTTACTTGTAAAAGAAAAAAGCAAATAAAGATTCATGCCATTTTGAAATTGCTAGATGCGTGTATTCTTTAATTTTAGGTATTAAAGGGTTAAACGTATGCAGTTGGGGCAGGGGCAGCCCAGCCACCTCCTAAGTAAATACCCTCCAGACAGGTGGACAGGGGTGGGGGTGCAACTACTGGTGCAAGTGAGTCAGGCCTCAGTGGTAGGCCAAGTGTTTAATGGCACGTTCACCTATGCAGGCTCTCTAACCTCCTACCCATTCATGATGCACACATCACTGTGCCCCTGGCAGCCATCGACCCCGCATGGAGGCCCGGCATGGGGTGGCTGAGGACAATGAGAGCTTTGGGGAGCAGAGGCCCACTTTGCCCTGCGGCAGGCCTCAAGTTCACCAGGCACCAAAAAAGAAAACATGCAGCCAACTGACACAGCATTCGATTCGAAAACCCCTGAATTCTTTTATATTCAATCAATGTAGAAATAAAAAGCACAGGCCCCTTCATGTTGGCTGGCGAGTGTCAAATAGCATTGCGTGAGTTGTTCTTAAACTGTATTTAAATGTCAGACTTTACAAGCAAAGTCTAATGATGTTGCCCCCGGTCAATTTTTATGGCAAGATTTGGTTCTGAACCCTCAACCCAAGCAGATAGAGAGTACCCCCGTCTCTCTTCTGAGTAAGCATTATCCAAGATAAACCTTTGAACGGGCCTGCCAGTGTCATCTAGCTTTCACTTGCGCAGATAAAATATGATTTGTGAGCCTGCCAAGCAGTAAGCGCAACTTAATGCTGCATGTGGATGGTGGGTTTTTAGGCCTGATTTTGGGAAAGCCCAGGCCACATTGAGCAGGTGCATGGCCAGGAGCTGAGTGTGAGCATGGAGAGAACTTATTTGGGAAACCTGTCCGTGGAGGAGGTCACATCGCGGACAAGCAATGTCCACTGTCTCAGGCAATGGCATACAGACACATGCCCTTAATCACAAGGCAGCCAAGCCAGTATTATACATGAGTCGACTACAACATCACCAATAATAACCAACAATAACCAAGGTAACCAACACCAATAATAACCAAGGCAGCCAAGCCAGTATTATTCACGACTACAACAACACCAATAATAACATATTAGAATTCCGAATCATGTCCTACTAACCTCCTGCAGTCAAGTCTGTCGTGGCGCACCATGGAGTGTCTCCTCTCGGGGACTCGAGTCAGAGAGAGTCGTCTCCTTCAGCCAGTGACTGAGTCCATGGCCTGTGTGACAGCGCCTTCCAGAAACCTTCACCAGTGCAGACAGACACGAGGGAAGCAGTCTGACCCTGAGGTCAAGTCTGCACAGACTCACATCCTCGGCTTCCCGCCTGCCGCACCCCTTTCCCAACTTGTCACAGGATGGGTCTCACCACGCCCTGTAATGAGTTGGGAAAGGGGTGGGTGACGGTCTCCACTCTCTGATTGACGTGGATGGTTAGCGATACCGGGGCTTAGACTTAAAACGCCCGGGGCTAACTTTCCCTCCACGCCATCAGGGGGTGGAGACTTTGCCCTGAAGCTAGGTCTTTGCTGAGCTGATGACATCACAGCCTTCAGGGCTGTGAGGTTGTCGGCCCGGCAAAAACCTAGGCTTCATTCAGTCAGTCTCATGTCACGTGATGCTTCCCTTGAAGTCACGGCGGCGGTATCGGTGAGTGGCCGGGGCTGCTAGGGAAGACAGTAGTGGTGTGTTGAATGTGTAACTAACACACTAGATCCAAAATTAAACTTTTAAAACGTATTTAAAAAAATATATATATATGATTGAGACACATTTGGGAACCGGGGCGGAGCCCCGACGCCCTCGGGGAGAAACCGCCACTGCTGGTGGGTCTTCTCCGTATACCCTGGGCCAGCTCATACATCCCAGAACTCCTGGACAACCAGCAGGTACTCCACAGCAAGTCAGATTAGATAGTGTAAGTCATGATGTCCTACTACTCTAACTGGTACACTGCCGCTATGGTCCCTGACTCAGAGGCTCTAGACCGTACCTGGACATGTTCCCTCTTGTTGCTCAACAACACACACCGCTTGTATTTCGATGTCCCCTTTACGACAGAGGAAATAGTGCAGGTCATTTGGAGCATGCTTGATGACCTGGCGCTGGGTCTAGATGGGCTCACCAAATCTTTCTTCAAGGAATATGTTTTGCTCCTTTCTTTTCACCTATTAGAAATGTATGATGACTCTCTCTCCTCTGGCCAGCTCCCGCTTTAACTGCATGGAGCAGTCATTGTAACTGTTCCGAAACCGGGCAAGCCAGCAGACAGGTGTGACTCTTATTGGCCACTGTCGATGATTAACATTGATAAAAAGATTTTTGCCAAAATAATAACTAACCACCTTCTGCCACTCCTTCCTACTATTGTCTACTGCCGGACCACGCTGTTTGCACTCGTGCATTCCATTGACACTCAACTTGAGGTACTTGCAGTGCTCCTAAATGCCACTAAGGCATTTGACTCGCTGGAATGGCCTTACCTATCTCGCCTTCTTCCTCGGCTCAGCTACAGTGCGCGATTCCTGTGCTTTATCAGATTATTGTATTCCTCACCTACTGCGCAGCTGAGCATCAATGGGGGAGTCTTCAACTCATTTACTGTCAATAGAGGCACCACGAAAGGGAGCACGCTAGCCGCTATTTTATTTACAATAACAATAGAGCCCTTGGCTGCACGGTTACACCTGCATCACAAGAGAGAGGCCTCTGCTACACTGCCTGGGGGATTCTGGTGTCTATGTACGTGGATGATATCACCCTATATGTTTGGGATACCCAGTCTAATCTCTCTCCTATAATCCGTAAGATTATTCATTTTGGTGGCTTTTCCGGAATCTTCATCAACTGGTCAAAGTCCACCCTCATCCCTCTCACTGCTGCCACACATCCGTTTGAACCTGAGTACCCAATCCAATGGGCAGCTGATCTAATCCGACATTTGGGCATCTGTCTCAGTAGGGAAATTGTAGATCTGTGGCAGGTGAACTATGGACCTGTTTTTTTTGTCTCGACTTGATGCGAGCTACTGCGTCTACCTTTTCTGCTATGAGCTCCATTGCCAATGCCTGAATGTCACTATCTCATGATGCTTTGCTTTTTTCCAATGTATGCTTTCCTCCAATGTTCGACCTGGCATCTTTGGCGTGATTTCCCCATTCTTTTTTTTTCTGACGTCCTGTCTTTTTGACTGAGTGGTGCATTTTGTTTTTGCCGGTTTAAGGACTCTAAACCGACCGGTGCTCAAGTGCAAGTGCTCCCTGGGTAAATTGTATGAAATGCTAATGGCGGGCCTGCAGCACTGATTGTGACACCCACATGTGTAGTCTTGCAAACATGACTCCGACCTGTCACTGCATTGCCTTTTTACGCAGCTTTAAACTGCCATTTCGACCTGGCAAGTGCACCCACTTGCCCGGCCCAAACGTTCCCTTTTATTACATGTAAATCACCCCTAAGGTTGGCCCAAGGCAGTCACATGGACAGGGTGCACTGTGTTTAAAAAGTTAGGACATGTCCTGGTGGGTTTTACATGTCCTAACTGTGAAATACTGGAATTTTCATTTTTCACTATTGCAGGGCCTATCTCCCCCATGAGGTAACATGGAGATTGCCTTGAAATATATTTTAAGTGTAATTTCCCATTGAGAGCAGATAGAGTGAAGTTTGTTTTTAAATTGTGTCTTCTTGCTTAACCATTCTGTGCTTCTGCCTGTCTGTAGAAAACATGTCTGGGTTGGCTGACAGTTGGGCTCTTGTGCATTCACTCAAGACAGTCAACAAAGGGACCTGAGGTGTGCCTTGCATATCCTGATGGGCCATCACCAGGCTGATGGGCCATCCTGAGCTAGAGTGGTGGGAGTAGTTGTCACTGACACCTGAATAGGACTGTGATTGTCCTCACACAAAGCTGTATCCACCCCTCTGTAGTGTGTCTGGAACCAGGTCAGGGTCTTGTGTACTACAAAGACATTTCATTTGAAGCTTGCCTACTTCAATGGCAGAAGGGGTTACAAGTATTGGACCTCTGATACTCTCAAATCAGAAAACTTCTGTACGTGGGACTGCCACTCTACCTGTTACTCTGTTGTGCTGGCCTGCAGGCTTGCTGCATCTGTCTTGGGAGTGAAATGACTGGACTTTGCTTTCAGAATCCTGCTTCCAAGGTCCTCCAAGGGCTTGTGCGTGCTTGCCTCCTGATAAGTAATCTCAGGGACATCAAAGACTTCACCTGCATCTTGCTGACAGCACCAGGACTTCTCTGCTTGGAGTCCTGATTGCTGAGAGGTGCCTAATCCAGGTCCTGGGCGCTTGGAATCGTGTGGCTGGTGATGCAACTCAAGAAAAGCAACATTGACACCATCAGCTATGCGCTACCTGCACCGGAGACGAGGGCACTGCTCGTTAAGAGCACCACGCACCACTCCGACTTACACCGCAGCCCTAGTTTTGCAGATGGCAGTAATTATTAAAGCCAACCTTATCATCAAGGCAGCTGCGTGCACTGGAGCTGAGGGTACAGCTCATGAAGTGCACAACCCACCACGCGACTTACACCACAGCCCTGACCTGCCCGACGACAGCGCTTTGCCCTGACGGCGTGCCCCTGCCTGCTCCGAAGCTGAGGGCCCTGCTCATGAAAAGCACACTGCACCGTCCGTCTTACACCGCAGCCCTGATGCCTGTCAATGCCAGTGCCTCAATTGCATAATCGCAGAGTCGATAACCGACATGGGTGACATCCATAACTCATCTACACCACACTGTCGAAAAGAACCGGCATCTCGTCGCCATCGCCACATTACCTCCCCTGTACAGCGATAAGGAACTTCCATGACACCGTGCAATGTCTTTGTTTTCATCATTTCACAAGGTACTGTTACTGTGGTTCAGTGTGACTCCCTAGCCGGCCAGCGCTTCTCTCGGGCAGCGCCAAACTCTTGGATTACTACCTGTCACAACATCAAGATAGCCCCAGTTGGAGCTATTGTTTTCTAGGAGCTATATTTTCACAGTAATTCTTTTTAAGTGATATCTTGACTTGTTGGGTTTTGGTTGTTTGGTCTTGTTCTATTCAGATAAATATTGGCTATTTTTATAAACTGATGTGGGCTCCGTTTGTAGTGTTTTCACTGTGTTACTTCGTGTGTATTTACAAATTCTTTACACATTGCCTCTTTACACATTACCTTTGAGATAAACCTGACTGCTCGTCCAAGGCAGTGAACAGGGGCTATCGTACCTGTTTGACTTCCTTACCCTGACTAGAGTGAGGGCTTCTAATTGGACAGGGTGCAACCCATTGCCAACTAGAGACCCCATTTCTAACACTTTTTGTTTTCCCCCTTCCCCTCTTTCTTCCTATTCACTGTTGAAAAGCAATAAAGATTTTTTTTTTAAAGCTATCTTTCATATGGTAAAGGCATTCTCTCCACATCCGGAACACATCAAAACATGGAAGCCTTCCAAACTATATGTGACAATCTTGTAAATTACTTTTAGGATAAGATCTTAAACATTCATTCTAATCTGGCCACTGATAACAGTGCTCATGATCCTTTCCCTTTCCTGGATGTCTTGCTACCCTCAGAAATACTAGAGCTGACCAAATTTGGGGATATTTCCATGGAAGAGTCTGAAAAAGTGCTTCTGAGGGCTAAATATGAATCACCACTTGATATCTGTAAAAGTAAAATAAACGGATAAACATGATTTTCGTTCAGTCTTTGAAATCAGGCAATTACCATAAATCACGAAAGCCGGCATTAGTTCTTCCAGTGTTAAAAAAAGAACATTTGGATCATACCTGTATGACTAGTTACAGACCAATCCCTCTCCTCCCTGTCTCGGGAAAATGCTGGAGCAGCTAGTCAACAGTCAGATTTCCCAATTTATAGTAAGTAATGCCTCTCTGCACTATTCCCAGGAAAGGTTTTGTAAGGGATTTAGAATTACGGTTGCTCTCCTAGAGGTGGCAGAATTTGTTAAATCCAATTTGAATACAGGTAAAAAAGCAGTGGTCATCATTTTGTGCCTTTCTTCTGCCTTCAATTACGGTCTCACATGAGATCCTATTAGACCAGCTTAGGGCTATAGGCATAACAAGCATGGCAAATAATTGGTTCAAATCATACGTATTAGACAGGGAGCACGCAGTGCATTTTAAACAGTTTACCTCATGCTTCAAGAAGATGAGTTGTGGGATGCCACAGGGCTCGGCACTGAGTGCTAAATTAATTATCAATAAGGGTGGGCGTAAAATCCGTTTCGCGGGCGAATTTGCGGATTTTCCGCGATTTCGCGATCCGCGAATCTCGCGAAATCGCGGTAAAATCCGCGAATCAGCAGGGACGAATTTTCAGCCAAGCAAGGGATAGAGCAGCAGGTGCAAAAGTTGAACCTAATTTCTTTGTAACCTTTTACAAAAGGGTTACAAACAAATTAACTTCAACTTGGACACCTGCTGCTAATTGCTTCCTGGCGCCTCGTTGCCTACTTGCAACTATTCTCTGACCCTGCTCTGACCCTTGAAGCAGGGTCAGAAAATCGTTACAAGTAGGCAACGAGGCACCTGTCCAAGGAATTAAACCTCATCAGGAAGCACTTACAGATATAAAAAACAGGAAGAAGGGAGAGGATGGCAAATACAGCCATTTTGAGTTGTCAGGAGGGGTTAAACTAAAAGAGACCTTTACAGCACAATTTTCATATGCATTTTGCTAAAAATAAAAAGCTGTATGTTCTGTAGGGGCAACTCAGGAATCTGGCCCTTCAGAGATCCGGCCTCTCTTCCTTTCTCTCGTTCTCTCTCTCCCTCTCTCTTTCCCTCTCTTTCTCTCTCTTTCTATCTATCTATCTATCTATCTATCTATCTATCTATCTCTCTCTCCCTCCCTCTCCCATAAACGACTGCATGGGTAACTTCGCTATGCAAGCGGCTTGCGAAGACGCAAAAAGCCCCGCGAACACGCAAAAAACCCCACGAACACGCAAAAAACCCCGCGAACACGCAAAAAACAAAAATTCACAAATTTTGCGGATCGCGAATTCGCAAATCCGCAAATTCGTGGATCGCAAATTCACAAAATTCGACCATGCTTAATTATGAATTACCTTGCACCTTTGGGTAAGATAGTTGAACGCTTGGGATTTAATCTTGTTTCGTATGCTGATGATACCCAGCTCATGCTATCCTTTCAGCAAACTGATCACTCAATGGTGGAAAATGTACACAGTTGGCTGACATCAGTAGTAAAGTGGATGAAACATAGCTGTCTGAATCATCTGACTTGAAACAAATCTCAAACTTGATCTTTGGAGATGTTAGCTCCCTGGACGCCAGATTGCTGTGGCCAGAATATATGGGTTTTCCCCAGTACCCAAAGGAGAAGTGAGGAATTTGTGTATACTTTTTTTATAATATCCTGTTGTATGAATCATGGGCAAGGGTAATCAACTGCTGTATGTTTTGCCTTATTGAAATCACTAAAGAAGCTTTCCACTTATGTACCTTGTCACACATGCAAAACAGAGGTGCATGCTATGATGACCGCAAGGCTGGTCTATGCCAACTTTCTTTATCTAGGTTTACTGACTGGACTTCTTAACAGTTTACAACTGGTCCAAAATGCAGCTGCCCGCTTAATTCTAAACTCTCGTAGGAGACAATCCACTAGGAACAATCTTAAAATACTTCATTGGCTCCTGATTAAACACAGATTAAACACATATTGAAGGCACTAATAATTACCCACAGAGCTCTGCTTCAAGCAGGACGTCTCTACTTACAAAGGAGATTTAAGAAATATGACCCTAGCAGGACACTAGGGATCAGATGTACCATCATTAGGTTTAGTGAGTCACAGTCGCTAAACCTAATGGACAACAGTGTCTCAGACACTGTTCGCGATTCCCAATGGGGTCGCAAATTGAATGCCTCATCAATATTAATGAGGCTGTTGCAATTTGCGACCCCAGTTTTTTAAATGCAGCCCTGTTTCCTTAAAGGAAAACGGGATGCTTTTAAAGAAGAAAAATGAAACTTTTCAGTTTCATTTTTTAAGGGCAGGCAGTGGTCCTTGTGACCACTGCCTGCTCTTAAAAAATATTTGGACACCCATTCACAAAGGGGAAGGGGTCGCAAAACAATCATGCCTAGGTTATGGACTAGCTATTAGGAAGGGGCGCCCTTGGCAAGCCCCTTCCTAATAGTGAGTCGCTAACCATATTTTGCGAGTTGCTAATTGGTTAGCGGCTCACAAAATAGGGTTAGTACATTGGGCAGACGTTTTTTGCGGTTGCAAAGGGGCCAAATTCCCCCACTGCGATCGCAAAAAAAGGTTGTCCATCTGCCCCCTAGTTCTTCCAACCATGGGGTGGTGTGTATCCCTAGGATTCACAAGATCAGTTCTTCTGCTATGTGGCAGCAAAAAACTGGAATTCACTGCCTAAAGTACTGAGAGATCTAGACATGGAGATGGTATTTAAGTCAGCGCTGAAAACATGCCTTTTTAGAGAAAGAGAAAGATCTAGGGGCAGATTTACAACAAAGTCACTCAGTGCATTCTGCAAGCCCTCTGGGTGCGCCACATTGAATCACTTTCAAAGCACAGGGATGCAACATATTTACAATAATATGTTGCATTACTGTTCTCTCCCCAGTGCTGGAGCACAAACTGCTGCCATGTGCCCGGCGCAGGCACCCTTGCACCATGGTGCAAGGATGCCTTCGTCGTGGGGAGATTGTTTTTGTGCAGGACGGGGCACCTTCCTACACAGAAACAATCACTGCAAGCATTTTCCTCTTTCAATGCATGCTGTCGAATGTAGAATGCATTGAAAGAGGAAAAAACGAGGAAAAATTAAAATATTTCTCCTCATTGAGCCTCCCTACGCGTAGCATTCACACGCATTTCCAGATTCACGATTACTCATAAATCTGGAAATGTGTCTGGTTCCATGGGTGTTGCGTGGGAACACCCACAGCAACACCCATGAAACGCCCCTTTCACGCAAAATGCTGTGTGTAAAGGGGCCATATTTACAAGGACAGGAAAAGCCATGCAGGGTGGTTTTTCCAGTAAATGCTCCACCGATACGAGACAAAAAGTGACGCACAGGTGGCGCAGTGTGCTTGTAAATCTGCCCCCTAATCTTTTTGGGAAGTAGCTATGTGCTCTACAAATGACATTCATTCATTCATTCATTTGAAAAAACTTCCATTTAGCAAGTTCCAATGGTGAAAAGCGGACAAAGAAGGCAAATGAATGGGAAGCATTCATACGCAATACTAGCGACTCTAAAGATTCTTGAAATGGCGGACATTGTGCAAATACATCTGCTATGTTGGCTATGGATACATTTTTTATATCTCAGTACAGCATCCACCTTCAGTGAGTATAACGTTATGTCGGAAGTATAAAGTATCAGTAAATAATTTATGTAACATCAGTTGTGTAAGCTGATATGGTGTCAAGGTGAGCAACTGGTCTTTGTATTCCATCTGTAATAATTAGCACCCACAACAATCCCTCTGCTACCAATGACCATAGTGATGCCTATACAGCTGACCTTTAAATTCCTGACAGTGCTCCCTTGCACCAATCTTCCAGGGCCTAACTTATCTGGATGAGAAATATGAAACCTCTTCATCAGACTAAGAGTATTTATATTAGTTGTAAGCTCCCAAGATCACTACTCTGGACCATACCCTTTTAAGTCTCCCAAATATTTAAGGATCCCTAAACATACAGGAATCGAATGTGACTTATTCTTCCTATTCAGGATTGGAAACTGAGACTACTGGATGAGGATGTGTTAGTCTGATGTTGGTTAGCACCATCTTGAGTATGGCAACATGTAACACGGTCTGTATCTTCATGGTTGGTGGCAAAGCCTATATCATTGCTGAACCATCAATTTGGTCATGGAAACTGGCCCAATAAATTGAAGTTGCAATTTTCTTATTGCATGTAGATTCATCTGCCTGTATTTTTCTGCAAATCTTTAACATTGTCACAGTTGGTAAAGGACATCATTCTAATTTTCTCAATGACAGTAAAGTTCTGTCACTGAGAAAATTAGAATGGTGTCCTTTACCAACTGTGACAATAACGTTCTAGTGCATCAATTACCACAAAATATTACTATAATGGATCAGGATGGTGTAATTTAGGTGCTGAAATGAAACTTTGTTTCATACTGTGAAAGGCATAATCAGCTTCCTTTGGCCATTAAAAAAGGAACAACGAGTTATTGCAGATATTATTTCAGAAAATAAGGATAATTATTGGCGGTAAAAAATTAGCAAAACATAGGGGCATATTATCAAGTGGGTATATCTCCGCTTTTTTGGCTTTAAAAGCCAAGAAAGCGGAGATAAAATTATCTCCCTATTACCTAGCTGTCGCTAACATCAGTTAGCGACAGCTAGTAGGAGATAGCGACCATCTTGGGCCCCACTTTGCATGTCAGAGAAATGTATCACTAATGACATGCAAAGTGGGCGTGCCAAGATGTTAGCGACTGGAAACAGTCGCTAACATCGCTATCTCCTATTACCAACTTTTGGAGATATTTGCGCTAAGCGCGAATATCTCCGAAAGCTAACACCTGCCCTGAGCAGTTCTTAGCCATGTTATCCAATGGAAGGTGGATAACATGGCTAAGAGCATTAGCTCGGTAATGCATGAATATCGCTGACTTTTCAGCGATATTCATGCATTGCGGCCGATTTTTATCGCATTTGCGATAAACCTTGGTAATACCAAGGTTTATCTGCGATAAAAATCGCCGCAGGTCGGCGATAAATTTTTGTCTCTAACCAGGCAATAACGATAATTAGCGCTATTGCTTGGTAATATGCCCCATAAGCTGTTGTGCACTGGCTGAGGTATTGGATTTTCCAAACTAACATTTTCAGCATCTATTTGCAGGCCTTGAGGAGAAACAATGATACCTAAATATTCAAAAATAGAGCAATTGAAGTTATATGTTTCTGCTGTGTCATACATTTGATTCTATCGCGATAATTGTCGTATATAACAGACAGGAACAATGTGCTCAGCTTTAGTATCAGTAAAAAATAGAATTTCATCTATGTAGGCTACCACACAGATATCTGTTTAGTCTTCATAAATGTCATATTTGAAATACTGGAAGCTATTGGTGTATTGCAGAAACCAACCTATATTTCCTGGTGCTCAAATAATTCCAATTTGGTGCAGAAGGCCATCTTCCATTTATCTTCTTTTGTCTATCTTGCAAGATGATAGGCTCCACAAAGGTCAATTTTGGTAAAAATCTTAACTCTTTTTATTTGGTCTAACATCACTGGTATTGATGGGAGAGGTACTATATTGTTTATGGCAATGCTATTGACTGTTCTATAATCAGGGATCCTGGAATTATGCAACAGGGAAGGATCAAATTATGTGACAGGCTAGACTAAATTATGCAGCAGAAAAAGGCAAATTATGCAACGTAATGGGACACATTTAGTTATAGTATTACCTCATACTTTTGTATTTTTTCACATGTTAACTCTGTGTGGGCCAAGGGTCTCCAACCTTTTCTTTACTAAGATCTACTTACGTTCAGTGAAAATCATCCCAAGCTACTAATATTATTAGTGGGGTCATAGTTGCCACAACATACAAGATTTAATTAGTGGCCACCCCATGAAGAGTTACCACCAGAGATTACCTCAGTTTATCAGGCAAGGCTGCCAGCAGTGATGTAAAAAAAGGCTAGATTGGTGTTGAATGCCTCTGTAGGGGGAATACCTAACTTCCATCGCTGCAATACCTCTGGTACCAAGGTAACAATATGAATAATAAGTCTCCCCAACAAGGCATTATTTATCGCTCAAATATGAACTTTAAAACTTTTTGGAAATTCATTCTTTCTTCTCCAAACATCAGCTTATGGATTCTGAAAATAGACACATTTTCATCTTGATATAAACTCAACAAAGCATAAGCCTCTAATTTAGAAGTCTGGGATTGCACCCAGGAGAGCTACTTTCAGGTAGATGGAGAGCTACCAGTACCTCAAGAGCTACTTGTTGCAGCGCCTGGTCTGGGCAAAGGTTTTGCTTCCTTAGTAATAATTTCACATCCCAATTCAGTAGTAATCAACAGAGAGATAACCTGTCAAAGTTTGCATAGGTCCATTAACTGTGCTACAACATGTGTTGTTGCGATTTCACTCAATGTTAATCAATTTGAGCTAGAAACAATTTTGTTTTGCTAAAATCTGCAGATCATGCAGCCGATGATGGAGTATGTAGCAAATAAGGTGAATCCATATTTATGTGGAAGAAACTGTGGCCAAAGAACCGCATAAGTCCAGTGGCCTTGACTATAATCAATACATAATGCAGCAAATAAACTATTTGTATTGTGCTTTAGTCGTTAGGGAAATGGGCAAGGTTTCAGTTCTCCATCAACACGTAAGAGAAGGTGACATTCAGATTGTTCATAGAGTACAACGCTGATGATGTTGTTGAGAATGCGAAGCCAATGTGTGCTTTGGAGATCCAGAATAGATTTGTAGAGTGTGTGGTAGACTCTTGATCACTCACAACTATAATCAACCTGGAGGACACTCAAAATAAGTGGTACAGTATCAAGCAAAGAGTGTCATAGATCACTCAAGAAGAATATCAAAAACAGAGTCTACATCTTGATGGATACTTTTTAGAGATAATTTGATTTCCAGGTAGGTTACATGTATCCAAGGATGGTAAAAATATTATTGGATGGCTCTGCAACGGAAGTTTTATCCCTGTTCGGAAATCCAAGTGTCCGTAGTAGAAGTAGGCAAGCCTCATGCAAAGAAGGCTGCAAACCAATATGGTTTTGTATTTTCTAAAACAAATTGGCAAACTGAAAGGTTTTCAGCATCCCATCAAGTGAAAATCCAGTAGCTTTTCAGTTTAGCACACATTGCAAGTTACATTTCTTTTCAAAAGATCAAGGTTTTTCTGCTATTTAAAAAAAGCATGCATAAAGAAAAAATCAAAGAGTCTATTGCATGTATGTTATTATTGCATGAAAGAAAAATTAGAGGTGATACTGTTTATAGATTTCAGGTCCCTTAACTGAAATATTGTGGTAGATTGTCACCCATTAGCAAAAGATAATGAGTTGATATTAATGTTGGATGGTGCACCGGTGTTCAGCACCTTGGGCTTGAAAAGTGCATCAGGTTGAGTCTGAAAAGGAATAATGATTATACAGCATTTATCGTGCAAGATGATACATTCAGATTCAAACGGAAGGCATGTGGACTTCCTTCTACGTCATCAAACTTCCCATATCTCATTTTCAGTTTGTCCAAGGGTATTAGAGATATGGTAGTTTTGCAGGGTGATATTTTGGTTCTTGGCTTCGATTGAAAGGATCTTGAAATCATTCTTGAGAAAATGTTAACCATTCTAGATTCACATTCTACCTTTGTGACTATTTCGGACGTTATATGCTGGAAAAGTGGGTTCCCCTCCCCTGTCTCATTTTTTTCTATATCTTTGGCCCCAGCACCTACAAACAAAGAACAACTTACTTGTTTCATGGAATTTTGAGTATTATTTGTCCCTTCACAACTATCCTAGCAAAATAAAAGCTTTCAAACAACTTTGAAAAACGTACCTTTTGTGCGGAATCAGTCAAGACAATAATGGTTTGAAAACATTATATTATTTCTGCAAAGGTCTCAAATGTTTTGATCCCCCATGTAATTGTATTATTACAGTCAAAGCAAGTGATTATTATATTGGGGTAGCATTGAGTCAAAAGTATCAGAGAGAAATTATATTCTGTTTAAATCTAGAAGGTTCAGATCTACAGATTACAATTATTCGGTTGTAGAGAAAGACACTCTAGCTTGCATATGGACTGCGAAGAAATATGAACAGTTCATCTAGGGTGACAGTTTCCAGGGCCGAACTGCCCGTAGCTGGCACTAGGCAATCCCCCGGTGCGCCGCACGGGTAGGGGGCCAGTTTGGGGCCCCTGGGGCCGTTTTTGTTACAGGGCCGATTTTGCAGCAAAAGAGGCCCTGTAACAAAATCGGCCGCAAATCGACCCTGGCAAAGAGTTCGGCGGCAGGCGGCCGAACACTTTGCCAGGGCTAGTTTTGGTTCCCAGTCCGGCTCTGACAGTTTCTGATTACAATTTGACAAAAAGCAATTCTTTCAAAGCTTGTCTGGTGAGAAGAAAGCTTGAGATTTCAGCCAGCTGGATCCATCCTGCTTCACGCATTAATGAGTCCCAGGTTGAGGTTCTGTATAGTTAGTACGAGGAAAAAGTGGGTGAAGATTCAATCACTCAATCAGGGATTTGTACACACTATTCACCTGTTAGGGTCTCACGGCACTGGGGAGGGGGTGTGAGCAGCTCCTATAGGATCATTCGAAGAGCCAGGTCTTGAGGTCCTTCCTGAATTGGTGCAGTGTCAGACTTCGCTGGAGGTGAAGAGGGAGGTCACTCCAGGTTTTGGCTGTGAAGTAGGAGAAGGATCTTCCACCCGCTCTGTTCTTGTAGAAGTAAGGGCGAGATTGTGTGTCACTTCAACCTATTGATAGTATGAGAAATGACAAGGAACAAGGTAATCTGGATGATTGCATTATGGCCAACATTAAAATTGAGGAGCACATGGATAGAAATGTGAGTGATATATATGGAATGGGTGGCCAAGAGAAGATTCAATTCTTAGGAATGTGCAGGCATTTTGGAATATTAGAAATGCACTTTCTTAAGATGGGTTGCTTTGCAGAAACTAGAAATTGGTGTCCCCTACTAGCTTAGTTAATAAATTAACCTCTCAAGCTTATGTGGGTCTCATCAGAAGGACTGTCACTAAGAGAAGGTTGTGACAAACCTTTCGGTGGCCTGGCATGGACATTGTCCAATCTTGTTTTGTGTGCTGCAGTGCTGATCACCCAATGAGCATGTATGAAGCTTCATGTTGAAAGTTAAAAATTAGCCTTGGCATACACTAGGAATATACTTTATGGATCCATTGTTGAAATTCCAACACAAGAGCAGATTCTTAGTCACTGTAAAGGATTTCTACTCAAAATGGTTTCAGTAGCATTTAATCGAGAGAGGCAACACTCAGCGTTTTGATAATGTCTTCAATAATACAGGTGTTAAAGAATGGTTTCCAGTTGTTATAATTAGTATAAATGATATCCAATTTACTTCTATGGAAATGTAGCCATTTTTGTCAGCATCAAATATTCAAAATAGACGTATATTGTTATATCACTCACAAGCCAGAGGGTTAGCAGAAAGGAACAATTTTATTTAAATTATTGTATCTAATGGGCTTCTGCATTGTAATGTGCCCTTACATGAGTTATTACAGCTACTCTGCACTCACTTAAATATGAAATTCCTATTTTAATGTATGTTGAGAGTCAAAGAAGCATCGTCTATTCCACGTTCAGAATGAATGCAAATTAGAAATGAGTTCATCCAGACTGCTGTTGACATTCACAACAGGGAGAAAATGGTTGATAACAGAGTTTGTGCAACTGATGTAAATGCAAGGATTACCATAACGAATATTCTTATCATGGTTGAATCAGGCCATGGAGATTACCTAAAACTCAGAATGTCCAAACAAAAGAAAGGAGAGTCAAAATTTTCCAGCCCAAGAAAGGTAATCAGAATAGGGAAGAAATTCATGTATTCAATGAGTAGAAAGTGGTGAAGGGTAACTAACTTTGCCTTCAAAATATAAAGTTGAATGTAGCTTTAGAATGTGCCAGTGGGTTTAAATTTGATGAAGGAATTCTCAGTGAATGGAATCATAGACGTAGTAGTGTGGCTTTACTAGAATGGAGAGGTATACTGAACATGGTCGGCTGGATGCCTGACAGTAGGAGGAGGATGGTGAAGGGAACTTTTGCTTTGTATATATTACCAGCATGCCCGTTTCTAGATCATCAAGGAGCCCACCACGGGGCATAAAAACTCTGATAACGCTGACAGCGTAATGTGGTTGCGCTTTGGGGTCCTGCGATGCTGCGGCTGTCCTCTGATGAAGGTCTGGGTAGACCGAAAATATATTAGGAAAACGCAGATGAAAATAAAGCTTTCACCTACCATAATGAGTGCGGCTCACACTTGTTCTGCTGGAGCGAGATTGAGAAATATGTTGTAGGCGTGGCCCTGCCTAGAGCCAAGCACCGCCGACAAGAGCGCCATTATGCTGCCCCCAATTGGACCACAACTCGAAGACTGTGCAAGCAATAAGGGCAGCGAGCTGCCGCCAAGGACTGGACTTTGGACTTTGGCACGGCCCCCAGCAACACAAAAGGCTGTCTGCTTGGGGATTATGGAGGAGTAAAGGCGCAAACATCGCCCACAGAAGGGTAAGAACATTGTAACCCTAACACACCACAATTACCAGCGTGTCCGTTTCCCGATCATCAAGGAGCCCACCAGGGGGCATAAAAACTCTGATAACGCTGACAGCGTAATGTGGTTGCGCTTTGGGGTCCTGCGATGCTGCGGCTGTCCTCTGGTGAAGGTCTGGGTAGACCGAAATATATTAGGAAAACGCAGATGAAAATAAAGCTTTCACCTACCATAAGGAGTGCGGCTCACACTTGTTCTGCTGGGGCGAGATTGAGAAATATACCAGCGTTTGTTGGAAAGGCCAGGAGCCCGCCACTAACACCGGGGAGTAAGAAAGCCGTTTTGGGATTATTAATCCCATGCCGGGCAGATCACATTGTGGTTCAGCCCCTGCTCTACAAACTCTCTGGACAACGTGGCTGAGGTGGTATTGGGGGACCGGAGGAGGCACTCGGCCATTTGCACACCAAAGCGGGAGATTCCATTCCTGTGTTCTATGCGGCGCATGCTGTTTCCTGCCCCCCCCCCCATAAATGACATTTTCACATTCTGTGTCTTGCTCCAGCACCGTGGTTCCCAGACTTCACTACGCTGCATTCTGGGACGTGAAGCCACACTTGGGACTTCGCACAGGTGCGTGGAGTTCACTGCAGGGGGTGGAGCTGGCTTGTATTTGCAAGCGTTTAAGAGGAGAGACTGACCTGCAGCATGTGACACCACTTACAGGACGCTTTGGGCGCTGAGGAAGGCAGAAGGCTGCTGAAATGCATTCGCCATTGTGCAAATAAAAGAAGGCTTCCTACCGTTTCCTCCTGGGTCTCTGTCTCTTTTCTTATATATATATATTGCATTTTATACATTTCTATTTCTTTGTTTATACATCCAGGTATTCTTATGGCAGCTAATGTTACAGCAACTGCTGCAATACTTCTTTGTCTTATGTGTATGTCATATTGTCAAACGTTGTTAGTTTAGTTCACTATTTTCACCGTCAACGTCGCTTCTGCTGACAGGGCTGGTGGGCAGGCCATAACAGGTTCTTATTTTAACTAAACAAAACATTAACTTTAAGCATGAACCTAGTTTGATCACTTTATACTCGCACTTATACCTTTCTACCCGTCTGTATCCTAATGCCTAGATAAAGCCTTCACAGCTTGTCTCTGCTTATGGTGTTTTTTTGGTCAGTTCTTAGTGTTTAGATACTTCTAGTGGTGCATGTTCAGGGTGCTTAAAGTAGGTTAATAATTCACTTCACCCCTCTGCCATGGGGAACTTCCTAATGCCATTGATTTCCTCTTTTTAATAGGATATGTTGGCTTTTTGCCTCCTATTGATACCAGTTTTGCATCTAGTCAATGGTGGTGCCCTATCGCTTTCCAACACACTGCTGGGAATCGTTTGGGTGGTAAAGGGTACGTAAACCGAAATTCCAAGCGTAGATTTATTAACAAAAGGTGAGACCTTGGAAGGATACTCATGTGCCAGGGAATAATTGCGAAAGTTTTGTGTCTAGAATGCCTATCAACCACGGTTCCAATGTCACTCAGTTTGGTAGGCAAGTTTGCATGTCGAAAAAGTATAATGACTTACTGACCACTTGATTGCTTATCAAATACTGTGGTGTTATGGCTGTTAATTTCTTGAAGGTTTTGTGATTTTTTTTTTTTTAATTGTCTTCCAATCATTCTTTCTTTTTAACAACTGAGAAGTCTTCTGATGTCACCTATGTATGTATGTATGTATGTGCGTTCTTATATAGCGCTCGACTTACCCTTGGGCATCTCGGCGCTTGCATTGGGAACCTGTCCTGGCTTTTCCCTGTGAGATAACCCGTACTGGGCATCCCCAAGGTGAAAGCCAGGCGTCCCGCCGCGTGGGGCCGTTGCGGAGATTAAGCAAGCTTATTGCCCGGAGCTGCATAGTGTGAACTCGTGCTTAGAGTGGGCACCAAAGTGAGAATTATCGAGTCCGTGGACAATTGGGCTCAGGACCCTGCCGCGTCGGGAATCAAACCCTAGTCCCGGGTCTGACCTCTGCTTCAGGGTATGCCTCCTCTAACCAGTGAGCCACACTTCTCCACACTATTGGAATGTGGAGGTGTGTGCAAGGCACACTTTATACATACTGTAAATTGTTATGGCAGTTGCTGGCTTCCTCTTGCGCTGCTGCTCTGCTCCACGTTGAATCTAGAATAAACTGTTTGACTCTACATCATTTCAGCCTTCTTGAATGGTGCTTACATTTCTCCCATGTATGCTCCCTATTGAAAAGTGTGCAGTTTGTGGCATCACTCTGGGCTCTTTAACTCTACCAATTCCCATAGCCTAGGAACTTTTTGCCCTCTTTTGTGTTTTTTTTCTCTTTCATTCTAGACCCTTCCTCATATTATCTCAATTTAATCACAGTTTGTGTCATGTATCCCGTGCCACATTCTCCACCTACACTTTTCACTTGTGTAGCTCTTGGATGCAATCTTCTGTTCCCAGTTTTCTTGGGTTGGTAAAAGTAGCCTAATCTGGCTGACCTTGAATTTGCATTTTGCGAGGTTCCGAACAGGAACTACAGAATAAAGGACGGATTCTGGTTGACATGGAACCTGCAATTCAATTCTAAACTGCAGCTGAGGAATAATTGCCCTACAATCCTCTTACACCACGTTATGTTAAACACTTTATTATCATGTTTATTTCATTAAATTGACTCTGAATCAGCCTAACATATTGTTTATCTTTTATTCTGGAGGTCAAATGCAGTTCTGACATTCTGTGCTGTCAGTTGTTTTAGCAATGTTTTATGTTAATGTTGTCCTGCAAGATTGTTATATAAGAGAACACATTTGGTTACAACCCTTGCACAAATACAGAACCTAGAGCTTACTGAGCAATCTCTGTCGGACTGACTAAACCCGAATATCACTCAAACACATCTTTGAGCCTGTCAAGATAATCTGTGGGTGATTCACACCCATTCTTCTTGTCATTTGGCATCTTAGTCCAATCTGTTTTCAGCAGGCACTTATCTGCAACCGCATTAAACAAGGCATTCTTTGCAGCATTCAACGCCATGTCATTTCCGGTGTCCAGTCTCCACCACGCCAGTGGCGTAACAAAGGCCACCGCAGCACCTGCAGTGCGGGGGGCCTGAGCTCCAGGTAGCCCCCTCAGAATAGTACCTTGGCCTGAGAGCTCCAGAATGAGTCTGGAGAGGGCCCTTCCATGTACTTAGAAGGGGTGCCCCTTCAAGTTTTGTTACGCCACTGCGCCACGCTGACTTTTCCAGCAACTGAGCTCTCACCATCTCCTGGTACCACCAGCCTGTAGCTGATTCACTGCTGCCCAATTTGATCTGTCCACGTCAAACACACTTTGTACCACTTCCTGAAACTGGGTTGTGATTTCTCTAATGTTGGGGAACTGCTTCTTGATTCATTAAGTCAGAGGGGGTCCAAGGAACATGGACTGTGATGATTGCACCCGTCCATGGTGTAGTCCCTCAATAGGCGAATGGTGTCATCGCAGAAGGGGAGGAGGACCTCATTATTTACATTGCAAGAATGGGGAGAAGGAAATTGTCTCCCAGCAAATGGGTCTGCTGTCCATTTCAACCTTTCTCTGATAATTGTGAACTTGTGTTCTCAGAGTCCTGGCGCCACTCGGTGACAGAACTCACTTGTGCTCTCTAGACCAATCCACAGTCGTGGAATCAGCATCTTGCCTTCTCACTCACACCCTTCTACTGGGTGCCTTACTGTCAGTCAGTCACATTGCAGAACTGACATGCAAATTACCTCAAAGTCCCATTCGTCAGTGAATTGTGAATATTTCCCCATAAGACAAACATTGTCGTACCATAGGAATGAATGTTTGCATCGTAGTAATTGCCCGTTTTATTTTTTACATGCTCCCACTCCCTCTTTCCACTCTGCTGATGGGCATTGAGCCACCTGAATCCGCCTCCTTGTTTATTTATGCAGTGCAGGTGACAAAAGGGCTGCCCGCAGGAAACACGCAGCACAAACGCTGCGTACCTTCGCCGGCTGTCCCACAGGCGCCACTCTATTTCCAGGTACATCTACTGCTGCACCCACTTCCTCCTTTGCCGACATGGGGAATAATTCCTCCAAATCCTCCTCCCTAGGATTTTTACTGTCTTTCTCATTCTCTTGTGGTACAGTGATCTTGGCCAAGAACCCATCGGCCATTTGCAGGTAGGTGTCATAAGTTGCTCCACCGTGGAGGGGTGGGGGACCAAGGAAGTGGGTCGTGACCGGAAGTGGTCATGAGTTATTAGACAGAGAGGAGGGGGCAGAGCAGAGCCTCCCAAGTGACCCCCCCTCTTTGTCCCCTGATGTGCTGTGGGAGCCAGACAGAATGTTTTCTATTGTGTAATGTTATTTGTTTACAGGGATTTTTATACCACTTTGTTTCATGTGGAGTAAATTTGCTATGTCCTAACCCAAGAAGTTAAGTCTGTTGCCTTTGTGGGGGCGAGGGGACCGCAATGTTTATAATGGTGGTTGACCCCAACTCCACTGCACGAGTGAGCACAAAATGGGGGATTGATAGGGAGGAGGAAGAAAAGCTGGAGCACAACACCTAACTCTGTCCCTAAAGTGACTTATTTGGTTCTCCAGCTTCAATTTTTTTAACTGCAGTTTCATATAATGCCAACTTGGCCCAGGCGCATTGGATCGATGTACATGGGCACAGGGTACATCACACAAGGCCAGATTAGTTTTTAGGCATGAGGAGATTAAGTTATTTACCTAGAATCACCGAATGTTGAGCCAATGCTGGTCCCGAACATGGTTCACCAGTTCATAGTCAGCAGCTCTGGCAGTAACGCCACATCCTCTCTTTCATATTTTTCACACCATGGATTTGGGATTCGTCTTTTGGTGTCAGGGCTTCCTCATGCCATTGCAAAAAGAGCAGCCACTGCTTGCCATCTGTTTTGGAATCCTTCAGTTTCTTTTTCATAAATTTCCTGATCTCTCTATATCAAAGGTACAATGTTCAAGAAAGATGTGGTAGGAAAAGGAAACAGGTTACGGTGCCCTCAGTTATTTCCCTAAAGGATCATGTGGCAGGAGACAAGTATAGGGTTTGTACAGACACACCCAAAGATTCCTTATATTCTGCAGATCTTCGGGTAGGGGCCCGGGTTGGGGGCTAGCAAAGGGACCAGGGCAGCCCAGTCGGAGTGTCTCTTTCTCACAAACATTCACCTTCAAGGGTCAGTGCTTTGGGTCAAGGAACTCCTTCCAACCTTCCCTACTTCCACAGTATTTCTAGAGCCTGTTCACTCTAAATCATGGATTTGCATGCATACTTTCCATCACTTGACTCCTCCTATTCCCAGCTACCTGACCAGTCTATTGTTTGTCGTCTCTGTCGTGACCTGGGTAAAGGGGCACTAGGACCCTACCCGACTGGTGGGGAGGAGACCGGAATCAGACACCACTTCTGGTCAGGGGAGTGGGGAAGGCATTCAGTACAAGGAGGGCATGACGGCGAGGGCACATGGGCAGGATCAGCCACAGCAACTATAATAATCAATAATATAAAGAACCTGACCTGACTCTGGCGTGTTTCCTGGGGCGGAGAACACGACAACTGGCAACAAAGTCAGGATTTCAAGGACACAGAAGATGCGTGTGCCCAGGTCCTTCATGACCGAGTGACGGAGCCAGGAGCCCACCCTCGTCTGCCAGCAAAGAACAGGAGAAAATCGCTGCAATAGCAGAAGACACCCGAGTGCAGGAAGAAGCGGAGCCAGGAGCCCACCCTGGTCCAAGTGTTGAGGAAGAGCGAAACAAAGAAAAGATGTGGGAGCCCACCCCGGCCGCAGTGGAAAAGTGGTAAGAGGCCCCCGACTGCCTAACATCAAGCGATGTACCCATCTGTGCGCGTGAGCACCGAGCGCATAATTTAAAGACGTGCACCTGATAAGCGTGGCTCAAATCCACTGGAGTGACTTACAGCACTCACCTATAATTACCTTATAGGAAGTCAGCCGGACAGTGGAGAAGTAAAAACAAAAGTCTTTATTAGGCCAAACAACACTCATATGAGAGGGCCCTGTCCGACCTCACTCCTAGGAGTGCGAACGAGAGGACTGACTCTCTGCATCACAGCAATACATTATAATGCAGTACAGTAAATGGGGTACGCCCCTTGTGGAAAACTACTGAGCCCCAGACCAGTGAACAATGCTCTCATACAGCAGGCATCTGCACCTGCGAGGGATACATTATTATCTCTGCTCAAGGCCAGGGAGCTAGGCTTCGGCGTCTCTGGGCATGAGAACATTGCAGATAACATAACTTGTTAGTTTCGGTCCCAGTGAGCCGAGAAACGAAAACTGCTGTCTTAGTATATTTCTGTATTCCTGCGGGAGGGGCATGAGCGAGCAGAGCCCGCAGGCACAGAGAGTTACACAAAATGGTGGCACACAGGCTAAGCTAAGAAACTAATATGGTCACACGTACATTCGAATATAAGTAATAGGTGAGTATATGAATTCGGCATAAGTGCGTTTACGTAAATGCATTAGTTAGTCATATGATGCTAACTCACACGTCATCATAGGGTAATTAGAGCATCGAAAAGTGAATTCTATCAGACCCTCCTTTTAGCATCATTGGCTAACTATAGCCTCATTTAATTGCCAAAGGTAGAGCCGACATACATTCTAGGGGCAGGCCTACATTTCTTCATTCGAGAACATCTTCTGCAATAAACATTAACCAACTTGCATCAGCAGGTATTTCAGTAAGCATAGAAGTGGTATATTGACCATGTAACTTCTTTTTCGGACGTATATTTGCAGCACACATTGAACAACATGGAGGGAGGCAATATATGCAAAGGCAGCATGACAGAATTACACTCACTACTCCAACCAATCCCATCAGTATTTTCCAGCCCCAGGAAGAAAAGGCACCCCAGAGCCACCCTTGGAGAGACCATGTTCCATTATCTTGGTGCAGTTCAGTCGCTAATCTATGCAATTTTTGCACTGCCAAGTTAACAGTCAGGGCAGAGTCAGGGATATAAACGCAGCAAGATGTCCCGATGACGCGACAGGCCCCGCCCCTATCTGCTAGTATGACATCAAGGACCATCCTATTCTGGATCGTAAATAATCTCATAGCCTGAACCTCAACAGAGATGTTAGTCGTAATGTCAGCCTCAACCAGAACCACCTTTTCCATTACCCTAGAAAGTCGTCTAATAGCTCTACTGTTGAATATAGGACCCCAGAAAGGAAGCAGACCCTTAGAAAAATCAGTCCATTGCTGATACCAGGTATCTGTCTGATCAACGTCCTCTACTTGAAGTTCCCTCCTTTTGCGCTGCTCTCGAGGCTGCTCTTGAGGACTGGGAAATCGTCGATGAGTTCTATGATAATCAGAGGGGGCCACATATACAGGAGGAATCAGATAAGCCAGGTAGCACACCCCACCCCAACCCTCTGGTAACCACAAGTATCCAGTGTCACCGCATACAAAATATATACTGGGTGGGGCAATCAAAGAGGGGCTAACTGGCAGGCGTATTGATGCGGTCACATTACAAGAGCTATTTCCAACCTTGATGGGACCCCTTCCCTCTATACAGAAAAACGGAGGAGGACCCACCACAGCAAGGGGTATCATAGACTTGGAGCTGCCGTTATTCTTAGGAGGGTGCCTATAAGACAAAGTGGCATTCAATTTCATGAAACTATCCCTAAGTCTATCAGTATCATTAGGTGTCAAGAATCGGCCCAACCTTTTCTCACATGTCTCTATAAAAGTCTGGTCAAAACGTCCGTCAGTGTATATTCGTCCAAGGGAAGCTGAAGGCAAAGGGCGTACTCGCATCGTCATTGTCCACCCCCTATTCTGTAGTCGAGGTGTTAGGGAATCTGGCTGTTGGAAATATTTAACTAGACCTATAAAGGTGTACCATCCCACACAACTATTTACCGGAGTCAAAGGAAGAGCAAGGAATCTATCTTTCTTATAAGCAGCAGAAGGCAAAAGCCCACAAACCCAGCAATCTGTCAAGTTGGTAGTGGCATGTGCATGATGCAAAGTCTTGATAAAAACATTATCTTTATAATTGGTGCGTATCATTCTTTCGCCATATTCGACAGTTAACATATTGTGTTCCGGAACAGCAGTAGGTGTGGGTGCAAATGAATGAACGGGATAGTGTTTATCTAGGAAGAACAATATTCCAAGAGTCACCAGAAGGGCAATTAAAAATATGATGACCACCACAATCTTTCCCTTCCGGGAAAGGGCCAACCAGGGGGAATCAGGCTCACGTCTCGGGGGAGCTGCAAAAGGCTGCTCCTCATCAGGAATTGGCCGCCCAAAGGGATACATTCTGTATACTTTTTTCAACACCAAAAATCAAAAATAAAATCAAACTATAACTAAAAAAATAGTCCCAGACAATCCTCAACCGGCCGGAGGGGTTCTTCAACCCTTAAAAAGGGATCTTCTTCCCTGTGTCCTTCAAAGCCTCACAGGCAGGCTTTTACCGTTCATACCTATTCCCACGTCGTTGATCAACACTTTGAAATAAGGGAAGCACTTAACTCGGGCCCCGCACCACTCTTTAGTCTTAAAGAACACAATCTTCGGCTAAACACCAGGGCTCTTACAAGTCCATCCCTACCACTAAATCTTCTTTTTCAGAATGTCCACTAAGCCCTTCTTCCAGTATTTAGTCCATCATTTTCCAGCACTGTACTTATTTTCTCCGGGGCCGGAGATTGTAGCGAGTGCTCCCTGGCACTTCGGGATCAGAAAACAAAGCAGGTGTATCAGTGGCAGAAGTTGAACTTTCCGATATCTCTTTGCTAGCAGCAAAAGGAGTGGTAGAGCTCACAGTATTTTCTATTCCGCTTTGCTCTTCTCCAATCAGTGAAGCATCCGAGAAAGGAACATATCTTGGAATATGTTCACACTCCTGATCAGCGATGCCATCTTGTACCCATTGATCATAGGGCAACGGGAGCGGGACCCTCTTCACATGAGAGGCATGGGTCCACGCCTTCCTGCCGTCGATCCGTAGTGCAGTGCGCGTGGTGAGGAGCACCTGACGAGGCTCAGACCACCTCTGTTCCAAACAGGACTTCCGCTGGTATCGTCGCACCACGACCCAATCCCCTGGGTGGATGGTGTGTCCAGGCCCCTCCGGCAACGGCTTCAGAGTGTCTGCTACCTGCTGATGAATAGAACGAAGATCTTTAGTCAAAGCATACAGATAATCTGTCAACAGAGGGTAAGGAACTTCTGAAAAGCATTTGGGTCGGGGCACTCCCCAGATATTGGCCGGGCGGGGAAATACCACCTCGTGCGGGGAGACGCCCATTTTTGCATTTACAGTGACTCTTGTGGAAAGCAAAGCTAAGGGAAGTGCGTCTGGCCAACGGAGACCTGTACTCTCACATATCTTGGCCATTTTTAACTTGAGTGTGCCGTTAAACCGTTCCACCAGTCCTGCTGCCTGAGGATGCAAGGCTGAGTGGAACTTCTGGGTGATGTGTAGACCCTTGCATATATTTTTCACTAATTCAGCATTAAAGGACGTGCCATTATCACTCCAGATCACCCTAGGTAATCCGAAGCGGGAGAAATACTCCTTTATCAACATTTTTGCAGTAGACATAGCCGTGCAGTCTTTCGTTGGGAACGCCTCCACCCACCTACTAAAGGCGCATACGACTACAAGGACGTACTTCAAGTTGTTGACTCTTTCCATTTCGATGTAATCCATCTGGATCACCTCAAAAGGGAAAGAGGGGGGTGCAAAATTTCCAGTTGGGACAGGGGTACCCTTTCCAGGATTGTGTCTCAAACACACCATACATTGACGAACCAAATTGGTGGCCATCTTAGAGATATTCTTATTGCTCCATACCGGGTCTAACAACTTACAAATGCCTTTCGCACTCACATGGGCAGGTCCGTGTGCCATCGTCACTACTGGAAGGACATACGCATTCGGTAACAACCATCGTCTCTTATCTGTCACATCTGTCCAGCATTCATCCGCATCCAGTCGTCCCTGCCCATCCTTCCATGCTCTCAATTCCTCATCCGTCGCTTTGCCCTGTATGTTCTTGACACTCTGTACCGTGTCTGCGAACATATGAATATCTGGGACCCATCGTGCTGGCCCTGCCACAAACATTCGTGGTAATTTTTCTCTAGCAGTCTCTTTTGCTGTTTCGTCGGCAAAAGCGTTGCCTCGCCCAACATCGTCCACTATTGTCTTGTGTGCGCTACATTTTATCACAGCCAATCTTTTGGGTAAAGTCAGTGCTGTTAGCAGTCGTAATATCAGTGGGCCGTGTTGGATGCGTTGTCCATGGGAGGTCAAGAATCCCCGTTCTGCCCAAAGTCGCCCATAATTATGAACCACGCCAAAGGCGTATTGGCTATCGGTGTAAATGTTGACATCCAACCCCTCACTCAACTCACATGCTCTCATTAAGGCGATAATCTCGGCAGCCTGGGCAGAATTGTAAGGTATTCTAGAAGTCTCTACCACCGTCTGTAATGTCGTTATTGCATATGCTGCTGTCGATGTCCCGTCTGGTAATTTAAAACAGGATCCATCAACATACAGTTCCCCGTCTTGTTCTTCCATGGGTCTGTCTGTCAGATCCACCCTCCCCTTTGTCTCCTCCTCAGTCCTATACAAGCAGTCATGTATGTCGTCATCATTTGTGTCACTATCTGTGGGGATAGGTAACAAGGTGGCGGGGTTCAATGTGGCACATCTTTTAATTGTCACATGGGGTGCAAAAAGGGTCATCTCGTAACCCGTCAGACGAGCGCTTGTTAAATGCTGCGTCTGTGTCCTGTTCAATAAAATGTCCACAGCATGCGGTACCATGACTGTGAGGTCTGATCCCAGCACGAGCCCTGCCGATTGTCTTATAGAGACCGCAGCAGCCGCCGTGGCTCTCAGACAACTCGGCAGCGCTCTTGCCACATTGTCAAGCATTGCAGAGAAGTACGCACACGGTCTCTGCTTCCCCCCCGAAACACTGAGTTAGGACAGACAACGCGCAACCTTCCGCCTCGTGCACATAAAGAACAAAAGGCTTCTGGTAATCAGGTGTTCCAAGAACTGGCGCCGAACACAAAGACGTCTTTAGTAACTCAAAAGATTCCTGACATGCGGGGGTCCAGGGTAGGGGTTCGCGCACTTCTTTGGTAGTCAGATACAATAGGGGTTTTGTTAGTAATGCATAGTTAGGTATCCACTGACGACAATACGATGTTATGCCTAGGAACGCGCGCACCTCTCGCTGCGTGTTAGGTACCTGCATGTTAGTGATCGCTTTTATGCGCTCCGGCGTCAATCTCCTCCCCACTTTCGAAAGGAGGTGACCGAGGTAGGTGACCTCCGTTCGACAGTATTGAAATTTCGGAAGGGACACCTTATGCCCCCTCTTAGCCAAGTGGTGTAACAATTTTACAGTAGCATCCCGACAACCCTGCTCGTCGTCCGAAGCTATTAGGATATCATCCACGTACTGCAACATTACGTTGCCCGGTGGAAGTTCCAAATCATCCAATTGTGCCTTCAGGGCCTGACTATATATACTAGGACTCTCAGTGTACCCCTGAGGAATTCTCTTGAAGCGGAAACTACGGCCAGCCAATGAGAATCCGAAAAGATACCTGCTGTCCTCATGTACTGGGATACTGAAGAAGGCGTTTTTCAAATCTAGGACAGAGAAATATTTGGCCGAAGGCGGAATCATTGTCAATATCGTAGTGATGTCCGAGACCACCGGGTACTGTGGCTCCACTACTCTATTTACTTGGCGCAAATCAATCACGAATCTATAGACATCAGGAGTATTATCTGTGGCATCAGGTGATCGTCTTTTAAGTATAGGCAAAATAGGACTGTTACATATATTCGAATCAGTCTCTTCCACTACTCCGGACTGTATTAAATCTTGAATTATTTGTAACAAGGCCTTCTCACCCTCTCTGGGTATTTTGTACTGTGGAATTCTGGGCAATTTGGCTCCCACCTTCACTCTTATTGACACCGGGGCAATGTCCATTCTCCCCACATCATTATCACTGACAGCCCACAAGCTGTCGGGTATGCCTCGAAACTCAGGTGGCAGCGGGTCGTCTTTTGAAAAACACTGTAATGGGCGGGCAACATTAGGGCCTAGAGTAAGGTACACGCCATCCGGAGAACAATAGATAGTGGCATGCAATCTTTTCAATAAATCTAAACCCAACAGATTTTCACCACAATTTGATGTCAATAAAAACGGCGAATCAACAGTGAAAGGACCAATCGTTAACGTGAGAGGTTTAGAAATGGGGCTAACCACCGGAGTTCCCGCGAAACCCACGGATATGTTATTCTTGCCAGACAGAGCCGCCCCTGGGACCCGAGAACGAGCCACTGAACTTTTCATTGCACCCGTATCCACTAGAAATTTCTGTGGAGACCCTAGTAAGTCGGCTTCGACATAAGGGCCCCTCTGATCAACTTCCATAAGTACTGGTCCCATGCTCTGTCCTACGCTGTCCTAGTTGTGGGAAAACCCTGTCAAATCATCAATTGAGTAATCATCGTTATAGTACTGGGCACCATCGCTCTGGAACTGCTGCCTATTGGTATTATTGTCGAAATAATTGCCCCCCGGCCTCCTGCCTTCGTCCGACCGTGCCACCTGTCTTCCATTATCACCACCACCTCTTCCTCGTCCGCGCCCTACACCAGCGCTCGCCTGAAGCAGCGGGCAATCCCTCCACCAGTGCCCCTCCTGCTTGCACTTCGCGCACTGATTCGGTCCCAGTCTGTCCCTGCTCTCACCTCTGCCAAATCCACCTCCGCGGCTCAGCCCCGCACCCCTTCCTCTGCCTCTCGCCACTTGCTGCAACAAAACCCTTGTCTTCAAATCTTTAGCCTTCTTCTCCTGCTTATCCTTGTTCTCATTTTCCCTGTGTTCGTAATATTGTGCCATACTTAGTATTCCCGAAGGAGAGGACGTCGTCCACGTGCTCTCCGACGCTTGCAGTCTGGCTGATATTTCAGGCAATAAGTTTGTGACAAACCTGTTGACGAAGAGCCGTAACCCCCCATCCTGTGACACATCCTGCCCACTAAAATCCATAAACGTTTCCTCAAACCTCGTAAAGAAATCAGAGACCGCCTCATCTTTCTTCTGCTTGCAAGCCGTCAACTTGTCCCAATCTACCTTTTTCGGGGGAATGAGGGAATGCATATATTTTATAATACGCCCTGGCAAAGCTAATATTTCAGCCTTCGGCTTCTCTCCTGGCTTACGCTCTTTGTCCCAATCCTGCAACTCCTGCCATGTACCACCCAGTTCCTCCGTATGATCCGTACCTTTTACTTGCCGCCACACATCAACCGGGACCAAAAGCCCGAAAAACAATTCAACATCAGCCAACGTCATCACAGTAGAAGACGCCGCTTCCGTAAGCTCTTTGTAATAGGCGGTCGGATTCTTTCTAGAATCCGGCAGCTGAGCCTTCAATGACAACACCTCACTTCTCTTCCATGGCGTGTACACCCATTGCTCCTGAAAATGCGCATCAATCCTGTTCCTTGTAACAGCCCTCGTGACAGGGTCTAACAACTCGGGGACCTCAGGATGAAAAATAGGGTGTACCTCTCTCATTGGGTGAAGACCCGGGAAATGTGGTGTGCCGGCAGAGGGTAATTCATTCCTGTATTGCAAAAGCGCGCGCAGACTACTCATCACTTCCTTGACCCCTGTGTTTGTTCTGTATGCTCCAGCCTGTATATCCCGCAAAACCGCCGGAGCCACACCTCCATATCCCTGCTCCCATAGCGGTATCAATACACTAGCCATGTGCCACAAAGCGTGCTGCTGCATTAACGGCTCAAAATCTTTCATGGTGGACCAGATATCTTCGAACGAATAAATATTATTCCTAGCCCATTGACATGCCTGGTTGGCCACCAAACTTTTTTCATCCAAACCAACAGTAGAACGTGTAAGCAGCTTCCGTACCTGTGAGAACAATCCACTACCTGCGCCGCGACTCGGTGTTAGCATCTCCTGACTGGGGGTGGTGCTAGCTGAAACAGTAGGGAGTGCTAAAGAAAATGGCGAAGGGGCAGGTGAAGCGGGCTGGAGTAAAGAAACGAGGGGTGTCGAGGGCAGGGATTGTTGGGGGGCACTCGCTGAAGGACCTGGAATAGCGCTACTAGGGGCCGAAAGTGGCAAGGAGGGGTACAATGGCTGCGGGGCATAAGGGGGTGGGGGTCGGGCATTCAAAATGTCCTCCATCTCATCCGGGTCGTCCTCTCGTACTACGTAACTTTTATTTTCTTTCAACCTACAAAGTCTATCTGCGCGTTCCATGCGTAGTGCATTCTCATTCCCCACCTGTTCCTTCGCTTTCTGTGCCATAGTCTGGGTGGACTTTTTATACTCCTCTTTCTCCTCTCGCATCTTACGTTTCCTGACCTCTTTCTGCCACATTCGCAAAGAGTCGAACATACTCTGGCGGCTACGCCTAGCAAACAGTTTGTCTTGCAAATAATCCAATTTAGCTTCATCAAAAGAACCCGTCAAAGGCCATTGTAAATCCACATTATCAGCAGTGTATCGATGCCACAAAGTACCAAACAAAATCGGGACCAGTCCATGTTTAACATACATATCAAAACTCGGTGTCCCTTCAGGAGGCGCGGGTTGACTCTCGGCCAGTGTAGTATCTGAGGGTCGACAACAGCATCCGAAACATCGCAACTTACTAAAACACGGCATCTTTACTTTATCTCGAATCACAACTCAAGTTCATTCACACACAAACATATAGACGAACCGCGTACACATATACAAAATCTCCAAAACACGTGTTACCAACTGGGACAAGGCCCGTCGACCAAGTCCTGGGGAACCTGGACTCTACCGCAGACCGAACAGTACGCTAACTGTTCTGAGGACGGGGACCGGATCCGCTACCCGTGCGGCACTAGGGATCGCTGCGCGCTTTACCGCGGGAAACCCGGATCACACCTCCCCCGAATCACCACACTAGGAGTTCGGAGTAAGCGCGCCAGAGTCTACCCACGATGAGCCACGCCTTCACCACAGTACCATGCGGTCGGATCGCCACAAACAATTACCTCGAAATACGTCCCCAACCCCGTCAAGTCTGTCAGAGCACCAACTCGCACTCTGAGTTCCCCGGAGCACACTAGCCCCAGGAGCACACCGGCTCCTCAAACCATCGGAGACATTCTAGTCTCCCGGAACACTCCCGTTCCTGCAGCAATCAATCACAGGTGGACCACTCACCTTCCGTATGCGGCACCGACCTCTACCGTTCTCCACCTCCGGCTGCCAGGACCAACACGGTCAGCTTCAAGTTCCGCCTTCAGGACCCCGGCGTAAGATCCGAACCGGGACCTCTCCCGATCAGCAGGGTGGGGCAGCGCTGCGAGAACCAAGCTCGGCATCAAATGGGATCCCGGGCCCACCGTGCCGACCAGCGGGTCCCCGGTCTTCTGCTACCCACTTACGGGTGAGAAAGATCCTTATCGCGGGGTCCCTATTCGGGCGCCATCTGATAAGCGTGGCTCAAATCCACTGGAGTGACTTACAGCACTCACCTATAATTACCTTATAGGAAGTCAGCCGGACAGTGGAGAAGTAAAAACAAAAGTCTTTATTAGGCCAAACAACACTCATATGAGAGGGCCCTGTCCGACCTCACTCCTAGGAGTGCGAACGAGAGGACTGACTCTCTGCATCACAGCAATACATTATAATGCAGTACAGTAAATGGGGTACGCCCCTTGTGGAAAACTACTGAGCCCCAGACCAGTGAACAATGCTCTCATACAGCAGGCATCTGCACCTGCGAGGGATACATTATTATCTCTGCTCAAGGCCAGGGAGCTAGGCTTCGGCGTCTCTGGGCATGAGAACATTGCAGATAACATAACTTGTTAGTTTCGGTCCCAGTGAGCCGAGAAACGAAAACTGCTGTCTTAGTATATTTCTGTATTCCTGCGGGAGGGGCATGAGCGAGCAGAGCCCGCAGGCACAGAGAGTTACACAAAATGGTGGCACACAGGCTAAGCTAAGAAACTAATATGGTCACACGTACATTCGAATATAAGTAATAGGTGAGTATATGAATTCGGCATAAGTGCGTTTACGTAAATGCATTAGTTAGTCATATGATGCTAACTCACACGTCATCATAGGGTAATTAGAGCATCGAAAAGTGAATTCTATCACACCCAACTGGGTTCGTGCCCCAGCCGCCCGCCGCATCAAGAAAGACTGCAGCATTCGCCCATAAATTGAAGGAAATCTCGTGCGAGTACAGCGGCAATTTTGGGGTCAGGGGGGAGAAGCAAATCAGCATCCAGGAAGGCCCGGTGGCCATTTTGAGGCCAGGCGAAGACACCGGAAGTCCCGCGATCTGGCGAGACTCCGGAGGCCATTTTAAGGTCAGGCAGACTAAGCCAATAATCAGCGAGGGGGGGGGGGGCATTTTAAAGTCAGGTAAACTCCAAAAAGCTTACAAAAAAGGGGAATTAAAAGGAAAAAACAACTCAAACAGAAAGTATAACAAAAGGAAAGAATAAAGAGCATAAATAAAGAGACAAATTGAAAAGGAAAGTACACTTTCACAGTGTTAACAGGAAGAGGAAGTACACTCAAACGAGACTTGCACCAGAGCTGCACGTCAAGACAATGGTTAAACCAACAAGTGACAAGAACAATACACAAGCAATATTCCGTAGGCCACTTCCATTCAGCCTATCTGAACCACATATAGGTATCAGATGGGAAAGATGGATTCGCCAGTTCAAACGATACATGCGCGCCACAGACATCATAGAAGCCAAGCACATAGATCTATTTTTAAACTTCGTAGGGGACGAAGTGGAAGACCTGCTAGTAACATTTCCTCAAGATCAAACAGCAACATATAAGGGACTGATAAAGTGCCTCACAGACAAGTTTGACCCGCAAAGAAACATTGATTTCGAAAGATACACCTTCACCACTGCATGCCAAAGAGCAGAGGAGTCCTGCGACGACTCTGCAACAAGACTGCGTAAATTGGTCACATACTGCAAATTCGATAAGTTTGACAACGAACAGGCAATTCGACAGCGCATCATTGAAAGCTGTCAGTCTGTGGAATTCCGCACACAAATTCTGAAGGAACCGGCCTCGCTGGAGAAAATTCTGACCATGGCCCGGGCGTAAGCGAGAGCAACAACACATGCAAGGCAGATGGAACTGGTAAAAGAAGGAAGAATAGAACAAACTAACCGCATGACTGGAAGCAACAGGAAGAAAGAAAACACTGTTCCACTGCCAAGAAAACCGCATGAGAGAACATGTTATAGATGCGGACTCGAGTTTCCACACATCGGCGCATGCCCGGCAATGGATCAGAAATGCAGGAAATGCAACAGAGATAATCATTTTGCAAGGGCCTGCATGGGTGCACAATTTAAAGTTGAGCAAGGAAGACTAGGAAGACCACGGACGGCAACGAATAGATATGCCAGGCACATGGAAACGGCAAATCGCAGTTCTTCCGCTGAATACAACCAATACAAGAGAATGTGGAGTGACTATATCTGATGTCCGATGCCCCTGCAGAAGACCGAGAGCGAGAGCGCATTCATCTAATAGAGTAATATCACGTAAAGAAAATAGCGACCATGGACATTGATGTAGGAAGACACATTTGTTCTAGATAGCGGGGCCACATGCTACATAATGTGTATATCAGAATATGAAAAGATGAAAATAAAACTCCACTATCACCGTCCACTGTTGATGTGTTCACCTGGGGTTCGAATAAACCAGTGGTCAAAATGGGGAACTTTACAGAGACACTGATGTACAAAGACAGGTCAAGCAAAGAAGAAATACATGTGCTACGGGGAAACACTCCAGCACCATGTCTGCTAAACAACGTCACGGCGCAGGTGATGGATCTCCTCGCAATGACGTACCACATGACAGAGTAACAGAACATTCTGCGAGACTATCCGGCAATATTACAAGGCCCAGGCAAACTAAAAGGACGGCAAATAACACTGCACATCAATAAAGCAATAAAACCTGTGCCTCAGCATCACCAACGAGTGCCGATACACCTGCAGCCACAGGTAGAGGAGGAAATACAAAGCCTGCTGAGCCAAGACATAATAGAGCCAGCAGATGGGCTGACCCCATGGGTCTCTCCAATAGTGGCAGTTCCAAAGAAGAACACATCCAGGATTCGCATATGTTTAGATATGAGGATACCAAATTCAGCGATTGAAAGTGAAAGACACCCTGGACCACACCTCAATAACATGATCAGCTGCCTCACTAGTGCATGCCGGTTTTCAAAGCTGGACCTGTGCAAAGGGTATCATCAACTGGAGCTTGACCCACAATCAAGATACATTACCACATTCTCACACACATGGGCCTGTTTCGCTACAAACAACTGAGTTTTGGCATCTCATCGGCAGCAGAGGTATTTCAGGAGACCATAAGGCATGTAATAAGGCCAGTAAAGAACAGCTTAAACTACAGTGACTACATTTTGGTGTTTAGTCGATCAGATGAAGAGCATGACAGAGCTTTGAGGGAAGTATGCTTGCATCTGGAAAAAGCAGGCCTAACACTGAATGAAGATAAGTGCGAACTAGGGAGAAATGAGCTAGTGTTCTTTGGACACATCTTCTCCAAGAAAGGAATGAGACCAGACTACAACAAGGTAGAGACGCTGGAAAAAAGTGAGTCCTCCAACAGACGTCGCAGAAGTAAGGTCATTTCTTGGGCGAGCCAGCTACTGTGCTCGATACATAAAAGACTTTGCCACGGTGAGAACACAGCTTCGAGAACTAACAAAGCAGGGTCAGAAATTCATCTGGACACAAGAATGCAATAAGGCGTTTGAGGCCATCAGACATGCTATAATAGCGGCGGACCATCTTGCCTATTTCGATCCACTGCTGTGCACGGATCTGACGGTAGATGCCAGCCCGGTAGAATTAGGAGCAATTTTAGCACAACACATGCCGGGCAGGGACTCTCCACGAAAGATTGTGGCATATGCAAGCAAAAGTCTGTCTGACATTGAGAGGGCATACTCGCAGCCAGAAAAAAAAGCCTAGCAGTAGTATGGGCATGTGAACACTATCACATGTTTATCTACTGGAAACCATTCACCATCGTAACAGACCATCAGGCCCTGGTGACAATATATGGCAATCCAAATGCAAAGATACCGCCTCGCATAGAGCGATGGGGCAAAAGACTGTTGGACTATGACTTCAAGATTGTGCACAAACCAGGAAAAGAACATAACCAGGCTGATTACATGTCACGGCATCCCTTACGGCAAACACCTGAGAACACATCAATAGCAGAGGAATATCTAAACTTTGTGCTAAAACAGAACACTCCGGCTTCAATAACGATAGCAGAACTTGAGCAAGAAACAGGGGGGGATGCCACGATGCAAGCAGTGAAAGGGGTGACAAGACAGCAGAGCTGGAGACACTTCAGCAACAACAGCATCATGAAAGAAGGAGTCAACAAGGAGGAGATGCTGGCATTCAAAAAGATTCATGAAGAACTATCAGAGACTGTGAACAGAATAGTAATGAGAGGAACAAGAATAATTATGCCAAGTGCACTACGCAGACAAACTGTATACTTGGCACACAAATCACACAGAGGCATGGTCGCGACAAAGAAACTGCTACGGGAGAAAGTATGGTTTTCTGGCCTAGACAATATGGTGGAGGGCACTATCATAAATTGCCACATCTGTCAAATGACAGGGCAGCCAGAAAAACCTGAACCTCTACAAATGTCGGAACTCCCAAGGGCAGTGTGGACAGCACTGGCAGCAGACTTCTATGGACCTCTAGACAGGGGTAACTACTTGCTTTGGATCATTGATGAATATTCAAGATTTCCTATCGTGCGACAAGTCTCATGGACATCAGCAAGCGCAACATTGCCAATACTGGACGACATATTCGCAGCCTGGGGCTCCCTACAAACACTAAAAACAGACAATGGTCCGCCATTCTCAGGGGAGGAGTTTTGGAAATTCATGGACTACCTAGGCATTCATCACAGGAAGATAACACCTCTGTGGCCACAAGCAAATGGCATGGTGGAGAGGTTCATGGGGAACATAAAGAAGGCTGTCCAAAGAGCAAAGCTGGCACAGATATCAATAGGACAGGCATTCTGTTAAGTACTAACAGATTATCGAAACACCCCTCACAACTCCACGAGACGATGCCCTGCTGAATTGGTGCTGGGCAGAACAAGCAGGACGAAGCTACCACAACTAGAAGCAACAGAGCCACCAGAGCATAGCAGCATTGCTGCCAAAGACCGCAAGGTAAAAGAGAAAATGAAGGCGTATGCCGGCACCAGGCGACACACCACTCCATTGCACCTCAAGCAAGGGGACTCAGTGGTGGTGCGTCAGCGGCAACTGAGAAAATCAGACAGCCCGTTCTCAAAGGAACCGTTAACAGTGACACATGTCAAGGGGCCCATGATAACAGCGGCAGCAGGCCCCTACTGAATAACAAGGAACAGCTCTCACTTCAAGAGACTAAAGATCATGGATGAAGATGGAGAGGACACAGCAACATTAAACACAAACACAGATGAGAGACAAGACGAGGAATTGCAGAAAGACAGGGAAGGACTTTGTCCAAGAAGAGAGAGCAAAAGGCCAAAAAGACTGATTGAAGAAATGTAATGATGGGGACAACGAAACATCTCTCTCTCTCTCTCTCTCTTTCTCTTTCTCTCTCTCTGTCTCTCGCTCTCTCTCTCTCTCTCTCTCTCTCTCTCTCTCTCTCTCTCGCTCTCTCTCTCTCTCTTGCACCAATTTCTTTTGTCATTTTCTTGCAACAAAACGGGAGATGTTGTGACCTGAGTAAAGGGGCACTAGGACCCTACCTGACTGGTGGGGAGGGGAAAGGAACCGGACACCACTTCCGGTCAGGGGAGTGTGGAGGGCATTCAGAACAAGGAGGGCATGACGACGAGGGCACATGTTGGTAGCAGCATCTATAGCAACTATAATAATAAATAATATAAAGAACCTGACCTGACTCTGGTGTGTTTCCTGGGGAGGAGAACACAACAGTCTCTTAACAAGATGATATCATTTTGTGCATCTTTTACAGATTTACGACAAACACAAAGTTTTGCCGTCCATGTAAGGAAACTAGCAGAGCATGGTAAGAGCAGGTACACTTTGGATAGAATTTGGTTCAATATGCTCACGCTTTCCGACCAAATCACCAGGTCTAATGCTGAGATTTTGACCCAATTCAGGAAGGACTTTAAGACCTGGCTCTTCCAATGAACCTCCATACCCAGATGGATCAGCTCCCTGAGGAGTGCAGCTTGTTCACCATGGCTGAGGGGCGGCCGGGCTTTGCTCCGCCGCTGCAGCGCATCACCCTGCACTTCCGGCTGGCCGGGCTTGGCTCCGCCGGTCGGGAGATCGAGAAACTACAGCCCCCAGCAGCCCTGTGGCCAGGACACCTCCCCTATCATCAGCGCGCAGCGCCAGGAGGCACATAAAGTAACACCCACTGCCGAGGACCGGGTGGCAGTCTCTGAGACGGTCACACGCCGGTAGAGCCTACCTCCTGCTTGCCGAGGCTCCCTGAGGCGTGCAGCTTGTTCACCGTGGCTGAGGGGCGGCCACGCTTTGCTACGCCGCTGCAGCGCATCACCCTGCACTTCCTGCTGGCCGGGCTTGGCTCCGCCGGTCGGGAGATCGAGAAACTACAGCCCCCAGCAGCCCAGTGGCCAGGACGTCTCCCCCATCGTCAGCGCGCAGCGCCAGGAGGCGCATAAAGTAACACCCACTGCCGAGGACTGGGTGGCAGTCTCTGAGAGGGTCACACGCCGGTGGAGCCTACCTCCTGCTTGCCGAGGCTCCCTGAGGCGTGCAGCTTGTTCACCGTGGCTGAGGGGCGGCCGTGCTTTGCTCCGCCGCTGCAGCGCATCACCCTGCACTTCCGGCTGGCCGGGCTTGGCTCCGCCGGTCGGGAGATCGAGAAACTACAGCCCCCAGCAGCCCTGTGGCCAGGACGTCTCCCCCATCGTCAGCGCGCAGCGCCAGGAGGCGCATAAAGTAACACCCACTGCCGAGGACCGGGTGGCAGTCTCTGAGAGGGTCACACGCCGGTAGAGCCTACCTCCTGCTTGCCGAGGCTCCCTGAGGGGTGCAGCTTGTTCACCGTGGCTGAGGGACGGCCGGGCTATGCTCCGCCACTGCAGCGCATCACCCTGCACTTCCGGCTGGCCGGGCTTGGCTCCGCCGGTCGGGAGATCGAGAAACTACAGCCCCCAGCAGCCCTGTGGCCAAGACGCCTCCCCCATCGTCAGCGCGCAGTGCCAGGAGGCGCATAAAGTAACACCCACTGCCGAGGACCGGGTGGCAGTCTCTGAGAGGGTCACACGCCGGTAGAGCCTACCTCCTGCTTGCCGAGGTTCCCTGAGGTGTGCAGCTTGTTCACCGTGGCTGAGGGGCGGCCGGGCTTTGCTCCGCCGCTGCAGCGCATCACCCTGCACTTCCGGCTGGCCGGGCTTGGCTCCGCCGGTCGGGAGATCAAGAAACTACAGCCCCCAGCAGCCCTGTGGCCAGGACGCCTCCCCCATCGTCAGCGCGCAGAGCCAGGAGGAGCATAAAGTAAAACCCACTTCCTCGTCCCACGAGGACGCGCGCGGGACGCGGCCCTCTGAGGCCCTCAGAGACCGCAGGAGACTGGACTGGGCCACCCCTCTTGACTTTGTCTTCTTCTTAACTAAGGTAATCCCCTACCGCGTTTGACTATAAAGAGTAGCAGTTTGTACTAGCCCTGATGGAGGGTAAAAGTAAAAGTAGAGCGGTGGTAAAAAAAACTCCTATGCATACACATTCTTCTACAAGAAAACAAACATTGGTGCCAACTCCTTTACCTACCTTAACCGCAATCGATAGAATGCTGCAGCAAACAATTGGGGTTGTTGTTAACGCCATCGAAAATACAGAAAGAAGACTCTCTTTACCAGCCAGTATGTGTTTAATAACCCAATCGCCAAAAGTAGTCAGTACACATGTTAACATAACAAATGAAACAACGTTATCACATGACTCTCTTGTGTTACAATCTTTTGCAGGCTTGCCAAGGAATGACCAAAATCAATCTGTTGTACCACAACCTTTAGAACCTACTGTGTTCTGTTTTAGGGAGAGCAGATTGTCAATAACGCCCGATTTGACAACAAGTGTCATACCGCAGCCCACAATACTGAATGATGTGTCTAATGACATAGGGGAATTAAATGGCTGTGACACCCATGGTATTATCCCCATCGTAGAAACTAGTGACATCAGTTTGTTAAGTAGTGAAATCGATTGTGGGTCTGCCCGGCCTGAAAGGAAATCTACTCATAGTAGGAAAAGGCTGATAATCAGTAAGCTGGGTAAGACTTATAGACGTAAAAAGAAGAGAGTAGTACAAATTCCAGTAGACCATGAGAGGGAGGGTGAGATACACCAACATAATGGAAATACACACCCAAAGGAAACAATAATTCCAACTAGTGTCGAGGGGCTGGTGCAATATTTGGAGAAAACGATAAAATCCTACATTGCACCAGTGACAGAAATTCTAGAAACCCTAAGTAAAAAAGTAGAGCTCTAAAAAAATAGGGTATAGCTAACTTGGATGTCCTAGAACTTCTGGGTATGCAAGCCAGGTCTCCTACAACCAATGTACCATCTGGGAGACTGAGCAAAAATACACCAAGTATAGTAACTCGAATTCCTAGTGTGCCCACCACGGTGGTGAATTCGGTAGCAACCACAAGTAGAACGAATAGGTTAGCGACCACCTCCCCAAATATGACAACTAGGCAGAAAGCCGCTGGGGGTCAGAGGAATACAGGTGATCATGCCTATAACTACAAGAATCTGCCAGTACCCAGGCGTCACACTAATAACATCATCCCAGCCACAATTAATCTACCACCGGAATGTAGACCATACGTAGCGATCCTTGCCAATGTACCAAAACTGCAGCCAACCCAATTTGAAAATCAGGAAACCTTAAAAAATAAAACCCTGCACTGGCTAGTGAAAAACTGTGTCTTCCCAATACGAGGGGCTAGCGAGATTATTTCTACACAGAGGGTAGGATGGGTGGGACCAAATAAAAAGGAGATAAATGGGTATTGCATAGTTATAAATTATAGGACTACAGAATGGGCGAGAGATTCGATTTTAAATGCACCTATGCCATCCAATCATGAATATAACACCACGTTGTTCCCACTTGATTATTTTTACAGGAATCAGTCAGGAAGACAAATTACAACGCATTCTTTCCAGCATCCAAGAGCTGCCTATATCAATCAACCCAAAGCCCCCTCCATTTCTTCTCCACTGTTTAATATATATGACAACTTTACAGTTCCAATTTACAACAGATTTCAGGTGTTCAACTCATTAGAGGAGAATGATTGACTGAATGTATCATCCATGGCCCCATACCCTGAAATTGTTGTATCTGGCGATACAGTAACTATGGAAAAAGAGTTGGGGGGCCAAAGCTGTGTAGAAGTTGTAACTGAGTTAAATTTAAATTTGACCAGTAATGAATTATGTAAAGATAATGATGTAATTGTGACAAATGTAAACGTATCACATGACATTAATATGATAGCGAGTCTAGAAACATCACTATTGACTAATCATCCTGAGGCCATAGAAGGCAATCATGCCGATTCCCTTGTAATCACCACCTGGAACATAGCGGGAATTGCCGCTAAATTAAGCACCCCATTTTGGGACAACTTTATTATACATGGTTACGATATAATATGTCTACAAGAGACGTGGCACAGAGAACAAATACAAGTTGATGGTTATACCTCTTACAGTGTGGCAGCAGTAGCATCTAAGGCTGGTAGAGCAAAGGGCGGCCTACTGACTCTGGTCTCCACAAAATTGACGGAATTTAATGCTGGGGGATATATGGTGGTGGGTGAGCATGCGTCAGTCTTGCGCTTAACACACAGCAAAGGCAGGGATTTAATTATTGTGAATTTTTATAATAATATTGTGGGGCCCCACCGGGATAAGATTGTTCCAGACGTTGAGTGTGCAATAGAAGAAGCAATCACACGTTCAAATAATAGCACTGTAATACTCTGGGCAGGAGATTTTAATATCAAAGCATGTAGTCACGTCCAGAAGGGGATCTGTGGATACCGGGAAGAGTACCCGGGTGGTGACAATATCATTTTTAATCATTTTCCACACAGTAATTATGGTAGTGCACTGAACAATCTGGTAGCTAAATTAAATCTGGAGCTACTAGAATGTAAAAAGAATAAAAACAACGAAAAGTGCCCCACATTTAGAGGGAGGGACGCCCACTCTAATATTGATCATATTTTGGTGTCCAATGGCTCTGCTTACTCCAACGTCTGGGTAATAGAGCAGCCTGTGAGTGACCATAATAGTATCTAAGTGGAATTAATGGGCTGGGGCCCAAAAACAATTGTGTATGGCAGGCCTGTCCAAGGGATCACGGCTGAGAGACCGAACGGCATGAGGATCAAATGGACCAAAATAGACCCTAATAAACTGACGAAGGATATCATCTGGAAATGTAGCAGAGAGGTGGATTATTGCTTAGCACCAAATGTGACCGCGCCCACCTTACTCTCTAACTTTCTAAAAATAACGAGTACTGTGAAGTGTTCTTTGACTGTAAGAAACAGAAAGCCCAAAAGAAATAAAACTGTGTGGTTTGATAAACATTGTGCCCAGACCCTAAAAAAGCTAAAAATAGCGCTTGATGATAAACCAAGAGACAAAGAAAGAGTTAGAGAAGAACAAATTAATTATAAATCTGCTTTGGCATCCAGGAAAAAAGAGTTGCAAAACGATGCTTGGTATAAACTGGATATGGCTGCCGAAACAAAAGATCATAAACTATTCTGGGAAACTATTAATGGCCCCTTCCTAAAGAATGATAACATTCCCGAAGTCAGTTCTCATGTTAGCTGCCACGCATGGATTGTTCATTTCTCAGAGATTTTTAATTCTGATTTTAATGTAGATGGGTCTATTTTTAATACAGATACAGCATCACGTCCCAAATGGCAGAACATTCAGTTATTTTTAACTCTGGATGAAGTCACAGAGGCAATTAAAAATGGTAAGGGGGGTAAAGCACCTGGGCCTGATGGGGTACCCATGGATTTCTATAAACATGAAATGACTCTATAGGCTCCAATTTTAACACGCTATTTTAATGCTGCGGTGGAAGATAGCTTGCCACTGACATGGGGTCAGTCAATTATTGTACCCCTCTACAAAAAAGGATCTAGGTCCGAGGCCCGAAATTACCGTCCCATCTCACTTTTGGACTTGACAGTTAAAATCCTTAGTCGAGTCCTATTAGTGAGATTGGAAGCATGGGCTGAGGAAAAAACATCTTATCCCCAGTCCAGTATGGGTTTCGTAGGGGATGGGTACAATGGAGCAGTACGTGAACCTGGAACTCATAGTCGGCAAGTATACCAAAGCTAAAGCTGGTAATCTTTACCTGTGCTTTGCCGACTTGAGTTCAGCATTCGATCTGGTGGAACACGCACTGCTCTGGCCTACTCTGTTGGCGATGGGTGCCCCTATTGAAATTATCCATCTACTTGCCCGACTGTACAATAATTTGTCCAGTAAAGTCAGATTTGGAACAGATGGAGAATGCACCCCTTTTTTAAAAATCAGGAGAGGCATCCAACAAGGATGTGTACTTGCCCCTCTACTGTTCTCCCTTTTTATAAATCAGGTTGATCAAATTTTAAGACAGACTAATGCAGATGCACCTATCATTAATGGTAACCCGATCCCAATCCTCTTATACGCGGATGACGCGGTCCTCCTTTCTAGGACTCATAATGGACTGCAACATCTAATCAATCAATTCCACGTATTTACTGAAAGTAGGAAGTTGAAAATTAACAAAGGGAAGACGGTTACAATGATATGTGGTAAGAAACCAAGAAAATGCAAGCCCTTCTTTTTAGATGGGGAGAGATTAGAATCGGTCAGTAGTTTCTGTTATTTAGGTATTACTTTTTCAGGAGACGGGAGATGGGTTAATGAACAAAAAAGTGTCCTCTTTAAAATGGTTAGGAATACAAGTTGTATTTTTAGATTCGCAGCCAAATTAGGGGGCCGAAGAATTCATGAAATGTTATCTATATTTAATGCAAGATGTATATCTTCAGCCATATATGGGGCCGGGTTTGGGGGCACAATGCCCAGAGTGCTAAACTGATCCAGCGTGAGGAGAATGTGTTTTTAAAACGATTAATCAGTGCCCCGGCTACAGCTTCAACCGAGATAATACATAAGGAACTTGACATGAATCATGTTAATGATTTAATTGTTTTACGTCCTCTGTCCCTATGGTGCTCAATTTGGGCAAAGGAGGAGACAAAGTTTACCCAGGATGTAATTACTGACTGTATTAAACTTGACCGTCGATCAAATATCTCCTGGCTGAGCCATATCCAACATTGGTATAAGACACTGTATGGTATAAATATTTTTAAAGATCTAACAATAGGTTCTGCACTATCAAAGCGGGAGCTTAAAGTTTCACTCCTTAAATATACAGCTGGGATTAGAACGGAAAGATATGTAAAACAAAGTACGTTCAATCTCTACCTGGAATATAATATTAATGAAGGCTTCCAAACTTATCTAACTGTTGTTAGTATTAATTCCCATCGCTTTGTACTGACCCGTCTCCGCTTGGGAATTGTGCATCACTTAGTGGCCTTTCCCGCGGTTAAGAAACCCGGTACCTGTCCGTGCCCCTGTGATGATAAATCCAAACAGAGCACTTGTCACTTTATGCTATCCTGTAACTTTTATACTTCTTTTAGAAAATTTTATTTGAAACCCATCTTTTTAAAATATAACACGAGTGGTATACAAACAGCAATGCAACTGATGTTTAATCTAGAGACCCCAGATGTATGTTTTCATGTGGCCACTTATATTTTAAAATGTATTTCTGTAAGAAAATCAATTATCATATGAATTCATTCAATGATGCTTTTTTAAACTCTTTTAAGTTTTCTTTACTATGCCGAAATGAATACCTCTACCACTTATACTACTAATGGTTAGTTGCATGTAATGAATTAGATTCTTCAAGTATTCGGATTTGTGCTGCTAAATGCATCTTGCACTTTGGGAAAGATGGTACTGGCACTTTGCACTTTATTATGCTATTTTGCACATATATGAACGCTGTATAATTGCTGCTATTGTATATTGTGCACTGAAAGAATGGTATAGTGCTTGCACTTTATTTTGACATGGTTAGACCTTTTAAGTATTCGGTTTTGTGATGCTAAAAGCATATCGCACTTTAGGAGGGATGGTATTGATACTTTGCACTTTATCAGGGCAATTTGCACATATATTAATACCGGACAAATGCTGCTATTGTATATTGTACACAGAAAAAATGGTATAATGCTTTGCGTTTCACTTTGACACATTTTGTACATATTTTAGTGGAAGTATGCCCCAAAAAGTGATATATATGTATGTTTTGTTTATTATGTCTGTTGCTATATGGTTGTATCTTTACATACCGAATAAAGCATCTTTTGACTTTGACTTTGACTTTGACAATATGCAATGAAAAATAATACAAAGTAATTGGCGTTTTAGTGGGCCAAAGCTTCCACCCTAAATCCTCTGGAGCATGCAATGCTACAATCCACACAACAATCTGTCATGGTTATATATTTGTGTTCTCAATACAGATGAATGTAAGCAGGAGCCCATGACTGAGATTGAAACTAACTGATACTCTCTAATTAGTAGGTGTCAGAATCACCTCATGATAAAGAATGAGAGAAGAACTTGACAAAACTGATACACACAGAACACACAGGTGCTGGCTCCTGTTTTTTCTCAAATGCTCACTTTATTGTATCAATCTTCGGAACGAGGCTTCGGTTATTACAAACTGCGGAGGATATGCAAATAAAATGGCTTCTGTGTATTAGAAAGGAATGTAATTTAGCATGCATTCTTGGATTTAGTAGTCTGCAGGCTGATATAAATATGACATAGCCATTTAATAATAAAATGTAACAGTGCATATTATGGCATACAAAAGCATTGGCTGTTTCGCAATATATGTAATTGTATTAGGGCACAGATATAAGTAAATTTACTTTCCCAGTAGGCATAGCTGTACTAGTCTGCAGGCTGGTATAAATACGATACAGCAATTGGATAATATAATATAACAATACATATTAAGGCATGCAAAAACATTCACTGTTTCGCAATACATGTAATTGTATTAAGGCACAGATATAAGTAAATCTACTCTCCTAGTGAGCATAGATGTCCTATTCTTAAAACCACATCTACATGCCAAGAAGATATATGCATTTATGTGAGAATTTAGAGCTTTTAATATGGTGCCATATATCATATATATATGCCATTTACCATATAAATATTTTCCTACTTACTTAGTTATGTCTGTTACTCCTCCTGGGGCATAGGCCATCAACCAGGACTGTCCAGCTATCTCTGTCTTGTGCTGTTCTTTCACTCTGACCCCAGGTGTAGCCCCTCTCCTTGCAGTCAGCCTCAAGACCTCGGTGCAAGGTGTTTCTTGGCCTTCCTCTTTTCTTTTTCCCTTCAGGGTTCCAGGTTGGGGCTTGCTTGGTGGTGTTTTACACAGGCTTGCAGAGGATGTGTCCTATCCAGCCCCAGCACCTTTTCCTGATTTCTTCATGTGCAGGGAGTTGGTAAGTCTTCTGCTAAAGGTTGTTGTTGCTGAAGGTGTTTGGCCAGCGGATTTTCAGGATTTTCCTCAGACAGGTGCTGATGAAGGCCTGACTTTGTTGGTGGTAGTTACTTGTGTCCTCCAAGTTTCTACTCCATACAGAAGGATCGATTATACGTTAGTGTTGAAAAGCCTGATCTTGGTTCTCTGCATTAGGTCCTCAAAGCTTCAGATCTTCTTTAGCTGAATGAAGGCAGCCCTTGCTTTGCCAATTCTTGCCTTGGCATCAGCGTCTGTGCCGCCCTGCTTGCCTAGGTAAAGCCTCAACCTCTTCCAGTGCATCGCCTGCAAGAGTGACTGCAACTGTGCTGCAGTCACTCTCTTTTCTTTTTTCACTGTCCCACCTTTCCCCCTCTGGGGCTTGTGGGTTCCCCACCCTCCTCCCTAACTCCTTCTCATGCCCTGGTCTCTCCCCGGCTACCCTTCTCTGTGCTGATCATCATGGGTGGCATTGAGGAACTGTGCATTTGTCCTGGATTTGCCCCTACTGAACCCCCGCGTGCGCCAGATTTGATGGGCTGTCGCATGCTGTGTACCTAGTGCTGCAGCTATTTTGCAATGTATGGTTGCTTTATGTCTCACGTATCAAGTTCTAAACCCAATTTCCTTACCTCCTGTTTAGTTTTAACCCTTCAATAAAGAATTGTGAAACAAATATTTAGGAATAGTAAATCTATATCTACCTATATATATCCCTGCACTTACCTGTGTATCCTTACTTTGAAACTTTAGCTGTTCTTTATATTCTGGAGTCAATCTTTAAAAAAAAATGTTTTTATTCATGTACATAAACCGATGTGAACAATTTGATATCTTGGTAGTACACCTGGGCATATGTTACCCCCCGGGGTCATGTATATATTACATCACAGTGGGTGTGTTAAGGGTCAGTTGTGACCACATTGTAGATACCAGATTGTGATGGGAATGGAGAGAAGGACGCTGTAATTGGGACAACATTAAGCTGCACACTGTATAATTTGCATATATAATGCTTCAAATATTTTCACGATTTTACATCAGAGTTTCCCTTGGTGCATGAATGCTCGACGTTAGTTTTACATCCGGAACGCCTGCAGAACAGCTGAATAGCTGCTCCACTTTTCTTAGCTGTCGTGCCCTCATTTGAAGCCTGTTATTTCTGCTTAGATGTGCAGTTTGGGGACTCCCTTCATAATAATGCAGCTGGCAAACCCCCAGACTGCAGACAAAGGGGACACGACAAAGAAAATCACCAGCTGCCAGCACGTATGACGCGCTTTGTAGGGCGCACAATGAGCGCCCTTTTCAAACAAGTATGAAAGTATTAAGATACCTTATCACCTTCATTGGAATGTTGAGAGTGGGACAGCCAATCAGAATAAATGGAACGTAGTATGTCACTTCCTTGGCAGAACTGCAGACGCAGCGCTCTGTATGGGTGTGAGATGTATAAGCGCATCTTTATCAGGAAGCCAAGTGAATGCTTCTGCTGACAGCAAGGCACAGAGGCTGGCAGTGCCAACCACGGAATGCCCACCGAGTACCTTCGTGAACATCCTACATGGAGTGGAATGATGAAATATATAAACTTTACAACACAATAGCATGATGCATTATTGTATTCTTCCAGCATACAACTCATGCTTTAGAGGGGCAGCTGATTACTTAAGGGAATTAGTTGGAAAGGTATGTATTAAAAAATTATATAAAAGAGACAAGTATGGAATCAGGGGGAGAAGATTGGCATCCTTCCATCCTTATCCTACCATTTTAGGAGTATAATTCTAATAAGAAAGGGATTCGTAACCATTTAAGACTGCAAGAAAAAAATCAAACATGGGGAATTTAAATGTATTTATTGAATTTGTCAAAAATGTCAATAAATTGGAAATCGGTATTTGTCACAGTATATTCGGGGCAAAAGAAACATAGACCATTGACAAGACAGGGCAGGGCATTACACAATGCATTATACAACTTTGTTTTTTCTGGTATGTTGTTAACACACCCTTATGCCTTAAACTCCACTGATATACACCCCCCATTTACCTTACTGTCTCCTACCCAACCCCAGCGCGTCCACGTTCCCCTTCCCTCGCTCATTTATTCCAATATTCACTCCCGAGGTGCACGACACGACAGCACACTTCCCATCATGTCCGTATATTTATATCTACGTAACTTTCTATCACACCAGACCAGATATTGTGGTTGCACTGAAGCTTTATATGTAGGGGATTGTTTTTTGTTCTCTTATTCAGGTCACTTGTGGATTTTCTCTTTTTACCTTATTTCTTTTGTTGTGTTTTTTATATCCGAACTCATATTGTCTCTTTAAGGAGGTATGCGGTATGTTATGTTATGTTATGCTATTTATATTTTTATAGCGCACAGCTGCCCCAGCAAAGGGGCGTCCTGGCGCTTAGACAGGCACTATAACATAACACACAGTAAAAGAAAAGGGACGGCTACTCAGAGGCGGGAAACAGGAAAGTTTTAATCGCCCACCTGAAGGTGAACAAATCATTGAGAGCTCGGATGTGCACCGGGAGTGAGTTCCACAACCCTGCTGCAAGCACCCGGAAGGAACGGCCACCCATTCTACTCAATTTAAAACGGGGGCAGACTGCCAGATGAAGAGCCTCTGATCTTAGTGATCTCAGAGGGATGTAAGGAGTGAGTAAATTAGCAAGTGCCGGCGGCGAGGAAAGTTTCAGAATTTTAAAGGCCAGACACAGCGCTTTAAACTTGATCCGTTGTCTGACCGGAAGCCAGTGTAGGGCCGAGATGGTACCTGACACAGAACAATGTCTGGGGAGGCCCACAATGGCCCGTGCCGCGGCATTTTGCACCCTTTGGAGCCTGGAGGCCTCCGCCTGGTTCACCCCCAACATCAGCGAACTTACGTAGTCCAGCCGGGATAAAATCGATGCCTGGACCATGAGCTGCCGGGTGGGGGGATCAAAGTACTTTAAAACCGGCCTTATGCCCCGCAGGATGCCATAGCACGTGGCAGCCACCTTCTTAGTGTGGTCCATGAAAGTGAGCGCAGGGTCCAACCAAATGCCTAGGTTTTTCACTCCGGAGGCTGGGATCGGAGTGACGCCCAGCTCTGGTGGCCACCACTGATTTCCCCACAGCTCAGCGTGTTTCCCCAACACCAACACCTCAGTTTTGGTGGCATTCAACTGTAGGCAATTGGTGAGAAGCCAGCTTGCTACTGCCACAAGTGCAGCACGGAAACTGGGGGCCTCCACCTTAGGTTCTCCACTAAGTGTCACCGCCAGCTGCGTGTCGTCAGCATATGAGGTCATCGTCAAACCCCACTGTTTGACGACTGCAGCTAGCGGTTTCACATAGAGGTTGAACATTGTGGGGCTCAACGAGGAGCCCTGTGGGACTCCCAGATCCAAGGGGTGGATGGTGGATTGGCCTGGTGGTATTGCCACTTTAAAGGTTCGATCTGACAAAAAAGATCGAAACCACTGGAGAGCGATAGCTGTAACTCCAGCTTCCTCTAAGCGTTGGATCAGTATGTGGTGGGACACAGTATCGAAGGCAGCGCTTAGATCTAATAGCAGGAGCGCTGCTGTACGTCCGGAGTCAAGTACCTGGCGAAGATGTTCAATGATGTAAAGTAATGCCGTCTCGGTACTGTGTCCTGGCCGGAAGCCATTCTGACTGGGATCCAGTATCTGATTGCGAGCCAAATGCTCAGATAGGACTGAGTTGACATGGGCTTCCGTTACTTTAGCTATCCAAGGCAATAGGGATATAGGGCGGTAGTTTTCTGGCAGCAGGGGGTCAGAGTTGGCCTTTTTTAAGATTGGAGTGACTACTGCCTGTTTCCAGGCGGTGGGAACCGTTCCATTGGACAGTGACATATTGATGAGGTTCAATATGGGAGCTCGGCAGAGCGGAGCGACTGGATTTGCGGAGCAATGCCCGAGTCTCCATCTGATCATCTTGGTGTAATTTGCCTGTGTTCGGTTGTGCAGCGCTGCGTAGTGAAGCAGTGAGCCGCCGTGCCCAGTAGTCAGGGAAATGTTAATTGATTATGAGTTTCCTTCTCCCCCTACCTAAGCCATTCGATTCTCTTGCTAATTTGTACTGTCAAAAGTATGTCCTGTAACTATGCAATTGCTCTGGATATTCCTTTGTTAAAATCAATAAAAATCTTTTATAAAAAAAATCTCCACTTATATACACGACTTATAACCTCTTTATCTCCCACACACTTCAGGCGAATGTCCCTCCCTTTAGGGTGGCCCAGCCTTTCCACTGAACTGAACTGGATCATCCTGATTTCTTCCCTCAGTCTCACCTCTAACTATGATGCATTCTTCCTGGTTTCTTTAACTTTTTTAAGTAGCCCAATCAGCCTTCCTTTCCCATTGGCCCAGTGCTGCCTTCCCTGTGAACATCCCCCTTCACTTTAAAGGCAACCTCAAAACTTAACAAGGCCTCTGTCCACTGGGTCCATCTTGCCTCTAACTGTAAAGCGTGTGCTGCACTGGAAACAACTGCGGCTGAGAATCAAGATGGCGGATTGACGCCGTTTAGCAGAGGAAGCAGCGCCCAGAGGCTCCCGATTCCCCGATACGAGGGACTATGAGAGAGTGCCTTTTATGAACTAAAAAAAACGCTACAGAAAAGGAGAAGTACCTCGGCGTGCCTGGGCTTACTGCTTCTCTGATTTCGCTGATTTCGCTGGATTCAGGCGCCGGACGCCGGATGCTCCGCTTCTCTAGTGGCTGGAACAGGGGGCGGCTGCTCGTGTGGAGGCTGCCGAGCACTTGGCCATTCCTCAGCCGGTGGACTCAGTGGGCGGGCCTCACGCTGCTCTCGGCTCAATCGATCACTGACTCGCGGGAAAAGACACCGCGGCTGGAGGCTCTAACAACTGGATTGATGCCAGAAAAGGCGATGGCTCCGAAATTAAACACAAGATCTACTCGTGCTGGAAAAGCTGCCAAAGCAGACTCGCCAACATCAACATCAACATTGAAGGTAATGACAGGCGATATCACGAGTCTTCTGTTGGGGTTAAAGCATTGGGGGCTACAGGTGCGGCCGCAGCGGTGGCCAATGCTGCAAGTAAACAGCTGATCCGACCCCCGGTGTTTGTGGCGGATCTGAATGCATGTAACAACTTAATCAAAACTGGCTGCAACAGTGTATATAACAAGGGGAACACTGGCAAAATTGTTTCCATTTCTGCTGATGTAGTAAATATTAAAGCTACAGGAACTGCAGGACTGTCTGGAAGTCTTAACGCTAGTAATAGAGGCGGAAAAAAACACACCAAACGAAATAAGATAAAAAGAGAAAATCCACATGTGACCTGAATAAGAGAACTAATCGGAGAAGATGTTGAGAAAGGCAATTTGGCGGAAGGTGCCGATAAACTAGATATGGATACAGAAACACAAAACCAAATTGACTTAACTATTGAGGGTAGAACTAAGAACTGTTCTGATTTGGCATTGAATTTAGAAAGCCCTGACTCATCTGACTCAGTTGATATCGCTGATGCATCTATAGACATATTAAATGAGCCCTCAGACCCACCAATATCAGCTAATTCCGGGAGGGAGGAACAAATAAGCGATACAATTGATATCTTAGACACTTGTGGTCTCCTCTCTGAAGGGACAGAGGAGACGGAGGAGAGTCTGAATGCCGAGTACGAAGAAATCCCTGACGACGAGGTGGAGCCACGTAGTGCTAATACTAGTGCAGATACTACTAAAACTCCTGGTCTAAAAAAGGGGAAAATGAAATCTAAATCCAAACTCAAGAAAGGCAGTGGCAATTCTTTGATCTGGGGCCCTTCGCCAGCTAATCTTCGGAAAAAACGAAATAAGGATGAAAGTCCATTAAGAAAGTGGATTCAATCGAAGGGCGGTGTCAAGAATATGGCGCTGAGATTATCGGGTGCCAGTCCTGTGGAAGATATAAATTCAAGAGACAACGTGGATTCTTCTTCAAGATCAGGGAGTTTGAGTTCCTCAATTCCAGCCCTAGATGGGGACAGAACGGGGGACACAACCACTATCTGTTCTGACATGCCCCCATCTCCTATCACTGCCATCACTACTGTCACTGCTGCTGCCCCTGCCACTTTCACGGCTACTGATCCTATTTCATCCTCTATGTCTGCTAATGAGCCACCCGCTTCTGAGGAGACATTGGGTCTAGATCACTCTGCTTCTTCTATTGATTTAATTTTGAAGACTTTAATGGACCAACGGCAAGAAGGGCAACAATACTTTCTGCAGTTAAGAGAGGACAATACTAAATTACAGAACTCTTTGTTAGAAGTATCTAGCAAATTAGGTGGGGTGACACAGGAAATTGAGGAACTAAAGCAAAGGGTAGTTGAGGTGGAGGAAGGAGCTACACGAACCGAATCCCTAACCCACTTACATGTAGAACGAATTACCAGTCTCGAAGCTAAATTGGAGGATATTGAAAATCGCACAAGAAGGCAAAATCTCCGACTTTTTGGGGTTCCCGAGGGATCTGAAGGTGCAGAGCCCAGGGCCTATGTAGTTAAACGGTTTCAGAAAGCCTTCTTAGATATTTCAGATTGGGACTGGGACTCGCAATTACAACGTGTACATAGATTACCTCTTGTTCAGAGAAATAAGGAAAGCAAATTCCCACGCCCTCTTCTGATAAATTTTGGATTTTTTTTGCTGAGGCAAGCAGTGTCCTTAAAAGCTAGGCCTAATACTCCTGTAACTGTTGATAGTGTAACATTTTTTGTGCGTTCAGATTTGTGCAAAAGTACAATGGATAGGCGATGGCAACTACGCCAGGTAATTGATTCTTTCAAAGATATTGGTTGCACTGTATATTTACAAGAACCAGCCCGTCTTAAGGTGATCAAGAGTGGCCATGTATATTTCTTCACAGATCCTAAAGAAGCTGAGCAAGCACTAGCTAAATTTAGTACTTAAGCTAGATGTTGGATATTTGTTATTCATAAATATATTTCTGATAATGCATACTATATGATCTGATACTGTTTTGTCTCTCTCTCCATATGGGAAAAATTATTATTTTTTTGTTAAGGGTATTCGGTTAAAGCCTCCCGGCTGCTACTCTGCAGTGCTGCCACTCCAACGGCAGCAGGATATAGAGGGGTGCTCTCCCCACAGGGACTAGAGGGTGGGTGGACTGAGCTTGGGGTGAGGGGTGAGAGGGTAAGTAGGGGGAAAATCTTATTGCAAGAGGTAGAGGTGGTCAACAGAAACAAAGCAAATCATTTCATTTTAGGAGTTTAATAATACAGAGGAAGGGCTGTAGATTTCAAAATATGTCTTCTTTTAGATGTTTAGTTTGGAATGTAGCTGGTCTCAACAGCAAGCATAAGAGGAGACTTGTTCAGGAAGAGCTTAACATGTATAAACCGCAATTGGCTATGATTTCTGAAACACATATTGGGTTTCAAGATGGAAAACTTCTCGGACAATTGGGTTACGAACTTATTGTTTGTTCTACTTTGGGAGCATCGATCAGGGGGGCTGGCAATATTGAAGCAGAAGCATTTAATGATTGAGTTATCAGAACGGCTGCTGATCCGAGGGGGAGATGGGCGATTGCTCAAGCACAAGTTGAACACTCTAAATATGTATTTTGTGTAGTTTACGGGCCTAATATTGATGAACCAACAATTTATGATCGGCTGAATATCGAGTTGCTAGACTGGGAGGGAGAATTTCTGATTATGGGCGACTTCAACTGTGTCATGAACTATGACATAGATTCTACCAGGCAAGGTGCTTCACCACGGATGCGCAAAGTTAGAGCTGCTATATTGGAACTAAGTGATCTGCATAATCTGAAGGATCTCTGGCGTACCATACATTCTAATATAGCAGGATTTACTTATTATTCAGCACCCTACCAATTATGCTCCCGGATAGATATGATATGGGCCACAGATCGAATCTTGGAAAGTTGTAGTATAGAATTGTGTCCAAGCGTAGCATCTGATCACAATCCTATACTGTTGGAATTTAATATTTCTACTATGAGACAAGGGGCTCGGCAATTCACATTTCCTAGACACCTTTTTACAGATTCAATATTTATTTCACAACTTAAAGTACATATTACTGAATTTATAGAAATTAACAAGAACTCTGCGGCAGTAATATTTGTATGGGATGCTTGTAAGGCCTGCATCAGGGGCTTTGCCCAACAATATGTCCTAAAAAAAATGTTTGAGACAAAAATTATGACTTCCAATATTCTATCTGTGGAACAACAGTTAGCAGCGGCCCTCATGCAAAGAAAACGAAATATCGAGGAGTTAAGAATCGAATTAGTGAAATTACAATCAGATACTAAAAAGATGCTAAGGGAGAAATACAGTGTGAAACTTCATAAGTACCATTTGTCACAGTATGAAAGTGGGGATATAATTGGGAAAGTGTTAGCTTATAAGGTTGCAGATAAGAAAGCTAGAACTACTATTAAAGCAGTTAAGGGCTTAGATACAGTCATCTATAATCAGCCAGAGCAGATACTAGATCAATTCGCTAAATACTATTGTAAGCTATATACTCCTGAGAACTACCCCACTAATGATAATATACTATTATATCTTAGTACTAACCTGAACAATCAACGAGATAACGAAGGTGTTAGACAATTGGGCTCTAAGATTACAGCTACTGAAATAAAATCTGCAATCGCCTCTCTTCCCTTGGGTAAGGCAGCTGGGGAAGACTTACTTCCTATCGAACTTTACAAGACCTGCATTCAAGAATTACTTGCCCTCTTTTTGGGCTAGTTCTAGATTCAACTGGAGAAACTGGGAAGGCCCCTTTGTCCTGGAAAACTGCTAAAATTGTATTTTTTCTCCAAAAAAAAGCCTGCGGATGATTGTGGGTCATATAGACCAATTTCATTGATTAACGCTGATGCCAAGGCTTTTGCTAAAATGTTGGCAAATCGATTAGCTCCCCTTATGCCCGAACTAGTCAACACTCAACAACATGGATTTGTCATGGGGAGAGATACTACTGCCCATATCAACATGGCTATTACAGCCTTTGATGTAGCGTCAACTGAACTCACCCCACTCGGAATGATTATGCTAGATGCTGAAAAAGCATTTGACCAAGTGGGGTGGGACTATTTATGGGCAGTTCTTAAGGCCTTTGGCATTCAGGGGCAATATCTTGGATGGATTCAGTCACTGTGCGATCATCTGATGGCTAAGATAAGTTATGCAGGAATGAATTCTTCCAATTTTCTGATAGAGAGGGGAACAAGGCAAGGGTGCCCTTTGTCTCCCTTGTTGTTCGCCCTCTCTATGGAACCATTTTTAAACTCACTCCTTACTCAAGGTCATATTATCCCTTTTCAACATGCTGGGAATAGCCTAAAAATAACTGCATAAGCGGATGATATCGCGATACTCACCACTGTTATAGTTAAGGCCATCCCAGGGATAACAGAGGAAGCGAAAAGATTTGGGGATGTTTCAGGCTATAAATTGAATATAAATAAAACTCAGGTCATTCTCAATTATAAACCTGCGGTTCTGGTACAAGGTATGTGCCCAAATGCTACTTATTTGGGAGTAAAAATAGCGGCAAATATTGATGAAATAATAGCATTGAATTATGACTCATTATTGAACGAAGTAACTCTCTCACTAAAAAGCTGGCATAAGATACCACTTAGCCTGGTTGGACGCATCAATTTAATTAAAATGAAAATTGTGCCTAAATTTCTTTACTTATTTAGATCAATTCCATTACGACTCAATAATCTTTTTTTTTTTTAAATGGATGGAATTTGTAGTAGTTTCATATGGGGATACAAAAAAGCTCGCAGATCAATTCAGCTACTGAAACTCCCAATTGAAAAAGGAGGCTTAACTTTCCCCGATTTTAGACTATATTTTTTTTGCAACTTTTTTTGGTCGGATCCACAGCCTTCTTAAAAATGAAAGCTCGTTATTTTTCCATCAGTATATGTTAGGACCGGACTGTAAACAATTTCTGGCTCGAGCCACGATCCAAATTACTTTAAACGAGTCAAGTTTAAGACTGCTACACATATAACAAAAATCTGGCATCGAATTATGATTTTTGATAAGATTTCGTTTTTTACTGCAGAACTACAACTGTGGGGGAATCCAGGACTGCCTGGAATTTTCTCAGATGGTACAGGGATTTCATGGGCAAGGTGCGGTATTAAAACTTTGGGGGACCTCTATGGCTCTGATGGATTACTAGGATTTACATCACTCAAACTTTTATATAAATTGAATGACGGTATGCATTTTAAATATATGCAAATTCAGGATTTTCTAGTCCTGAAAATATTAATTTATCAGGTTCCCTATTCAGATACTTTGAAATGTTTGTATTCGGACCGGACTAAATCACTTATAAGCGAAAGCTATGGCTATTTAAATCAAGGCAAGATGGATGATTGTGGAAAGATAGCATCTAAATGGTCGAATAGATTGAAATTAAACATCACTTCTAGTCAGATATCTGCCTCTCTATGCCAAATTAATCAGGTTGTTCAGTCCTCTAATGTAAGATTACAACTTTACAGAACCATTTGTCAATTATACTACACTCCTCAAATAATTTCCAGGTGGTCACTAAATGATCGATATAACGAACGTACGAAGTGCTCTAAATGTGATCTGGAAGCTGCTGATATAGAACATATGCTTTTTTCTTGCCCTGCGCTATCTCAGTTTTGGAAGGGAATAGAAGGCGTTTTAAATAAGAAACAAATTAAATTCCCGACTCTCTCAGCTCATTTGATCTTACTTGATCTACAGGATGTAAATAGTATACATAAAGATTTGAACTCTATTTTATTTGCCTGTGCAAGATTAATAATAGGTAGGTCGTTGATCTCTTCAGAACCTCCACATGTTATGGAGTGGTGGACTTTAGTCAATGAAATTTATACAATGGAACTAGCACTAGCAAGGCTAAGGGGGCCTCGCTCACTGAGAAAAAGGGAGGAAATTTGGGGAAAATTTATCTGATTTGCTAAATATTGCTTAACTTTAAAAGACTGATGAGACCATTTTAATTTACAGTTATCTTATATGTTTAATACTTATTTCTGAACTTACTTTTGTCTTAATGAATTCCTCTGTAGTAATAATTTGTGGTAAAATATTTTCGCTTTAATGTTATGTTTTGAACCATAATGTAACAATAAAAATATTTTTTTTTAAAAAGGAAACAACTGCGGCCACCTCAAATGTCAAACCTTTCATATCAAGGCTATACCATATAATGTTCTTCAAGGCAATAGCCCAGCTACTTCCCATGTGCCCTGTTCTCAGCATGGCTACATGACCAGTTTACTGTGATATAAGTCAAAATGTCTGTCTATAGCCATGTATGGTGCCCCCTTGTGGGGATTGTCGCCTCAGGGGAAAATACAAATTGCGGAAAACAATTTTCTTAGAACATTGCTAGGAGTCCCACAATCAACACCAGTTTTTTCCCTGCACACTGAGCTAGGCATAGGCTATGTCACCGATGAGTTACAATTGGCCCCTCTTGTTTACTGGGCAAAAACCTGGGTAAATAACGATATACCCTTGAACCACTGCATCCTTAAAGACTGCATGGAGTTAGATAAGGCAACTAACATCTCCTGGCTTGCATATATCAAGAACACGATGAATAAATTGGGTAGGCCAGATCTCTATGATAACCCGAACACCATAGTCAAAGGTGACGTAAATTGGATAAAGGAAAATTTCCTGTATAGGGCTAACCAAGCAAGGGAAGAAGAGGAACTAATCAAGCCTAAAGTAAGAGCGAATTTTCTGCTAATAAATACTCCTTCCCTAGAACCCTATCTGAAAATTGTCAGCAATCCATTTCATCGACATCTCCTCATCAGATTCAGCATTAATATTATACAATACTCCCTAGGCAATTTCCCTGTGTGGGGGGTACCTGACACTCTAAACCCATGCAGTTGTGACAATTTCTCAGAGCAGTCTCTTATGCACTTTGTTATGTTCTGTGATCACTTTAAGGAGAGTAGAAGACGGTTTTTAGCCCCAATTCTAAGAGACGCAGGTTTTCTCCAGGTTCGCCCAGCTCTCTTGTACCTACAACTCTTAGGAACCACAAGGGTACTTTTCGGGGTTGCTAGCTTCCTGGTAGCTGCTATTCGTATTAAGTCCAGGAAGCTATCCCCGAATAATTAGGCGGGCTGAACAAATACACTGAGTCTTTTTACTATTTTTAAAATTGTCTCTTTTACATGTCCACTTTTTATCAACTTGAAATGATTTTTATATGCAGTGATATTACCACTAAAGTTTACTGTATTTTTGAATTGATGAATTGTGATACTGTATTTTTATTGTCTGATTGTGCTTTTATGATTTTAACAATCGAATAAAGCTTGTTTTGACTTGACTTGACTGTGAAGTGGCCACAAATGCAAATCTCCCCCATACATCCTCCCACAAAAAAAGTGCAGGGTCGTGGGATGTCAGGTTACTCGGGAGAGTAAACTGCCTCTGTCTGCCATGTTTAGGAGAGGGAGGAGCTCTGTTGATAGGGGTACTCTGATAAAGAGGTTTCCCAAAGAGGGTACGCCCTCTAGGGAAAGTATGTGAGGGAGCAGGGGCGTAACAAACACCCCCACAGCCTCCGCGGTGCGGGGGCAGTCTTCAGTAGTTGATAGGGGCCCCCTCACCTCTTCAGTAGAGAGCTGTGAGAGAGAGGCTTGCTCTAATGCAGCTGCAGTGTGCAGCCTGCTCTGAGCCCCTTGCTCTGACCCAGTACTGAAGAGAAACAAAGTAACAAGTTACATTGTTTCTCTTCTGTCAGAGCCCAGCTGAAAAAAGGACGGGGGTGGGGGCCCCATCGACAGCACTCTCCACAGGGCTCTGCTCCTCTGAGGCAGCACAGAGCTGATGGGGCAGGGGAAGGATTGCAGCTAAAGGAACAGGATCTGCTGGGATGCATCGGAAGGTAAACAAACATTTGCAATATATGGTTTTGCAATATATGCATTTGCATATATGCAAGTCATCTATGGTTTGGATTGGAATTGTTCGTTGTGGAATTGTGTTGTGTGGATTGGATCTGTGTAGTGAAATAATGTGGCACGGTGTGCAGTGTAATTATATGGATAGTAATTGTGTGGTATTGAGTGTACTGGAATTATGTGGAGTGGGATTGTGTGTCATGAAGTGGGATTGTGTGTTTTGGAGAGAGATTATCTGGAATGGTATTTTGTGTTGTGGAGTGGTAAGTAGTGGAGTTTACTTATGTGGTGTGCTGTTAAATATTGTAGCATGATGGCATAGACTGGATTCGTGTGGAGTGTATTTATGCAATATGGAGTAGAGCATAATTATGTGGAGGTAAATTATATGGTGCTGAGTGGTATTATGTGGAGTGTAATTATGTTGTGTGATGAATTGTGTGGGGATGAATTGTGGAATTGTGTGACGTGTGGAATTATGTGGCATGGTGTGGTGTATAATTGTGCAGAGTGGAATTATGCAGCACGTTGCAGTTTTGTATTTTGTGGAGGGTAATTATGTATTTTGGAGTGGAGTGTAAATATGTTGTGTGTAGTATAATTATAAAGGTTGAAGTGGAATTATGTGTAGTTGAATTGTGTTGTGTGGAGTGTCATTATGTGGTTTGGAGTGGTATTAAGTTTTGAGGAATGTTATTATGTGATTTGGAATTATGTAGTATGGAGTGAAGTGGAAATGTGTGGTTTTTTTTATTTCTAGGATTGTAGTTATGTGGTATGGAATGTTGTAGGGCTAAATTATTTGTAGTTGAATTGTGTGGCATGGAATTATAAGATATTCAAATGTGCTGTGTATGGTAGACTTAGCATAGCTGCCAACGTTTCAGATTGCAATGTGTGACATTTTCATAATTTCACTGTAATTATGAGTGAAATTTCAACGTCAATGAGTGACACTTTCTCGTGAACAAAATCAAGCAATGAAGAGGAGAGAAACATATAAATATTAGAAATTACGCCCATTTGAGAAAATAGAAACTCTAAGAAAGTCACTGAACTGAAGTGCGCTACCAGCAGGCTACTGAAAACTGAGCAGACAAAGGCTGTGTGAATGTCACCCATTATTACAGTTAAATTATGAAAACGTCACACTTACCAATGTGAAACCTTGGTATCTATGAGTGAATCAGTCTGAAAATGTGCTGTAATTGATGTGTATTTCCTCCTCACCGTGATGGTGACCAGCCTGTCAGATGTCTTTGCAAACTTGCAAGCGCCAAGCAGTTTTCCATCAGCTACATGTTAATGTAACTCTACAAAATAAACACATAGGATGTTCACTGCAGAAATCAGAGGTTCGCCTGCACCAGGTTACACTTACTCCAGCACTTTAAAAGTGGCAGTTCATTCAAGGTCCAATCAGGCCTCCTATAATGCCTGGTTACTCTGCATAGAAATGCTGCAAAGTTTTTTTAAATGCTAATCTGTGGTCAGATTAGACCTTCCAAAAATAGCTGCTTTCTTCTATGAGTAATCAGTCCGATTCTGGGATGCTAAAATCACAGTAAGACCCCGTGACTTACCCTCTAGTGCCTCCTCAGTGATCTTCTGTCTGAGATTGGGTGCAACTGGGATCTAACATGTTTTAGGACTATGTGGTCTAGACTGCCCTGGTCTGCAGTGTTTCGTCCATTTGGCCAGGAGTGTGAGGAGGGGAGTTCTAAGCCTAATCAGTATGTGCAGTGGTGCCTCTGATGCTCCCAGACTGGAATTAGGCCACAGCTCCCTGCACCACGGTTGACACCTAGACCCTCAGCGCAATCAGATCGTCTGAGGAGCAAGGTCTGTAGGTGCATTAATACAACACCTGCTGGACGGACTGGGACCTGAGGCCTCTTCTGTGTGTGTGTAAATTGGGCCTCACAGGCCTGCGACCAGCAGCCAGAGGCCAGAACTTGAGAGGCTAGGTGAGGCAATATAGTAGACTGTTAGAGCATGCCTTTTAATGGACTCTAGTCACAAGAGGATAATTGAGGATCGTGTGAGGGCCAACAGGCATTAGATGGCTTTGAGGTGACTGACCACAGTAACAGGTGGAACTACAAGAGAAGAGTGGAGGCGCTAACCCTCTGAGGAGCAATATTTCATGGCAGTAAGGGCAGGGAAGGTTATGTCTATGCACTCAGAGAGTGTATTGTGTGGTATCAATAGAATGTCACCTAGGTACAGTAACGCTTTCGGAAACCATTGTCACTGATTTAGCAATTACTCAAAGTAACACCCCTAATCAGTGCAGCTATATATCTATCTTGCTTCTGAAGAAATCAACGCTCTGACACAGGTAAGAGTTACCGATACACCTAGGTCACAGGAGTTATGGGACATTCACAATAAAAAAAAATGTTTTTCATTCCGGTCTGTCTGCTGCTGAAAGTAGTTATTACTGCCATGTGAAACTTTCGAGGAAACAAGTACGAATCAGCCTTGAAACAGACTCCTGCATGTTATTCCTTTAATACTTACTCATCGTTATTTCCATTCACCCAACAACAAAACAGCAATGAAATTGGGCACTTCAGCGCAGAGGTTATCCCGGGCCACATCAACCACTCCAGAGCTCCGGTGACCTTCTCAATCCCCTAGCTCCCATCAGGAACCAGTCCTTGCATATGTTGCACTCGAAACGGCTGACTTTGTAGGGCTGCTGGTGCATGGTGTGCACCTGCAACAAATTCTCGCGAGACCTAACTTTATGGACATACTAAGGAAATATGGAAAAATGTTGTGGACATAGAAAAAGGACATTCATTATAGGACTACCACACACACAGCTGTACTGCATAATGAAATTTACTGCATTGCGTTTAGGTGACATGGGAAGCACCAGAAAACAGACGGCGGCCACGTGGAAATAATACTACACCAGAATGTATTAGCAGCACTGGTACCCGAGGAGGTGTGAGTCCGGTTATGCGTGATTACGCATTTTAGTGCGGTGATGCAGACCACCACACTTAAATGTGTTAGTCTAACGCGTGGTACTTGGCAGGGCTGAATTAGGTGGCGTGGATTTGGACAAGCTGTGCACGGTAAGGCTTTTATGCTATGGGATATAAAGTGGATGTTTGTCTATTTTGCTTTGTAAAAATAACATGGGCTGTTTCGTTACCTTCCGGTACATTTCTGAACAATTTGTTAAGCTAAATTGTATTGTTGCATTGTGTGCGCATGCAGGGAAGAACAAGTGTCTGGCAGACATGCAAAAAATCATCCTACATCTCAGTATTAACTTCCACACTTCTAAGCAGTAATTCCAATCCTAAAATGAGTTACCTGTTTGCTTTACGACGGCAGTTAGAAAAACAAGTAAGTGCTTTTCGAGCCTGTATGAGTAGCAACGGTTTTAAAGGGACTTATTTTCGTGCAAAGTATTGCTTTTCCCAGTTCACGGAAGGGATAAAAAACATCTGCAGATAATATAAGGGTTGACAGGAAGATGCAGTAGCAGAATATTGATACGTGTGGATCTGGTGAGGACTGCGGGCAGCAAGTGCTTGATACGCTATTTGCATAAGAAAATACTATATATTTTTTCACTATCCTCCATTAGTTATTAGTAAGGAAGGGGGAAGAGAAGCGTTCACCGACAGCGTTCTTTTAGTCTTACGGAGACAAAGAATGCTTTGGTCTGTGGTAGATGCCGCCCAGAAGTCATAGGTATATGTATCAGGAGCTGCCATTGAAAGGAAGTGGAAATGCGTTTTAGATGTTGCCGGTATTCATGGCTAATTTGCGGTTGCAGACTTCGCTGGGCTGACAGTTGGTGGGGAAATGCTAAGTTGTCACTATAGGTTTAATTACATGAATCGGAACGTGGCCAAGATGGCGGTGTGAGCAGACGTGCCTCGCCGAGCTCCCGCCGCTGGCCGCCGTTCTACCGCTTCTAAAGTACCCCTTCTGGTCCCGGGTGGCTCTACGGGACCTCCGGACCCGACACTAGTGCAGCGGTATCCCTGTGGGGCGGCGCCGCGGACCGGCGGTGCCTGGATCCGGCAGAATCCGAACGGGATTGACGCGGACCGCTGGGGCCTGCAGAGGCCGGAGCTGCGAAGACGAGGCCGCGAGGGGCAGAGCCAGGTAGCCGGCGCTGAGGCTTCCCTGGCGGGCAGTGGTAGGTCCGACCCGCGCTGCCGAGCGCGAGGCCTCCCACGGCTCCTCCACGGGGGCTTCTGCGGACCTGCCATCCTTCAACACAGACACAGCCGGGGTACCTGGGCCGCGCACAGAACTGTTGGAGTGCGGCGGCGGGGAGAGGTGCAGCGTCGCACGCGACCAGCAAGAAGTCTGAGGTGAGGAGAGTGGGGTGACCGGGACGACCCCCCAGGCGTCACACCGACTCCAGACTGTAGCACCGGGGCAGCCAGGGGGAGCTAGTGACAACGCCGACACCCCCTCCATGGTGCTCCACGCTCAGAGCCCTCCCCCGGTCCCTGCTGTGATTGCTGTACCTGAGAGCCGCCATTTTGAGAGACGTGTGCCCGCGGCCCATGCGGCGCCCTCGCTGGGCCTACCCTTTGCCCCCACCTGGTTGGGGCTTCGGGCCACCCCTGCAGCCGAGCTTCTGCCTCTCTGCGCATACGATAGCGGGGGACGAAGCCCTGTACCCGCTGAAGCCCCGGAGATTGAAGGTGTGCGGGGGGCCCCCAGCTTGCACAACGGACGGTGGTGGGTCAGCGGAGGCGACGTGGAGATTCCAAGGCGGAGCAGTTGCCTTGGTGGCCCCCTGCACGCACTGCACCGTCCATTACCCGAGTGGTGGTCGGTTGCCTCGTGACCTCTATGATTTTGAGACCTGGGGGCTGCCATTTTGTGACTTAGCCCAGTCCTGCGCCCTGCCCTCACACACGGGCCGCACTGCCTAGGGCTAGACTCTGAGCGCCGTCTCCGGGAGGGGGTGAAGACCCGTGCGCGCCTCGGCTGGGTGCCTGGCCTGGTGGGGGGAGCTGGCGCTGGTGACCCTAGCAGCGAGAATAAGTGGCACCGAGGGGCCCCGCAAAAGTCCACTAGGGCTGGACTCTTCATCCCTACTGTCCGGAACTTAAATATTGAAGCTGCGACGTACCGTCGGCCCGGTCTGCCCTGCCCTGCCTGGTTCTACTGGCGGGCCTGGGGGGTATGGCAGCAGGAAGAGTGCGCAAGGACAGGACCATTAAGGACTTGCTCAATCCCATCACCATGGGGAAGAAAACCGACCTTCACAGCGCTGGACCCCACGCGGCACCCGCCAAGTCGACAGCCGGCTCACCGGGAAAAAGCCCTCAAAGCACAGATGAGCCTGTCACAAGGTCCTTTTTGGAGTCTCTGTTTGGCGGCCTAAGGGAGGATCTCCAACTCCTTAAAACGGAATTGAAGGGGGAGATTCGGGAGCTACGGCGGGACACAGACGCCATTGGTGAGCGAGTGGCGGACCTCGAGACGAAGAGCGATGGCCGGGATGTCGAGATGGAAGCGCTCCAGCAAGAAATTATCCGCATTCACGATCAGCAGGTTGACTTGCAATCGCATGTTGAGGACTAGGAGAATCGTTCTCGAAGGCATAACATTCGAATCCGAGGGGTGAAGCTCACCCCGGACACGGCGGACCTCTTCAAGTTCACGCAGGGCCTCTTCAACCACATCCCGGGCCGGCCGGCTGATTCCGTTATAAATCTTGACAGGGCGCATCGGACGGGACCGCCTAGGGCCGCGAGTGCCTTGCCAGCAGATATCCTGGTGTGCGTACAGGACTTTCGCACCAAAGAAGAGATTCTTAACAAGGCGCAACAGCTAGGCCCCATCACCTATGGCGACCACTCTCCGACACTCTTTCAGGACCTAGCCTCCATCACCTTGGAGAAGCGTAGGTCATTCAGGCCGGTCACTGCTGAACTGAGACGCATATAGTTGGGGACACCCGTTCCGTATAGTGTTTAAATGGGACAATAAAGTGCACCAGCTGAGATCCCTCACTGATGCTTGCCGGTTGTTGGGCATTGAGGAACCAGAATCGGAGGGAGGCTCGCAACCTGGGAACAACTCGGAGACTGGCCCCGCTAGCCGATGGCGGCAGCAGAAACGGCAGCGTAGGCCGCGTCGCCCACCCCAGGAGGAGATCCACGAAGGTCAAAGGGCGGCAGTTGAGACAGCGGCACTGGAGCTGGCAGCGACGGATGACGGCTGACGGACGGGAGCCGGGGGCCCGGGTTCCCTCGGGCTAGCCATGAATTGCTTCGGCGATCAGCGGCGGGAGGGGACTCGAAGGAGCCAGACACACTCCCCTGCTTTTTCCACTCATCTGTGAAAGATGAGGGACAGTGTTCTACTTTTGTGGCACTATGTTTTGTGGTTCTCAATTCGGGGATGTTGGGGGGGTGGAGGAGTGTGGGGGAGGGAGCATGGAGGTTTGAAAGAGGGTGGGGTAGGGGTAGTTCCTTTTGGCGGGTTGGCGAGGGAGGGGTTCCAGGTCCAGGGAGTACTATGGAGTTGGATCGTACGATATCCTGAGTTACGGGTGTCTGCTTACAGCGGGATATGGCTCAACCTGATGGGGGAGTCCGATTGGCGCAAGACTAGGTGCACTGAAGACCGACATGGGTGCACAAAGCGGGTGGTATGGGTGATGACTTATGGCTTCCACTGAAGTGCGAGTCCTCTCGCTAAACGTGTGGGGCCTCAACAACCCTATCAAAAGAAGGGCGGTACTGTCCTGCCTTGAACACACACAGGCTGACATCTGTCTCCTCCAGGAGACCCACCTATTCCAGAAGGACTGCATGAGAATGAGGGCTCACAACTTTCCGCACCAGTTCTTCTCGTCCACACCTCATAAGAAGGCGGGGGTTGCAATATTGGTTGCGAGGAGGTTCCATGGGAAGGTCCTGAGACAGGGAGCCGAGATAAAGGGAAGACTCTTATCATACCACTTATCCTTGGGGGGCTCCGAGTTCACAGTTTGCTCCGTCTATGCTCCTAATGAGGGACAGGAAAAATTATTTCATGATGCGCTTAACACACTGGCGGCTTCCGCAGATAGGCATGTCCTAATGGGGGGTGACCTCAACTTGGTGTTTGACACCACTTTAGATAGGTCAGCGCAGCGCTCTACACAGGCTGGGTCTCTGTCAGAAGAGGGGCTGGCGAGATTGCGGGAGCTGGGTATGGTAGATCTCTGGCGCAGCTTCCATCCTGGTATCAGGGCTTACTCATATTTTTCAAGCGCGCATCGCACTTATGCCAGGCTGGACTACTTCTTGGCCTCCTCCTCCCTGCAAGCGCTGACATCAACAGTAGAGATAGGCGTAGCTTCCTTCTCAGACCATGCCCCACTGCTGGCGACTTTCCTTCTCCCTCCAGCGCAGCGGCCCTCACGGTGCTGGCACCTCAGAGACACGCTGTTGCACCGCAGGGAAGTCCCGGAGAAAATAATAGGCGCGATACAAGATTATCTGCTACACAACAATACTACAGACACCTCCCCGACAACACACTGGGCGGCGCTTAAAGTGGTCCTGAGAGGTGAATTTATAGCCTTATCCGCAGCGGAGAATAGGGCGCGGGCGGAGAAGAGGGCCAAACTGACACAAAAAGTCATGGAATTGGAGGGTATGCACCAACGGACCTGCGCCCCGAGGATCTGGAGACAGTTGACCTTGGCTCGAAAACAGTTAAGCGCGCTAGACCAGGACAGGGCAGAATTCGCGGCACTAAGGGTGCGCCACATGTACTACAATGGGGGGATCGATGCGGGCGCCTCCTGGGGCGAGCCCTCAGGGAGAAACGCCAGCGTCAAGCGGTAAAGGAAATTAGGACACCTGACGGACGCCTAGTTACAGAAGATAGAGAGATCGCGATAGCCTTCAGCGGTTTCTACACCTCGCTGTACTCGGGAGCCACGTTGGAGGGGGAAGCGGGCGACATCTTTCTGGACGCTGCTCAGCTCCCGGCGCTCACCTCAGATCAGGCAGCGGCCCTAGAGGGTGACATCAGACCCGAGGAAGTCATTTCGGCCATTGCCAGGCTCAAGTTGGGGAAGGCCCCGGGACCAGACGGCTTCACAGCCCTCTTCTATAAGAAATTTTGTGCGCAAGTCGTGCCGCTGCTTACCACCCTGTTCAATCATCTCTCGGAACCCGGAGCGATCACAGAGGACTTGTTGGATGCTACCATCTCCGTGATCCCTAAATCAGGGAAAGACCATTCGAGATGTGACGCGTACCAGCCCATCTCGCTGCTCAATATAGACTTGAAACTATACACCAGCATCCTTGCCGCGAGACTTGGCCCACTGATGCCGAGACTGATTGACCCTGACCAGACGGGCTTTATCTCGGAACGTCAAACCACTGACAACACCAAACGGGCAATGCATCTCATAGAAAAAGCCACACGCACGGAAGGGGAGTACATGTTCTTATCCATCGACGCGGAAAAGGCCTTCGACCGCGTCCACTGGCCATACCTGGAGCGGGTCCTGACGCGGGCCGGCCTGGGTGATCGTTTCCGCGCTTGTGTGCTCAATTGCTACTCGAGGCCCTCGGCAACGGTTCGAGTTAATGGGTGTTCATCTCCCCGTTTCCCCATAGAACGGGGCACGAGACAGGGGTGTCCGCTCTCACCCTTGTTATTTGCCTTATATATGGAGCCCCTGGCACAAACGATAAGACTTGACCCGGGGATTAGCGGAATCAAGATGGGAGCCTTTGAACACACTATTAGCTTATATGCAGACGATGTTCTGTTATCCCTTCCTCCCCCCGTGCATCACTTCCGGCCTGTGTGGCGGTGTTGGATGCCTTCGCTGAGGTGGCTGGTTTTAAGGTTAATCTCAATAAATCCGTAGCACTTGACCTTTCCTTGGCGGCATCCACAAGGGCGCACTTACAGAGTCTTTTTCCCTTCCCGTGGGCATCTGAGGCCGTCCCTTATTTGGGTATTCAGCTAGCCTCTACACTACAGGGTACGGTCCAACTACGCGAAACTTAGGCGTACGATTCGCTCGGAGCTCGGCCGCTGGAAGCATCTTCCGTTGTCATGGCTCGGCAAGGTGGCAGCGGTCAAAATGACAGTCCTTCCGCAGATCTTGTACTTATTCAGGGCTATCCCTATGAGGCCCCCGGACGGTTGGCTTCGTCAGACCCAAGCTGAACTAGCCCAATTCATATGGAATGGACGGCGCCAACGCATAAAGCTGCGCCTGGCAACGCTGCCTCCTGAACACGGAGGACTGGGCCTTCCGGATCTATTATTATATTACCAGGCGGCGCAGTTGAGGACACTCGTGGAGTGGAGCAAATGGGAGTCGGAGAAGCATTGGCTCTTTCAAGACCAAGCAGTGGCCGGTCGCACTTTGCAGGAGGTTCCTTTCCTGTGGCGGCAGCATCGACCCCCTAATCTCTATGCCTCCTTCATCACGAGAACGCCTCTGGAGGAGTGGGATCGGGTGAGCAAACCCCATGACCTGACCTCCTTTCCGTCCCCACTGACGCCTCTGGTATCCAACCCGGATTTTAGTCCTGGCATGGATGGAGTGGCATTCGCGAAATGGGGGCCCGCGGGTTGTAAGGTATTATCCCATATATACGCTAAGGAGGGGGTCATCCCCTTTGATGCCTTCCGCCGAGAATTTGGCTTGCCGGAGGGGGAACGGCTACGCTACCTCCAAGTACGTCACTGGGCGCTCCATCCCACAGTTCGAACCGGAACTGACCGTAGACTCAGCGAATATGAGTATTGGCTCTTTTTGAGGAAATCTGACCGCAACTTAATATCGGACCTTTACCGCATGCTGTTGGGTAGGTACACGCACATTCACAACGCGGGGAGAGCAAGATGGGAGAGAGACCTGGGGCGCGAACTGGGCAATAAGGAATGGGAGGGCATTTGCTACAGGGCCCGTCACTCCGCCCACCACATGGGCTTAACTGACACTCTCACTAAAATTGCCACTTACTGGTATCAAACCCCTGAAAAGCTGCACGAAATGGACCACACACGAGACACACTCTGCTGGCGGGGCAGTGGGGAAAAGGGTACCCTAGTACACCTATTGTGGGACTGTTCTTATCTACAGGAGTATTGGAAACAGGTGCTAGACGAAGTGGACCTCCACTTAGACACCACCATCCCAAGGTTCCCTGCTTATGTGCTGCTGGGCTCTCCCAACCCTATCACCTACCCGCTGCGCTCCCACAGAGGAAGATTGATAGCCATAGCTCTAGGATCGGCGACGCAGAATATTCTCTCTCATTGGCGCACTGCGCATGTCCCCACCTTTCAAGGTTGGTTGCACCGTCTCTGGCACGTCCTAGGTATGGAGAAATTGTCCCTGATTGCCAAAGGGGAGGGAGACAAATATCCAGAATTATGGCAACCCTACTTGTCGCTCTTAGCTTCTGAATTCAGAGAGGTGACCTGCCCTAGATACTTGCGCCTACTCCGGCTATCCCAACCGGATGTCGGACAACCTAAGACATGAAAGAACACTGCTTGGTGGTGGACGGCTGGACCTGGAACTGGGGACGGGGGTGGGTAGGTTGGGGGGTGGTGGGCTTGGGATCCTTCAGTTTGGTTACTGTTCTTTTTTCCTTTTCTGGACGCTATTGCACAGCTTCGATGCAGACCCGCTCCCTGGTGACACTACCTCGAGGCGGCACTCTAATGCTCCGAGCCGCCGTCAATGGTTCTTGGGATGCCTTCTGTGGACACTTGGTCCCATCTCCGGGGCCTGCTATGCACGATTATCTATGCAATTCACCCTCCCTTTTTCTTGTTTATACTTGTTGTTAAAAGCTGCATTAACGCTGGCCGAGCTGAATGTTGATGCCACGCCGGCTTGTCAAGCATGTTGGTATGTCAAATTTGATGCGCAGCGCAATAAACAAAATTTGTGCATAATTACATGAATCGTGCATTCTCTCTGGTGTTTGTCCTTGGGGTACCAGCTGACTGGTGCTACACATGGGATCAGGTTTACCTTTGACAGGAGATATGGTTTAGTGGGGTACATAGTTTAAATTAATGTCGGCGGACGAAACAAAAATCAGACCCTTTGTACATTTAATATTATTGTGTGTATCATGCAGAGGATAAAAAGTAGCAGAAACGGCTTTGATGCCGTAGAGGCTAGCAGGAAGAACTGTTTTGTGGTGGTCAGTTGAAGAGATTGTTTAATATGTTTTAAACTACTACAGTGGCATTGGGGAGGGCAGCAGCTGAAAAGCTCTGTCTTTACTGGTAGGCAGTGGTTAGATGGGGACTAGTCATCAGTCTTTCTGTAGGTGGTGGACAGGGGAGCAGTGGGCGGTGGTCACGGGTTCGCAGTGACATCCAAGGGGTGGTTTTAAAGGCGGGCGGAAAAGCATAACTGTGGGTTTCGTAGGGTGAGAGTAGAGTTAATGGATGCGTTAGTAGCAGGCACGAAGGCAGTGGTCTGTGCTTGGAGGTGGTTAACTGAGCGGGCTTCGCTTGAAGGTGGGTCATTAAGTAGAAGGATGTGTTTGGTAGGCCAGCTGGAGGCAGTGTTATGTAACTTTGCTGGAAGGCACAGCAGCAGTATTTACTGATATATGTAAATCACCCAATGAATGTGCGGATGTGACCAATGGAGAAACCAGAATCCCTTTTTTATGGCTGGGGTGAGCCCCTGCAGTATGGCGGGTCGCTGGCCTGAGAGCTCTTGACTGATGCGGAGAATGGGGGCCCCCCTCCATGTAATTTGCAGGGGGCACCCTCAAGTTTTGTTACGCCACTGGCTTAAATGACAAAGTAGCCAAATAATACTGCCATATTATGGTGCATAATTTGCCTTATCTTGCCACATAATTTAGTCAACCCTGCAGCATACTTTGGTCCTCCGTTGAAAAATATTTCAGAGGCCCTCCCTATATGTCTGGGTTTTTAAAGAGGACCTACATTCTGAGACAGCCAAACCTGTCTGCTGTATAGAGAGTATGTTCTGCTGCCCTACTGGGTCACAGGCTGACATAATCAACCATAAATGACCCTTCTTTGAGAAAAAAGGCCTTTTTTATGAAGATGTAGTCCTAGTAGTGGAGGATTTTATCTCATCAGGAGCTTATCACCCAGAGTGGTACATCTCCATGCAGATTTCCAGTATAATTAACAGTGTCCCACCATTGTGGCCAAAAGTTTGCTTTGTTTACTAAAAACTGATAGTCTCCTCTGCCATGCAATATCAGAATCTTTGAGACCAGGGCATGAAGGTACTCAAACCTGATAAAGCTGCAAGGTCATACTAATTGCACCGCAATACTAACAAATCTCTGTTAACTTAACATAACTGTAGGAAGGTGGATACCTGACTATGGTTGCCCCCAACTTTTTGCCTGGTGTTTTGCTGGTTTTCCGACTTAGTTGGCCTGGGACCCTGCCAATCAGGACCCCAGGCCTACTGCTCTCTCTCTAAAATGGATTCCATGTACCTTAGGTACATTTCCAATTGGTACTGGGCCACCTTATCAGACCCTGTAACTCAGGGCATGGGTGGACCCAGGGCCTACCAGGGGCTGAAGCATGTATTATGCCACCCCTGGCTGGCCATCTAAATCTGACACAACTGGATGCACGACAGCTGGGGCAAGGTGGTGTAATCACCCTTTGCTTTAGATATAGTACACCTATATCTAACCCTAAAATGGACACACAGATTCCTATCAGTCACTCCTATGGCAGGCCTTGACAATCCTGAAGGCAGAGTGCTTGGAATCGCGTGAGACAGTGCTCTGGCATGAGCTGAGCCCGTTTGCAGCTTGCGGAACCAAGTCCTAATAGCTGTTCCATGATAACGCGTACCATATACTCTTAAGTGCATTATAATCCTCGCGGTTAAATGCTATCTTTGGTATCGCTTTATCAAAACATGTCGAGTAAGGTGTCATACAAATTGGAATACTAACCCCTCGCCAATTCTGGCGACGGGGTTAGCATTCCACCCTTCTAGAGGGACACGACATGTATGTAACTGTGAACCCCGGTTAAAGTTAACTCGAGCCTCAGCATCACAAAATGGATGCTGCCACCACAGACACGGGTCTGACCCCCTGCAGCTGGGAGTCCTTCCAGCGAGGGGAGCTTGGACAAAGGGTTTCCTGTCTGGGGCGGTGCTCGCACAATCCCAGACAGGGTTTTGTGTATCCTGGGTAGGCAGGGCTTTTCAGGAAGGTGACTGCGAGTGGCACCCCGGTGCTCACTGGGCATCTGCCGGCTAGAACCAGTTCCAGGGGCACACCAGCCCCTGGCCTGGGGAAAGTCCGGCATGGGAGAGGGGTGTAACCACCCCCCTCCTGGTCCCACCCCTGGGGCAGGACCTAGTCGCGTACCCACCCCTTTCTTTAGGATAAAGGCAGGAGCGGGGACCCTTCCAAATTAGATCATCTTTGAATCAAGAAACTACTTTCCACGAAAGGAACTCTCGACTCTTCTCAAGATTTCTCCCTTGTGACTAAGGAGTAGTCACCCTGCATCCGCAGGCACCATCTAAAGAACTCTGCGGTTTGCTGCACGTCCTTCCTCCGGAATCCGACTGACCAGCTCGACGAGACCCGGCTTCCCTGGCACCTCTGACCTCTACCTACCTCTACAGCTAAGCTGAGAACCGTAGGTGCGACGAGACCTCGAGGGACCGGCCATCATCAGAACTGCACGACTTCTATCCAGCACGACCGCCGAGGGATCCTCTGGTGAGTGCTTTGGGGTCCGAGAAGCCCCGACCCTGAGCAGCTCCAGCACCGAAGTCCAGCCTCCCAGCATCCACGAGATCTGCGTGGGGCCCTTCTGCATTTTGCTGCTCACCGCGTTGTCTGGCTACTAGCCCGCTGGCTTGTGGCCTTCCCGACGATGCCCAACGACAACAACGCTGCTGGTCTGGTTGCTCCAGACTGGCCCTTGCTCCCTTCCAAAGGAGGAGCACCCCGGACCCTCCTGGTCCACTCCAGACGCCATTTTAGGTCCACCGCGTGGGCTTGAATTTGCCAAGACTTGTTGCCCCAATCCTGGGTCCAGCGACGTCGACAGCATCAACCATCGTGGGACAGCTCGCACCTCCATCCTGGTCGCCGCAAGGCCTCCTGGTCCGTGAGACTGCAGAGCCCAGCGTCGCCCACTCACCTGGTCGAGGTGACTACCATCCGGTGCCCTCCTGGTGCCATCTGATCACTGGCTAGTGGTCAAGAACTTGGTCCCCTCTGCTTTCAGGTGTCATCCATCTTCGATTCAGGCTTGGATCACTTCGAACAATCTTCACTGGTCGCCTGCCAGCAACTCTTTCTTCAGGCTCCTGGTTCGTCAATGAGGATTCCCGACGTCTTTTCAGACCTATGCAGCCGCAGCCCCTGGGCTAGGTAACTTCGGCATTTCGGTGCCCCAGCATAGCCTCACTATCCAAGGGTCCAGAGTCACTGTCGTTTTCGACCTACCTTATCGGGTTCGCCCGAGAACACTAACTTTTGCTTTTACTAGCTCCCATAGACTTTGTCCCGCATCCCGCGTGAGAGTGCACACTCTGCACCCGAGTCCCCTAGGCCTCCTACTAGTAATCTGAAGGTTCAGTAACGTAGTCCTAGCGATTCCAAAGCCTATTAGTCCAGTACTTACCTGCTAGTAATTTCGCATTCCACTTCCATAGTATATGGTTTTCCGTGCCCCTCGGGCATTTGTGTAAATTGTGCAACTTAAAGTATTTTCGTAAGAGTTTTGTTGTGTGCTTAGTACCCTGTCCTCATAAAGAGTATAGGGCTGTTGTGATCTAAATAAATACACTGTTTATTTTCATAACACTTGTGTGGTGTCCTTTCACTTGGTGTTCAAGGGGTATATGTGATGGTATAACAGCTGGCTTAACACGCCCTCTAGAGTTTAGCCCGAAGACTGCTCTTGTCCATGCTACTAGGATAGCTGGTCTATCGGTTGACTTACAACCAATCACCATAAGGGTTGTTTGGACTGATACATAGTGATCACTAGAATAGTGAACACTGAATATCAGGCCAACTTCTCACATTGGTGAGCAGCGGGTGGGATTTGAGCTTGCTGTTGTTTTACCACACGTATCCTAAGAATATCTTTGTGAAAGATCACATAAGTATTTAAGGTACATATAACTTAGCTTAGAATACTCTGAGTTCTACTGAACCAGCTGTTGTAGTTCAACAAGGCTTAGCACACCTTGACTACAACTCTTAGCAAGGGACCAGTAGGCAAACAAATAGTGTAGGTAGGTGCATCACTTACACCACACTAGAAGCATGTCTAACCACAGAGAGTCTTCAGAGACCTCTCTTGTGGTTGTGGACCCTCCACAGGTCCCTTCCAGATATGCTGCTCTTAGCTTCCAGGAGATGAGACAAATCTGTACATCCAGGAAGCTAAAACAGGGTTCCAACCCTACCATTCCTTTTCTGATTGGTCTCTTGGAGACTTATGATGCCAGGAGAACTGCTAACCCAGATTCTTATAATCCAGATGGGAATATGCCCCCCTTAGAGGGAACCACTGGTGACCCTGACCGCCACCTCCAGGCAACAGATGATGCAGAGGAGGAGGAGGAAGAGGAGTTATCAGAGGATGAGGCAGACAAAGGTCAGGTAGAAGTCAGTAGACTCACTAGGACCAACTTAAGTAGGCATGAGAATGGATTTGGGGGACCCCCAGGGCCACTCTCAGGCAGACTTAACATTGGGAATGGACGAGTTAGGTCTCTATCCAGAGGCTCTAACAGATCCATTCGAACCAATGGCTCTCAGACCTCTTCTCATAGAGGGATGTCATCCCCTAAGAGAAGGGAGCATGAAGCTAAAATGAAGGAAGCCAATCTGAGGATTGAAAGGGAAGAACTTGCCCTGGCCAAAGAGAGGCTTGCCTTTGCTAGAGAGCAAAAGTTAAGTGGGTTAGATCTCACTGGTGGCAGCATTCTCCCAAGAGAAAAAGACAGGAGTTTAGACACTAGACACCTGAGTAAGATAGTGCCCCCCTTTAAACAAGGGGATGACATCCACAAATGGATGACTGCTTTGGAGAGGGCCTGCACTATACAGTGTGTCCCCCAGAGTCAGTGGGCAGCTATCTTGTGGCTCTCCTTTGAAGGCAAAGGTAGTGATAAGCTCCTCACTACTAGAGCTGAGGATGCTAACAATTACCAAGTACTGAAGAATACACTGGTTGATGGGTTTGGTTTAACCACTGAACAGTACAGGTTGATGTTCAGAGATACCCAGAAAAGTCAGTCTCAGGATTGGACTGAGTTTGTTGATTGTGCCACTAAGGCTTTCGAAGGCTGGCTACTGGGAAGTAAGGTTACTGATTTTAAAGGATTGTACAATCTAATTATGAGAGAGCAAATCTTAAGTAATTGTCAGAACCAGTTATTACACCAACACCTGGTAGACTCTGATCTGACCTCTCCACAAGAATTGAGTAAGAGGGCAGACAAATGGGTCAGAGCCAGGGTCAGTCCTAAGAACCAGGGTGGTGACCAAAAGAAGGAATCAACCAAGCCTCAAGAGAAGGGTGGGAATAAATCTTCTGATCAAACCACAGGGCCCCAAAATTCCTCTGAAAAGGGTGGGTCCCAAACTTCTCCCAAAACCCAAAAGAAACCTTATTGTCATACCTGCAAACAGGTAGGCCATTACAAAAGTGACAGCAGTTGTCCCAAGGCCAATAACAATAAGGAGAACATACCCCCAGGTAATACTCCCAGACCTCCTGTTACCACTAGTGGTAATCCCCCAGGTGGTGGGAGTGCCCCCAAGAATGTGTTGGGCATTACTTTGGGAAACCAGGTGGACTATGGCCTAGCCAGGTCCCCTAACAACACTCTTGTCTGTGAGACTGGCATGGGGTTTGCCAACTTCACTACTGGTTCCCACATTTTGGGAAAGTATAGACAAGAGCCCTTTATCAATGGTCAGAAAGTTGAGGCATATAGAGACACAGGGGCCAGCATCACCATGGTGATTGACCATCTGGTCCCCTCTGCTCAACTGACCCCTGGTTTCCTTTATCAGGTGACAGATGTTCATGGAGTGAAAAGAAGGCATCCCATGGCAGTAGTCGAGCTCAGTTGGGGTAATGTCACAGGGCCCATGAGAGTGGCAGTGACAGATAACCTACCTGTAGATTGCTTACTGGGGAATGACCTGGAACTCTCAGCATGGGCTGAGGTGGAGCAAGAAACTCACTCCAGGATGATAGGCCTACCCAGGAAGGTTAGTGGGGCAGTAATAACTACAGCCCCAGTCCAAGCACCAGTCCTCCCTGAAAAGGTTGGAAGAGCAGTGGTAGCCACTGCCCAGGCTCAGACAGACTTTCCTGAACAGGATAGGAGGGCTGTGACAGTCACAGCTCAAACACAGACTGAGTGCCCTCCTGAAAAGGTTGGCAAGGTTGAAATGGTCTCAGCCTCTACTCAGACAGACAGTGGGGTTGTGAAGCCTGAAACAATGGATCACTCCACCCAAACTGAGAGCATTGAGGAGGAAGAAAAGTATTCCCCCTCCCAGACACTAGGTGAGAGCCAGCCTCCTCAGGGAACTGACTCTACCCCTGGTGAAGGAACTGCCCCAGAGGTAGTCAGGCCTAGCCTGGCAGAGCCCCTGATGGCAGTGGACCCTTCCCAGGTGGGACCCAGTCTGGAGCAGGTAGCCTGCACCTCTCTACCCTGCCTCAGTCAGCCCAGGGCTGTAGAGGTCAGGAAGGCCAGTGGTGGACCCCAAAGGGCCCCCTGTCCAAAAATCCCCAGTCAGCAGATTAGGATCACTGAAGCTAGTAGTCCTAGCCAAGTGAAAATAAAACAAACTCCTGAGGGATCCCCCTTAAACTTAGTTAGGGAACTCCCACAGCTGGACACTGCTGGGCACAGCCAAACCTGGGGCCTAAAAACCCCAAACCTGACCTGTCCCTCCAGTAAGCCAAACAGAGGGACTCAGCCTCCAGCTTTAGGTAGCCAGAGGTTGACCCTGAGAGCTCATAGCAACTAAGTACTGGAAAGAAAGGCACATATGGTGGATAGTGATTGGAGGAAGTTGAGCCCAACAGCAGTGGAGTCTCACTTCAGTACTCCATTCCCACACCAGCCTTTTACTTTGCCAAAGCACACCACAGGTAGTGATTCCCTATGGTGGAGACCCTCAGATACGCTTAGAGTCAGGGGTTGCTTAGTGGACCATGATACAGGGGGTAACCATGCCAGTGCATGTACCACCTCATATGGCCACTCAGACAATATAGGCTTACCTGGTCAAGGATAGCCTTATCTCCTTTCGTTTGGGGGGGGTTGTGTAGGAAGGTGGATACCTGACTATGGTTGCCCCCAACTTTTTGCCTGGTGTTTTGCTGGTTTTCCGACTTAGTTGGCCTGGGACCCTGCCAATCAAGACCCCAGGCCTACTGCTCTCTCTCTAAAATGGATTCCATGTACCTTAGGTACATTTCCAATTGGTACTGGGCCACCTTATCAGACCCTGTAACTCAGGGCATGGGTGGACTCAGGGCCTACCAGGGGCTGAAGCATGTATTATGCCACCCCTGGCTGGCCATCTAAATCTGACACAACTGGCTGCACAACAGCTGGGGCAAGGTGGTGTAATCACCCTTTGCTTTAGATATAGTATACCTATATCTAACCCTAAAATGAGCACACAGATTCCTATCAGTCACTCCTATGGCAGGCCTTGACAATCCTGAAGGCAGAGTGCTTGGAATCGTGTGAGACGGTGCTCTGGCATGAGCTGAGCCCGTTTGCAGCTTGCGGAACCAAGTCCTAATAGCTGTTCCATGATAACGCGTACCATATACTCTTAAGCGCATTATAATCCTCGCGGTTAAATGCTATCTTTGGTATCGCTTTATCAAAACATGTCGAGTAAGGTGTCATACGAATTGGAATACTAACCCCTCGCCAATTCTGGCGACGGGGTTAGCATTCCACCCTTCTAGAGGGACACGACATGTATGTAACTGTGAACCCCGGTTAAAGTTAACTCGAGCCTCAGCATCACAAAATGGATGCTGCCACCACAGACACGGGTCTGACCCCCTGCAGCTTGGAGTCCTTCCAGCGAGGGGAGCTTGGACAAAGGGTTTCCTGTCCGGGCGGTGCTCGCACCATCCCAGACAGGGTTTTGTGTATCCTGGGTAGGCAGGGCTTTTCAGGAAGGTGACTGCGAGTGGCACCCCGGTGCTCACTACGCATCTGCCGGCTAGAACCAGTTCCAGGGGCACACCAGCCCCTGGCCTGGGGAAAGTCCGGCATGGGAGAGGGGTGTAACCACCCCCCTCCTGGTCCCACCCCTAGGGCAGGACCTAGTCGCGTACCCACCCCTTTCTTTAGGATAAAGGCAGGAGCGGGGACCCTTCCAAATTAGATCATCTTTGAATCAAGAAACTACTTTCCATGAAAGGAACTCTCGACTCTTCTCAAGATTTCTCCCTTGTGACTAAGGAGTAGTCACCCTGCATCCGCAGGCACCATCTAAAGAACTCTGCGGTTTGCTGCACGTCCTTCCTCCGGAATCGAACTGACCAGCTCGACGAGACCCGGCTTCCCTGGCACCTCTGACCTCTACCTACCTCTACAGCTAAGCTGAGAACCGTAGGTGCGACGAGACCTCGAGGGACCGGCCATCATCAGAACTGCACGACTTCTATCCAGCACGACCGCCGAGGGATCCTCTGGTGAGTGCTTTTGGGTCCGAGAAGCCCCGACCCTGAGCAGCTCCAGCACCGAAGTCCAGCCTCCCAGCATCCACGAGATCTGCGTGGGGCCCTTCTGTTTTTTGCTGCTCACCGCGTTGTCTGGCTACTAGCCTGCTGGCTTGTGGCCTTCCCGACGATGCCCAACAACAACAAAGCTGCTGGTCTGGTTGCTCCAGACTGGCCCTTGCTCCCTTCCAAAGGAGGAGCACCCCGGACCCTCCTGGTCCACTCCAGACGCCATTTTAGGTCCACCGCGTGGGCTTGAATTTGCCAAGACTTGTTGCCCCAATCCTGGGTCCAGCGACGTCGACAGCATCAACCATCGTGGGACAGCTCGCACCTCCATCCTGGTTGCCGACAACGCCTCCTGGTCCGTGAGACTGCAGAGCCCAGCGTCGCCCACTCACCTGGTCGAGGTGACTACCATCGGGTGCCCTCCTGGTGCCATCTGATCACTGGCTAGTGGTCAAGAACTTGGTCCCCTCTGCTTTCAGGTGTCATCCATCTTCGATCCAGGCTTGGATCACTTCGAAAAATCTTCACTGGTCGCCTGCCAGCAACTCTTTCTTCAGGCTCCTGGTTCGTCAACGAGGATTCCCGACTTCTTTTCAGACCGATGCAGCCGCAGCCCCTGGGCTAGGTAACTTCGGCATTTCGGTGCCCCTGCATAGCCTCACTATCTAAGGGTCCAGAGTCACTGTCATTTTCGACCTACCTTATCAGGTTCGCCCGAGAACACTAACTTTTGCTTTTACTAGCTCCCATAGACTTTGTCCCGCATCCCGCGTGAGAGTGCACACTCTGCACCCGAGTCCCCTAGGCCTCCTACTAGTAATCTGAAGGTTCAGTAACGTAGTCCTAGCGATTCCAAAGCCTATTAGTCCAGTACTTACCTGCTAGTAATTTCGCATTCCACTTCCATAGTATATGGTTTTCCGTGCCCTCGGGCATTTGTGTAAATTGTGCAACTTAAAGTATTTTCGTAAGAGTTTTGTTGTGTGCTTAGTACCCTGTCCTCATAAAGAGTACAGGGCTGTTGTGATATAAATAAATACACTGTTTATTTTCATAACACTTGTGTGGTGTCCTTTCACTTGGTGTTCACGGGGTATATGTGATGGTATAACAGCTGGCTTAACACGCCCTCTAGAGTTTAGCCCGAAGACTGCTCTTGTCCATGCTACTAGGATAGCTGGTCTATCGGTTGACTTACAACCAATCACCATAAGGGTTGTTTGGACTGATACATAGTGATCACTAGAATAGTGAACACTGAATATCAGGCCAACTTCTCACAATAACCTGCCATAAGTATTTCTTTTATTTGGTAAGAAGAAGTCAAGAAAGCAATATAACCCACAGCATGGGGTGAGCCAGTGCCCAGTGACTGTCAGACAACCGTGTCTCCCTCATCTCCATTCCCTCTCTTTTCCCACAGCCTGGCTGCCACATTCCTCTGAGCCCTGCAGGATGCACTGGATTGGGTATGGTACCAGAATATTGTAACTAAAATATCGCCTGACTAAAATATTGTATCTTAAATCTCATTTACAAAAACATTGCCTCTTTGGAGTTAATATTAGGAAATCTACACCCAATGGGATAATATATTTCAAAAAATATTTAGGAGATAATATTTCTGTCACATAACCTTTTTGCTAGCGATATTCTGATATACAGTCCTGGGTTGGAATTGTGTTGGTTAGTACAAATTTGTCACACCACATGAATTACAAATATGAACATGTCTGTATTGGTGCTTGAAACGCATACCCCTTGTTATGAGTCCTCGCCTGTGACTTGAGAAATAAGGATAAAATAAATAATTCAAAGGTTACACATATATACATATTTATATATTTATCTTTATGTTAACAAATATGTAGTTATAAGTCATTATTTCATTCTTTTGAAAAGTTTTGAATCTTATTTTAAAACAGTGGAATTAGACTACTAAAGAGACGCAGAACAAGAAAGTAGTGTACACCTGTTCACTTTACTATTACGAATGTAGAGGAGTATACATACATGTTCTGTAAATGTACTTATGCTACTAACCTCAGCTGTATGTCGTCTTTCACGATGCTTGTCTGTAATGCATTTATACTGTTTTGAACGACCTCAGAATGTTAAAAACTTCAAAAATGCAATATATATATTTTTTTAATTACATTATTAAAGTTAATGAAAACATACATATTAACAACATTTACTACATGTTAAATCAAAATTGTTAGTGTGGATGAGATTAATTATTTAATACATATTTATTTTAATAAGTTAATGCGCTTTAACATTTTATTTGTTCTGGGTTAAAAACAAAAATGTAAAAATATTTTTACATTTATATTTTAACATTAAAATATTTGTAGTCATTTTTTAAACTAAAATAAACGTTATTCATGTCTCCTATACTTTCCCATTGGGAAACCACCACGACAGTGGCAGAGATCTCCATCTTTGTGTGCAAAGTTAATAGTAGAAAGTTTACACTTGTAAATCCTGTTGTAGAAGGCTCAAGCCCCTAATGTGATGGGGGGAGGGGTAATGCATGAATGTCTACACCTAGATGGTGACTAGCAAAACAGTGTAGAGTTGCACATGTGTAGTTGTGAATACACACACGCACAATTACGCAAATGTAAATTCATATTAGTGAATAGGCCCCATAGCCAGGGAGTTTATGAAATACATTAAAGAGAGTCTCTTTCAATATATCCAGCTCACTTGCTACCCACACAGAATCATCTCAGATGGAACACCAAGAAGCCACTTTAACAATATTGCAGTGAAACATCCAGACACAAAAAGTAGCACGAGCATTGTGTGCCGCAAAAATGGATACAGCAGCTCACATAGAAAATTAAATAACCACTTCTAAGGATTGCAGATGGCACAACCACACAAGCTAAACAGGTTGACACAGCAACACGCAACAAAGAAAGAGCTATTTATCACAGCAGGGTCATCAATGCAAAAAGTGTCAAAGAACAGTAAGACCAATATAGTAGCAGTACCAGAACTGAGTGATGGATATATTATTTAAAGAAATGATCCAGGTACAGAGAATGCATAAGGGGTTTTTGCACCCTTGAAATCGACACTTGTCTCTGTAAGCTGAGAAAGGTTCTGACGGGAGGGAGCCTGAAGGAGGATGAAGAGGGAACCTCAACAGTAGAGGAATGGGTGGAGTGTACGACACACAGGACCCATTTTACAAACATGCCCAGAGGTATGCCTGGAAATCTACACTAAAGCCCGTATTACAGAAGTGCCCCGGGGCCTCAATGGGCATTTGAGCCCACTTTGCGCACCACCGGGGCACTTTGGTATAAAAAAACGGGTTTTTAGAACCCAGCGGCGCCAGGGGCACGCCCAATGTCTTCGAGTTCACCTGTCTTAAAATACAGAGACACGGGATACTTCTCAGTGACGTCAAAGATCAAATTTATTGGCTGCAACCAGGAACAGAAGTCTACGAAGCACGACACAGGTGGTTCGTCAGAGACTGTACAATTTTAGTATTGCGAGACATCGTTTTTTATGCCAAAAATCACATTCCTGACTAGCATCAAATATTTACGAACTGTCCAATTACAAAGTGACATTTCAGAAGGTATCGCATAACGACAAGCCCACTTTTCAGTTTGTCCAGCCCACCATCAAATACACGGGAAACCCAACATTCTTGCTCGGACAAGCCAGACAAACCCATAATAAAAGGACCTCAACCCAAACCATGAATAGGCCATAAAAGAAGGAACAGAAACAGATGAGAAGCAAGATAGAAATGGGTGTGCATGTACCATAAACTCAGCAATGTCCTGCTCTTTGATCTCTATCTTGGCCAGCTGCCGAACAAGGAACTGGCTCAACAAGGTTAGCTTCGGGCAATGGAGTCAGTTCGCTCAGGTCATCTAAAAGTCAGCTAAAGGCGTACGTGTCCCAAGAACTCGCTCGGCCGTAGTTATCGGCCTATGTGAGGGCAACCACAAAATGGCTGCCGTACACAAAATGGAACCCAAAGGTTCGGAACGAAATCCCTGAACACACAGTGAATCCATCAATCGAACATGACTAAAATACTCGTACATACCGCACTCATCATTTGCGGTCCGCTGATACCAAAATCGTCACGATACGACGACCTTTATTGAACGGGTTCAGAATCACGGAACCTCAGACCCTCCTTTTGCCCTTACATAGGCAATAAACCCAAACTCACATCAGTCTGAATCCAGGTCTATATTCATCAGATCATCAAGGTGTTGCTGTAGCATCATCCTAGTACTTAGTAACTCTCTCTGGACAGGTCTCCTCGCACATGAAGTAGCACAGAGGCCACATATAGCAGGAGCACACTGTACACAAAGACAGAACAGGAAAAGGATAGCTAATGTCATCCCAATGATCATCAAAATCTTCCATCCCCAGGTGGATAACAATCCCCAAAACCATCCCATTAACAACCAATCTCCTTCGTCCACATGTACAGACTCGGAGATCTTATGTAGCTTTGGAAATGGCTTGGTACACTGTCGGAGCGTTGTCTGGAATGAAAACACAGCAGCTCGATTGAATCAATTTACATACCCCTCCTCTATCTGCAAGTATGACATCTAACGCAACTCTGTTCTGAAGAGTCATAAGGCGATCCGACTGGAGCTCGGCAGTCAAGTTACTAAGGGCACCAGCAGTCTCAACTATGGTGGACTCAACCACTCTCGTCAATTGTCGGATGTTCCTGCTGTTAGCCATAGGTCCCCAAAACTGCAGAAAACCCTTCAAGAAATCTCCTAATTCTTGTCCTGCAGTATCTTCCTTACTGAAGACACCTCTAACACCTCCCGTCTTGTGGTAATCTGCCGCAGCTGTATACGTAGGAGGCAACAGGAACGAGACAAAACATGTGCCCGAGAAATCAGGGGGCAACCATGTGTACGCTCTATCGTAGCAGACAAAATAGGTACCCTTAGCTGCTAAAAACGATGGGGAAGTCTGGGACACAAAAACATACGTCTCAGTGCAAACACTCTTCCCTAACTGAGCTCTCGGATTCTTGCCATTACCTTTCAGACAGTAATGACCCTGATGGGGTACAATCCAAATCAGAGAGGATCTTTTCGCTCGCTGGTTTCCACTCAGACTAACTCCATATCCAGTAACGTTCCATCCAATATACGCTAGTGTCTCATCTCTCGGGATAGTCTCGTAGGAGCTCACTCCTCCAATCATGTCTACTATACCCTTAACTAGAGCACTATTCTTCGGATTGTCCTTCACAGAACGTAGGGGGTAAACTTCACGAGCATAGATGAGCATCGTTCTGTATGCCCACACAGAACCATTGTAGCTGAATGGCAGGACCAGGTAAGGAATACCTTTATCAGTAGTATGAGGCATAAGACCACACACCCAACAATCAGTCGTGTTCAATACTAGCTGGTGTTGGTGCAGAAGCTGAACAACAGAGTTATAAACAAATTCCAACCTCCTAATGGACTCAAGTTCGGGCAGAGGGTGAAAAGAATGCGAAGAAACAGTAGGAAAAGGCATAGGCTGTGTAGTGGGTGCAAACGTCACTTGGAAAGAGAATATAATATATCCCATCAGAAACATCATTAGGCTAAGTAACATAAAAGGACACAATATTAAAAAACACTTTCTGCTCATAATTTTACACATTTTGCTCTTAAAGCTCATTCTTTCAACAGGTCTCTCCATCTCGAAAAACTCCATCCTCTAACCGTGCTGTTCGCGGCAGTTGGTTCGATTCACTCAGTGTACCTCTGAATGTCCCAGGGAACGCCCTAGAACAAACCAGAACCGTCGACCTTGTGTCTACACGGCAGTACGCTCTAAGTCTTTATACCGCGACCCTACAGCTGAACCCGGATGGCGGTTCGAAAAACAAAAATCGGTCAAAACTGTTTCTCGTCGGAGAGAGCTTAAATTCAAAAATAGCAAAGAAAAGATTTTCACTTTATTAGTCCCACGACTCTTGGTCGCAAATTATAACGGCCTTTGCCAGGCAATGTCTGATCACGGAACAAAAGTTCAGGTTCAGTGATGTCTAGTCGAACTGTCGGTGGCACAGCTTCTTGCAGAAGATCGTCGCTTTCACGCTCAGAGTTTGTCCCAATTAAACATGCATCGCTAAAAGGCAGAAAACGAGGCACGGTTTCACTTTCAGAGTCAGGAATACCTTTCTCGACCCACTGGTCGTACGGCAGAGGCAAAGGAGCTCTCTTACAATGTACGCCGTGGTTCCAGTTCTTTTTACCGCACACTTGCACTGCAGATCGTGTAGATAGCAACACCAAGTAGGGTCCGGTCCAGCGGGGCTGATCGTTCTTGGTCCGCTGAAAATTCTTGACCAGGACCCAGGAACCAGTATCGATGGTGTGTCCTGAATCTTCAGAAGCCTGAGGCAATGTATCATGAACCTGTTGGTGTAAGACACGCAATTTAGCCGTCAATTTGTACAGATAGTCAAGCAATACAGGGTGCTCAATTTCGCTGAATTTGGTCGGCCTCGGCACTCCCCATATGTTTGCCGGGCGACCAAAGACAATTTCATAAGGACTAAGTCCCACTCGTGAATGTACAGTCATCCTTGTTGACAAAAGTGCTAACGGCAAAGCATCGGGCCATTGTAGACCAGAACTCGCCTGAATCTTGGCCAATTTTAACTTAAGGGTGCCATTATAACATTCTACCAGACCAGCAGATTGGGGGTGATTTGCAGCATGGAACTTTTGTCGGATTCCCAAACCATCACACACTCTCTTCATCACTTCACCCACAAATTCACTCCCATTGTCACTCCAGACCATTCTTGGCAAACCAAACCTAGGAAAGAATTCCTTAACAAGGGGCTTTAGCTGTGGACAAAGCAGTATTATCTTTCAGGGGATATGCTTCTACCCATCTCGAAAAGGCACAAACAACCACGAGTACGTATTTCAAGTTGTTGCACCTCTCCATGTGGATGAAATCTAATGGCAGTAACTTTCTTATGTGCACTGCATTTCACGATCGCAACTTGCAACGGCAAAGTAAGTGACTCAAGAAGTTCATTCACCAACTGACCATGCTGAATCTTAGTTCCATGAGGCGTGAGGAACCCACGTTCCTTCCACAATCGACCAAAACTATGAGCCACACCAAACGCATACTGGCTATTAGTGTACACAGTCATGCGTTTCCCTTTCGACAACACACACGCTCTTGTCAATGCAATCAACTCTGCTGCTTGCGCTGAATTATGTGGGATACGTGCAGCTTCAACAATCGTATGCAAAGTCGTAACAGCATGTGCCGCAGTCGTATCACCATTCGGAAGCTTGAAGCACGAACCATCAACCCAAAAAGTACCATCACACTTTGGAAGAGGAGTGTCCCTAAGATCAATTCTACCTTTCGTTTCCTCCTCTGTCCTAAGAAAGCAATCAACGTAGCTGGATTCAACGTATTGCATCTCTTTATGTGCACATGACTTGCTAAGAGTGTCAACTCGTAACCTGACAACCGAGCACTAGTTAAGTGCTGTGTCTTGATCCTATTCAACGAGGTATCCACTGCATGTGGAACCATCACAATCAATGTATTATCCATCACCAAACCAGCAGACTGTCTAATAGAGACAGCCGCTGCCGCTGTAGCTCTCAAACAGCTCGGCAACGCTCTAGCTACCGGATCCAAAGTCGACGAGAAATACGCACATGGACGTTGCTTATCGCCAAACTGCTGTGTCAAAACTGACAATGCACATCCCTCTCTCTCGTGAACATAGAGTGTAAAAGGCTTACTGTAGTCGGGAGTACCCAATACAGGAGCCGAACACAGGCGATCACGCAATTCTGAAAAACTCTTCTGACATTCATCAGTCCAAGGAATAGGATTCGGAGTATCCTTAACAGTAAGAGCTATCAAAGGTTTCGCAAGGAGCGAAAAATTTGGAATCCACTGTCTACAATACGACGTAATACCCAGGAAAGCATGCACTTCTCTCTGTGTCATTGGCACACTCATTTTCGCAATCGCTTGAATTTGTTCTGGGGTCAAGCTTCTTCCCTCCTTCGATTAGAGATGACCTAAGTAGGTCACTTCTTGTCGACAATACTGCAACTTCGAAAGAGACACTTTATGGTGCAAGTCAGACAAATGACGCAACAACAACAAAGTAGCCTCTTTACAAATCTCCTCATTATCAGCAGCAATTAACAAATCATCGACATACTGAATAAGAGCAGCACCATCAGGTAAAACAATCGTATCAAGCTGTGTTTTCAAAGCCTGACTATAGATGGATGGACTCTCACAATAGCCTTGAGGAGCGCGCTTGAACCGGAAACTTCGGCCTCCTAAAGAGAAGCCAAAAATATCTCTACTCTCCTCGGCAATCGGGATGCTGAAGAAAGCATTCTTCAAATCAATCACCGAAAACCAGGTAGCAGAAGCTGGAATCAGAGTCAGTAAAGCAGTGATATCTGGCACAACAGGAAATTGCAGAACTACAATCTTATTCACCTCACGAAGATCGATCACAAACCTATATGCAGGCGGTTGCGAAGAATCAGTACGTTTCAGAACAGGCAGAACCGGACTATTGCACACGTTACCTCTCGTTTCTTCAATCACACCTTTCTCAATCAGATCATAGATGATCGCTAAAAGCGCTCTTTCACCATCGCTAGAAATCCTATATTGGGGAATACGTGGCAATTTAGCATTCGCTTTCAATGTCACAACATATGGCGGGATCTCCAAAAGACCCACATCATTAGGACCAGTAGCCCAAAGAGAATCAGGAAGAGAAGACAATTCTGCCGGAAGTCGATCTTTCGACAAATACATTGGAGAGATCACTCTCTTACCCAATGTAAGCTGTACTCCTGAAGGAGAACAATGTAGCGTTGCATACAATCTTTTCAACAAATCTAATCCCAACAAGTTCTCACCACAACCTATCGTCAGAATAAGGGGTGCTTCAAATTCACAAAGTCCAACAGAAAGAGACAAAGGACTAGAAATCGGATTACTAACTGGGGCGCCAGAAAAACCTACTGAAACATTCGTCAAGCCAGACAAAGGTGCGCCAGGGAGTTTAGAGTGCATAATAGAACTCTTCGCAGCACCAGTATCCAACAGAAAAGGCTCTGACACACCTGATGTAATCACTTCAACATAAGGTCCACTCTGATCTACTGGAACTGAAACAACTCCCTCTCTTTGTCTATGGCTGTCCTAGCAATCATTACCATCCATATTCTCACCTTCGACATAGTAGTCGTCAGCATAGTACTGAGTCGTCCTACTAGACGCACCATTCTGCTGATCAAAACTATTAATCGAATTCTGTTGTGGAAAGGAACGCGCATTCTGGGGGAACACAGCACATCCCCTACCTCTAGGAGCTTGCTGAACACCTCGACCTCTCACACCAGAAGCACCATTCGTGCGTTGCAACAGAACCGGACAACTATTCTTGAAATGACCCTCTTCTTTACAATACGCACACTGATTAGGGCCTACAGGAAATCGCTGTTGAGAAGACTCGAACCTTTGCGAGTTTCTCTGATACTGCTGAGGTTGCTGATACTCGCGCTGATTATTATGAGGCGGATATGCTTGCTGTAAAAGAACCTTTGTCTTTAACTCTTTAGTCTTCTTGTCGGCTCTATCTTTCTCATCCTTATCCCTATTCTCATAGTAATGTGCAGTAGCCAATATTTACAAATTCTAAATAACATAACATAACACAACATAACATATCTGCGCTGACGAAGAAACAGCCCAAGAACTCTCTGAATCCTTCAACTTAGTACACAAATCTGGAAGCAAATTAAGCACAAACCTATCTACAAACAATCGTTGACCACCTTCCGTACTCATGTCCTGACCACTATGGTCAATAAACGCCTCTTCAAACCTAGTGAAGAAATCAGACACACTTTTGTCTTTCTTCTGCTTACATGCAGACAATTTGTCCCAGTTTACCCGCATAGCAGGCATCAAAGTCTTCATATAATTAATAATCCTACCAGGAAGTTCTGCAACTAAAGGCTCAGGTTTAGCACCACCAACTTGTCGGCCATCCGCTGCACCAATATTATTCCATGTATCACCTAACTCTTGCGCATGATCCGTATGACGAATCAATCCCCATAAAGGCTGAGGAACCACATTTCCAAACAACATGTCTACATCGGCTAAATTCATAACACATGAGTCTGCAGTCTGTGATAATTCCTTATAGTACCCTGCTGGATTTTTATGAGGATCAGGCAAAGTCTGCTTAAGGGCCAAAACTTCAGCTCACTTCCATGGAACATGTACCCAAACATGCTTAAAATGAGCCGGCGCAGCTAGAATACCCTGGTTAACATCGGCCTGAACTGCCTCTTTCCACACCGGAGGAACCTCTCTCATTGGATATTGTCGCATTTTTCTCCTAACAGGAGGATCAGGCTCAAACAACGACTGAGAAGGAGACTCGCTCCTAAACGACAACTATGTCGCAACTGCTCGTTCAACTTCGAGACTCACTATAGTTCCCTTCGCAAACTCGGACTGTACACGGAACAACTCAGACGGAGTCTGTCCCAAATCACCATCTTCCCATTCTTCACGAAGGAAAGTACACATTTTATCGAAAACATACCTCTGCTTCGGTGCTTCCCATTGACGGAAGACATCCATAACAGACTCTAAACTATATCTTAAAGAATGAGTAACCCATTTACGCGCTAAATGATCCAATACTTCCCGCTCATTGGGACCAGGCATTTGGCTACGCAACTGTTTACGCGCTGAAGCAGGAGTCGTACTCAATGACCCAAAGAGAGGAGACAAAAGACCAGTAACAGTGTCAGTCATTCTCTGTCGAACAGAAGGAGAAGTTGACAAAAGAACAGGAGGAAAAATAGGCCGAGACAAAGTATACGTAGAAGTAGTATCAGAAGGAGTATCGGAAGAAGTAGACAATATAGGAGACAAAGTCGTAGGAATCGGAGACGGAGCAGGTAGCAAAGTCGGCAGCCCTTGAGAAGGCTGCACCAGAGGAATAGGAGCCAACTGAAGAAGAGCTGGCGGTTGTACAAAAACAGGAGGCAAAGCAATCGGAGGTTGCGCAACTAAAGGTTGCGGAGGTGCTGTAGCACTCTGCACATAAGGGGGTGGCGAACTCAACAAATGTGACATCAAAGGATCTTTCTCAAGGTCCTTCGTTGCACCTTGCTGATGAGGTGGCAAAGCTGGATAATATTTATCAATCGCCATTTTTCGTTGCCTGTGCAACTGCTCACTCGCTTGTTCTTCTTCGTTATCTTTAAACTGTATAGCAGCCTGCATTATTGAGATACCCTTCTCTCTTTTATTTCTCTTCGCTAATTTGATTTCTTTCTGTTTGGCTTCCTTTCGCCAAAGGCGGAAAGAGTCTAACATCGCCGGCCGGGCTTTCTTCTTAAAGAGTTTAACTTCCAGATTATCTAAAATCTCTGTGTCATAACTACCATATTGGGGCCATTTTAGGACACCATCCTTCCTAGTATATCTAATCCATACTTCATTATAAGTGATGGGGCCCACGCCATGTTTCAAATAGAGCTCATAAGTCGGAGTTCCAATCGGAGGTACCGGACACGAATCCTCCAAATGGGAATCCCTATTACAACCACAACAAAATATCTTTCCAAGCCTGCTAAGACCAGGTATCTTCGCTCACTAGTCTAGCTTCAAACTTCAAGGGAATATCGAATACGATAGCCTCGCGAATACACGAGTCCCTCTGCTTTGGAGCTTGCAAATCCCAAATCAAAGATCCCAAGGGATACCCAAAAACTAAGGACTGGGAGACGCTCCACTCATACTTAACTGAAATATCGATGACGTCGCCAGAAGACCCGTCTATCGTCTCGCTTTACAAATCATCAAAGGGTCCAAGACAGGGCAACAGTCAGGGCAGCAGTCCTTCGTAGCTGTCAGAAAGCGGGGAACCTCGCAGCAAAGACTTTCGGACCACGACGACATACAGGGGTCGATGAAGTGGTAGGCCTTCCTCCAGAATTTTCACACGAAGCTCCTCACGATCTTCAGGCTTGGACCGGTACCGCTGAAGTCGCCCCACATTGGGCGCCAACTGAAGAACCGGGTTTTTAGAACCTAGCGGCGCCAGGGGCACGCCCAATGTCTTCGGGTTCACCTGTCTTAGAATACAGAGACACGGGATACTTCTCGGTGACGTCAAAGATCAAATCTATTGTCTGCAACCAGGAACAGAAGTCTACGAAGCACGACACGGGTGGTTCGTCAGAGACTGTACAATTTTAGTATTGCGAGACATCGTCTTTTATGCCAAAAATCACATTCCTGACTAGCATCAATTATTTACGAACTGTCCAATTACAAAGTGACATTTCAGAAGGTATCGCATAACGACAAGCCCACTTTTCAGTTTGTCCAGCCCACCATCAATTACACGGGAAACCCAACATTCTTGCTCGGACAGGCCGGACAAACCCATAATAAAAGGACCTCAACCCAAACCATAAATAAGCCATAAAAAAAGAACAGAAACAGATGAGAAGCAAGATAGAAGGGTGTGTGCAGGTACCATAAACTCAGCAATGTCCTGCTCTTTGATCTCTATCTTGACCAGCTGCCGAACAAGGAACTGGCTCAACAAGGTTAGCTTTGGGCTATGGAGTCAGTTCGCTCAGGTCATCTAAAAGTCAGATAAAGGTGTACGTGTCCCAAGGACTCGCTCGGCCGTAGTCATCGGCCTATGGGAGGGCAACCACAAAATGGCTGCCGTACACAAAATGGAACCCAAAGGTTCGGAACGAAATCCCTGAACACACAGTGAATCCAACAATCGAACATGACGAAAATACTCGTACATACCGCACTCATCATTTGCGGTCCGCTGATACCAAAATCGTCACGATACGACGACCTTTATTGAACGGGTTTAGAATCACGGATCCTCAGGTATTATACGTAAGGGGCTGTAGACGCTGGTTTGGTCCCTTTTGTTATGCAGATAGCGCCGGCTTATAAGTTGCGCCAGAGCTATCTCAATTGGGACAGTTAAATGTTGCTCAGTTTATTGATTTCAGAATGATGAAAGGCTGGGTTGGTCCTGCCTGTATTCAAACCTGTGACCTGCAGATTACACCAGATCTTGCCAGCTTGAGAGGTAGCTTCACGGTGCATGTTGACATTATTAAAGTTGAAGTAGAAAATGTGCATCCTAGCCAGGGCCAGCTCTGGGGTAAGGCTTTAGGTAGTGAAGTGAAGTGAAGTGAAGTGAAGTGAAGTGAAGGGGTTTTGTAGAGCGCGACTGCTGCCCAAGGGCGTCCAAGCGCTAATTAGAGGAAATGAAACTCTGAGGGACAGGGGAGAAAGACCAGGAGGGGAGCTAATTTCTAAATAGGAATGTTTTCAGCTCTTTGCGAAAGGACGAGAGAGTGGGGTTGGACCTTAGTGAGAGGGGAAGAGAGTTCCATAGTCTAGCAGCGTTGAGCGTGAAGAACCTGCCTCCTGCTCTGGACCTTTTAATTCTGGGGACTGCAGCAAGAAATGCGTTTGTGAATCGAAGAGATTTACCGGGACAGTAAGGGGAGAGAAGTGAGTGGTTGATCTCAGGGCTAGCTCTATGGAAGGCTTGGTGCGATATGCAAACCCTGCAAACCCTGCAAACCCTGCACTCCCCCACCCTCGGACAACATCGCTCACAGACCCTGACTCACTAGCGGTTCTGTGGCGGCCATATTGCGGGAAGTAGGCAGTCAGCGCGCTCTAGCGCCACACTACAAAAGGAGCTCTCGCGAGCCCCCGCGAGACTTGTGTATTTGTGTGCACCAGAGGCGGAAGCCGGGTGTTAGGCCACTTGCAGCACCTCTTATTTTAAAAAATTGAAAAACCCTCGTTATACTTTTGATTTGCGCCGTTTTTAGAAGGCAACAACTGCAAACCCTGCACTCCCCCACCCTCGGACAACATCGCTCACAGACCCTGACTCACTAGCGGTTCTGTGGCGGCCATATTGCGGGAAGTAGGCAGTCAGCGCGCTCTAGCGCCACACTACAAAAGGAGCTCTCGCGAGCCCCCGCGAGACTTGTGTATTTGTGTGCACCTGAGGCGGAAGCCGGGTGTTAGACCACTTGCAGCACCTCTTATTTTAAAAAATTGAAAAACCCTCGTTATACTTTTGATTTGCGCCGTTTTTAGAAGGCAACAACTGCAAACCCTGCACTCCCCCACCCTCGGACAACATCGCTCACAGACCCTGACTCACTAGCGGTTCTGTGGCGGCCATATTGCGGGAAGTAGGCAGTCAGCGCGCTCTAGCGCCACACTACAAAAGGAGATGGGCACTACTCCGCGCAGCGGACGCGGACAGCGGCGCCGCAGTGGCGCCGAAGTCAAGCCAAAGTCCTGCCCGTCTGCGCCCGTCCGCGCTGAGTCCGGGCCTAGGGCCAGAAATTCTGCCCTAATCACCCCCCACATGTCATTCAGTAAACAACAACTCCTATCGCTGAATACCCATACCTCCCACTGCCCCCAAACCATTACAGTAGATAAGTGGACTGAACATTTCACCTGCCCACAATGTAACCAAACAATTGTACCCTTTACAACTAAAAGCCCCAAAAATATTGACAGGTCACTCAAAGGAGGCCTTATAAATGCACGCTCCATGTGCAAAAATGCCCAACACGTATACGACCTTATTTCTGAAAATGACCTTGACTGCCTAATGATTACTGAGACGTGGCTCAAAGACTGGTCCAATCCCGATATAGTAAAAGCCCTACCCCCGGGCTTTCTAATCCAAAGACTGGACCGACCTCTTCAACGAGGAGGAGGACTGGCAATAATTCACCGAGACTCCCTTAAATGTTCCACCGCAGTAATACCAGAAATAAAAGAAGCAGAATGCCTTAGCTTTAGTCTGTAAGCCCACGACTCTTTTACTTTTTCCGGTTTATTAGTATACCGGCCCCCCGGACAAGCAACTCTCTTCTTGGAAAGCCTTGGAGAAGCACTTGCCAATCTAATTCTACGATCTGCTAATTTCACTCTACTAGGAGATATTAATATACACCTCGACAACTCTAATGACCCTAACACCGTATGCCTCAAAGATATTTTAAACATACTGGATCTGACAATTCTAACTGAGGAACCAACTCATAATGCTGGGCACATATTAGATTGCATTTGCTCTAATGCCAATACAATAACAGTAGAACCGCCACTGACCCAAACTTGGTCAGACCATAAATTCATCAGTTTTAATATAAAAACTGACAATAATAAAGACATCAAAAACATTAATCTTAAACCCTGCAATAATAGTTCAACCCCCTGCTGGAAAAAAATAATCGAGCACCCTAATCTAATGAACTGGGTACAGACAGAAAAACTACTACCAGTAGGAAATGTGAGCACTGACTATGAACACTATAAGAGCTGGATGAAATCCATTGGAGACAGATTGACTACAGGAGGAACCAAATCTAATAAGACACAAAGGAAAAAATCCGCTCCTTGGTATACCAAATCCTTAAAAGTCACGCTGAGAGAAGTTAAACTTCTAGAAAGACAATGGCGACGCCATTACAGGAAGGAAGATAGGGAAATCTATAAGAACGCCAGGAGGAATTACCACACCTCTATCAAGCTAGCGAAAACAAATTACTATACCAACCTGATAGAATCGTCCAACAACAACCAAAAAGAAATATTCCAAATAGTCAACAGCTTTAGAAAACCCAAAATATTATCACAGGAAATTCCACCGTCTCAAGCTCTCTGCGATAAAATCGCGGAATATTTCGAACAGAAAATTACTAACTTCACCAAAGAATTTCCACAGATTAGCCAGCTAGCATTAAACACAATGGACCCCAACTTCCCTAAAGATACACCTGGTACTACAACATGGAACAGTTTTACCATGATTAATTTAGCCGAGTCATCTCAAGCCATTTCAAAACTGAACTCAGGTTCCCCTCTTGATCCCTGTCCACCTCTACTACTCAAGACCATAAAAGATGAGGTCAATCCAATGATTAACTCTATTCTGAACTCTTCCCTGCGAACAGGAGACATCCCCACCTGTTGGAAAGTCGCAGTAGTCAAGCCTCTTCAAAAAAAATCTATCCAAGACCCCACGACACTGTCTAACCTTCGTCCCATATCACTTCTCCCAGCACTATGTAAACTTACAGAGACATGTGTAAACAAACAGCTCACCGCATATTTGGAAAACAATAACCTTCTTCACCCCAACCAAGCGGGTTTCCGTTCTCACCATTCTACTGAATCTGCCCTCATCTTCTCAACGGAAACAATTAGGACCGCATTGGATCAGGGCAAGAGAGCTGTCCTGATCCTACTTGATTTATCCGCGGCGTTCGACACGGTGTCCCACGATATTCTACTTCATCGCCTGAGTAGCACAGGCATAGGGGGCACCGTGTTGAAATGGTTCACCAACTTTCTCAAACAAAGAAAACAAACCATCATCCTAGGGCCATATCACTCTGAGGCCAGGGAAGTTAAATCTGGGGTACCTCAGGGCTCTAGCTTAAGCCCTATATTGTTCAACCTGTATATGGTCCCACTAATGAAAATCATTTCCTCCTTTTGCTATCAGCTCGATAGCATACGCCGATGACACTCAACTAGTGTTAATTCTAGAAGAGGACACGGCAATCGCCGAACGCTCCCTTAAGGACTGTCTGGAAGCCACCTTTAAGTGGATGAACCTAAACCACCTTAGATGTAACACCGCAAAGACCGAAATTCTACCCTTCGGGAAAAATAACTTGTTCTCCCCCCAAACCTACTGGCCACCTAATGCCGAAGCCCCGCCAAGCACTATAAAAAGTGCCCGCAACCTAGGCATCAAATTTGATGAGGCATTATCATTTAAACAGCAGACCATTGAAGTGGCTGGCTCATGTTTTAATGTCATCAAGAGCCTTCGGAAATTCTTTGACTTCCTTCCCTTATCATCCAAGAAAACAGTAGCGGTGGCATTAATCACATCCAGATTAGACTATTGTAATAGTCTATACGTAGGGGCCAATAAAGCATTACTACATAAGCTGCAAATGGTACAAAACGCTGCAGCAAGATTAGTGCTAAAAACATCGAGAAAGTCCTCGGCATCGGCAGCACTAGATACTCTCCACTGGCTTCCCATTCAAAAGAGAATATTATTCAAACTACTGATAATTTCCTTCAGGGCATTCCACAAAACAGGTCCAACTTACCTGTATAACAAATTCAACCGCTACCACCCCGGACGTCACCTAAGATCTGCCACGGCCAACCTAATGATTATCCCAAAATTCCGATTGTCCACTAGAGGGGGAAAGTCTCTGACGGTCAAAGGATCAAGAGCATGGAACAAACTCCCTCCTCAAATCCGGGAAATCTCATGCGAAAGCAAATTCAGGAAAGCCATTAAAACCTGGATCTACAATCAAACAGCCACTACTTGTAAAGCCCTGGTCTAATTCTGAAACATCTTTTGGGGTTACTATACCTTTTCCCCTCCTTTGATCCACACAAATCACATCCAGCGCCAAGATGCTCCTCGGAGCGATAGAGCGCTATATAAAACCCCCAATCAAATCAAATCAAATCAAATATGCACAGGGTTTTTAACTTTATTCTGTCCCTGACGGGGAGCCAGTGAAGTGACCTGATTCCTGCCTTAGCTGACTCTCTGCGAGGGATTTGGAGAAGGGTGCGAGCTGCACAGTTCTGCGTGCGCTGAAGTTTCTCCAGCACGTATTCAGGGGCTCCCAGGTATAGGGCGTTGTTGAAGTCTAGCCTGGACTGGATGAGGCCCTGAATAACAACCTGCTTAGCTTCAAAGGGCAAAATCGGCAGGATCTTTCTCAGCATTTGGATAATCCCGAAGCAGGTTGCTGCTGTTTTAGTTGCCTGAGTATTGAAGGTGAGCGTTTTGTCCAGCCATACTCCTAAGCTTTTGATGTCCTCCTTCGGGGTTGGAGGTGGGCCTAAGCTTATGGGCCATAGCTGGTCGTAGGCGATGAGAGTAGGGGGGCCGAGGATCATTATCTCGGTCTTGTCGCCGTTGAGTTTTAAGGATGATGTTGTCATCCATCTTCTAACATCCTCCATGCAGGCTGCCAGGTTGGATTGGGGGAGCCCGCTGTTTTTCTGTGTCAGGGAGACCACCAGCTGGGTGTCGTCCGCATACGAGATGATCTTGATACCGTATTTTTGGACAACCCCAGCCAGCGGCCTCATGTACACATTAAACAGCGTGGGGCTCAGGGAGGAGCCTTGGGGTACACCGCAGTTTAGGGGTCTGCTCGTGGAGCAGGAGTCGCCATCGAAGACCTGAAAGGTTCTTCCGCTGAGAAAGGAACTCAGCCAGTCGAGGGCGTTTCCTGAGACTCCAAGGTCGAATAGTCGGGACAACAGGGTTCTATGGCACACCGTGTCGAACGCGGCGCTTAGATCGAGGAGGACCACTGCCACTGACCCCCCTCGATCCAAGATCCTCCTGGATTCTTCCGTGATGGCTAGAAGAGCCGTTTCTGTGCCGTGTTTGGAACAGAATCCTGTTTGGGTGGAGTCCAGTAGAAGGTTCTCCTCAAGGTAGTTGGTGAGGTGGAGATTGATGTACTTCTCCAGAATTTTGCTAGCCCATGGCAGCAGGGAGATTGGACGGTAGTTATTAGGGTCTGTGGGATTGAGATTGGGTTTCTTAAGCAATGCTCTCACCATTGCTTGTTTCCAGGAGGGGGGGGCCACTCCTCTTTGCATGGAACTGTTGAGTAGGTCCATGAGGATGGGGAGGATGACATGGTTGGCCATGTTCATCATCTGAGGGGGAGCTGGGTCGAGGGGGGAGCCTGATTTTACCTGAAGTGCAAGGGATTTGAGTGATTCCAGGTCTAGCGGTGGGAATTCATTCAGGTGAATTCGCGGAGGATGTTCTGTAGCGCTTGGGGGAGGTGATATGGCAGTGATAGTTTCCGGGCTGGTGGCTGCGAAGGAAGAATATATTTTATTGATTTTTTGAAAGAAATATTCAGCCAGTTTGTTACAGCGATAAATAGGATCGTAGGTTGGGGCTATGGCGGGGGGGGGATCTTAGAGAGGCTTTTGATTACTTGATATATTTCACTTGGCTTAGATCGGGCTGCCATAATTTTCTCTTTGTAGTAGTTGGTTTGAGCTGAGTTTATTTCGGTTTTGTATGCCCTGATGGCTTCCCTATATCTGTCTTTCTCGGCGATGGCATATCCCAGGCGCCATTTCCTTTCCATTTTTCTACACTGTCGTTTCAGTTCCCTGAGTTTCTCCGAATATCAGGGGGCAGTTTCTCGAGCTCTTTTTAGCCTGGTTTTCCTGGAAGGGAAGATGGTGTCGATGGAGTCCTCGATCCACTTGTTGAATTTCCTGCTGTTGGGTGCAGGGTTTTTGGAAAGAGCGGATTTGGAGGTGGAAAGGAGGCTCGACCACTGCTCTAGCGGGAGTCTCGATCAGTTTCTCATCTTGCGCGAGGTAGGGGGGGGAGTGACTTTACAGGTAGACCAGTTGAGGGGAATCAGGAAGTGATCCGTCCATGGTAGGGGAGTAATGGTGCCAACTGTTAGGTTGAGGCAGTTGCTAAAGACTGGGTCGAGCAAGTGACCTTTGTCATGAGTGGGAGACCTGATTAGTTGTTGTAGTTGAATCGCGGCTAGACTAGAAACTAGCTCGTTGGCGGTACTGTCGGTGTTGACATCGAAGTGGATATTGAAGTCACCCAGCAGCGTGAAGTTGGAGGAAGACATGGCAGATTCTGCCGATAATGAAGGTAGAGAGGAGTGGAAGTGATTTAGTGGGCCTGGCGGGCGGTATATAAGCGCCCCTGTCAGACTGTCGTTAGGGGTGAGTTTGAGGCAGAAAGACATGCTTTCGCAGTCTGGGATTGGATCCAGGGTACAGTAGCATTGGTATATAGATTTATGAATGATGGCGAGGCCTCCTCCTTTTCCGCGTGTGCGGTCCCTACGAACAATTTGGTAGCCCGGTGGCAGGGCTTGAATTACATCTGGGTCGCAGTCTGGGGTTAACCAAGTCTCGGTTAGGAAGATGGCGTCAGGAGACCATTCCTCTAAGAGAAGGGAGATTTCTGCACTGTGTTTTGGCAGAGACCTGCAGTTTAGGAGCAGTAGGGTGTAGTTTTGCTGAGCCTGCTTGAGCCGAGCCGTTAGCAGGTTGGTGTTGCAGTACTGACAGTAGGTGGGTAGGTTCAGAGGATGGTGTTGGTGAAGGCAGCTGTCCTCCGTGGGGGGGATTCAGTGTGAGAAGGGTAGCAGCACTGTATTGTGTCCTAAGGGGGGGAGCAGGGGGGTGGCCCCTGTCCCCGGCCGGACGCGGACGGGTGCAGACGGGCTTGCCTTTTGCGCGCCTTCGGCGCGCTGGCGGCGCGCCCGCTGCGCGTTCGAAAAATGCACATATTTGTGTTTGCGGGAGGGGTGTGGCCTCCCGGCAGTGGGCTTGGCCTTGTGGGCTTGCGAGGCTAATGGCGGCAGTATGATTTTTCAACCTGCGGCAGCGTTCTCACGAGCTGCGCAGGGGTGTCCAGGTGGTCTCCAAGGGGGGGAAGTGCCCAGGGAGCAGTGAGTAGCAGGTAAAAACAATTTTTAAACAAGAAGTTACATTTTTAAAAACGAGTGCTTTCTCCCGGCTTCCGCCTCAGGAGTCCTATTCTCTAATGAGACCCTCCGGGTATGTAGCGCGCTATATAAATTCTTTGACTTTGACTTTGACTTTGACTTTAGTGATTCAGCGCGTCTTATGTAGCAAGGAGAAGGGGGCGTGCCTCCCGGAAGTGGGCGTGGCCTTGTGAGCTTGCGAGGATAATGGCGGCAGTATGATTTTTCAACCCCCGGCAGCGTTCTCACGAGCTGCGCAGGGGTGTCCAGGTGGTCTCCAAGGGGGGGAAGTGCCCAGGGAGCAGTGAGTAGCAGGTAAAAACAATTTTTAAACAAGAAGTTACATTTTTAAAACGAGTGCTTTCTCCCGGCTTCCGCCTCAGGAGTCCTATTCTCTAATCTAACAGGTAGCTGTTTAGAGGGGCACTAGATAGCCTTTGGAAGTAGCAGCTCTTCCTCTTTCTGTGGCAGAGCGGTTGCAAAATCCTTACATCAGCTTTGCTCCCAGCCAATTAGATCCGAATAAGTGTGGTTATGGGAAACATTTGTGTTCAGTGCAAACTGTTTAAGAAGTTCAGCAGGCATAGAGAAAAACATCTGCCCTGCATCTCTAACAATCACCAACAATGGGCATGGATGTTACTTTCTTTGATGATGTCTGCTTGGATTTTGAGATGTATTGCGACATCATTCACTGGATCGCCCCTTTAAGGAATCCCATAGTGGCCATGAGGTAACTGGTTCTACATTATAAACCATTACTAAACAATGCATTGGACAGACTAATCTTCACTAACCAAACACAATGACTTCAGGCCAACATGACGGCAACAAGACCTCCGACAACCCCACAGAATCTGTGGCCTTACTCCGAAAGCACTATCAGACCACACAAACGAGAGAAATGCACTATGCAAATGGTCATAACCTAACATACATACCATACCATGACAAAGAGTCCTTTTCTTTTGTTATTTTATCATAATGATGGCTTACAGAAGTTTGGAATGTCAGGATCAGTGCTTAACTCTTGCTATAAGTCCTCACCTTTGAGTCGAGACACATGGATAAAGGCTTTCTAACCCAGTAGGTCGTCAGAAATCTGTGCAAGCAGAGATGGAGGACTACGTCAAACAACAAGATGATAGAAGGAATGCGTAAATGAATCTCAGCCTCTGGCAATCGCTTGAGCCGCATTCTAGTCCATCGTTTTTCACCCACTATGTCACACTAGACCAGTGGTACTCGTAGTATGGCCCGAGGCCACGGACCTTGCAGATAATGTACCCATGGACACCACGATTTCACCACAAAATAAAGCAAGGGGCGCTTGTGGCTTTTTGCTTTGCAGGTGCAATTTTGAAAACGTCCAGCCTTGGGAAACCCAATATTACAAGTGACAGAAGAGAGTGTGAAGGACGAGAATAGAGAGTGGAAAGAGAGAGAGTGGAGAGAAAAGAAAGAGAGTGGATAAAGAGAGAGTGGGGGGAGAGAGAGTGCAGAGAGAGAGGAGAGAGAGTGGAGAGAGTGGAGAGAGAGAGGAGAGAGAGATTGACTGACTGACTAAGATACTGACTGAGAGAGAAACTGACTGACTAAGAGAGTGACTGACTGACTGACTGACTGAGAGAGAGAGACTGACTGACTCAGAAAGAGACTGACTAACAGCGAGACTGACTGACTTAGAGATAGAGAGAGAGAGAGAAACTGACTAACTGAGGGAGAGAGAGAATAACTGAGAGAGAGACTAACTGAGAAAGAGAGACTGCCTGAGAGAGAGACTGACTGACTGACTGAGAGAGAGAGACTGACTGAGAGAGAGATACTGACTGACTGACTGAGAGAGAGAGACTGACTGAGAGAGATACTGACTGACAGAGCGAGAGAAAGAGAGACTGACAGAGAGAGCGAGAGAGAGAGAGACTGACTGACTGACTAGGAGAGACTGACTGATAAAAAGAGACTGACTGACTCACTGAGAGAGAGAGAGAGAGAGAGAGAGAGAGAGAGAGAGAGAGAGAGAGACTGACTGAAAGAGAGAGATAGACTGAGTGACAGAGAGAGAGTGACTGACTGACTAAGAGAGAGAGAGAGAGAGACATTGTGCTGGAATTGGGGTCAAAGTGTATATGAAGCTATGCAATGCCTCTTATGCCGGGTCGACTGGCCATAGCAGGCAATGGGCGTTTCCCTGGTTGGCCGCTAGGGTGGGCCGGTTTTGGGCCCCTGGGGGCCGTTTTTGTTACCGGGGGTCGGCAATATCGGTCCCCTGTAACAAAATCAGCCAAAACCGGCCCTCGCAAACTGCTCGGCTGCACTCCCCTCACCACAGGGGGGCCAGCTGAGCAGTTTGCCAGGGCCGGTTTCTGTTTCCAGTCCAGCCCTGCTCTTAAGATTGCTATTGTCTGCTAATAAAAATGTATCATCAAAATGTGCTCTTTGTAGTTAGATCTGCTTTTAAAATACATCATTGTCGCATTGTCTGTTTTGAAACAGTTTGTTTTTTCTTACTTTATCCTTGCCCCCCCACTAACTTTGCCCCCCCCCCATTGACCCCACCTTGTAAGTTTGGCCCCCAACAGAAAGTTTGTGAGTACCCATTCTCTAGAAAGAGACCAGTTATGTGCAAATCAATGATGTCCCTGCTTCAAGAGGAACAGTCTGGCCCGAACCACTACACCAGGTCCTCCCCCCGGATGAGAAGACAAGCAACCCTAGAGCGGTTTCAGCCTCCTTGGGAGGAGAATGAACTTGTTGTAAGCACCTCACTAACTGCCACATGCACCCCAAGAGAGCAGCTCTTGCAGTAAAACCGCTGCACTTTTACAATGAGTGCAGTCCACCGTTTCATTAAGTTGAGGATATTCTATATAAGGTTAAAGTTAGCATGCATGGAATGGGTCTAATTTAAAATGCGATGCTAATGAAAAATCCTCCCGTTTCTGCAGGAAGAACTAAATCGAGAAAAGAATGAACTGAAGCAATTCCCACTGCCCTACAGGTGAATGAATGAATGATAGGCTGAATAGCTCTCAAAACCTTAAAAGAGATATCCCAGGATAGAACAATGGAGAATATTCCACCTCCTTATTCTTTTGCAGACTTCTAGAAATCAAAGGCTTCTTCATTACCACCCGAAATCTATATTAGAACTTTGGAGGGTTATTTATGAGAGCCTTGCATCACTTTTGTACCTCATATAGTGGTAAATGCGTGACACAGGGCTCTGAATCAGATTTAGTGAGCCACACCAAGCCATCCTGTGTGGGTTTGAGCGGCCTCATAAATCCTGAGTAAGATGACGCAGCACAAATTGCTGTGTGGCTTACACTGCGCTCGAGAGGCGTTTCATGTGCGTTGCGGTAGGTGTTTCCATGCAACACCCATGGATTTTGATGCTGCCCCGGATTGTCAAAACATGTAATCCTGGGGAAGTGCCTAAACCTTACGCCTCCCAAGATAAAGCGTAAATAGGAGAAATATCTTTATTTCTCCTCACATTTTCCTCTTCCTTTGTGTGCTGTAGAAGAGGAAAAGGCCTCTTAGGATTGTTTGTGTGCAGGCAGGGACCCCTTCTTGCACAAAAACAATTGTGCATTCATGGAGGCACCCTTGCACCATGGTGCAAGCGTGCCTGCGTTGGCCCGAGGCTGCCAAAACCGCGCCAGTGCATGGAGAAAGGACAGGACTGCACCGTATTGCATGAATACGGCGCATTTCTGCCCTTTCATGCTGGCATAGGGCAGCGCAGCTAGGTGACTTGCTGAGCTGCCCTATGCCAACATCCAGAAAATGAGGACCTTAGTGCACAGTTGCTGTAAGAGATGCAATTGCCCGGTTCCTAACTATATTAGATACTCCATAAAGAGGGCGCCAGTGTAGAAATAAAAACAAATATTCTTTTTACTACTCCTTCACCTCTCGCAATCACCAACAATATTCCTTCCAGAACGTTGCCTCTTTCGAGGATGTTTGCCTGGGTGTTGAGATCTCTTGTGACATCACTCACTGGACCGCCCCTTTAATGGCTGGTGCCTTCTACGTCACTCCCTCTGCTCTTTGCTCTGGCTTTGGAATTTAAGCTGATAATTACTATTCTGAGGAGCAGGAAGATGCCAACAGACTAAGAACATGTTATTAATATCCGCATGTCATAAATCGGAAGCAGACAGGGCCGAGGATGCCTGACCTTTGGTGGAAAGCCTCCCAGCCTCGCTAACAGGTAAAGATGCTGAGCCCTGGCTGAAGGCAGTTCAAATCGACAAGCACTTGTCGCTGCAAATGTCACTGTCAATCTCTTGGTGTGCTTCTAACATGCAAGGCTTAGCTAGTGACCTTATTGTCCAGCCGTGGTGCATGCCTGGGAGACCGTTGGGGCCTGTCGGGGGGAGGGGAGAGGGGGGAGATGGGGGGGGTTGGAGGGGGGATTTCAACAGACGATGACAAGGGGACATTCATTATTTATTTAATTGTCCCTCGTATCATCCGTCAAAATCTCTGATCTACCCCCTACTGAGCCTCACCGCTCTTACCTGCACGGGCCGCTTCTGTTATTGTCTCTCTAATATGACTGGCCCACTAGGTTTCAGCATGCAGCCAATATTTTACAATATTTTGCACAAAAGTCAGACTCTCGCTAATCTTTCTGTTTCATGGCTTTATTTGGCTCGTAGAAGAGCCGGGGAGCAGGGACAGAATGGCTTTGCAACGGTCTTCAGCAGAAGTGTAAAATGTGATTGGCAACATGGTTGAATACAGTATCACACACTATGATTCACATTATGTTCTACCAGTATACCTGGTCCGTATAGTGAAGGAATACCACTGCCAAGCGTAATTTAATGCAGAATATATGAGTAGAACTACCACTACCATAATGAATACGAGGTAACTGAAAACACATAATTGTGTTGCTTTTTCAGCGTAAAGATGATTTTGTTATACTTGCTACATAATTCAATATTTGCTGTACTATGCAGATATTAAAATGTATTAAAACTGCTGCAGAAGGTGTGGGGTAAGATTGGTGTTTCACTAAAATGTTCATGACTGGACATATAGGCCCTCATTTATGGGGATTTGCCGAAGGGCAGTGCAGTGCTGCACTGCCCTTCGTCAAAGTGAAAAGGCAGAAATGCACCGTATTTATCCAATATGGTGTATTCCTGTCCTTTACCCCTGTGCTGGCGTGTGTTCTGCAGCCTAGCACCAACTCAGGCACCCTTGCACCATGGTGCAAGGGTGCCTGTATTGTCAGCAGAATTGTTTTGTGCAGGAAGGGGCACCTTCATGCACAAAAAGCAATCCTGGAAGACTTTTTTCCTCGTTCTATGGGTGCTGCATGCAGCACCCATAGAAAGAGGAATAAAGAAGAAGAAATAAAGATATTTCTCCTTATAACGTCTGCCCTGGGCAGGTGCAAGATTGTGATGCATTTCCAGGGTTACTAGTCCTTGTAAATCTGCAAATGCGTTAAAGACCATGAGAGTTGCGTGGGAACATCAACTCCAATGCCCGTGGAACACCTCCCTTGCACAGAGTAAGGGGCGGCAGCAATTTGTGCTACGATGCCTCACTCAAGATTTATGAGGCTACTCAAGCCCACACAATGTGGCTTTGCGTGCCTTCATATATCTGACTCAGAGCCTTGCGTCATGCATGTACTACTTTGAGTGGTGGAAACCTGACACAAGGCTCTCATAAATATGCCTCTAGTGCTTTATTTGTGAAAAAAATAGTAAGTATTGATCCCCAAAATTCTCAGAAGGCTGAGCGAGGAGGTGATGTATGACAGCAAGGCATGTCTTACCTTCCTCGTTCGGATGAAGATCCACTACTGAAAGTAGGTGCCTGTAATCACCTTTGATATGTCAGTCAGCTCCACAGTCAGCCCGGCCTAGGAGCTGCAGGCATACAGGCCAAACGTGTGAGTAACAGTCCTACTGTCAGTTCCATTGTGATTTTTGAAAACAAAAGAAGGGCTACCTTTACCATGAATGATTAAGAATGTCAAATTTCCTAGCTATTGAGAAGCAAAGTTTCAATTCTATTGACTGGGAGGCAAGGATTATGCATTTTTTTCTTCACTTTATTAAATATAGCAGCTGTTTTAAAGTACATTCCTTTAATAACAAAAACTACATATGCCAGAGGCACATGTGAAAAAAGTACCCTTTACCAATACAGTCTGCCAATCATATAACAGTCTCCCAAATATACTCTCATTACGTCCTTTCCTCTTCCTCTTTCTTCAAGCAAGGATGCTAACTTTTTTGCTTTCATTGTCATTCTTCTTTTCAAAACCTAAGGGGATAAAATAGGTTTTGTCACCTACTTCTCTATTTAATACCTATTTCAAATGCCAAATATTCATGCCAACATCTATTATATATGTCATAATAACACTTAAAACCTACAAATTTCAAATTGGAAATTCCTTACTTGCATCTAAGCATATTTTACCATGGACTTTGTCAATTCTATTACAAAGACCAGAAATGACATATTTTGTTTTGGTATCAAGACTGATTTCTCTTTGGTGATCACAAAGCCCAGATGCTGTGGTAGCGCAATAGTTGTGTTCAAGTTAGAGCTCAAACATTGGCAGCATTGGTCCATCAGGAAAATGCCATCCAGGTATATTATGGTTTTCCTCATTCTTTGATTCTCCACCGTCGGCCACAGTAGTTTGGTAAACACCATGGGCGGATGCTTGGCCAAATGGAAGTGCTTAAAACTCATAAACTTGGTCCCTCAACAGAAATTGGAGGAATCTCCTGTGTGGGGCATAGATGGGAATGGTTAGATAGGGGTCTTTTAAATCTCCTCTTACCATCCAATCCGGAGAAACGAGAACTGTTTAGTAAGTATGAATGTGTCCAATTCCTTTATGAATAGATGTTCAAAAAGGTCTCCCTGGGCTATGGATCCATCTTCTGATCTGCAAGGTCCCTGTGCTTGGGATCTATTTTGATTAGGAGAGACCTGCACCATTTGCACTGCCTAGCAGGCATATCACTGTTTGTGCCCATCCTGCCAATATTTCTGCTGACATAGGAGTACCTGAGGATTTTGCTTCTCCTGCCAACACAATGATTTTTAGAAGAAGCCTCCCCCACCCCCCCAACATCAAGACGCTATCCTGACATGCCCTCCACGAGCTTTCACTCCCTTTTTGGGGTCTGTCATATACTTTCCAAATAAAGTACACATCTTTCGGATGATATCTGAGTTCACTGTCACCTTCATCTAAAGAGAGGATCTCGGAAATTCCTCCCGCAGGTGGGCCCTTGCATCTTTTTCAAGGGAGTGTTGTATCTTTTTGGCAATTTATTCTCCATCTGATGGTCTGGCATTTGCTTCAAAGACCTAAGGTGGTATCTGTATTTTGGTTCAAACATGTTACCTGGACCTGTCTAATTTTCAGGTGTATCTGTCGCGTTAGTTCCAGGTCGCTATGGACCGCTAAAACCCAGTCCCTTATCCCAAGAGTTATCTTCATCATCTGCGTCATCCTCCCCTGATGTGGGATGTTTTGTTTGCAGAATCTGTATTTGGGGGCACGTCATTACCAGATTTCCCAGGGGAAAAACATCCTCCCGGTAGGGTGCATGTTTAGCATGCATGTGTTCTTATGGAAGACTTTGCGCTGCTTGCCTAAGCCTTCCAGGTGTCAGCGTCATGCTTAGTAGCAGTCTGGTTTTGCCATCTAAGTTGACCACTAGGACCTGCCTCTTGAGTCTTTAACTTTTCCCCATAATAGTGGGGAGATGTTCCACCAGTTTGATGAGTTGTTCATTGACAGGAGTGCGAGCTTTGGAAATGGTCCAGTTCCAGGGCTCTATCCACCTCTTCCGGCAGATGCTCCTCTTCAGAGGGCCATTCCTCCTCTGGCTTCTCATAATACTGGGTGTATCTGTGGTCCCTGAAAGATTCCATTAACTGAGGGTGGGAGCGCCACACATATATCACCCTATGACCATGTAAAACACCGTTTGTATATGCCCAGGCAACCCCTTCGCCTGTGTCCTATGTAAAATCTTTTATATGCACATGCTTTAAATGAGAACTTAGGGCCATATTATCAAGAACGGAGAAAAAATTATCGCCGTTTTAGCTGCAGGAAACTGCTGCTAAAGCGGCGATAAGGGGCTTGATAATATGCCGTGGAGAATTCCAATAGAAGCCCAGGTTCTGGTGTGAAGGACCACAAACCTGGGCTGCTATTGGAATTCACAATGGCATATTATCAAGCCCCTTATCGCCGCTTTAGCAGCAGTTTCCTGCCGATAAAGTGGCTATAACGTTATCGCCGTTCTTGATAATATGGCCCTATATTTTTATTTTCCTTTTTGCACAGGTGCAATGTGGCATCACATTCTACCCACAGGATTTGTCTTGGACTCCTGTGCAGTGTCAGGCGAGAGGGTTTGGAGGAATTCCCCTTTAACCTTCCCCTGACGAGTTCCTTTAGATGCCCTATGTCTGAAGTTGGGAGCGCACAGGGCTTCCCCGCCTCGGAACGCTGGAGCGGGTCATGAGGAAGGCTTGTGTACGACACTGCATGGCACGACGCCACCTACGTTTCCTCACACAGCTAAAATAAACCCAAAGCGCTCAGTAGTCTTGGAGCCTACTAAGGCACTATTGATGGATGTGCAATTGTGACCAAAATAAATATTTTACAGTAAACAACAGTGAGAGAATGAAAAACGATATGACTTCACTGACGAGCAGTGAAGAAAGAGAAAGAGAAAAAGGACATCATGAGGGGATATTCGGAGCCTGTCATTTGATTGGCAGGCTGCATTATTAATCTTTTTTCCCATGTGTTGCTGGGAAATGTAGTTTGTGTTATTAAAGGGATGGCCTATAAAACGACTGCTATATATTATAAAGTGAAGGAAGAAATGCATAATGTGATGGAGCAGAATAGTCTAACACGGCATGCATTTAGGGCCTCATTTATGGGGTTTTGGTGTAGGGCCACAGCAAATCACCTTGATGCGCTGCCCTACGTTAAAGTGAAAGGGAAGGAATGCACTGTATTTACCCAATACAGTGCATTCCAGTCCGTTCCCCTGGCGCCTGCAAGTAACCTTGCCCATGGTGCAAGGGTGCCTGTGTTGTCGGCAGGATTCTTTTTGTGGAAAAAAGGGCACCTTCCTACACAAAAACAATCCTGGGAGGCTTTTTCCTCTTTCTATGTGTGCTGCAGAAAGCAGCAAACATGAAAAGAGGGGAAAATGAGAAATAAATGTATTTCTCCTCATTGCGCCTCAACTGAGGAGACGTTAGGTTTTGGAGTATCCCCAGGTTTACATGACTTTGCAAATCTGGGGAGGCGTCGAAATCCATGGGTGTTGCATGGGAACACCCACCGCAGCGCCCATGGAACGCATCCTTAGCTCAGAGTAATGCACAGCAGCGGTTTGTGTTGCTGTTGCCTTACTCCATATCAACAAGGCATTCAACGCCAGGTAAGGAGGCATTAAATATGCCCCTTAAAGTATATATTTAAAGTATGCACTGGTTTCTTTGCTTTCTCGAAAGAGAGCTGTTAGTTTCAGTTTCATTTCTATATCTCCTTCATCACTCATGAGACAATTGCGTTTGTACCTGCGTTGGCGCTAGGCAGCACATTGTGCGCCACCAAGGAAAGGACAGAATTATGCAGTATAATGTTAAATGCGGCGCATTCCTGACCTTTCCCTTTCACGCAGCGCAGAAAGGTGGCTTGTTGCGCTGCATGAAAGTTTGATAAATTTGCCACTTCGTATGAAATATGTGATAGCTGTTCCCATCCCAATATGGGATCCGTAGCAGCGACAGAGTTAAAATATTCTCGTTTTGGCGCAGAGATAAATGAATATTGTGCTAGGAGATTGTCCCCCAGACGAAGGATAGAGTTGTTCCAAAATGCATTGGGGGTGCTCTAATTGTTTATGATCAAACGTGATTTAAAACTCGAGCTTCCCAAGTGCTGTACAAAACAATGATTCTTTGGCATATACGGAATAAAGACAAAATTGTATAACTCCATCGAATGAGTTTTGAGAAATTAGTTGGCTTTATCAAAGCAAATGACAGATTGTGCACCATGGGACGGATCCCATATTGGGAAAAACTATTATATTATATGACGTATGGGTGCAATAAATACACATGAGTGGTGCTAAGAATTGACGTGTTTGGCAAGGAATTACTAACATGGCCACAAGATGGCAGTGTTTCATCAAAATTGAAGATTATTTTTAATACAAATTTGAGATTTCGAGAATATAGCCAATAAGTAATTTCACATTTCAGGTCTTGTGTTTAAAACAGCATAACTCTCGGACGATTTGAACAAAGAGATTCTTGTTCTCGCACCGAGTCCAGTAAAAAAGAATGCGATTCCTGCCAAAACTCTAAAAATGAAATGCTTGCACTTCAATGAGGAGGCTCGTTTTAGGCCTTTATATAATAAACACCAGGGGCCTTATTTATGAAGGTCTTGCGCCACTTTTGCGTCACTTTTAAAATGGGAAAAAGTGACGCACCGGTGGCGCAGGGCCTTCATAAATAAGGCCCCAGAATTTGTAGGTCTCGCCTAGCGACGCCGTCCATGCGCTGTCGCTTGCGAGAACTATTGTTTTGGATTTTGCTTGCAAAGGGAGACAAGAGATGTGCAGGCTACGGACCAGACAGGACATGCGCATTCGTAGGGCGTTTCGCGTCCTTTCAGCACAAAGTGTGCATGGCGCGCTGTCACTTTCCTTCCCTGGGGGCAGTGAAAGTGCATGGGGCACTTTCACTCCCCTCCCCCCTCATCCCCGTCTGCTCCAGATCATCTCTGAAGCTCCTGGGGACCCTGCACAGCGTCAGCAGTGTCAGAGCCAGTTGCATAACCAGTGCCATTCCTTTCGGTGAGTCCTGAAGTATCGAGAACAAGGGTAAATCCTCACCGGTATATCCGTGGTTTTATACGCCAAAGTATGCATGCTTCTATCACACAGTAATTCACTTACTACTTTGCACTGACACATGTTTTTTCATAGATCAAAGTTGCACTGACACGTTTTCCATGTGTCAGCACAACTGCTGCTCCTCTCCCTGCAATGTGTACACCACCGAAACTGGACCCAGGCAGAGCCAGAGTCACACTACAGAAACTGCATGCCACACCCAGCACATGACAAAGCCGAAATTTACACACTACCCCCGCCTCACACAGAAATATCTGGTCAGCCAAAATATGCCTACTCATATGTTTTGCTGACTTTGTTTCCGGAGGGTTGCTTGCCAGGCGCATGAAGGGTTGTGGCACATCTCCATTCTACTAGTGGGAGGACAGAACCTTTGAACAAGGAAATTACATTTCACTCAGTGCTGTCTTGTGAAACGAGTTACGAGTAGGGGTGGGCGGCCAGCTACGCTCCGTGCACGGAGTGTGCGTAGTGCCGCCTACTCCGCATTTTGCGGAGCTGGCGTAGCCAGGCGGCACTACGCACGCTCCGCAGACGGAGCGTAGCTGGCCGCCACCCGCCTCCCTCCCGCCCTCCCTAAATACTTTCAAATAAAGGAATCAAATAATTTAAAAAGCACTTACCTTGCCCGCCGCTGCCCGCCGCGTCCCCGGGGCTCGTTATCTTCCGTCTTCCGTCTTCTTTACTAATGCGCATGCGCGGGCGGCCGCGCATGCGCATTTTCACGAGAAAATGCGCATGCGCGGCCACCCGCGCATGCGCATTAGTAAAAAAGACGGAAGATAGCGAGCCCCGGGGACGCGGCGGGCAGCGGCGGCAAGGTAAGTGCTTTTTAAATTATTTGATTCCTTTATTTGAAAGTATTTAGGGAGGGCGGGAGGGAGGCGGGTGGCGGGTGGCGGGTGGCGGGGCTGGCGGCCAGTGGTGTTTGCGGAGTGGGGCTACGCGGAGTGCGGAGGTGGGCGTAGTTTCTCGCCCACTTCGCGTAGCTCCGCGAAGCCCCACTCCGCCAACTCCGCCCAGGGTTAGTTACGAGGTTGGATGCTTTGCCCCCTGAGGATGGAGGCGGAATGAACTACCGTTTGACACAAGGGTCAGATTTATGGTGTGTGTGGTCGGGACCACGGGAACGGGGCAGCGGTTTATGCCTCGCCTTCTGAAGCACAGAAGCCTATTTTTTCTTTGATGAAAAACTCTGTCCAAACAGTGGCTTAATATGTGGGTTTCTCAGAATAATAAACTCCCATTTAACTAAGCGGGAGTCCACAGTCCGAAATTAACTCTTTTGAAGAGTCGCTGTGTTTGCCGGCACGCAGCACGGCTCGTCCAAGAAACCCTGGGGACCTCATAAGATATACATATGCACAGCAGAGAGAGTTACTCATACTAAGTACACGTTGATTCCCAGCAACCAATTACGATGACACGAAGATATTTTCAGTGATAACGTTAGTTATTGTCACTCGTCATAACCTCAAGGATACGTCATTAAGACCATTCACATTAATGACTGTGGCATCTACATCTCACAAGGTCACTTCGCGCGCACTAACTGCTGGCGTTTCTTGTCACTTATCATCCACAACAAGCATTTGCAATGCAATAGGTCTCACATTTACTCGAGTTTGAGTTTTTGAGATTGCAAACAATAATGCCTTTTATTTTTGTTTTTGTTTTAAAAAACTCTAAAAAACACAGATATTCAACATTTATAATTAAATGAAGTAACTATAACTCACACTCTCACCATGCATAGCGTTTTCATCAACGATATCATTTCAGATATCAAACGTGAGGCTGTCAATGTCATAGAAAATGTTATGATTGACATAATATGTGAGGTCATGCGCAGTGCATGGCGAGGGCACAAGTTAGAGTTATTTGTACCTGTTCTTTTTGCATGTCTAGGGAAAACAACCAACTTTGCTTCAACTAAGAATAAACCTTCTACCATGCATCAACTTATATGGTGGTTTTCCTGTGATTCTCTTAGGTGTAGTATGATAGGCTCCCACCAATTTTGTAAAAACCAATGATGGTCATGCTCCCACCACGAACCCCGATATTTCTTTCCCGTCAGCCATATTCACATTCCTTTAGGGTTTAATAACCCTGCTACTTTTGCTGAGACATAACTACAGAGGGATGAACCAGAATGACAGCAGAGAAATGTATAAGTGGGAGCTGCAAAGATTAAGGCTACTGCGAGTGCTGAGATTAACGCTGTGCTGACGCATCAAGAGGGACATCACGTGCTACGTACGCCACTACTAGATGGGGCAACTCTACACAGTCGCCTGATAAGCAACTTGAGAAGACCAACTTGGCTGGGGCCAACTCCATGTTGTATCCAAGAGGGACATAGGAGATCATAAAGAGCAAGGTGAGGCCTAAACATGGGAACATGCCGCCGGAGAGGGGGAGAGGAACAGGCCACTGCAGGGACTGGAACAGATGAGCCAGATGCTGCTGACTAATCAATACATGTAGGCATCTGGATAAAGTATTAGCAGCCATCGTGGATACAAAAGTCACTTTGCAACAGGACATAGGGGCCATGTCTGTGAGACTGGGCCTCCTGCAAGTGAAACACCATAAACGAGTAAATAGAATGAAATGCAGTAGTAGAGCTAAAACCAGAACAAGCAGACTCGTCCAGCAAACTTGATGACTTGAATGCCAGTGTCAACACTCAAGCAACGTGCTGAAGATGAAGAAGGCCGAACTGTTTCAATAATATTCAAGTGGTGGGTGTCCGAAAACCACTGGGAAAATCACTGGGAAAACGATGGATTTAGGCCCAGATCCTTGTACTGGGTTGAATGTATGACATTGTTCTACATTCTGTCCATCAACTGTGTTTTTTGCAATTTTTACCCCGAGTGTGCTGGGTATACTCAGACGTGAGTCCCAGGCTCTCCACACCACTGGAGTCAAGCTATCCAGGCTGATGAAGGCTGATAGCCAGAAACAGGTCCTTGGATGCTTGATTCCGGTCGGGGAAAGACATGGCTTGGTAGTTCGGACTGGACTGTTCCCATGAGGCACAGGGTCAGAGCTGATTTGCATATAGCCAGTGTCTAACCCAGGGTGGTGTGGAGTGCAAAAAAACGATGGATTTAGGCCCAGATCCTTGTACTGGGTTGAATGTATAACATTGTTCTACATTCTGTCCATCAACTGTGTTTTTTGCAATTTTCACCCCGAGTGTGCTGGGTATACTCAGACGTGAGTCCCAGGCTCTCCACACCACTGGAGTCAAGCTATCCAGGCTGATAGCCAGAAACCAGTCCTTGGATGCTTGATTCCGGTCTGGGAAAGACATGGCTTGGTAGTTCGGACTGGACTGTTCCCATGAGGCACAGGGTCAGAGCTGATTTGCATATAGCCAGTGTCTAACCCAGGGTGGTGTGGAGTGCAAAAGAACGATGGATTTAGGCCCAGATCCTTGTACTGGGTTGAATGTATGACATTGTTCTACATTCTGTCCATCAACTGTGTTTTTTGCAATTTTCACCCCGAGTGTGCTGGGTATACTCAGACGTGAGTCCCAGGCTCTCCACACCACTGGAGTCAAGCTATCCAGGCTGATGAAGGCTGATAGCCAGAAACCGGTCCTTGGATGCTTGATTCCGGTCTGGGAAAGACATGGCTTGGTAGTTCGGACTGGACTGTTCCCATGAGGCACAGGGTCAGAGCTGATTTGCATATAGCCAGTGTCTAACCCAGGGTGGTGTGGAGGGCAAAAAATCGATGGATTTAGGCCCAGATCCTTGTACTGGGTTGAATGTATGACATTGTTCTACATTCTGTCCATCAACTGTGTTTTTTGCAATTTTCACCCCGAGTGTGCTGGGTATACTCAGACGTGAGTCCCAGGCTCTCCACACCACTGGAGTCAAGCTATCCAGGCTGATGAAGGCTGATAGCCAGAAACCGGTCCTTGGATGCTTGATTCCGGTCTGGGAAAGACATGGCTTGGTAGTTCGGACTGGACTGTTCCCATGAGGCACAGGGTCAGAGCTGATTTGCATATAGCCAGTGTCTAACCCAGGGTGGCGTGGAGTGCAAAAAAACGATGGATTTAGGCCCAGATCCTTGTACTGGGTTGATTGCATGACATTGTTCTACATTCTGTCCATCAACTGTGTTTTTTGCAATTTTCACCCCGAGTGTGCTAGGTATACTCAGACGTGAGTCCCATGCTCTCCACACCACTGGAGTCAAGCTATCCAGGCTGATGAAGGCTGATAGCCAGAAACCGGTCCTTGGATGCTTGATTCCGGTCTGGGAAAGACATGGCTTGGTAGTTCGGACTGGACTGTTCCCATGAGGCACAGATTCAGAGCTGATTTGCATATAGCCAGTGTCTAACCCAGGGTGGTGTGGAGTGCAAAAAAACGATGGATTTAGGCCCAGATCCTTGTACTGGGTTGAATGTATGACATTGTTCTACATTCTGTACATCAACTGTGTTTTTTACAATTTTCACCCCGAGTGTGCTTGGTATACTCAGACGTGAGTCCCAGGCTCTCCACATCACTGGAGTCAAGCTATCCAGGCTGATGAAGGCTGATAGCTAGAAACCGGTCCTTGGATGCTTGATTCCGGTCTGGGAAAGACATGGCTTGGTAGTTCGGACTGGACTGTTCCCATGAGGCACAGGGTCAGAGCTGATTTGCATATAGCCAGTGTTTAAACCAGGGTGATGTGGAGTGTAAAAAAACGATGGATTTAGGCCCAGATCCTTGTACTGGGTTGAATGTATGACATTGTTCTACATTCTGTCCATCAACTGTGTTTTTTGCAATTTTCACCCCGAGTGTGCTGGGTATACTCAGACGTGAGTCCCAGGCTCTCCACACCACTGGAGTCAAGCTATCCAGGCTGATGAAGGCTGATAGCCAGAAACCGGTCCTTAGATGCTTGATTCCGGTCTGGGAAAGACATGGCTTGGTAGTTCGGACTGGACTGTTCCCATGAGGCACAGGGTCAGAGCTGATTTGCATATAGCCAGTGTCTAACCCAGGGTGGTGTGGAGTGCAAAAAACCATGGATTTAGACCCAGATCCTTGTACTGGGTTGAATGTATGACATTGTTCTACATTCTGTCCAATAACTGTGTTTTTTGCAATTTTCACCCCGAGTGTGCTGGGTATACTCAGACGTGAGTCCCAGGCTCTCCACACCACTGGAGTCAAGCAATCCAGGCTGATGAAGGCTGATAGCCAGAAACCGGTCCTTGGATGCTTGATTCCGGTCTGGGAAAGACATGGCTTGGTAGTTCGGACTGGACTGTTCCCATGAGGCACAGGGTCAGAGCTGATTTGCATATAGCCAGTGTCTAACCCAGGGTGGTGTGGAGTGCAAAAAAACGATGGTTTTAGGCCCAGGTCCTTGTACTGGGTTGAATGTATGACATTGTTCTACATTCTGTCCATCAACTGTGTTTTTTGCACTGAATATTTAGGGCGCACTTTATCTGATCACAACCCACTACTACTGTGTCTTCGCCCTCTGGTTGAACCCACCATGACTACCACATGGCGGCTTAACTATGGCTTTCTTTAAGATATGTGCTTTAAGGATTCTTTACGCACGATGATCTCTGAATAATTCTGGTTTAACCAAGGTACGACCACCACCAGGATAGTGGAGTAGGAGGCATTCAAGGTTGTGGTGAGTGGGCACTGCTTGGGGCAGACAGTGGGGTTACGAAAATAACTGATGGGAGAACTCTCCGCAGTAAAGAACAATTAATATACAGAAGGCAAGAGGGGATTTTGTGCAAGCATAGTGTATTACAATCTCAGGTAACTTGTAGGGTCCTCTAGTCTATGCTCTAAGGGTGAGATACAACCCTTGCCAACAGTTGTAACCACAGACAAACAATGTATGTCTGTTTAAACAAATATAGAAATTCTCCACCTGAGCAATACTCGGGGGATATCTTTAGGATCAGTCAACAATAGAATACTTTTCAATCAAATAACAGTAAATATCAGTGGAAGTATTTTTCAAATTTTTCTTCTTTATTTCTTCATTTTCTTTCAGTCACTCAGTACTAATCTTCCAATATTTTCATAATATATTGTTCATTGCCAATGCCATGCCAACACGTGTTTCGTCCAGCTTTGCAGCCTATGGACTTCGTCAGGGCAGTCTCTCTTTCTATGATCTGTAGATTGGTGAAACCAAAAGGTGCTAAAATATTTTGAATCCTAATTCTTCACGGAATCAGTCCTTCCAATATTAATGTGCTTCAAGATAATATTATTTGTGTGTGGCAGTAGACCGCGTCCTCAGCTTTAATTAGTGGCCACCGGAACGAGCACTTCCATACGTCCGATATAGGCAGTAGCCTTTAAATATATCTCCGCTATGATTAGTTTCCACCGGAGCGGGCGCTTCCACATATCAGATTAGAGGTAGTAGCCTCTAAATATATACTTAGATTAAAGGTTCACCAGAGCGGGCGCATCCACATGTAAGATAGGGGGTATAGACTTCTAAATATATCCAGTAAAAAGTTTAGAATATCGGCATCTGGGAGTCTTTCAGTCTTGGCGTCTAGCGTAAAGAACAGCCTACACGATCAGGGCTTAGACCGTCGGCGGCCACTGAGACACATAAGCAGTTGGAAGGTATGATAGGGGAGTTGAACAGGGCACTGGAGCATCTGCTGTGCTTAGATCTGCGCGAATACCAGTCACAAGTCCATGAGAAGGGGGGCAGGGCAGGTAGGTTACTTGCATGGCTATCTGCCTCGAATCTAGGGGATCACTTATTACACAGATCACAACTGCGTACTGTACTCCCCCAGGGCCATAAATAGGGCATTTAGGGCCAGATGTAGGTAGCCTAATACCGGTCGGTAACGGCCGAAAATACCGAATTTTGGCCGTTACCGACCGGTATTAGGCTTTTCTGATGTAGGGACCTAATCTAAGGATTCGGTAATTTAAGAAATCAGTAAATTATGGAATTCTTATATACCGATTCGGTAAATAACCGAATTCTTAAAGTAGGGAGCACTTAAATGAGTGCTTTTCCCATGTTAGGATTCTTTATTTACTACCAACTACAAATTGGTGGTAAATAACGAAAACCCCCCAAAAAAACAATTTCATGCAAATTATTTCAGTGCCATGTGGCAGAGACACATGCCCTTAGTGGAGTACCGGGTTTTTATGGACCCGGCGGGGCCAGGGAACACACCTGAAAACTCCGAGTCCTTCCTGTTTCAGACTACAGAAACACAGAGTCTTCTAGGTGAAGTCAAAGATCGTATTTATTGGCTGCAGCCAGTAACAGGTATCCTAGAAGTACAACGGCATGTATGTTCTCAGGAGACTGCTCAAAATTACATAGCCAGTCTTCGTCTTTTATACAAAATAATAAGCTTCAGGCAAACATTCCTTATTTTACAGTTGCCCATACACATATTTCCACTACAAAGAAAAAGCAGAGTCATGATGACAAGCACATATTTTAGTTCGTCCAGCCCATAATTGATTACCCGGCAAGGCCCAGTATTTTCATCAGATATCGACGGACCCCCAATAAAATCGGAAACCTCCTCCTCATAAAACGAGTCATAAAGCAGGAAACAGGGACAGGTGTGTGTAAGATTAGGCATGGTTTGTGTGTGATGAAAGGTTTATGATATGTTGTGCCGTGATACTAATCTCGCTCGGCCACTGGGAAAGGACCTGGCCGAACAGGTTTGGCTTCAGGCAGTGGAGTCAGCTTGCCCAGGTCACAGAAGAGTCAGTTAAGGTGTACGTGTCCTTCGGACCAGGTTTTGGCTTTCAGTCATTTGGCTATGTGAGGGCAATCACAAAATGGATGCCGTTCACAAAATGGAACCCGAGGGTTCGGAACGGAAATGCTGACTTCAGGGTGATTTCGTCACTCGATCGTGACGGAAATGCTTGTGTATGATGCTTAAATCATTACCGGTTCGCTGATACCAAAATCGTCATGGGGCAACGATGTTTATGACACAGGTCCAGAATTTTCAGTACCACAGACCCTCCTTTTGCCCTAACATAGGCAAGACAACCACTACTCATGCTAATCTGAGTCCAGGTCTGTGTTCACAAAGTCATTGAGATGTTGCTGTAGCATCATCCTATTACTTAGCTTGTTTCTTGATACAGGTTTCCTTACACACGATGTAGCACAGAGGCCACATATTGCAGGAGCACACTGTACACACAGACAGAACAGGAAAAGAATGGCTAAGATCATCCCAATGACTATCAGAATCTTCCATCCCCAGGCCGATATCAGTTCCCAGAACCACCCCATTAGTGACCAGTCTCCTTTATCCACGTGAATAGTTTAGGAGATTTTATGCAATTTGGAGATGGCCTGGTATACTGTCGGAGCGTTATCTGGGATGAAAATGCAGCAACTTGATTGGATAACTTTACATACCCCACCTCGGTCTGCAAGTATGACGTCTAAGGCGACCCTGTTCTGAAGTGTCATGAGGCGGTCCGACTGGAGCTCCGCAGTCAAGTTACTAAGGGCACCGGTAGTTTCAACTATGGTAGATTCGACTACCCTTGTCAATTGGCAGATGTTCCTGCTGTTCACCATAGGCCCCCAAATCGGCAGAAAACCTTTTATGAAGTCTCCAAACTCTTGACCCGTAATGTCGTCTTTACTCACGACACCTCTAACTATCCTTGTCCTATGGTAATCTGCCGCGGCCGTGTAGGTGGGAGGCAACAGGAACGAAATGAAACATGTGCCCGAGAAGTCAGGGGGCAACCATGTATATGCTCTATCGTGGCAGATGAAGTAGGTACCCTTAGTTGCTAGGAATGGAGGAGAGGTCTGAGACGAAAAGACATAAGTTTCAGTACAGACACTCTTCCCTAACTGAGCTCTGGGGTTCTTGCCATTTCCCTGCAGACATAGGTGACCCTGATGGGGTACGATCCAGATTGGAGAGGATCTCTTTGCTAGCATGTTTTCACTCAAGGTAACTCCATACTCCATTGTGTTCCATCTATTGTAAGCCTTCAGCTCATCTCAGGGAATCGTTCTATACGTGTCAATATCTCTGCTCATATTTGTGATTCCCACCACCAATGCCTTGTTGCTTGAGTTACTTCTCGTGGAACGTGGTGGATATGGTTCGATGGCAAATAGGAACATCGTTTGGAATGCCCATAAAGAACCATAGTAGCTAAGTGGCAAGACAAAGTATGGGATACCTTTATCTGTGGTATGTGGCATAAGTCCACACACCCAACAATTAGTCGTGTTCATTACTAACTGGTGTTGGTGTAAAAGCTGAACGAATGAATTATTTACAAACTCCAATCTTCTAGCAGACTCGTGTTCAGGCAGAGGGTAAAAAGAATGTGGGGAAACAGGAGGAGGAGGTGTGAGCTGTGTAGTGTGTGCAAATGTCACTTGAAAAGTGAATAAAACATAACCTATTAAAAACGTAATTACACTAAACAACATAAAAATGCATATTATCAAAAATCGCGTTCTTGTCATCACTGTGCACATTCTGGTCTTAAAGTTCATCGATCTGGCAGGTCTCTCCGTCTTGAAAAACTCCATCCTCTATAATTGCTGCCCGCGGCGGTAGGGTGTTCTATGCTAAGGAATGCTTCTGTCAGTCCAGGGCAACTCCCTTAGACCAACCAGAACCGTCGACCTAACGTCTTCGGCTGCACCCCAAAGACTTGGGCAACCACGACCCTAGCAGCAGAATCCGGATGGCGGTTCGAAAAACAAAAATAAGCAAGTTTCTCAGAGGAGAGAGAGCTGCACCTTTTTAAAAATGGAAGAAAAAACAATTGTTTTATTTGTCCATAGTCATAGTTCTCGGCCTCAAATGGTAACGTGTTCTTCCAGGTGTTGTCTGGTCCTGGAACAAAAGTTCAGGTTCTGTAGTGCCCAATCGCATTGACGGTGGCACAGATCCTTGCAGGATGTCGTCACTCTCGCGCACAGAGTTTGTTCCTTTTACCTGTGCATCACTAAAGAGCAATAAGCGAGGCAAAGTTTCAGTCTCAGAGTCAGCAATCCCCTCCTGGACCCACCGGTCGTGAGGCAGAGGTAAAGGGACCCTCTTGCAATGGGTCCCGTGGATCCAGTGTTTCTTTCCTCCTACTCGGACAGCTGATCTTGTGGAGAGAAGTATTAGGTGGGGACCGGTCCAGCGGGGCTCATCATTCTTTGTCCACTGAAAATTCTTTATGAGCACGTAGGTTCCAGGATCGATAGGGTGTCCTGGAGCTTCAGTAGCTTGAGGTAGAGTATCATGTACCTGTTGGTGTAAAACACGCAATTTAGCCGTCAATTCGTACAAATAATTAAGCAGTACAGGGTGCTCTAACTCGCTGAGTTTTGTGGTCCTTGGCACTCCCCAGATGTTGGCAGGACGTCCGAACACTATTTCATAGGGGCAAAGTCCCACTCTTGAGTGTACAGTCATTCTTGTTGATAGGAGTGCCAAGGGCAGAGCATCAGGCCATTTCAGACCAGTGCTCGCTTGGATTTTGGCCAGTTTCAGTTTTAGGGTGCCGTTATAGCATTCTACTAATCCAGCTGATTGGGGGTGATTTGCAGCGTGGAACTTTTGATGAATGCCTAGCCCTTCACATACTTTCTTCATCACTCGACCCACAAATTCACTCCCATTATCACTCCAGACCATTCTCGGCATTCCGAATCTAGGGAAGAATTCTTTGACAAGGGCTTTAGCTGTCGATAAGGCACTATTGTCTTTCAGGGGGTATGCTTCTATCCATCTTGAAAAGGCGCAAACAACAACGAGTATGTATTTCAGATTGTTGCACCTCTCCATGTGGATGAAATCTAGCTACAAAACCTCGAACGGGTACGTAGGAGAAGCAAAATGACCAGCTGGAGTTGGGGTTCCCCTACCAGGATTGTATTTCAGACACACCATACAGTTCTTGACTGTATTCTCTGCATACTTAGGGATTCTAGTGTTTTGCCATACTGGAGCCCGTAGCTTGCAAATCCCTTTCACACTGATGTGTGCCATTCCATGCGCCATTGTAACCACTGCAGGCACGTACGCATCGGGTAGCAACCAACGCTGATGCTCTGACAATTCGACCCAACAACCATTCGCATCCAATTTACCCATGCTTTCTCTCCACACCTTCAGTTCTTTCTCTGTAGCTTCAGCATGGATGGACTTCACACTCTCAATCGTATCTTCACACATACCAACGTCACCAATCCATCGTGCAGGGCCTGCAACATACATTCGACTCATCACATTCCTTGCAGTTTCTTTCGCAACTTTATCCGCAAACGCATTTCCACGACCAACATCATCTGTCACCTTTTTGTGTACACTGCATTTCACGATCACAACTTGTAACGGCAAGGTCAGTGACTCAAGAAGCTCATTCACCAACTGACCATGCTGGATCTTAGCACCATGCGAAGTCAGGAACCCTCGTTCACGCCACAAACGTCCAAAACTATGAGCAACACCAAAGGCATACATGCTGTCAGTATATATGGTCACTTTCATTCCTTTCGATAGAACACATGCTCTTGTGAGTGCAATCAACTCTGCTGCTTGCGCTGAGTTATGTGGGAAGCGTGCAGCTTCGACAATCGTATGCAAAGTCGTAACAGCATATGCTGCGGTTGTGTCACCATTCGGAAGTTTGAAACACGAACCATCAACCCACAAAGTACCCTCACATTCAGTGAGAGGAGTGTCCCTAAGATCTACTCTCCCTTTCGTTTCTTCTTCTGTCCTAAAGAAACAGTCATGCTGCTTTTCAGCGTCCTCTGTATCAACTGGAATCGGCAATAACGTGACTGGGTTTAATGCGCTGCATCTTTTAATGTGGACATGACTTGCTAATAAGGTTAACTCATAACCTGACAATCGAGCACTAGTTAAGTGCTGTGTCTTGGTTCTATTTAACAAAATGTCTACCGCATGCGGGACCATTATGATCAACATGTTATTCATCACTAACCCAGCAGACTGTCGGATAGAAACAGCTGCTGCCTCTGTGGCTCTCAAGCAACTCGGCAGTGCCCTAGCTACCGGATCCAAAGTTGACGAGAAATACGCGCATGGACGTTGCTTGTCCCCAAAAGACTGTGTCAAAACTGATAATGCACAACCTTCCTTCTCATGGACATACAGTGTAAAGGGCCTACTGTAGTCGGGGGTACCCAACACAGGAGCCGAACACAATGCATCACGCAATTCGGAAAAACTTCTCTGACACTCATCAGACCACGGAATGGGATTCGGTGTATCTTTATTTATTGCCACCAAAGGTTTGGCCAATAAGGAAAAATTTGGTATCCACTGCCTACAATATGACGTAATGCCCAAAAATGCACGCACTTCTCTCTGTGTCCTAGGTACACTCAATTTTGCAATTGCCTGAATTCTTTCTGGGGTCAGTTTCCTTCCCTCCTTCGATAAGAGGTGACCTAAGTAGGTCACTTCTTGTCGACAATATTGTAACTTCGAGAGAGAGACTTTGTGATGCAAATCAGACAAATGACTCAACAACGACAAGGTAGTTTCTTTACAAATCTCCTCAGTGTCTGCGGCGACTAACAAATCATCGACGTACTGAATAAGCGTAGCGCCATCGGGTACAACAATCGTATCGAGCTGTGTTTTCAAAGCCTGGCTATATATTGATAGACTTTCACAGTAGCCTTGAGGAGCGCGCTTGAAGCGGAAGCTTCGGCCTCCTAAACTGAAGCCAAAAATATCTCTGCTCTCCTCGGCGATTGGGATGCTGAAGAAAGCGTTCTTTAAGTCAATCACCGAGAACCAAGCCACTGAAGCTGGAATCATTGTCAATAGTGTAGTGATGTCAGGGACAACTGGAAACTGTGGCACAACGATCTTATTCACCTCCCTAAGATCAATCACAAACCTATAAACAGGTGGCTGAGAGGGATCAGTACGTTTCAAAACAGGCAGAACAGGACTATTACAAATGTTGCCTCTCGTCTCTTCAATCACATCCTTATCAATCAGGTCATAGATGATCGCTAACAATGCCTTATCACCTTCTCTAGATATTTTGTACTGGGGAATGCGTGGCATTCTAACATTGGCTTTCAAAGTCACAACATATGGTGATATTTCCAAAAGACCCACATCATTAGGACCAGTAGCCCAAAGAGTATCCGGAAGAGAAGATAATTCTGTCGGGAATTTATCCTTAGATAGATACATTGGAGAAACCACTCTTTTACCTAGTGTGAGTTGTACTCCCGAAGGAGAACAGTACAAAGTCGCATATAATCTTTTCAATAGATCCAATCCCAACAAATTTTCGCCACAACCTGTTGTAAGAATAAGGGGTGCTTCGAATTTACAAGGTCCAACAGAAAGAGACATAGGACTAGAAATCCGGTTCCTAACCGGGGCGCCAGAAAAACCTACTGAAACATTCATTTTGCCAGACAAAGGTGCACCAGGGAGTTTTGAGTGCATAATAGAACTCTTTGTAGCACCAGTATCCAACAGAAAAGGCTCTGACACACCTGATGTAATCACCTCGACATAAGGTCCATTCTGATCTACTGGAACTGAAACAACTCCCTCTCTTTGTCCATGGCTGTCCTAGCAATCATTGCCTATCATATTTTCATCCTCTGCATAGTAGTCATCAGCATAGTACTGAGTCGTCCTACCAGACGCGTTATTCTGTTGGTCAAAACTGTTCATTGAATTCTGTGGTAGAAACGGACGTGCGTTTTGTGGGAACGCATTGCGTCCCCTACCTCTAGGCGCTTGTTGAACTCCGCAGCCTCGCACACTGGTAGCACCATTTGTACGTTGTAACAAAACCGGGCAACTATTCTTAAAATGGCCTTCCTCTTTACAATACGCACACTGATTGGGACCATACAGTAAACGCTGTTGAGAAGACTCGTTTCTTCGCGAGTTTCTCGAATATTGCTGAGGCTGCTGATAATCGCGCTCATTATTAGTGCGGGGTGGATACGCTTGCTGCAGCAGAACTTTAGTTTTTAATTCTTTAGTCTTTTTATCCGCTTTCTCTAACTCATCTTTGCGCCTATTTTCATAGTACTGGGCTGTAGCTAAAATCTGTGCTGATGTTGAGACAGCCCAAGCACTCTCGGAATCCTTTAACTTAGCACACAACTCTGGAAGTAAATTATGCACAAATTTGTGGACGAACAATCTCTGGCCACCTTCTGTAGCCATATCCTGACTGCTGTGATCTGAAAAAGTCTCTTCAAATCGCGTGAAGAAGTCGGACACTGCTTCGTCTTTCTTCTGCTTACATACAGACAACTTATCCCAATTGACACGCAATTCAGGCATTAGAGTCTTCATGTAAGTTATTATTCTACCAAGGAGTTCTGCAATTAAAGGCTGAGGTTTAGCGCCACCAACTTGTCTGTTATATACAGCAGCAATATTAGCCCATGTATCACCTAACTCCTGATCGTGATCGGTGTGGCGAATCTTTCCCCATAAGGGCTGTGGAACCACGTTCCCAAACAACATGTCTATATCGGCTAAGTTCATAATGCAGGAGCTTACAGTCTGTGACAATTCCTTATAATACCCTGCAGGATTTTTACGGGGGTCAGGTAATGTCTGTTTAAGGGCCAAAACTTCAGACCTCTTCCAAGGAACATGTACCCATACACGCTGAAAATGTGGCGGAATGGCTGGATTAGCATTCGCGTCCCCTTCCCTCCAAACCGGTGGAACCTCTCTCATGGGATACTGTTGCGCCTTTTTCCTACCGGAAGCGTCATGCTCAGATAGTGATCGAGAAGTGCCCCCTTTACTCCGATACGATAACAATGTTGTGTTAAATAAAATTACTGTATCATTTTTCCATACAATTATAAGTCAAAAGGATAGCTCAATTAATGAGAGGCAGAGTCCGTGGAATCTGAGTCATATGGGCTTTAATGAAATACCTCGAGGTATTGGACATCGAGTTCCATCACCCCTAAGGCTCAGGAAGGGATATTCCACATTTTATTAACATCACACATTATATATAGTAAAACAGTATACTTGAATCGAATACAGTAGGCGTAACAGGTGAAAAGAGAGAGATAAGAACACATGTGCGTAACAGGAGGCGTGTAAGAAGGCGTACACATGGGCGTGCACTTGACATGTCAGAGAAACGTCACATGGAACGTCACAAGTGGGTGGATGCTTAGTGAAAGTTTTGCAGAGTCAGCAGAAACTCTTGACCTAGATGCGCGCGCAACTGAGCATGGCGTGTAACTGGGGAGAGCTGGGGGCTTTGACTTTTGCACGAGTAGAGGAGACTAATGTCTGGGGTGTCAGAACGACCTACACCTATAGCATATCTGGTATCTCATGTTTGGAGGATGTAGTGTCTGAAGTAAAAGGTCTCTCGGGCAGAGGCCGTTCACCACTAGTGCGTGCATATGAATCTTCATGTAGAGTGCGGGGGCCATGGGCCTACCATGGTAACGGGAGCAGTAAATTACTTGCATGGAGACAGGACGGCAGGGCCCTTTGCACTGCAGCCGGGAATATGTTTACCTATTTCATTAGACTGGAATGTGTTTTCGCGGAGGCTGAACAGATAACTGTAGGCAAAATAACGTTTTGGCAGGCAAGCAGGCCGAACCGGGCACCGCTCGTCTGTGCAGGATGTAAGGTAGAGGTCAGGGATGCATACCTAAACTGCAGCTTTCAGAGGCAGAAAAGAACTCGGAGCCTCGTTAAGGGCCTGGCTCGACTGGGCCAGGAAACATGGAGAAAACGTGTGCTTTACTCGAAAGTGTACCATGTAAAGACGTTGGCACCATAGGCCTACAAGCCTAATTAACGTGATTTTCTTGGGGAACTGTATAACTGACATGTTAACGTTGGACGCAAATGCATATGCGACTTTCTAGCATGCACGGAAAAGGAATTACATGACATACATGGAACACGTGTGTTTGAATGGGGTGCGAGTTGGGGACACTTGAGCTACCTGAAAATTTCTATTGCCTCATTCCCTCCTTGGCCCCTACTTCACCCTTTAGGATATGTCTATATTCATGAGACCATCTATCTGTTCATATAACATCATTTGCTCTTCTTTCTTCATTCGGGAACGGGAACTTGGACGGGGAATACAAGCTGTGGCGCACAAGCCGCAAATCGCTGGCCCACATTGCAAACAGAGACAACAACTGAATAGAATAAGTAGTATGGTTCCTAGGAATGATAGCAATTTCCATCCCCAGGCGGACATCACACTCCAGAGCCAACCGGACCAAGTCCAGGTGCCTGGATTCTGGTGAATCAGGTGAGCAATTTCGTGAAGCCTTGTTATGGCCTTATACACGGATGGCGCGTTATTAGGAATGAAAACACAACAACTGGATCCGATCACTCTACAAGCCCCGCCCCTGTCGGCCAGGATGACGTCAAGGACAAGGCGATTTCGAAGAACTACAAGTCTCATAGCAGATTGTTCTTCGGTCAGGTTACCTAAAGCAGAGGTAGTTTCGTTCACTACCGCTTCCAGGGTTCTAGTCAATTTGCGTATCAATTTACTATTTTGAACAGGACCTACAAAGAAAAAGAATCCTTTATTGAAATCTGTATATTGTTCCCACGTTGTCTCAGTCTGATCGACAATTGGGGTCTTGATCTCCCTTCTATGTCTTACATTCACAAGGCGTGAATTTCGATGATAATCAGGCGGGGCTAGAAACACAGGTGGTAATAGGAACGCAATATAACACGTCCCATCCCAATCAGGGGGCAGATGTACATAAGCTGTCTGACCACAGATAAAATAAGAATGGCGTGAGGCTTTGAAAGTAGACTTTCCTTTATCACTGAATTCGACCACAGTATTACAATCACTGTGTCCTAGATGTACTGAACCATTCTTTCTAACACATAATTCACCTTTCACTGGTAAAACTGTTATAAACGGCAAGTTCGAATTAGTCTCGGACTGGACGTTCAAGATCATAAGATTGAGGGAAAAGTTACCTAATTCATACACTTCATTTTCTAGATCAGTCCCTCTCCTTTGAGGGAGACCGTCTGCGTCTGGGAAACATGCTCTATTCATAACTGTATTCAGATTCCCCCATATCCAATTGCCTTGGGAAACTTGGGACTTACTGTCTAAGGAAGACATTAAAGCAAACCATGCTCCACATGAACCATTATGTGTAAACGGGTAGGGAAAGAGGGGCAGAGCTCCCTTATATTTCTGATAAGGTGGGAGTCGGCCACATACCCAGCAATTCGTGGCATTGCTGGTCTGGTGAGTATGGTGTAACATACGAATGAATGTATTGTTGCGCATTGCTAATCGGTAGGACAATTCATGAGGGGGCAGGTCGCTGAAAGTGTGCTCTACAGGACCATTAGAATCATTAGAAAAAGTATGTACATGTGAATTGAAAGGAGGAAAGAAATCATGTAGCAAGAAGCTTATACATATGATCGAAATGCTCAGAATAAACATGAAAATTAACGTTATAATGCATCGACTATGCAAGTTCTTACAATATTGCTCTCTCTTTTTGATTCGCCTATCTCTCTGACTACTTGGGTCTATCTTATTCATGTCAGAAACCTGTCTAACCGCTTCACCCGAGGGGGACTTAAACAATTAAACGCTGTCTGACTTACTAGACCTCAACTTGGCACGATACTCCTGTTGGGGAGTTTTTTCTATCAGGGGAAGTTTAGAGTCAGTGTCCGAAAGGGGGCAGTCCTTAATCGAAGTCTCTGGACACAGTCCGTGAAATTTTTTAATATGACTGGAGTGTAACCACCCCTTGCGACCTTCCAGCTTTACAGCGGTCCTCGTTGTCATCAACACCAGCTTGGGCTGCTTCCATCTGGGTTCCAGGACTCGATCTGTCGAAATTTCTGATGTAAACATATTCTCCCGGAACGACTTCATGCGGTTTTACTTGGGTGTTGTCCGGGAAGGCAGCCGCAACCTGTGAACGACAAGATTGTAGTGCAGACATCAAGGAAGCTAGGTAATCTGTCAACATATTACTATCGACATCAGTAATCTTTCTGGGCATAGGCGTACCCCACATATTGGGAGGCCGCCCGAAAACTACCTCATAGGGAGATAGTCCGGTTCTGGAATGAGCTACCATGCGCATATAGAAGAGGGCAACTGGCAGGGCTACGATCCAATCTACACCTTTTTCTGCACAGACTTTAGCTAATCGTGTTTTCAGGGTCTGGTTGTGTCTTTCGACCAAACCAGCTGCTTCGGGATGTCGTACACAGTGAAATTTCCACTGGTAACCTAACAGGAGCGATACCTGTTTCATAAGTTCGGACGAGAATGGCTGTCCATTATCTGAGTACACGACACGGGGCAAGCCATATCGTGGGAAAAATTCACGAACCAGCTGCTTGGCAGTGGTCGCGGCAGTGTAATCTGGGACTGGATATGCTTCTGTCCATCTGGAAAGGGCACATACAACTACGAGGACATATTTGAATCCTCTACATCGGTCCATCTGGATATAATCCATCTGAAGGACTTCAAAAGGATGTTCAGGAGGATGAAATCCACCTTGTTCCACGGGAACACCTTTGCCTGGGTTGAACTGACAACAGATCATGCAGGTACGCACTTTCTGTTTTGCTGCTGCTCGTAAATGCTTGTTGAACCATAAATTCTGAATGCTGTCTAACATGGCTTTTTCTCCTAAGTGTGCTGGACTATGTGCTGTGTTAATGATAACTTGAACCATAGAGTCGGGGAGGAACCATGTGGCTCTTCCCTTCGTCATCCATCCCTGATCTGTTTGGATCCCTCCTTGTTCAGTCCATTTCTTTATTTCGTCTAGAGTGGCATGTGTCTGTATGTCGAGTACATCTAGTGTGGGATCCTTCACTGTCATACAATGTGTCTGGGTTGGTACTTCAGTCTTTGTCGGATCTGTCGGTATGTCTGTCTGAGTCTGAGCTGTGAGTTTAGCTGTTCGATCTGCCAGGTCGTTTCCCTGGGAAATAATATCAGTGACTTTCGTATGTGCCTTGCACTTCATGATAGCAATGGATGCAGGTAAGTGTATTGCTTCTAACAGAGCTTGAATAAGGGGACCATGCTGTATCTTGGCTCCATGAGAAGTTAAAAAACCTCTTTCTTGCCAGAGGATACCGAAGTCGTGAACAACTCCGAATGCATACTGTGAATCTGTATATATGTTTACTTTCAGGTTCTTGGCTCGAATGCAGGCTTTGGTCAGAGCGATGAGCTCTGCTGCTTGGGCAGACAGTGTGTCAATACGACGTGTTTCTATGACTTCAGTTTCAGTGGTCACTGCATAGGCGGCCACTAACTCTCCTGTGCTTGTTCTCATACATGAACCATCCACGTAAAGTGTCAGGTCTGGATCGGGCAATGCGATGTCTGTTAAGTCTTGTCTGGGCTTCGTTACAGTATTGATGACTTCTACACAGTCATGTGGTGTCGGGTCAATTGTACTCGAGGGTAACAATGTGGCAGGGTTTAATGTATTGCAACGTCTGATCTCTATGTGTGGCTGAAACAATGTCAATTCGTATCCAGTCAGTCTTGCTATGGTCAAGTGTTGAGTCTGGATTCGGTTCAGAGGAACTTCCACAGAGTGTGGAACTTGTACTGTCAGGGGATGTCCTAACACTATTGAATCGCTTTGTCTGATTGCTAGAGCTGTCGCTGCAACTGATTTGAGGCACGCAGGCAGAGCCTGGGCCACTGGATCCAATGTACTAGAAAAGTAAGCACAAGGCTTGTGTTTTCCTGCTTGATCTTGTGTGAGCACAGATAATGCTGTGCCATCGCGTTCAGTAACAAAAAGTGTAAAAGGCTTGCTATAACATGGTGTCGCTAAAACAGGTGCTTGACATAAGGCTTTCTTTAACTCGTCAAAAGCTTGTGTGTGTTCCTGAGTCCAAGGGAGTACAGTCGAAGTCGCTGCCTCCTGTGTTGTCAACTGTATGAGTGGTTTGGCTAGATATGCATACTGAGGGATCCATTGTCTGCAGTACGAGGTGAGGCCAATAAAGGCCCGTACCTCCTTTTGTGTCTTTGGTTGTGGCAGATGTGCAATTAACTGGATGCGTTCTGGTGTCAGTTGTCTCCTCCATTTGGACAGCAAGTGCCCAAGGTACACCACTTGCTGGGCACAGAATTGTAGCTTCGAAGGGGACACTTTATGCCCCTTTTCGGCCAAGAAACATAAGACAGTCAGTGGCGCGTGCTCGCAGTCACGTTCGGTCCGTGCAGTAATTAACAGGTCATCAACATATTGGAGCAGAGCAGTGTCAGCAGGCATGTGAATACTGTCTAGTTGTCTTTTCAGGGCTTGACTGTAAATACTGGGACTTTCCGTGAATCCTTGAGGTGCACGTGCAAATTTGAAGCATCGGCCATTTAAAGAGAATCCGAAAAGATACTGGCTTTCCGGATGAATGGGAACACTAAAGAAAGCGTTCTTAAGGTCAATTACAGTAAAGAACGCTGCTTCGGAATCAATAGCCGTCAATAAGGAAGATATGTCTGGCACTACTGGGTACTGGGGAATGATACATTTATTCAGTTCGCGAAGATCAATCACCAATCTGTAGACTGGTGGTGCATTTGCGTCAGTTCGTTTAAGAATCGGAATGATTGGAGAATTACATACATTGGAGTCAGTTTCTATAACTACTCCTTGGGCAATCAGTTCGTCAATAATTTTCAGTAAGGCTGCTACAGCCTCGGGGGGCAATTTGTATTGTCGGATTCGGGGTAGTACAACTCCTTGCTTGAGAGTGACACGATAAGGTGTAATGTGCATACAACCTACATCAGTTGGACCTTGTGCCCATAAATGCGCTGGTACATTTTGCAATCTTGGATCAAAATCTCGTAACACATAATGACCTTTGAAGTCACGTAAGAATAATCTCACTCCTTCCGGAGAACAACATATTACAGCTCCTAATGCTTTCAACGTTTTAATACCAAGCAGATTTTCAGGACATGCTTTCGTAAGTAACAAGTCTGTAGTACGGGACAATGGACCAACTTCAAGGGAAACTGGCTTTGACACTTCGTTAACAATAGGCTTTCCTGAAAAACCCAGGGAAACATTCTGTGAGCCTGAGAGGGGTGCCCCTGGAACCTCGTCATGACTGATGGTAGTTCTGCTCGCCCCTGTGTGAATCAAAAATGTTCTGTCTTTCCCTAATACCTGACTATGTACATAGGGACCCTCTTGATCTACAGGAACCTCAATAAGAGGCAAGCCAACCTCCCTCTCTAGGCTGTTTCATGAGTACTGCTGGTAATCGGGGTAATCTGACTGTGCATACTGGTACATTTGTTGCGTGACATGTTGCGTGGCAGCAATAGGCTGGGGTTGAGGTTGGGGTACAGCTACTGTCTGTGGTGCTTGCTGTGGTGGTTGCGTATTCTGTGGAATATGTTGTGGAACATGTTCTTGTCTAGGAGGACGCGGTCTTTCTTTCGTCCTGCCGGTAGCAATATTGTGTTTCAAAACCAAACATTCATTTATATAGTGACCTGGCTGTTTACAGTAGTTGCAATTCCCTTTAACAGGAGCTGCAGAATGACCTGGAGGTGCTATACCCTTTTTCTGACCGTCTGCTGGAACAGACTGAGCTACTAGTACTTTCATTTTCGTATCTTTCATACGTCTCTGTTCATGATCATGTTCCTCTCTAATTCGGTTCTGGTGGTACTGTAACATTTGCAACATTTGAGAAGGGGTATTTGCTTGCCATGTGCTCTCGACTTTCAGGACTCTATTCTTAACTTGGGGTAAGGAATTCTCGACTAATTTGGTCACAAAAAGATGTGGATATGATTCACTACTTGTTTTTAGGCCGCTATTAATAATAAAACATTTCTCAAATCTGGAATAAAAATCACTAGTATCCTCGTCTTGTTTCTGTTTGCAGGCTGAGATTGCATCCCAGTCTTCCTTTTTAACCGCCAATAACCTCGGCAAAACCTGTACTAATAATCCTGGTAATGCTTTAGTTTTGGTCCCAAGACCAGTACCTGGAATACGTGTATTTTCTTCGTCTTCTAATTCAGTCCAGATAATCTTTTTATCTCCCACCTCCCATTCTTTTTCTTTAAGTTTCTCGTAAATACCGGCTGGCAACAGTACTTTTAACATTTTAAGAATATCGGGATATGTGTAATCTCCCATGAGTAACATGTCTTTTAATTCACGGTGAAACCCTGCTGGATCTTTATCATGACAAGGCACTATTTTCTTCATTTCCAATAATTCCATTTTGCTTAAGGGTGTGTATATGAATACACGTTGAAGCGCACCCCCTGTAGTCTGGACGGGATGAACTTCTCGTAAGGGATTCTGTCTGTCTATGTAAAAGGGTTTCCTTACTGGGGGTGGAACAGGAACAAAATGTGGAGTCAGAAATGTTCTGTATTTATGACGTTGTTCAAGAATCACATTAATTAAATCGGTACCTAGGCCTCTCCATCTCTTCAGGAGTAACTCGTCCAATATATTATATAGGGGACCTGGATCAGAATGCTGACTCTCATATAGCATAATGAGATGCTGGATCATGTACATACCAGCCAAACGCTGTTCAGTTGGAGAAAGACTCAAAAATGTTTGCGCTACTGAATCATCTTTATATACACTGTTATTATCGGCCCACTGTACTGCGGACCGTGCTAGTTCCTGTTCACACATGGTGCTAAGTTCACTGTAACCAATTCGTTGTTTCAGTACTTTATCAGTGGCTTGGAATAAATGCTCAAGAGAACATTGTTCTGGTATGGGAGAAAGAAAACGTTTCTTGTTTTCTGGGCGTATGGGTCTGTCAAAAGGTCTTGCTCTACCTACTTACGCTATCATTTCTTGGTGTTCTTCTGTCTCTTCTAACTCGTCCTCTTCCCCGGTTTCATTCTCTTTCTCGGTTCCCCTAGCTTCTTTTTCCTTTTCGTGTATTATTACTATTTCTTTGCGGATCTTTCTGTACATGGCTTCTATGCAATTTTGTTTATCATGTTTACCATCAGCTATGTTGTTACTCCAATTTATCAGTATGTCCATCTCTTCTTGGCTTGTACCTGGCCGATCTCGTTCCCTTATCAAACAATTTATCAGAAACCGTAAGATCATTTTTTGTGTCTCAACCTTTTGATGTGCCATGGCCTCACGAATGCATTCAGGTCTCTCCCCTGTTCTAATAAAATGATATATATTGTCTAGATAGTTAGTCATTTCCGGTAAAAGAGTCAGATAGTTCGTAACACGTCGTAAACGTATCGAAAATAACATCATCTCTTCTTCGCCAGGTACTGAGTCATATCTACAATCGGTAAGGTACTTTTTAAGGGATTGAAAAGTCGCTGCTTTGGGTGTCGCTGTAATGCTAACTCTCTGAGCGTCGTTCGTTTTACTTGTGGCGGGGTGCGAAGGTGACCTCCTACGGCGCCTCCTGTAGCGGAAGCGAGGGCATGAACTGGCTGGGTTGAAGCTGCTGGTGTCATAGCGGGTATAGGTGGCATATGTAATGGAGGTGGACTCTGGGTTGCAGCTGTCCCGAAAGGATTATGGGGACCAGTAGTTGGGGGAACAGTAACAGTAGCGGCAGCAGTAGCAGTAGGGGAAGTGACAACAGGCGCGGGAAGCGCGTCTTGGGAACGTGGAGGGGTTGTGGCTTGAACAGGCTGAGCAGACTGCTGTACATTGTTAACGGGTGGTACGGGTACATTAGTATAGGCTGGAGCAACATCATCTAAATAGGAAGAAAGAAAAATGTCTGCTGCGGTTTGTTTATGACGGAGTTTAGTCGGGACCAATGGTGGTGGCAAGTTACGTGATACTTCCGGGGTCGCCTTGGGCAGGCCCTCGGCAAGAACTGGATACAGTCCTGTAATAAGGGCATTTCTTTGTCTGTCTTGTTGTTCTATTCTGGCTCATTCTCCTTCTTCTAGGAACTCTTTTTCTCTAGCTTTTTCGGATTCTTCTCTACTTCTCTCTGCTTTCCTGATTTCTTTTTCTGTTCTTCTATGGGCTTCTTTACGCCATAATTCTATGGCATCTTTCTTGGATTGTCTGGCTTTCTTTTTCCATAATGCTTCTTCTACTCTCATGATGCAATTAGCATCCCATGTCCCTGAGACAGGCCATCTATACTTCTCTTCCAGACCCTTGGTGTAGTCCGCCCACAAATCTAGGTACAGTATGGCATCTAAGCCATGCTTATTGTACATAAAATGTCCAGGAGTGTCCCTAGGTGGGACGGGAACTGCTTCTTCGAGTATCCCTTTCCTAGTTCCTATCTGACGTAATTTCGAGAACAGTGGCATATTGAGACTGATTTGAACGTGAACACAATAAACACAGTAATGAATTGCAAACAATCATTCATACCACGACATGAAACACATTAAAACATTTTCGAACAGTTACTACCTGGTACAGGAAAACACAACACTGCTAGAATACAGATTTACTAGATGCACTGCTAGAACAGTACAGACATACCGGTCCCATAAAGAGACACGTCTTACCGTATTTACCTAAGTAAACACGTCTGGACCAGGCCTGTGTACCCAGACCTGTCTTGACCGGGCACAAATTAATGAACCCGTCTAGATGCGTTCCCAATAACGGTACTCAACGGGAAGCAGAAACTGAAGGCCTCGGAAACCCAGACTGGACTGGACTGCGTCAGGCTACGATTACTCCTACGCATGCGCTTCGGAACAGGTGGGCCTCTGGATACCTCGGACCTTGCTCTCTAGACTCGGGGCTCTGGTCGGGATCCTCCGCATTCCTCACTGCCTCGTCCCTGGATGTCGGGTCGCAGTCACCGTCTCCTCCGTAGGCCTGAGGGAGATTAGCAGGAAAACCCGCAGGAGTGCACTGGTTCCGTCACAGCTGTAGAAGGGGTCAAGGCCTGCGGTACATCGCCGGCGAGTGGGGAAGGGAGGGGTTCCTGTTCGGGCGCCAAATTATGTGGTAAATAAAATTACCGTTTCATTTTTCCATACAATTATAAGTCAAAAGGATAGCTCAATTAATGAGAGGCAGAGTCCGTGGAATCTGAGTCATATGGGCTTTAATGAAATACCTCGAGGTATTGGACATCGAGTTCCATCACCACTAAGGCTCAGGAAGGGATATTCCACATTTTATTAACATCACACATTATATATAGTAAAACAGTATACTTGAATCGAATACAGTAGGCGTAACAGGTGAAAAGAGAGAGATAAGAACACATGTGCGTAACAGGAGGTGTGTAAGAAGGCGTACACATGGGCGTGCACTTGACATGTCAGAGAAACGTCACATGGAACGTCACAAGTGGGTGGATGCTTAGTGAAAGTTTTGCAGAGTCGGCAGAAACTCTTGACCTAGATGCACGCGCAACTGAGCATGGCGTGTAACTGGGGAGAGCTGGGGGCTTTGACTTTTGCACGAGTAGAGGAGACTAATGTCTGGGGTGTCAGAACGACCTGCACCTATAGCATATCTGGTATCTCATGTTTGGAGGATGTAGTGTCTGAAGTAAAAGGTCTCTCGGGCAGAGGCCGTTCACCACTAGTGCGTGCATATGAATCTTCATGTAGAGTGCGGGGGCCATGGGCCTACCATGGTAACGGGAGCAGTAAATTACTTGCATGGAGACAGGACGGCAGGGCCCTTTGCACTGCAGCCGGGAATATGTTTACCTATTTCACTAGACTGGAATGTGTTTTCGCGGAGGCTGAACAGATAACTGTAGGCAAAATAACGTTTTGGCAGGCAAGCAGACCGAACCGGGCACCGCTCGTCTGTGCAGGATGTAAGGTAGAGGTCAGGGATGCATACCTAAACTGCAGCTTTCAGAGGCAGAAAAGAACTCGGAGCCTCGTTAAGGGCCTGGCTCGACTGGGCCAGGAAACATGGAGAAAACGTGTGCTTTACTCGAAAGTGTACCATGTAAAGACATTGGCACCATAGGCCTAGAAGCCTAATTAACATGATTTTCTTGGGGAACTGTATAACTGACATGTTAACGTTGGACGCAAATGCATATGCGACTTTCTAGCATGCACGGAAAAGGAATTACATGACATACATGGAACACGTGTGTTTGAATGGGGTGCGAGTTGGGGACACTTGAGCTACCTGAAAATTTCTATTACCTCAATGTCGCAACCGCTCTTTCAACATCGGTGCCTACAATCATGCCCTCCGAGAACTTGAACCGCACACGGCACAATTCAGACAGGTTGTGTTCTGGGTCATTTCCCTCCAGATCTTTATGGAGAAATACACACCTTTGCTCAAAAACATATCTCTGCTTCGATGGTTCCAATTGACGGAAGACTTCCATGATAGACTCTTCATCATATCTTGCAGTATCGACAACCCATTTACGCGCTAACTTATTCAGTAATTCTCTCTCTTGGTAGTCAGGCCGTTGACTTCGCAACTGTCTTCGTTCTGTGCTAGGGGTCGTATTAGGCGACCCAAAGAAAGGTGAGAAAAGACCAGTAACAGTGTTGGCCATTCTCTGTCGAACAGAAGGAGAAACTGACGGAAGGACAGGAGGAAAGACAGGGTGCGGTAATGCAGAAGCGGAGGAAGAAACAGAGGGAGTATTAGGATAAACAGTCGGGACAGTAGGCGAAGTCGTAGAGAACACAGATGGAGTAGGTAGCAAAAGCGGCGGCCCTTGAGGGGGCTGCGCCGGAGGAGTCAGAACCTGCGGAAGAGGAGCTGGTGGTTGTGGCAGAACTTGTGGTCCAACAATGGGGTGTTGCACAACCAAAGGTTGCTGAGGTGCTGTAGCACTCTGCGCGTAAGGAGGTGGTATACTCAGTAAATGAGACATCAACGGATCTTTATCAAGTTTTTCTTTTGATTCTTGTTCTTTACGTGGCAGAACTGGGTAGCACTTATCTACCGCTAACTTCCTACTTCTAAGCATTTGCTCACTCTCTCGCTCTTCCTCATTATCCCTGAACGCAACGGCAGCTTGCACCATTGTCATACCTCGTTTATTTTTCTTTGCTAATTTCATTTCTTTCTGTTTGGCTTCTTTGCGCCATAGGTGAAAGGAGTCAAACATTGTCGGCCGAGCTTTCTTCTTAAAAAGTTTAACCTCTAGATTATCTAAAATCTCTGTGTCGAAGCTACCATATTGGGGCCTTTTTAAAACACCATCCTTTCTGGTGTATCGGATTCATACTTCATTATATGTGATGGGGCCTACGCCGTGCTTCACATAGAGCTCATATTTTGGAGTTCCGACCGGAGGAACCGGACACGAGTCCTCCAATCGGGAATCTTTATTACAACCAAGACAAAACAAATTTCCAAGTCTGCTAAGACCAGGCATCTTCGCTCTCTAGTCTAGCTTCAAACTTCGAAGGATTATCGGATACGATAGTCTCGTGAATACTCGAGTCCTTCGGTTTTGGCACTTGCAAGTTCCAATACAAAATAAACCCGAAGGATACCAAGAACTAAGAATCAAACTAAGGTCTGGGAGACGCTCCACTTATACTTAACTGAGGTATCGATGACGTCACCAGAAGACTCGTATATCGTTTCGCTCTACCAATCATCAAGGGTCCAAAACGGCGATAGTCAGGGCAGCAGTCCTTTGTAGCCGTCGGGACGCGGGGAACCTCGCAGCAAAGACCTTCGGACCACGTCGACATACAGGGGTCGCTGAAGTGGCTGGCCGTCCTCCGGAATTTTCACACGAAGCTCCTCACGAACCTCTGGCTTGGACCGGTACCGCTGATACAGCCCCACCTTGGGCGCCAACTGGAGTACCGAGTTTTTATGGACCCGGCGGTGCCAGGGAACACACCTGAAAACTCCGAGTCCTTCCTGTTTCAGACTACAGAAACACAGAGACTTCTAGGTGAAGTCAAAGATCGTATTTATTGGCTGCAACCAGTAACAGGTATCCTAGAAGTACAACGGCATGTATGTTCTCAGGAGACTGCTCAAAATTACAAACCCAGTCTTCGTCTTTTATACAAAATAATAAGCTTCAGGCAAACATTCCTTATTTTACAGTTGACCATACACATATTTCCACTACAAAGAAAAAGCAGAGTCATGATGACAAGCACATATTTTAGTTCGTCCAGCCCATAATTGATTACCCGGCAAGGCCCAGTATTTTCATCAGATATCGACGGACCCCCAATAAAATCGGGCATCTCCTCCTCGTAAAACGAGTCAAATCAAATCAAATCAAAATAAGCTTTATTCGGCTTTTGAGATTAAAACCATAAAAGCAGCAAAAACAAATACATAAATACAAAAATAACTCAACATAACCTTGCATAATTAAAAGGAAATACATTTAACCCAACTAAAATAGTTTAGCAAATCAGCGATTCAAAAACAAATCAATAACCCAAGATACACAGAATCCCCCTTTTTCATCCAGTGTTATGGTATTTCGGTACTCGGGAACCTGGGTAAAAGTCATACAGGTCCCAAATACAGATGGAGCCATCTCCAAGTTTGGGCTGGGTAGATCGCAAAAAGGGGGCAATGTTCCTGCGTTTAAATTTGATTAAAATCAAGTCCCCCGGAACATTTTTGGGCAAATGACCAAGCCACCCCACCCTTCTGACACTCAGTATCCCACCGTCTAGCGCGGATGGTAATGGTCTATTGTTTTTGAGCCAAAAAATGGCTTTATTCAGAAGGTCCTGATGTAATTCACGTGTGCCCGGGCTGAGTGCAGGGACCCCAGAAAGAACGGTGACATATGGGGCAGCTTCAGGGGGTAGATCAATACGATGCCCTCTTTCTAGTGAGATAATAGGAACTCTGTGTGGGGCATGTTCGAGATTCAGAGTATCATTGCGACCAGATTGAATGGGTAGTATGACAGGGGAGTCACAAGTTTGAGGTATCCTGGGAGCATTGTTGATAGACCTTTCCTGGCTGTTAGTGGGGATAGAACATGTAGATATAACAGCGTTTCCAGTTGTTGGATTAGACCTTATTACAGTTTTTTCGATCCTGGACAGCCTGTCCCCCAAATCATTGATTTTTGCTATCAATGGAGATAGAGCAGTGTATAATAGGCGCTCGATTTGAGCCAAAAGGGTCGATTGTAGGGGGGATACAAAGCCATTTGGTCGGGTCTCAGCTTTATCCAACGTTGATGAGGCTGGGTTGGGGCCAGGTAAAGAGGGGCTGCAGTTATTGGATAGAGAGAGGGTAATATTGGGGGATGCCTGGGGAGTGCAAATTGTTTGATCAGTGACTCTGGTCACTATAGGGGGGGTTGAAGCATCCGGGATATAGTTTGTGCCACACAAGGCATTCAGCTCTTCCCAGATGGACATGGTAGGTGGGAGACAGGAACCCGGGGAACAGTGTAGGTAGTTAGAACGGTAGGGGTTGAAAGGATATAAACTGGCAGTACCTTCTCCTATGATGGAGCCAGGAGTGGTGGCCCGTCCCGTCCTCCTAGTGCCTCCGAGGGCCACAGAGGGCCCGCCCTTTGCCCGGGCTTAGCCCGGCTGGTCCCGCGCGCGTCCCGTGAGGCGCGAGGGGCGGCTGCCTCTTATGCGCCTCCGGGCGCTGCAGGATGATCCGGCGGTTCGGCGCCCCCGGTGGCAGTGAGGGGCGGCCGGGAATTGTAGTCTTTTCTCTCTCCCCGCAGCGACCGCGATGTCAGGAGCGGCGTCGGTGGGGGGAGAGCGAGTGCAGCAGTGGGTGTACTGAAGAGAGATGAGGAGCTGGACCCCGCAGGTAAGTGCCCCCGCCAACAAATGGCCCCCGCTCAGCAGCATGGGCGGCTGCCTCTTATGCGCCTCCGGGCGCTGCAGGATGATCCGGCGGTTCGGCGCCCCCGGTGGCAGTGAGGGGCCGCCGGGAATTGTAGTCTTTGCTCTCTCCCCGCAGCGACCGCGATGTCAGGAGCGGCGTCGGTGGGGGGAGAGCGAGTGCAGCAGTGGGTGTACTGAAGAGAGATGAGGAGCTGGACCCCCGCAGGTAAGTGCCCCCGCCAACAAATGGCCCCCGCTCAGCAGCAGGGGCGGCTGCCTCTTATGCGCCTCCGGGCGCTGCAGGATGATCCGGCGGTTCGGCGCCCCCGGTGGCAGTGAGGGGCCGCCGGGAATTGTAGTCTTTGCTCTCTCCCTGCAGCGACCGCGATGTCAGGAGCGGCGTCGGTGGGGGGAGAGCGAGTGCAGCAGTGGGTGTACTGAAGAGAGATGAGGAGCTGGACCCCCGCAGGTAAGTGCCCCCGCCAACAAATGGCCCCCGCTCAGCAGCAGGGGCGGCTGCCTCTTATGCGCCTCCGGGCGCTGCAGGATGATCCGGCGGTTCGGCGCCCCCGGTGGCAGTGAGGGGCTGCCGGGAATTGTAGTCTTTGCTCACTCCCCGCAGCGACCGCGATGTCAGGAGCGGCGTCGGTGGGGGGAGAGCGAGTGCAGCAGTGGGTGTACTGAAGAGAGATGAGGAGCTGGTCCCCCGCAGGTAAGTGCCCCCGCCAACAAATGGCCCCCGCTCAGCAGCAGGGGCGGCTGCCTCTTATGCGCCTCCGGGCGCTGCAGGATGATCCGGCGGTTCGGCGCCCCCGGTGGCAGTGAGGGGCCGCCGGGAATTGTAGTCTTTGCTCTCTCCCCACAGCGACCGCGATGTTAGGAGCGGCGTCGGTGGGGGGAGAGCGAGTGCAGCAGTGGGTGTACTGAAGAGAGATGAGGAGCTGGACCCCCGCAGGTAAGTGCCCCCGCCAACAAATGGCCCGAGTCATAAAGCAGGAAACAGGGACAGGTGTGTGTAATATTAGGCATGGTTTGTGTGTGATGAAAGGTTTATGACATGTTGTGCCTTGATACTAATCTCGCTCGGCCACTGGGAAAGGACTTGGCCGAACAGGTTTGGCTTCGGGCAGTGAAGTCAGCTTGCCCAGGTCACAGAGGAGTCAGTTAAGGTGTACATGTCCTTCGGACCAGGTTTTGGCTTTCAGTCATTTGGCTATGTGAGGGCAATCACAAAATGGATGCCGTTCACAAAATGGAACCCGAGGGAATTCAGGGTGATTTCGTCACTCGATCGTGACGGGAATGCTTGTGTATGATGCTTAAATCATTACCGGTTCGCTGATACCAAAATCGTCAATGTGCGACGATGTTTATGACACGGGTCCAGAATTTTCAGTACCACATTAGGGCATGTATGTGTGCCACATGTGCACCCATACACAATTGAGGGGTGCAACAGAGTGTCAAAGTGACACACTGCCACCCTTCAACGTTTTCCCCCTTTTACCGAATCGGTATTTACCGATTTGGTAATTCCCATTCATTCCTAAGGGCCTCAGGCCCATAGGAATGAATGGGGAATACCGAATCAGTAAATACCAATTCGGTAAATACCGAATCTTAACGATTTGGTAATACTTACCAAATTTTTCCCTACATAGCATTTACCGATTCTGAAATACCGAATCGGTAAAATTCAGTATTTTAGAATATGTAAATGTCCCTCACCTACATATGGCCCTTAGTGCATATTATGAGAAACTATTTGGAGCTCCGCACCAGCAAACCATGGGATAACATGGTTGAGTTCCTGGCGTCCCTACTGCTGAAGACATTGGACCCCAACCTGAGAGAGGGGCTGGGTGGGCTGGCGACAGCACAGGAAGTGCTGTAAGCCCTAAAAGCCACTGGGAAAACTCCAGGGCCAGATGGCTTGCAATAGAATTCTATTCCGCTTTCGCACAGACTCTAGCTCCTAAATTGGAGGTGCTTTATGTGGAGGCACTAGACAAGGGCATGCTACCGGCTTCCAGCAGGGACTCCTTCGAAAGACAAAATTGTCTGGGGCACGCACATCTGAGTTTCGCCCACTTTCCATGTTGAAAGTGGATTTTAGGTTTTCAGCAAAGTCTTGGCTATGCGGCTCTTACCTCATATGGCAGGTCTTCAACATAGGGACCAAAATGGTTTCATACCAACTAGGTCCACCTCTGGCACCATTCGTAGGCTCTTCCATGTCATGCATCATCCGAACGGGGCCATTATCCAGAGGCTCTTATAATGTGAGTTGTCCTGGAAAAAGCATTCGACTCAGTGAGATGGGACTTCCTATATGTCACAATGAAAAAAATGGGCTTGGGTGGCAGATGGATCAGATGGGTGAAACTATTATATTCACATCCAACAGCATGAGTCAGAACAGGTGGGGTGATATCATACTTGTATCACATTTATAGGGGTATCAGACTGGGATGCCCGTTGTCCCCACTTCTGTTTGCCCTGGCCATTGAGCCCTTAGCAGAACTTTTTAGGCAGAGGGGATGTCAAAACTGCATGGGCCTAGGGGGGAGAGACAATGTCATTTCCCTTTTTGCCAGTGACTTACTATTATATTTGGGGAATGGGAATCGAGGGGTGGAGAAGGCATTAGTCCTTCTGAACGAGAATTCTACTGTGGCAGGTCTTAAGCTTAACAAAGCGAAAACCCATATCAGTCCACTAATGAGTAAATCCCAATTGCCTGATGGCTTGCCTGTTGACCTGACCAGGTCCCCACCACTCCTTTAAATATTTAGGAATACAAGTATTCCACACTGTGGAAGACCTATAAGATGGAAGCCTGAATCTGGCCATGAGCTCCCTAAAGACATGTGTCCTATTTTGGCGCTCACTGAAGCTGTCAATGATGTCCCGTAAAGCAATATCTAGAATTATCATTCTTCCAATACTCTTATATTATTTTAGGAACTTACCGGTGGAGATCTCGGCCTCATGGTTCGCGGTCCTCAATAGATTGCGCCGGGAATTGATTTGGGACAGAGGACGGAACAGAGTCTCGTTGGTAGTGTTGCAGAGGGCACCAGAAGAGGGAGGACTAGGCACCCCAGAGTTTGAATTATATTACCTGGACAGCCAGCTGCAATGGCTAGCCCAATGGCTGGACAGAAGGAACCTTGAGTTGTTAGACACAGGCTAGTAGATAACCAAGGATTGCTGCTGGCCAAGCTCCTACATCCTTCGGTGATCATCCCGGAACCGGGGGAGTTGCTGCAGATGGTGTTCCGCTTGCCCCATTTTCAAAGGGCAAATTGTCAGAGTGGATGTCTGATGGGATCAACACGGTGGGAGACTGCTTCCAACATGGGACTCTGATCCCCTTAGACGACTTCCTATCTCAATATGTCCTATCCAGTGGGTAATTCCTTACGCACTCCGTGGTGCCAACAGTTGGCGATCTATGGCAGAGCGTCCGGCAAGAACCATGCACTCATGGGTTTCTCCAAGTGTTGGTAACATTAGGGTCAGCTAGGCATTTGGTGAAATGGCACTATAGAGAATTACTAGAGAAGGTGAAGACTCTCCTAGATCACACGTGTGGGAGGTGGAGTGTGGCAATAGGGAGAGACCTGCATGACAATGAATGGGCTTGTGTATTGTGAAGTTCAAAACAGGTGTCCAAGAACGTTGCATGAAAAATGATTCAGTTTAACTATGTCCATATGGTCTACCTGACACCTCATAGATTGAACGTTATGCATGGATGGGAGGTTTGTGGCTGCCCTAGATGTGGAGTACGATATGCAGGATTCGCCCATATGACTCTGGAGTGTGCAAACCTACAGGGGTTCAGGAGGGCAGTGCTGGACCATATTAACATGATGCTATCTCACACACTCCCTTGCTCGGCTGAAGTCTGTCTCATGGGACTATTCCCCAGACCAAATGCGAGGAAAAAGTGGGTTCCGGATACGCAGACCTAGCCCTGGTCCTAGCGGGCAGGCAGATAGTAGTGAGATGGAAGACGGCGACGGATCCTACAGTGCAAAAATACGGATATGTCGGCCAAATCGGAAGAAAGGGCAATACAACGTGAGGATGCTCGAGAGTTCACTGCTGCCCATTGGTGGACCTGTTGACGGAACTGTTGAGGGCATGGAACACCAGGGAAGAGGTACATTTGGGAGGGAGCGAAGAGAAAGATTATAGTGCAAATAGTAACTGAGCTGGTACTGCAGAGCTCTAAATGGTAGGACTGATATGAGAGAACTGACCAGGAGGTGATTCCCCCTCGCCCCACTCTACCAAGAGGCATATAGAGATCCTGCATACCACGACACGTACATTCCCCCCACCCCCATGAGGAAATCATTTTAGGCCATGAAATGAGGCGATGAAACTACTGGACGACACTTAGTTACATTGTTTCCCAGAGTTTAGGCAAATTGTTTTGTTATTTTTTATATTATATGTCTGTACGATGAGAAGATACTTGTGACGCCCTAGAGCACATATGAATGAGGAATACAGGGGATATTGTCATGATACTGTACTGTGATAGACAATGATTAATTTGCAAAAAAATAGGTGCCAGGACCTTCGTCAGGAGGCCACTGCAGCTTGCACCACATATTCTCACTGTCAGCGCTGCCAATGGCAGTACCTATACAACTCTTAACCATCACACTGCTACAAGTGTGAGAGTTCTTACTGTTTGAGGCCAAAATGTTATAAGAATGGTGTGGGTGGCAGGTATTAGTTGTTTACAATGTATATTGAATTAGTAAACAACTGTTGTTCTGCTCATCTTTAAATTACAAAAAACAGCGCCAACATGTGGCAGCTGTCAAGTGGCGGTGTTTGCAATTAAGTGGCGGTGCTGAGCACCGGAAACCATCAGCTCAAATTAAGCACTGGTAATAGATTACATTATTGCAAACTTAAGTTGATTGAGAACCTAATAACATGTTAATTACCACTCAGGTAAAGTCAAATATGCACATTGTATCTCATAATGTTACTGACTGATGCCAGCATTATCCCTGTATGTGTATATCAATATGCTATTGAAAACACCAATACAGACATATTTAAAAAAATATATATATCTATACTACTATTATAAAGAGAGAACTGTGTCCTTTGAGCCAGGTAAACTCGAAAAGTACACCACCAATCGCAACACCCAATACATCGTTGGAAAAGGGGGGTCCAGTAGAAGGACATAGGCTATAAAAAATTTAAAAAATAAACGTTTAAAAAAAATAAACAATAAAAAAAAAGTAGTCCCTAAGAAGTAGCGCCGGCCGTGTGCGCTAACAACGTGGACGTGCGTGCTGACATCATCTAGCGTGGGGAGGAGCGGCGAAGTCGGGCTGATAGATGAAGGTATACATAAATGTGGCATAGAATACGGGTGAGTAAAGCTGCATTTAAGTTGCACCTTTCTGTGCCGAACATTGTCTGTCTGGAAATACTGGGATATATTCAGTGAGGTCATAAAGCGAAGAATGTTCTTTTGCTGTTGCAGCTGCTGGGTACCCTCCACACGCTCACACTTTGCTTTAATGGTTATATTTGCTTTCATTCTCTGACCGCAGTGCGCTGTCTGCTCAGTGTTACTGCTGACACGCTGTATGTTTGCCTTACTTAAGGGAGGGTTTCAGGGCTTGACATGGTTGGTGAACTGTGTAAGACACTTGGAAGCATAACTCGGGTTCCAGTAAACGGACCCAGCAGATGCCTTGCTAGAAATGTTCGGAGCTGTTCGGCGTCCTGTGCAGCACAAGTGTCTGTGCGAGGGGAGGGGCAGCTGACGTTGCCTGAATTGTAACTGTACTATCTCATGTGTAATAGGAAGGGGCCAAGCTGAGAGCGGGTTAAGCGTGTTTATGTTTTAAAATTATTTACAGGGCTCTGCGCTGCAGGAAGAACTCATTCTATGACAGGTTTTGCAAATCTGACAACTGAAGACCAGCTCCGGCTTTACCGCTGGTGGAGCCCCGTGCGAGAATCTCCCCCGCCACCCTCACTCCCCCCCCCCGCCTAATGGAGACGTTCTCGGCGGATTCCCTCAGTAACACCCTCCAGCAGTGCGTATAGCCCCTCTATCACATGCATTTTATTTATTTTATATTACTATGAATACCACTGTAGGGCGTCAGAGCACTTTACATCACACCAACAGATTATAAAGAGACAATGAACCATACCTGTGTAAATCAGTCTACAGTCTACATATAATCTATACTACTAATATAAAGAGAGAACAGACACCTTTTGGCAAGGTAAACACGGAAACCACAGCGCCAATCTACACACCCAATACATTGTTGGAATCCTCAGGGTGTGCAGATGGACATAGGCGTGGGGGGGGTCATTCAGGGTGTGTAATTGCAGAACAGATGAAAGGTGCACGCTCTCTGGTCATGAGGGTGTGAACTTGCTTTCGGGGCCTGTTTTCCAGGTGGTCGCTGTATACCGAGGGGCTTCTGTCTGTAAGGGGGTGTTGGGGGGGAGCTGTACGGGGCCTGAGCTGGGAGTGTCTGCAGCGGGCTGAGGGGTCGGGCGGGGCAGGTCTCACGCATATCCCCTCCCTCCTCAGGTGAAAGTCTGGTTCCAGTACCAGTGGACCAAGTTCAAGCGACCAAAACTGGAGGAGGAGGGCTCGGAGTCATCCCAAAAGAAGAACGGCACGCACCACATCAACAAGTGGCGAATAGCCACCAAGCAGGTTAGCCCCGAAGAGATGGATGTGACTTCCAATGACTGAGCCCTCCCCAGGCTACCGAAGATGTACTGTACCTGCCGCCGCCGCTCTTACCTCCATACAGACACTGCGGAGAGAACAGGGCGCCCAAAATCACACAGCGCGGCTCTGCGCTGGGAATATTCGGGGGGAGCAAAACAATGTTTTCTAGAAATAAAACTGAACCAATGACAGGGGGAGACAAGGAAGAGAGGCCCGGAGCCAGGTAGCAACGCTTGAGGATGGGTGGCAGACTTACGTACCAAACAGGCACCAACCCAAGGTGATGTGCCAGGATTCAATGTTTCTTGTAGGTCTGCTCATAAGAAAGTAAACATATCCACAGTACATTTTGCACTTGACAGTTTTCCCATATCATCTGAACGAAATCAATTCAGCCATGTCTTCGAAACAACCTAAAATCATAAAACCTTAATTTCAGAAACTTGAATTGCACGGGAAGTGTTTAAAGAAACATTTCATTTTTTTTTTATTTGCGCTAGGTTACATGTTCTTTAATTTATTAGTGCGTTTTCGGTTTGACTGGAAATGCACCAAATCTATACTACTATTATAAAGAGAGAACACAAACCTTTTGGCAAGGTAAACTCGGGAACCACAGCGCCAATCCACATACCCAATACATTGTTGTAATCCTCAGGGTGTGTAGATGGACATAGGCTGCATAAAAAAAAACGTAAATTAAAAAATTTAACTTTAAAAACAAAGTAGTCCCCTAAAAGTAGCGCCGGCCGCAACGTAGCGCTGGCCGCGACCTAGCGATGCCGGCAACGTGCGTGATGACGACAGGCGGGGAGGAGCGGTGACGAGCACCGAGGAGTGGCGGTGAAGTCCGGAGCGCGGGGAAGAGCGGCGGCTCAGGTAAGGCAAAGGCGAGGCGGGCGGGAGGCGGTCTGGGCAATGTCGGGGCGGGCGGGGTAAGGCAAAGGCGAGGCAGGCGGGAGGCGGTCTGGGTAATGTCGGGCTGGGCGGGGGCCGGGGCGGGAGTGCACTCAAGCCTGAAATGTTGCCCCCAGCCCCCTTCTGCCCCGGGCAACGCTGCCCCCAGCCCCCTTCTGCCCCAGGCAACGCTGGGGCGGGCTGCTAGTATATATATATTTTGAACTCTATATTAAACAATCAATAAGTATGTATATTTAGGACAATATTAGTGTCAACAATGTATTTTTCTGGTATTTTGATACTTACCATTGTAAGGTTAGGAGTACGATATTGTGGTAAACAGTATTTTTGACAATAATTTTTACCATGATATTGTGTCAGCGATCCCCATCTGTTATTACGTATCCTTTGATTCCACATTTGAAACAGTTGTTATATTATCATTTTCCTTATCCAAACCGCTACTTATGCTAACTGGGAGTAAAGTGTTTTTGCCCTCCCTTTCAAACATGTTACAATTGGTATTTTTTAATTGGCACCTTTAGTTTACTTGAAAGTCTCTAGCGCATGGTCCCACCTGCACATAAGGCCTGTAAATTAAATGCTACTTGTGGCTGCATCATTTGTGTCACACACTAAAGCAGCCCTGTAAAACATGTCTCAAGGCCTGTTATTGTAGCCTGGGGGTGCGGTTTTTAAACTGATATTTCGACCTGACAAAGCAAATCTTTTGCAGGGCCTAACCCTTCCTTTTTGATAATTATGAGTCACTGCTAAGGGAAGCCCTAAATGCCCATAGGGCAGGGTGCCTGGTATTTAAAATATAGGACATGTACATTTAATATTTTACATGCCCTGGCAGCAAAAAACCTCCAAAGTTGTTTTTCACTTTAGCAAAGCTGGTTTTACTAGAGGATAACACGGGTTTACACAATTACATTTAATACATGCTCAATTTAGTTTTAATGCAGCTAGAAAATTGATTCAATGACTCATTTTAATAGTAATTTAAAATCCAACTTAATAGTCAAGTCGAAGCTTATATTACTATTTGGGGAATTATACTTTTAGAAATTTCTAATTTCCCTGCTGTAAACCAAAAAATCTTTACTACCAAGTACAGCTGTTACCTGAGCCATGATGGGCCCTCTGTAGTGAGATGTGGTTTGCACCAAGACAGTGAACAAAGGGCTCTGGGTGTGGGAAGCTGATATACTCCCTTCACACGATGGCTTGGGAGATGTGCCCATCCCCTTCCTGAGCTTCAAAGAATGCCTACCTTGTCACTGACAGATGAAACTTACATCTAGGCCTGCCTCCCTCTGTCTTTCTAGTTAGGCCCGCACCAACCTCAGAGTGAGGGGAGGAACTGGCAAGAAGTGGTTTAGAGTTTGGACAAAAGATTGCCCTCCATCACGGACTGGCACTGTGTATAAAAGTGGCAGCCCTCAGAACTTCTCATCAGAACACTCCTGGAACAGGGATGAACCAGAGGAAGGACTGCCCTGCTGTATGAAGAACCTGAAGGACAACTGGACCTGCTTACCTTGAGACCCATGCACCCTAAAGTGACTCCAATGATCAGTTGGCTGACCTTCCGTTTGAGATACCAGCTTCCAGAGGCCTCTCTCCCTGCAGCTGCCTAGCTGACTAGCTGAAACGGCCCCTGCCCTGGACCCAGCTGCTGGCCTCTCTGGGAGAGAGTCCTAACTCCCATGAGGTGCCCCCCAACACCTGGACACTTGGACGGGTTTAGAGTGTACTCCTCCTTTCCCCAAAAACTGCGAGAAGTGGGACTTGGAAAGTTTTGCCAACTATCTGCCTTGAGAGACAAAAGAGACTAGGATCGCTGTTGGACCTGCATTCGTCAATGTCGAATCAATGGTCATTACCTCAGCTTGCTGATTTGCCCTGATGAAGGAGATCTAACTTCCGGAAAAGTTCTAAATAAGAATGCAGAGGGATTCATTGGGACCAACGGCGAGTCATATCTGAGACCTTCCTGGTCAAGGGCTTCACTCATTTTTTCTCGCCCTCGACGACGAATACACCGGGACCTCGCTCTTCAGCAACTCGCCATCATCGAGTCCCAATTCAGATACAGCCTGCAGCTTACCCCGTCCATGACTCATCAGCAACCACTTTTCCTACAAGAACATTTCTAAGTCAGAAGGTAAACTTTCCACCGGGATGAACCTTGTCCCAGAATCGGATCCGAGCTCCATTGTGATCGGAATTAACTTTTGACGTTGGCTACAAGGTTGGTTTGGGGAAGTGACCAAATACACTACGCACATACGTCACACATGCAGCAGCAGCAGCATCGCAATGAAGCTCGTTTGATGTGAGTGCAGTGTTCTAACCCCAGATTCCAGGAGCAGCTTGGAATGGCCCAGCTTGAGAGCCTCGGGCCGAGCAACACTTGATCCACGCCATGGAGTGCTGCATGTGCGTTGGGGGCGGCATTAGCTCCACTCCATCTACTGTGCACATCGGCGACTTGGCCCCCCCCTACATGCCCCATACCCCTGGTACCCAGCTCCTTCAAGGTGAAGGCCACATCTGGAAAAAGGGCTGGCGGCCACCTTTGCGTGCAGCTCTATTGTGTTATTGTGCCATCATGGTTCGGCCATCCTGGCCCAGCCCACGCAGTCTAGTAAACCCCTCCTAGTTTTCCCTCTGCAATCCTCCTTCTGGCCCTCATCCCCCCTCTCCTCAGAGAAAGGAGCAGAGCCAGGGAGCAAAGGCTAAAGACGACAATCACGTAAAAAAGGCATTAACAACTAAGGAGGAAGTAAGGGTGGACATGATCGAGTCTGTTCTGTTCACATACTTATTATTTTTCCTATCTGTACAATCCACATAACCTAAACCTGATTCTGCACCACTGCAGTTCCACCTTATCTGCCCCACCTGTCCTTACAAGGACACCAGATCTAGAGCTTGATGGGAAGGCGGAGAGGGAGATGGGCATCGTGGGGATAGACAGCAGTCAGATCATTAGGAAGCCAGCCTTACCAGGGCGGATAAGCCCCTCATAACACCTACACAGCATGGGGTTAAGAATTTGTTTGCCCCAGGCGAGTTCCCTGTAGTTAGTTCAGAGAGCAAGGGAGGTAAGTCCCACATGGCATGGAGGCGGCCAACACAGTGGTCGGTGTGACCTGCGTCGCGGTGATCTACCCCGCCTTCTCCTTCATTCCTCCGCCATTGGACAGTCATTCTTTTTCTGCAATTGGCTGCATTCAAACTGATACTCATCTGGCAACCGCTGATAACATTGCTGGTCTGATGGCCTCCCAACAGTCCATCACCAAACATTTAAATCAAGATCTTAACTCAGGCAGAACGTATTCTCAGATTCTACATGTGGAGCCGTGATTTTCAACACCCACGCCTTTGGAGGATTAACCTTCATATTACTCCGCCATCTAAGGATCCAAACTTATCACCTTCTAAGAGAAAATGAAGTTGGGCAAACACAGGGTATGTTTCTACTCAGGGTGGAGACCGATCAAAAAGGAAATAGTAACAACAGGATCCTATTACCAGCAACGTAAATTCACATCTCCAGCTCCCTGATCTACCTGACACCGCGGATGTTCAACAAAAATTCAGAGACCTTAAATACCCCAAACAAATTCACTTTTCTTAACGACCCTTCCACTGCAATATCTTCATGCACAAGTGATATTCCTGGCCTACCAGCAGCAATAATTATCCTCACAAATCCTGAGGGCTCAAAGCAAAGCAATAACAGGTCACAATTTGCGAACTCCTTGACAGTTCCCTGCAAACGATGGCAGACACCCCCAACTTTGATGCGGTTAGCTTGTCATCAGTTTTGGAACTGCATAACATGGCAGAATGCAATCTGGAACATACATTTTTGCAACCACCTTAGCTCTTGCCTACTGATCCCCTCACCTAGGAATAAAATCAGCATTGCCTTACTGATTTTAAACTGGGCTCCCCTCGCAAAATTATGCATTGCCCAAGTTCATTCAACCCCTCGGGCAGTGCTGTAACCCCAGCCCTGGCTAATACAGCGATACTAGGAGCAGATGCAAATTTACAAAGCAAGTTAGGAGTGCCTTGCCCAGCACCCCTAATGAATCTACATGGGGCACACTCTAGGGCCATTGACTTGGTATCGAATGGCACTGTTCCTAAAACTCGAGTCATAAGCATCCATAAAAAATTACTTAACCGCACCTGAGTTGGACCTCCAGGCCCAGGCGCGGATGGACACAGCAGCCACACTCAGTAGATGGGAAAGTGAGAGAATGGTTCTGAAGAGTGTCAGGAAGATTGGCGCTCAGCGAGGTCCCAGTGTGTATGGGGCGGTAGGGTAGTTCTATGTGCGGTGCAAGACAGGTCAGGGGAACAAAACCAGCAGAAAACAACCCCTGTGTAGACAGAGATTCGAATCCCTGGTCAAATGAAAGGCAACAAGGTTCCTGTGCACAGGAACCTTGTTGCGACACTCAGTAGATGCCCGAACTACCAGTCAAATAAACTAGACTTTCAAGTAGACGTGCTACTAGTGACACCACATATCTCAGGTCTTAATACAAAACTGGCCGGCCTGAACAATCTAATTATGAGAGCCCAATAGCGCAGCCAACATCTCCTTTCAGGTGCCCTCTCGGACCAATAAATTACAAACTGGACTCCTTGTCTGGCATACCGTCACTCCTGCTAGATGGCATAAAACCATGTTTGATACCATCTACTATTGATAGTAATAAACCAGAAAAAGCACTGGCTTACAAAGAAAGGGGAGCCCTTGCTGGGAATCCCAATCCCAAGAGCTTCATGTCACCTATAACAGCTCATCCGTTACCAGACAGTATAAATCCTTTGCTGCAAAAGCAACCAAACAACCTTAGCTTTACAACGGCCGACAAGATAACCAAAAGGAATAAAATCATTTTCAGGTGAGTTAACAGTAATGGAAGACACCCAAGAGGAAACCGTACAGGATGTCAGCCCTCCAACATGTGAATTGCAGCAAGATTCCTCACCGACAAAGAGACAAAAAAAGAGGTCAAGAAAAGGGAGAAAGAAAGGAGTAAATCATCTCTCAGCCAGAGTTGACATCTGTGACATTTACCCAATTTTCGTGAGGCATCCTGAGAAACCATTGACTAAAAAGGACCAAAAGCATGGCTCTTCAGATGCAGGACCTACTTGTAATAGAAGCCCTGACAAAAGAACGACTGGAAGTTCTATCACAGTTGATTATATCTGGGCCACAGATACAACTGTGATGGGTCGTATCACCAACAACAAAGCCGGGCAAAACCCGTTCTCGGCCAATGACCACAAGCAGTGAGCAAAGGTCTTATCATAATCAAGTACACTGCTTACTAGATGCACCATCTTACTATCTCTTCCTGCCACACAGTCACACAACAACCTTAAAAAGCTGTAGACCTTTAGACAAAATTTAGGGAAGCAGAAAGTACCTCCACCCTCCGCACCCAGCACATCAACCCTACCCTGGAGTGTAAGACAAACAGCTCGGCCTCCAAGAGATCTGGGGCCCGATGTAGGTAATCCCAGATTACCGATTCTTAAATACCGAATCATACCAATTCGGTATTTAAGAACTGGCAATCGGGATGTAGGTATATTTACCTAATTATTTACCGAATCGGAATCATTCGGTAATTACCGAATCGGTAAATACCGATTCGGTAATTGCCATTCATTCCTATGGGCCTGGAGGCCGATTCGGTAATTGCCATTCATTCCTATGGGCCTGGAGGCCGATTCGGTAATTGCCATTCATTCCTATGGCCCTGGAGGCCCATAGGAATGAATGGCAATTACCGAATCGGTATTTACCGATTCGGTAATTTAAGGAAACATTGAAGGGTGGCAGGGTGTCACTTTGACACCCTGTTGCACCCCTCAATTATGTATAGGTGCACATGTTGCAGACATACATGCCCTGAGGGCATGTATGTCTGCAACATGGCACCGTTTAAAAAGCAAAAAAAATGCTTTTTAGAGGGTTTTCATTATTTACCACCAACTTCTAGTTGGTGGTAAATTATGAATTCTTACACCCCTGTAGCACTGATTTCAGTGCTACCTACATTCCAAAATACAGATTCGGTATTTTTACCGATTCGGTATTTTACAGAATCGGTAAAATGACCGATTCTGTATTTTGAAATGCCCCTACATGTCAATATCCAAATACAGGTCGGAAACGGCCGAAAATCAGTATTTTCGGCCGTTTCCGACCGGTATTTCGATACCTACATCGGGCCCCTGGCAACGAACTAGCGCGTTCAAGAGAGGAAACAAATGTTATCCATCCAGAATATACATCCACAGGGTTGCAGGGCATCTTAAACAGAGGGAACATCCTAAAACTCCTGAGTGCCTTACCCTCACTGACTACCTTAACTATCAAGGACATTGTCTTGGTGGAATTTATGTCATCAGATAAGAGCCACTCAAGAGAAGCCACACTTGTGGATTGGCTTTTCTCAGCCTCTGCGTCAATGGTACTAAAAGACAAACATCATTTCGAAGCACGGGAATCTCCATCTCTCCCTACATCCAACCTTGTAATCCTTGTTCATTAGAAAATCACACATCAAGCATGGCAGTAAAACCCAGACTCCAGCCTTTTTCAGTCCTCAAAGAAGCAATCAGCAAATCACCAAAATGTCCAACCAATAGTTCTCACCTCAGTCTAGCTCCCCTGTCCCCCAAGGATCCATGGCCATGGGTCCACTCCCAAAGGGAGGATTATGGTTGGCTGCTAAGTGCCCTGCAAACATTTCCAGCCACAAGAACCGGAGTCCTAAGCCCCCTAGACAAAAAGAATGTGAGCACTTTAAAAATCTGCTCATGGTATATAGCAGGGGCCAGATGGAAGCTAGGGGATGCGCATCCCCCACCGGAATGGAAGAACTGTGGTATTGTGGCCCTCCAGGAATCTTGGGCTATGACCCCTCTGCCAGTCACAGGCAGGCTATATGCAGTATACAATCCCAGCACAAAGGCAGTCAGAGTACGGGAGACCTAGAGGGGGTCTTGCAGTAAATATAATTCTATCTTTGCAAGCTGAAGTAAACGCACAGAATGCAATTGATCAAGTCCTGGAGTTAAAAAATAGGACGCTGATGGAACCGCATCCCTATTCATTTGAAATGTCTATGTTCACCCTGACAAGGAAACAAAAACGACCTGCACATCTATAATGGGGACTTTAGTATGCAATTTGACGCGTTAAATTCTGGCGGCAGGTCTTATTTTAACTGGCGATTTTAACATGAATCTCCTTCAGAACTCTGGGGAAGATGACTTTCTATCAGCCCAAAATCTGCACTGGGAAATTTGGGATCATCACACAAGGAATGGCACTCATCAAGACGAGACGGACAAATACTTAATAAAAGGTCTCAAATAAGCCGGCCGTAGGTTATTGAATGGCAGGACCACCCAACAGCACCCCACCAAACCATGCGTTTTACGGATCTCGCTGGCACTCAGCTATTGGGTATGCACTTGTGTCCTTACACCTATTTTCCTTGAAATGTTCATTCAGAATTGAAACACCCACAAACAGCGACCTTCTTCCTAAAGACATTGAATCATGCTTAAATATACCTAGAATCCCTAGCCAACACACTGCTTACTCTTAGTTGTACTTATTTCCTTTCTTGTTTGCTTGCGTCTTATTCAGTGGCTTGCCTTGTCCATCTTTTTATTTTTCACCCCTGTAGGAAAGCTCTTCACTTGTGCAGCCTACAGTGCCCCTGGCCCAAACGGAATTCCATCTGCAATATTTAAAGAAAACCATCCTCTTTGGACTGGTAAATTCTCCTCGCTGTTTAACCTTGCATTTGTAACAGAGTCAATATCAGATGGCAGGTGCAGATCAATAATACATCCGATCATCAAAGGTGGTGACAGATACAAGCCACAAAACAACTCTTTAATAGCTCGTGTGGCCAATGAGGCCAAGTACTTTGCTACAGCAATTTTGGGAGACCTCAACATCTAGTCAACGACAAACAATATTGTACCCCTCAATCAAACAGGTTTTTAGGTCGGTTTCCGAGACCTCTTGTACATACTTTAGTATATACTTTTCTTGAGCTTATTGTCATTCCCCCTGCTTTTCGTTTGTTTGTTTCAGTGTCCTTTAAAAATCCATGCTTGCTATTGGTCAGTCCTGCCTCTTTGTCCCTCCTTTTGCTCTTTCGTTCCTCCCACAGAGCAGGAACTGATTACAGTATGTTTACGCTTTGGTTCTTTTTTAGTTCTTTGAGGGACTATTTTCTTCTTCCTTTCCTGCTCATTTTACACTGTGGTTGCCTATTCAGTTTCAGGCTTGTAGCTGCATGCATTTTATTGCAGCATTCGTCCCTCCCACCTCCTCCCATATCCCTGGCATTCTTCATCATTCATCTAGGTGTTGTTCTTCTCACCCTGTGGCTCCCTGAGCATCTGCTCCCCCATTAAATCCTAACAAAAGACAGCTACCAGGCTCAGTTTGTTTTCTTTTCTTTCAGGCCAGCCCCACCCAGGCTGTTTTTCGAAGGGACCCTCTATGTTTTCACTTTTGTGAAAACAGGGCTGTAAATCTTATCTTGTAGCTCACTGAAACTTGCAGAGGAGCCCAGGTGCCTCCATCTGTTTCCAGCAGAGCATTCTTACAAGAGGGCAGGAGAGCACCTCTCCCTGCCTCTTCCTACCTTCTCTGTTGAGGAAACTTGCAGGCGCGCCATGTTGGGGTGCAGTCGGTTCAATAACCACAAAATAATGGGAAGGCTGGGGATTTTTTTAATGAAATGCATGAGTGCATGTTTTATGTGGTGTGGTGTGGCTCACTGGTTAGAGGCTGCAGACCCGGAAGCAGAGGTCGGCCCGGGACCAGGGTTTGATTCCCGACGCAACAGGGTCTTGAGCCATGGTCAGCGGACTCGATAATTCTCGCCTCTGTGCCACTCTAACCATGGGTCCCACTCAGCAACTCTGGGCAATAGCTTGCTTAATCTCTACTAACGACCCCATCAGCGCCGGGGATGCCTTGGAGATGCCCAGGAGGGACCATCTCACAGGGTAAGCCTGGATGAGTTCCCCAGTGGTATACAGCGCCGGGACGCCCCTTTGCTGGGGCAGCTGTGCGCTTTACAAGTATACGACATTTATAATTGTCTCCTTTGTATGCTTGATACCCGTGCTCTGTGTCACTCTCAAGAACTGTGGGGCATATTAGCAAGAACCTTGTTAACATTATGGCTGTTTTAGCGGCAGGAAACTGCCACTAAAACAGCGACATTGAGCTTGATAATATGCGTTATAGAATTCCAATAGAAGCCCTGGTTAGATGTCCTGCACATCTAACCTGGGCTTCTATTGGAGTTCTATAACGCATATTAGCAAGCCCATTATCACCGTTTTAGCGGCAGTTTCCTGCTGCTAAAACTGCGATAATTTTAACGAGGTTCTTGCTAATATGCCCCCGTGTGCTTCAGTGCACCCCACGCTCCACATTACTGTTTCCCTTGTGTGCTGTTGGTCCGGCACCCACACCTGCACTTGGCATCCTGTATAATGTGGCAGACAAGGGAGCCCACGAAGGCACCTACTGCTCTAGGGCTGTCTCATGACTTTGCCTTCGCTTCCAGACACAGGCGGCAGTGTATCTTTACATCGTCATCCCCCCTGCTTTATGTCCAAACAGCACTCCAACCCCACCCCTCTTCCCTCGACTGCCCGCGGCCCCATGCCCACAACAGGATGACTTTTATGTCTGTTTTTCTTAGGTATGTATAAATGATGATTCCGGACAGTCATTTAGGAATAACCATTTCCTTTTCTCAACATTTTTCCTGTAATTGTGTGTGTGTTTTCCTGTATTTGCTATACACATAATCAAGAAGTGTTGTACTGGAACCGCTCTCAAACTTTGTTTAAGGACACGCAGTGGTTAGAGGGCAGTTTAATTTACAAACATCAGCTAACATTCACCCAAGTGTCAGGGAAGGAGCATAGTGTGACATTAAAAGAACACATTTAAGTCCTAACTCTTGGTAACTCTTGGGGACTACGGACACATAAGGATTAAAATACTATTTTTTCGAATCAGTTGGGTCTGCATTTGCATCGCGCTATTGGCCCTCTGCTCTACGACACAAGAGGCTAATATTTGGTAAAGACCCTCAAAAGCCAAGATTTTCGAGTTTCTATAGGCAGAGGCGGCCTGAGAACCTGGGAAGGAGGGGGGCACGGATGGGGGTAGTCCGGCAGTCCCGGTCTACTGCAGATGTCATGGCTGGGCCAGCATTTATTGGTCGTGCACAGTCAGCTCACTGGGTAGTGCAGTTTAGTGGTAAGAAACTAGGCCAGTGCTGGTTTTCCGTGAAGAGTGTCTACATTTAAAATATTGCCAGGAAACAATATCCAGTTTTTATTGAAGGCACGTCAGGTTAAAACAGGTTAGCATTTACTTTAACCCGTTCACTGCGGTGGCTATTCCGCCGCAGTGCTAAGGGGGCAGGGCGGAAGAGCGGAGGGCGCATGCTGGTGACGGAACCGCTCCGTCACCAGCGTCAGTTGCGCTGTGCTTATGAAAGAGCGGTTCCGTCATGGCCCCGCCCGCTCAATAGAACGCTCAGCACAGGCGCGGAATTCGCGCCGCGCATGAGCGGCGGGCGGGCCATGACGGAACCGCTCTGTCATCAGCACAGTGCCACCGCAGCTGATGACGGAGCGGTTCCGTCATCAGCATACAAGGGGTTAATAGCCCAGCTCTACACATGTTAATGCATATCACTTCTCGACCCCCTATTAAAAAGTATTGAAACGGTTGCAAGCTTTAATATTATTATTTTATTATTTCCAGCACTCCTCCTGCATACTTCAATATGCTATGCAATAGTTATGTCTTAATAAAGGTATAATAATATTAAACATTACAAATCTGGCAGGAATTGGAAGCTGTACTACAAAAAAACATTTTTTTAAATATCACACTGTTTTATTCCATTGCTTTAAATGGGAGTGATTTTAACTATTTCTTTTAAATGCACCTGAGTGTTGGATTTTATATTGTAGGACCAGATTTTAGGATTTTAATGAACGTGATTTTAATTGGTTTTATTGATACTTTGTGATGAATTGTGTTTAGTGGCTATTTTCCATGTGTGAAAGGCGATTTTGTTTACAGTAAAGTTGAAAGAACTTTACAATAAATCTAAAATTTAACTTTTAGAGGCAAATGCTAACAATGTAACAAGTCATACGACCGCGGACTGCAGTCACCAGCATGGCTTGCGCCCCCTGGAATGTGACTTAGGGCCTTATTATGAGTGCAGGGGTCTTTTTTCTGGCACCGTTTCATCGGTGATCCCAGGAAGATCCCCAAGTCTGTGATGTACCCGCCTGCCGGATTGTGAGTTAAATCCTGGGCGGGCGGTGCGGCAGCGGTGTCATGACAACGAGTATGTTAGGTTCATAGGAGAGCCTTAACATCATACTGCCGCTGGGAGAGAGCCTGCAGCACATGTGCACGGTGTTGCATGCACCATGTTGTGCATGCCATATAGTGCACACACACAGGTGCAATTGTAGAGGGGCACAACATGTGCCCCCCCACCGGTACGCACCTCCATGGCTAGATTCGCCCAGCTGCTCTGTTATGACCCCCTTAACTGCATTTAGACGCCTTTTAATGGCGGGGTCCCCGCCATGAAATGGCCAGTGAAAATGCAGTTCGTAATATGCTCAGCAGTGCCAGCATTGGTAGTTCGGACTGGACTGTTCCCATGAGGCACAGGGTCAGAGCTGATTTGCATATAGCCAGTGTCTAACCCAGGGTGGTGTGGAGTGCAAAAAAACGATGGATTTAGGCCCAGATCCTTGTACTGGGGTGAATTTATGACATTGTTCTGCATTCTGTCCATCAACTGTGTTTTTAGCATTGGCACTGCAAGCATATTCAGCCACTTTTCAGATCGCTTCCACAACGGGATCCTGGATCCCGGTCGAGGTGGTGGTTTTGTGGTGGTCCCACCACAACCATTGTGATACAGTGGTTGGACCGCCATCGTGAGTATGACTGTCCCAGGACTGCTGTACTTGTAATAAGGCTCTTACTGTTAGCTTACCCAGAACTTACAGTATGCTTTAAGCCAACTCACTGATTGCTATGTGTTGGGCTTATTATCATTGTTGTCTACTTGCGTCCTATTCAGTGAATTACCTTGTTCATTTTATGTTTTTCCACCCCTGAAGGATAGCCTCTTTACTTGTGTCCTTACACTGCTTGAGAACTCCATCAGAGAAAGTCCCTTGCGTGTGTCTTTCTCCCACTCCATGTTGCTCTCTCTCATCCACATGCTTTTCTCCACTGCGCTCTGTGTTGCTATCTCTGTGCTTGTCTCCTACCCCCATGCTTCCTGTTGCTCTGTGCTTCTCTCTTGTATTGTTCTCTTCCTTCTGTGCATCTTCCAATGCCCGACTTAGTGCTCCCTCCATCGTGTGTGTTTTCCACGCCCTCCCTGACCATTAGTCCGACCCCCTCTTCTGTTCTACATATCGACAGTCATACTTTTTAAAAATAATTTTAATTTTTAGGCGGAAGCGGGGGAAAAACAGCAAATTGCTACTGTCCCTTCCACTTCTCAAATCAAAGCGTCTTCATGGTATTTAATATACATATATATATATATATATATATATATATATATATATATATATATATATATATATATATATATATATATATATATATATATATATATATATATATATATATATATGTATGTATATTTATATATATATATATATATATAAAACAGGTGGAACAGTTAAGAAAGTGTATCCATCCAGGATTAAAGAACTCAAACTCCCAGACTGCATTGCACACAGTCCCATCCGGGCAGCCATTTGAGAGGCGTGTTATGAATAAATTATACAGTCATGGGACTACACGCCATTTCGTACTTTGCCGCTGAGGAAGAAGGAATTCGAAACGCGTACGGCGTACGGAGTGACTGTTTTTCAACCTTCCGACATGTTGCGTGCCATCTATACTAATGATGAAAGGTTTTTGGGTTGAAACTTCACTGCTGTCGAAGTGCTTCCTACCTGTGTGACAAACCCCCGAGCATTGTATATATTGTTTTACCATTCCATCCATCCCGGGATTATAGACCATATATGTTGGGAGGGCAAATTGAGTATTAGGGTAGCATTGAAAAGTCATACACATACCAAGCATGAACTGATGCTATTAAAAGATTCACTTCTTGCTCGACAGCATACAGTGGAGCACAAGCAGGGACTTACTAGTATGAAGTCAAAACATTACAAATTACCACACAGGCTCTGAACATATGTGCTAATTGCATGTGAAAAGAAGCGCAGCAGCCCCCAAGTGTGTGCTAAAGACTGCTGCTGTACTTACTTGGGTGGTGAACACACAAAGGACAAAGAACATTATTATACTGCAGATCTGTGGCACACAAAATATTGCAGAACTGACATATAGTCATGAAGCCTTCCACGGTCATGTGCTGCAGCAGGAAGGGCGGCTTCCCCACGCTGCAGAACACTGGGACTTTTCTTCGAAAAGGGACATGTGACCTGTAGCAGTCCATCTGCCAATTATAGAAAAAAAGCAATTTTATTTATTTTTTATTTATTTTATTTATTTATTTCTTTATTTTGGCCACCTTGGCCATAAAAGACACATACATAAAAACACAGGATCATAACAATATACACATACAGATCTTTTAAAAAAGGAAATTAAAAAGATATATCATTAAGTACAAAATTCATTATAAACATCCTCATAAAAACATTAACAAAGACACCAAAGCTTCATCTCATTTTTTGTCTGGTTGCTAAGCATGTACCAGGTTAGGAGGGATATTAAAAAAGCAGTTTTAATTTAAAGCAATGTTGGAAAAAAGACTCAGCCACAACCCTCAGTCTCCTCGTGCGCGGGTGGGGGGGAGGGGGCAAGCAAAAGCTGTGCTGCATGGGGACATTGGGGCAATGCCCTTGTCCTCAGAAAACAGACACACCTCCCCCCTTGACACTGCGGGGCATTAAACTATATCAGACCGAAACTCTGTTATGCAGACAGGGTGCAGTGCAAGCTGCTTCACAAAGAATGGCAATCTCACATATAGGGCCTATTTTTAAAAGGTGTTATGACACTCCTGCAGTTTCTAGGCACAACCACCAAGTGCAAGCATTTTATTTTCCCATTGAAGCATGGATGGGAAATTGGGCACGAGCAACACAGCAGGGTGGGATGTTGGGGGTAGCAATGCAGGGAGCTAACAGAGGGAACACAGAGGGCGTGGTTGGGAAGTAGAAGCAATGGGCGAAAGAGAAAGAGGACCCGAAGCTGAAAGCAATCAGATGGCGGGAAGGGGCGGTAGCAACACAGAGGTGTTGGGGAGGAGAAGCAAAGGAGGGGGGAGCCAAGTGTGAGAGAGCAACATGGTGTTTGGTCTACATTGGCCAAACAAATGACACACTCCATAGAAGATAATTTCACATTAGCCGGAGATTGCAACCATGTTTTTGATCCTTTTGTTGATAGGAATTCTAAATTCTCCTTTGTGCCTAATAAACCACATAAATCTTTTGTTCACACCATCAGTCAACACAAACTCCTAGATGCTTGGCGCTTATGTAATCCAACAACCAGGGAATATACTTTTTATTTACCTACATATCGCACCCAATCCAGACTTGATTACATTTTTGTTTCCCAAAATATATCTCAAACACTAACACATGCAGAAATAGGCCCTATTTTAATCTCTGATCATGCTCCTGTTTTGATTGACATTGCCATTGTACCTAAATCTCTAGCACCTAAAAGGTGGTGTTTTAATAATGCTCTCCTTTTAAACCCTGAGTTTACTGCTTCCTTCACTAATTTCTTTCATGAGTATTTTGAATTAAATAATTCTGAGCACTTGCCATTCTCAACTATTTAGGATGCTTATAAAGCTTCGGCAAGAGATTTTATTATTGGTTTTGTCGCCAAACAACGCAGAAATGCCCTACACGTACTCAAAACCTCCTTCAAGATATCAAGAAGTTAGAACACTCCTATTACACTTCACATTCAAAAGACTGTCTAAATACCCTTATTAACGCTGAATTGCAATTTAACAAAAAGTTTACTGATGAGGCTTCACTATACCTATTAAAATACAGCTCAAAATTCTATGGTGGCAAGAATAAAGCTGGCAAAATATTGGCTAATTACTTAAAGGTTAAACAAAATAAGTTAAATATAGACTCCATATATGACACTGACTCAAATTTAAAATTTAAGGATAATGATATTTTAAATGAATTCTCCCTTTTTTACAAATCCCTGTACTCATCTGTAATGCAACCGACGCAACACAACCTATAAAACTTCTTTTCAAACATACCAAACCACACCTTTCTTCCCTAGATTTGTCCATTTTGGAATTGGATATTGCACAAAAGGAACTATCATCAGCACTTCAAATTTTCAGAAAAGATAAGGCACCGGGTCTGGACGGCTTTACCGTTGAATTTTACCTCCATTTTTCTAAACTTCTTTTACCTAAATTATATTCTTTAACAACTTTTTTTAGCTCTCTAAATAAATCGTCTGGATCTTTTTCAGAGGCTCACATCTTTCTTATCCCTAAGGAAGGCAAAGACTCTAGATATTGCAAGAACTATAGGCCTATATCCTTGGTCAACATTGACTATAAAATCTATTCGAAAGTGTTAGCTATACGATTGGATTCTTACCTACCACACTTATTGGGAAAGGAACAATCTGGTTTTGTTAAGGGACGTTTTATCACAGACAACACCCGACTTCTTTTTGATATCTTGTCCAAATCTCTTCGACTGAAGCATTCCCTGGCAGCAATCGCGTTAGAAGCGGAAAAGGTGTTCGACAGGGTCGAGTGGGAATATTTGTTTTATACTCTTAGATGGTTTGGCTTTGGCCCTAAATGTATTTCCTTGATATCCCTTCTTTACTCTAACCCTCGTGCTGCAGTCTGCGCTAATGGTTTGATTTCTTCATTCTTTGACTTAGGAAGAGGTGTGCGTCAAGGTTGCCCCTTATCTCTCTTTTTGTTTAATTTAGCTTTAGAACGATTCCTTTCCAAACTGCGCCAAAATCCAGACATACATGGTTTCCAATTGCCTGATTACCATATTAAACTTGCAGCTAATGCTGATGATATTTTGCTTTTTATCTCTAATCCAAAAAAATCAATTCCTGCTTTCCTAGTTGAAGTTCAATCATATTCCCAAATTTCCGGATATAAGCTAAACAATGATAAGTGCGAAATCTTACCCTTAACCAAATACACTTTCAAACAGGATTTAATGGCCTCCAATTTCACATGGAGTCCTAAACACATCAAATATCTAGGACTATATATAACACCTAACATCTCCGATATAGTAACTTTATGCATGAATAAATGTTTCCAAAAGCTCTTGGATCTAACCCCCAGATGGCATCCTCTTTATTTATCATGGTGGGGACGTTTAGACGCCATTAAAATGATGTTATCTCCCATAGTCTTATATACTATATCTAATATACCACTTCCAATTCCTATTAAAATTATTTATTAACGTTAATTCAATTCTTTCCTCCTTCTTATGGAACAACAAAAACCCCAGAATGTCCTTGAAGAGAATAATGTGTTCCAAAGATGAAGGTGGTGTAAATTTTCCAAACTTTCAGATGTATCAGAAAGCATTCCTTTTGTGTCAGGCATCTTTTTGGTTACTTGAGCCCACAGACCAATCCCCTTTGTGGTCCTCAATCGAACGTCTGTTTCTATCCCCCTTTTCTTTTCAGGAGTATCTTTCATTTTCACGCAAACCGCAGTCTCTTTCCACCCCCATCATTAAACTGACCTCTAAACTCCTCCAGTCGTTATCTCCCCCTGATCTCCATACGACAGACTCCCTCCTTAATTAAACTATTTGGCATAACAAAAGCTTGCTCATTAATATTAAACCATTTTACTGGAAATCTTGGAGACAGAGAGGACTCATTTGGGTTCATCAGTTATTTTCCCAATCACTTTTCCTACCCTTCTCCTCACTGAGTCAATCAATCAATCAATCAAAATTCCTTTATTCGGCATTTCAACAACACCATAAAAGTACATTATTCATACTGTAATAACATTTCATTAAAAAAGAAGCAGGAATAGACTAATCAAATATACAATATTAGTCCGCCTCCACATTTTCTACATTCTTAACGGTGTCAAAAATCAAATTCATTTAGTGGACCTTAATCTTTCTGAAACCCTCAAAAAGTTTATCACACAGAACAATGTCAGGGGATCTCTAGACTCTTTTAAAAAACAAGGGCATCTCTTGCTGATCTTAAATTAGCTTTTTTTTAAAGTTGTATTAAAAAACAGCGCCTAGGTGCTAAATAAAATGGGCATAATAATACAAAATGAAGGGTATCCTGTGGAGATCGATGATCACAGCCACAGGGACCCTTTGACTCAACTGCATTAGTGAATCCCGCAGGTTCAGATAATAGGACCCGTACCCTCCAGATATGCCCCCGCCTCCCATTTGACATAGACATGCATAATCCCCACATTTGAAATCACCAAGAGATTCAGGTGGGGTTAAAAAGGCCATGTTTAATCACAACATTGTATAAACATGACAAGCAAATAACATGCATATCTAATATTTACAAATTACATTTATAACTACATTTACGAGCATATCATGCTCCTTCAACCTTCCCAACCCTAAGGGAGGAACACCATCTGGTTCACATCTCGCAACTGGGTATCCTACGCCAGGTGCCGTGCACCTGCCCCTTAGAGTGGTGGGCCCCGCCCTCCGGTCCTTGTCCGCCATTACCGGGGCCCACCTCTCGACCACCAGGCTGCCCAGGGACGCCCGGGAGGCTCGAAATCTGTCGCCCTAGCCTTCCCAGCCGGTGGTCACTTCCTCCCAGTGGAGAGCCTACCATATCCCCCCTCAGAGCTGGCCTATGGAGCCCGGCAAGCGGGCTCCCATCCATCTTGTTTAGTCACTGGTTACTGATCGCAGGTCTCTTCTCCGCCACAAGAGTGGCCAAGGCCCAAAGGTCTGACACCCTCCCCACCTGCGTTCAGAATAAATGACCAAAGTTCTCTGATAAAAGTGTCTGTTCCTAAGTCCGACAAATGTACCCCATCCTGGTGGTACATCATTTCTCCAGAAATCATCCAGTGTTGGAGGTAGCGCAAGCGGCCCTTCACTGAGCACAACCTTGCTAGTTCGCCGTTCAGTCGTCTTACTGAAATGTTCAAAGACCTAGGACGCACTCCTGGACCCCATGTCCTGCGTGATATCATGCCTGACCAGACAATCTTTGCTGATGGAAACATATGCCCCAACCAGGCAAATTCTGCCAGTAGGGCCTCTTTGACCGCCAAGCGTCCTCTGTCGACCATGTCGTTGCCTCCCAAGTGCAAGATAATCCAATCAGGTGATTTGTGTTCCTGTGCCCTGAGCTCCTCGACGATTCGCCTCAAGTGCCGGATTCTCATCCCTCCAATGCCACGCCATAGGAATTCGGTCTCACCCAATGCGGCCGGTTTCACCACCTCTCCTCGCTGCAAGCGCACCGCCGCGCCACGCACAAAAGAGTGCCCGAGTACCCACACCACTGACGCGGGTATACTAATCAAAAGGAGAGAGATGGAACCGTTAGACACATTACACACATGTTTTCACAACAATTCTGGGCTTACATATCGCTGATAACACTCGAACTATGCCTTTCACCGCATTAGAGGCGAGACCAGCCCCAGCCGCCAAAGTGGCAGCGCCAATTCTAAAGGAATGTGAAGAGTAGCCTGCTGCTCCCAGTCCCAGTTTTCCCAGAGCCAAACCGAATACTGCCTTGAACTGGAATTGGGACAGGCAATCCCCATTTTCATGGACGAAAAGCGCCGACCCCCCCCAGCTGGACGTCGGGCCAGGTACGCCTGCATACGGGATGCGGGGCAGGCCGCTACCCCCAATGCTGGCTGCAAACGAATGGTGACCCCCTTTCCTCCTTGATCGGTTTTGGACCGCCTCAACCACAACACTAAGCCCCCCGGGGAAAGGGAGATATCCCGGAACTGCAGGCCCACCCCATGGTCTAATCTAGAGGCCCCAACTATCCCAACTATCTCACCCAGACGGAACGCCCCGTAGAAGGCCAGGCAGAAGGCCGCCCCCAGCATGGTGCCCTCGACCGGAGTCTGGCAAATAACAGGCAACACCCCCAGAATATCAATCAAGGTCGGGAGATCCAAAGGCCTACGACAGTCCCGCCGTGGCCCATCCAATCTGGCCCATCCTGCTAAGGCCTTCCTGATCAAGAATGATGCCCCAGGGTCCCGCTCCCCCGCCAATTTAGCAAAGAAGCCTATCACTGAAAGGGAGGCCCTAGCATATGCCACTGCTCTGCCCTGATCCCGCAAAACCTGTAAAAAGGCGTAGATCGTTTCAGTAGAAAAGATCCTCGCAGCCCCTGTCTGCTCTACAAATGATCTGTAAACGTTAAACTGTGACTGATAGGCACGTTTGGTGCGATCACTCAGAGCGGCACCTACCTGCCCCGCTAAAGCGGGGCTCCAATTTTCCACAGTGACGTAGGGAACGTCGTCATGCGCTTTTCCGCCTGCGGATGGAACCTCCGGAAGTCCTGCAACTTTGAACGAGACAAAGCATCAGCAGCATGGTTATCAACACCTGGTATATGCGCAGCCTTAAAAGTTAAATTCAATCTTAAGCATGCCAACACCAACAGCTTCAACAACCTTAGCACATGTGGGCAAGTCGCCCCTTGCCGATTGATAACTTGAACCACCGCCATGTTATCCGACCAGAAAGTCACTGCCCTGTCCCTGAAACGCTCTGCCCAGACAGTAACTGCCACCCAAATGGGAAAAAGTTCTAAGAAGGCTAAGTTCCTCGTCAAGCCTGCTGAGTGCCAAGCCGCTGGCCAGACCGCACCGCACCAGGCGGGGCCCAGAATCGCCCCAAAACCAATGCTTCCGGCCGAATCGGTGTATAGGCCAAGCTCAACGCTGGACACCGGCGGTGCGGGCCACACCACCCGCCCGTTGAAGTCCCTCAGGAAATCGCGTCACACCTTGAGGTCTTCCTTAACCCCTGCTTTCAATCGCACCCGATTGTGCTTCTGGGTAAGACCTACCATCGCTCTGGCTATAGACCTCGAGAAAGGGCGCCCCATGGGGATGATGCGCAAAGCAAAATTCAACTGACCCACAAGTACCTGTAACTGGTGCAACGTCACCTTCGGACCCGCCAAGGCCACCTCAATGGATAGGGAAAAGGCTCTCACTTTATCCATCGGCAATCTACACTCCCCCGCTACCGTGTCAATCTCGATGCCCAGAAAGGACATGCACGTGTCAGGGCCGACTGTTTTGCTCGGTGCCAGCGGCACTCCAAATTCCTTCAACATAGCTACCAGCTGACCCAGAGCCAAGGCGCAGGCATCCGAAGACGCGGGGCCCATCACCATGAAGTCGTCTAAATAATGCACCACATCTGCACATCCTGACTTCTGAGAAAACACCCACTGCAGCATGGAGCTAAAGGTCTCAAAGTACTTGCAGGAGACCGCACACCCCATCGGCATACATTTGTCGTAATAAAAATGCTGTTGCACCTGAAAGCCTAGCAAATGGTAATCCTCGGGGTGCACGGGCAACAAGCGAAATGCTGACTCAATATCTGTTTTCGCTAGCAACGCCCCCGGCCTAAGTCCCTCACTTTCTGAACTACGGCATCAAAGGACGAGTACGTCACTAAGCATAATGCCGGATCAATGGCATCATTTACAGATGCACCTTTTGGTGCAGAGAGGTTATGAATCATCCTGTATTGTCCCGGCTCCTTCTTGGGCACTACTCCCAGAGGGGAGCACACGTAGTTCACCCATGGAGGAGCAGGGAAAGGGCCTGCTACTCGGCCTAAGGCCCGCTCCTTCTCCACCTTTGTGGCCACTACAGAGGGATGGGTTCTCGCTGAAACTTGGTTTCTACACTGGCTAATTGGGGGGACATGGGACGCTGGGATACGGAATCCACTGGAAAAACCATCAAACAACATCTTAGCAGCTGCCCTGTCTAGGTACTCGTTCAGCCAATAAGTCAATTTTTCAATATCCACTGGGGTAGGCAGATTAGACCTGGGGGGGCTTGATATCCTTAGGAGCGGTACCCCCCGCTCTTTTGATTTCTTGTTGCACTTGGAATCGGGATGGGACGGGTGACCGCAGTAGGCGCATGCGTGCTTAAACTTGCATTGCCCGGGTGGCCATGTGCACCCTTTGCCATTGAATGCCCAGCAGGTACCCTTCTTCTCGCCCGGCCCTCCCTGGGAAGTCCGAAAAGGCTGCCTAGCCGGGTGTTCCCTACTGCTCACACTCTCTAACCAGGCATTGACCTCAACCTGATCCCAACAAATGGCTGGGTTCTCTTCCTTCGCCCAGCGAAACTCCCTATTGTAAGTCAACCAGGCTGAGCCCCCATGTGTGGAGTGTGCCTTCACGATCTTAATGGTGTAAAACACCAACGGGATAGCCAACTCTGGCCTTTTTTCCAACAATATTGTTACATAAACATGGAAACCGAAAAGCCAATTCGTTATTGTTTCCTCAATCCTAGGTCTCCGATCTCGGAAGGAGTGCTCTTTTCCCTCCCTGTCCTTGTAATCCTCCTCTCTTCTCTTAGGCCTGATAAGGGAGAATATATCCACGTAGGCACCCTTCCAAATCTTCTCTCGCACTTCCATACTCACATGTGTAGCTAACATCCCCGACTGAGACAACACATTCCCCTGTATAGCCCCAACCTCGCTGCTCCTCGCTGTAGCGTCACCAGGCTTACCTCCTGTAGGTGTTACAGCTACCGCTGTCGCGGGGGGCTGCGCTCCAATCGCTACGCTGGGAAACGCCTTGCACGACTCGACTAAGAGCGCCAACTGCCTCTGAATGTCCTGCAACGCGCCCTGTTCCGTGGCCTGGGGGGGCACCAAGGGTGCCGCCGCTCCAGCGCTCACTCTCTCCGATACTTTATCTGGGGCCGATAATTGGCCTACTAATGTGGAGACTGATGCCAGCAAGCTATATAACGGATCACACGCGGCTGCCACTGCGGCCACCGGCTGCGGTGGGAGTGGGGCCGGTGGGACCGTAATATTTGGTACCGCACCTCCCGGGGCCAACGCCTTCAGCGCCTCCCTAATCTCGGACAACACTAAACCTACTGGGTCTACTGGCTCGGGCACTACCACCTGTTGCACATCCGGAATGGGGACGGAAGGGTTGACCGGCTCTGCAGCTAAAGGAGGCGTGGAGACGGGACCTACTGATCCCTCGTCCCCCTTCCCCCTGGCAGGGCTAGGCCTACTCTTCCACTGCTTGGCTCCCCCCTTCCTCTTTGGCTGTGCCCTAGCTTTCTTCCTTAATGGTGGAAAAGCGGCCCTCGGTGGCACCCCCTCCCTGCGTGGCCGTTCCACTACCTCGGGCTGCTCCTTCTGTGAAGAATCGCTATCTTCTCCGCTATCGGGAGCCTCTTTGCTTAACTTCTCCAGCAGCAATTTCATAATCTGTGCCAACTCAGGCTCAGAATCCTTCCTCTTTTGTCCTCCCTTTTTTGGCACCATGCTGTATGTATCTCGCCCTCACGCACTACCTCGCGATTGCACCTAACGCGCCCCGACTTCCCTGCTCCCGCTCCCCTAAGCACCGTTCACGCCGCCCGGCAGGAGCCCGCACCACGAGGTTCCCCGCACACAGCCGTAAGCCCCGTAAGGCAGCGACAATCCTATCCCCGTCCCAGCACCCACCGTGACTCACGGCTGCCCACGAGGCCCTCAAAGGCACTCGACCCCTTACCTGGCTACTCAAATGATGCTCGATCCTTCTGCTTCTAGAGTTTCGGAATGCCGGTCTGGAACACGAGAATGGCCAGGTGCCGGCGTGAGCAGTCAAGTATCCAGGAGTGATAGCGGGAACAAAGACCCCAGTCACAGGGAGTTGACCCTAAATAGGCCAAAGGTCTCCGCCCCCTGACCCCCAGGTCACGCGATATCGCTGGACCCGCAAATGGGTCGGCCGGACGCCGATTGGGCCGTCCGCCCGACCAACCACTAGAGACCAGGGGCGGGGTCCGGAGAGGCCGGGTCCTAAGTGCGCGCGTCGTGATTCTCCGCGCTTGTCAAAGATGATGAAGCAAGTTGAGTCTAAAACGCGCTAATAAAAACCTATTGTGCGGGTTGTATACAAGGGAGAGATAGGGCTCCATCCCACTAGAGGGTTTCACTGTCATATAGACCTGTACAGTGTGCTTACTCCTTTCCCTCATTTCTCGTGACCTAGTGGTAAGTTTGGAGAGCTTCTCATTTATTCTTGCTTGATCTTGTTTTGTAATACTCTGTGGAATTGAAAACAGATTTCCAAATCCAATGCTCTACAAAGCCCCTTTCACATATTTTAGCCAGGGAATAGACATACCTTTCTCACTCCCCAAACAATCTAAGATAATCAGCCGCAACAGATTGGCATCCTGGTTGACCCATAGTTTTAGCCAGGCCATAAGGGGTCTGTTCCTCACCCTGTCCTCCAGGTATTTACAGCCAAGTTCCTCATGAACTATATATGACGGTACAGATTGGGGTACTTTAAGCAGCCTCCTTAAGTATTTGTTTTCCTTGGTCTGTAAGCTGGTTGCATTTGCCATTCCCCATAACTCCGCCCCGTACACAGCCTTTTCAACAGTAATCGAGTTGTACATGGTCAGCATTTGTTCGGGACCCCATTGGCCCAGTCTACGCCCAAAGTTCATAACTGCTCCTGAGCTCGCTGCCAGCTTCCTACCATTTTCTTCTATCAATGGTTTAAAATTAAAATTTCTGTCGAATAAAATGCCCAGGTATAGAAAAGTCTGCACTTTCGCCAGACTTGTAGCACCTATTCTGTAATTAAAATGTTTGCCTTTATGTTTTGGGCCCAGCTCCATTATATATGATTTTGTCAAGTTGGCAGATAGGTCAAGGCTAGACATAAACTCCACGAACCCATCAATCAGGCGTTGCAGTCCTACTGGCGTTCGGGCCAGCAGGACCGCATCGTCCGCATAAAGCAGAAGTGGGACAGATCTACTTCCTATTCTGGGCGTGTCTGCTTTCAGGTTAAATAAAAAACGTTCAAGCCCATTAATGTAAATGGAAGTATGCACCCTTGCCTAACTCTGCTCGTTCATTTAAAGGAGTCTGTCTGGTCACCCTCCAGATTATACCTCACTGTTGCGGAGGTGTTCTGATGAAGGTTCCTCAAAATAGACTGAGTCAACGGTTTAATCTACCCACTTCATTCACTAACAAATATAATTTATTGAAGGAAGCAGTTATGACTACTTACTCCCACATATCTAGTACTTCTATCACTCCTACTAATTCCAATCCTAACATACCCTTGCATATTATATTAAAAACTACACCTAGAGCTTCCACCATTTATGAATTTTTACGAAATACCGATGTTACTAGACAGAAATCTAAAGTTGAAACTGCATGGGAACATGATCTTCAGAACTCCTTGCAAATATCTTTATGGAACAAAATGTGGATCAAATTGCGCAAATCCTCAAGAGCAGCAAACACAACACAAACACTGTTTTTTGTATATAACAGACTTTTATTATCTCCACAAGTTTTAAACAAAGGTTTTTCAACTGTATCAGATGCTTGCTGGGCATTCTCTTCTCCAAATGCCGATCTATATCTTATGCTTAGGCTTTCCTGTTTTCAGTTTCTATGTTTGGTAAATTCTGGTGGGGTTTTTTCAGTGTTTTGCAGTGATTTCAATACCTTAAAAACAGTGGTTATCAGTGGTTACACATTTACACGCCATTAACAGATACAGTGTTTATGGAAGGTTTTCCTTTTGTTATTGCTTGCTTTCTGCACTGATAGTGCATGGTATATAGACATTGTACATACAGTGAATATGAGGTCCAAATACATTTTTGCAAATCAAAATTATTGTAGTGCACCATACAATACTTTTTTACAGTGACTCTTTGGTCATATGTGCTTGCTCTTTCCTTCTCATGTAAACTTTTTTTCTGTGAAAAGGACCTCTCAACATTGGCACAGGCAATGCCAAAACAGCCAGTACCCAATTTGCTAACTCTGGCCACTGACATAGCTTTTCATGCCAATACTGGTGCACTTGAAGATTGCAATTCTCTGGACAGGTTCTGCAACATTTGAGTTAAACTGGGGGATTACGCCCTCAGAGTTGTTGAAGCGGTCAAAAATGAAGCAGCACGTTTGAAATTACGGAGAAGATTCCCTTTACAGAAGGGATCTAGAACTTGTACAGAGTACCCTAGTGAGGTTTAATTGGCTTCAAATGCCATGGTTGGTGAAGGGACATTTCTATGCATCATTGCAAGCCATTTCTCATACATTGTAAAATAAAAGCTCCTGAATTTCTCTTCAACATTGCTTTGATTACCAAGTGCCAAGCACTCTAACATGGAACATGTTGCGGTGCAAAATTCACTAAAGGTGTCGCCCAGCCTACTCTTAAGGAGATGTTTCACATCTACACCAATTATGCTGAACACTTGGCAGACAAGAGTTTTTTTATTATGTCCAATACAGCAGTTATGTTTTCCTGTAAAAATCTAAGAATGCAGTAGAGGTTTCTTTTCTTTTTACATCACTATCAATATGGGACCAAAGATCCGCACCTTTCTTGCCTTTGGCATCATTACTCCTCAAAAAGTCTGTAAAAAATTGTCACATGGATAATATAGCCTTCACAGCTTCTTCCCCTTGGACTGAGAACCATAAGCTAAGTGTAAGTGGCACAGTTGGGATGAGTCTTTCTTTGATGCCACACAAAGCACAAAATGAGAAATATTTGAGTTTTAGTTCCTGCCCATAACAAAACAGTACATCAAAATGGACTTAAAAGTCAAAAGCATCCTTCATTAACTCTGAAGATTGTAAGGATGCTTTAAGCATACCATCTAACAAGTGGCAAGGATCTCTTACAGGGAAGCACTTCAGCTCAGGTATCAGTTTTGACAGGTCAACAACAACAATATTACTCAAATCTTTGTTGAACTTGGAAAGAGCCTTTTTGCAGCAGCATTTCAAGTGACATTGCTTTCCATGTTTTCCAAAAGTCTGGTGTCATGTTTTCACCACTATCCCAGATGCTTGGTGATAGCACTCTTTTCACATATACTTGTCCCTATACCTTGCATTGAATGTTTAAAGCCTGAGGTGTTGGGAAGTCACCTACTATCTATACTAAATCGCTAGAAACTGGGGGTTGATGTATCAGGGGTTCTTGCCCATTATCTGTGGGTAAATGTGATGGCACATATTGGGAAAGATTCATTTGAAACCAGACATTTTACCTATCAGTGAAAGAATCAAACGCAGCCAAAAAAAGAAGACCTTAAACATGCTTCTAAACCCTGCAACTTTAGACCAAAGACCACAAAACTGAAAAAAATCAAACGGAAGAAGAAATAATATTTTAGTGACATCCCTAAACAACAAATCTCAAGCAGCATAATGTTAGCCCATTCTTTCTTGCTTCTACCTTGTATAACAAAGTTACATTGTATTGGGCACTTCTGGAAGTAAAAAAATGACTCTTTGGCTCTCCTTTTCCTTTCTTTGAATGACATTTAGCTTGTGGATGTGCAGGTGTTTTTTCAGTGTTTATATATTTACACTGGTGAGGGCTATTTCCCTCTCGGTGGGGTATTATCAGTTATTATAGGTTTGAACCTAAAACCGGACAGCTTACATTTGCGGTTTTCTTGTGACCTTATATGTAAGTTTTGGAAACAGGTATGGACTCAAATCAATTTAATTTTTGGCACAAATGTTTCTTTTTCCTTCACCAATATCTTCATGGGGAGTCTTTCACCTGTTTAAGAAAACATGACGTTTAATGTTAAAATTCTGGATCTATTATTGGCTGTTGCTTTTCAGCAAATCACTGCAAATTGGAAAGATTTTACAAAAGTTTCAAATAAAGTCTGGTGGTATGCTATTTGTCACAATCATAGATTAGATACTGTTCTTTTCTACCCTATTAATTTGGCAACGAAACGTTTGGGTTTATTATGGTCACCTGTTACGATATTTTTAGATGCAAGTGCTAAAAAGTTCTTCCAGTTACAACCTTCGCAACAGGAAGTTCTTAAACCCCCTTGATTCCCTAATTGTTCCTATTTTCTTTTGTAACTTATGGATACTCAGATTACAAACGTATTATTTCCTGTCTTATACAATGCTATTATAAGTCATATATTAATTTATTTGTAAATATATTTATTTTGGATGTTTTGATATGAGGCTCTTAATATGTATTCTTTACTGACACGTTTACATTTTATCAATAAACTTTCTTGAACTTAAAGAGAGCAACATGGTGCTGGCTTAGCTCCACTTTCATGTTTTGTATTTTTTTTTTCATCTGCGTCTGTCGTGCTTGAGATTAGGTACCCTTCCCTGAATCACTTAGTGACTATAAATAGTGCGTGACGTCAATGAACACTCATGGTTTACAAGAGTTCTCCAAGTGGAATCGAAGTTGAAGGGAGTTAGAGCGGTTGTAGTCCAGTTTACACATGGTGGGGTGGAAAACACATCTAGTAAGATCACTGCATGATCGCCCACCCAAAGCCCGCCCACAGAACACTGGGAGCATCCAACACTACCCCAAGCACGTACACAGTTGCCTTGCTTGCCCATTCCCTTCCACCCATCTCCCCTGCTGTCACCATGGCCAAGCTCCTCAGATCGCTCATCTGTGACATACAAAAGGAAACTTCAGGCTGATAGACATCTGGAATATAGGGGGCATGAAATCATCAGATAACCTCCAGACAGAGAAATATATGAGGATTCAAATACCTACAAAGGTAGTGTGCTTTGAGGTAATACACAGCTGTACAGTTGGAGTGCCTGCTTCTTGTGCTTGGAGGTAGCGGATTGATGGGGCACCTACTGAAGCGAGCCATAACTATGCCTTCCATAATGACCGCTAATTAATTGCTCACTGGATTGTCGAGGACGTCTGTACGACAAATCAGATGGTGAACGGGAACAGTGGATGAGCAGGCGATGGGAAGGCCTCTGGTCCACAAAAGGGGGGCTGAAATTAGAGCCAGTTTTTGGCTGGATCTTTTCAAAATCCTCCTTATGGTTTACTTCAGGGGGACAAGAAAGTAGATACTTAGAAGACTAAAGCATCTACATGCATGAAGAGTTGTGAAGAGAGTATGACTTTTTACCCTGCTCGTCCAAACGTGAACAGTGGTGTGCTCATATTGACCGGTGTATGGCAGCTGAGAAGACAGTTCATGAATGAAGGGGAGGTTCCCAAAGTTTTTAGAAAATAAGGGTTCTCTGGGTGGGTTAAGTGAACTCTGGTGAGGTACAACGCCTCAGGCTCCGACTAAAACTAGTAGATGGGAAGGGAATGTTTTTCTCCCATTTATAAAAGTTGGGCTTTGATAGTGTTATTGTATTTCTTTTAAATTATCTTAGACTGCATCAACACACTTGGGTGTTAAATACTGCGCAAGACATGAGAGATCTGCTTATTTGTATACAAGCAATTTTGGGAAGGTAAAGTTAGGGGTCAAATCACTTTGGTGTCAAACAACATAATAGTTTGACAATTGTTGATTTACACCAAAATTCTGGTCAGTCAAGTTTGGTTTACAAGCATTAGCAACTAAAGAGTCTCTTCATTTAAGAATAATAATTAAAACCATGATGCTCTGAGATGGCAAACCTTTGCTCCTTCACTATCAAGAGTGTTTGGGGATAAGAAGGCTTCCCACAAGTTGATGCACTGACACATCCCTCCTTTGTGGGTGGGGAAGAAGAAAGTGTTCCTGCTTACAGGGCAGTAATACTTTTGGTAAGAATGGACTACCTGACAGACCTCCATGTTATGGTGGTTTTAATAGGCCTTGTTTTTGTTTTTCAGAAACAAGCTATTAACGAAGGATTTTTTTTCTCCGAGACAAAAATAATCAAAGATGCTGTTGTGCTCTCATCACCGGTTTATTGTTACATTTGCTTATTCTAGACAGCCATGGCTTTCCCAGCAGTCGAAAACAGGAAACAATGGCATGAAAAGGCCCATTCTTGATTGCTTCTGGCCATGCAAGGCCAGCAGTCTTGTAGACGATGGGTTGAGGGCTAAGCATATGAAGGAGGAACCGGGGAAGGGTAGAAAGAGTAGAGCAAGGAGAGCTTGTGCTTGGTGCAATTATAAGCCAATACAATTGGTTCTCAGAAACTCTCCTACCTTTGTACCCAACATACATTATGAAATTACATCTCAACCAGGATGTTGTGTTGCTCACCACTGGACAAACCCAGCTTCCATTCTTTGGATCTTGGACCAATTGACCTGTCACATGCAGTCTCCTTTGGGTGAGTTTGCCTGACAGTTTCAAGTGCCTTTCCCATGTCTCTCTTCCGGTTGCTTGACAGGGCGCTTCTAAAGAGAGTCAGAGCTTCCCCGCTGGGAGCAAGGGGTCTCTATGCGCTATATGCACCTACAGAGCAACAAATAGTCTTTGCTCAAGTATCCAGACAACCTCAATGTCAATTGGATCAACAGTGTGACCATTTCTTCTGCTTATGATGCAGCAAACTTGCATGAATGAAGGTGATCAGAGGTGCTTCTGCAGCTTTTGAATTCCTGGAAAAATCGAAACGGTGGCAAGAAAGAGGAATGACGTGGTAATTCATGAATTATTTTCCGGTTGTCTTCAGGATACACCAAGTGTGCACTCTTTCCCCTCACAGTCCTTCTCCAGGCCTCCCAACCAGAGGTGCTCTCTAAAGTTGTAGAAGTTGCTTCTCTTTGTCAGTCTGTTGGAGGTTTCCTGGTTATAGAGAGCCATCTCTCTGTCCCCTGAAGAAGAAGCTTAGAAATGGAGGGAGCGAAGGGAATTTACACCGGCGTTGGGGGGGAGGGGGGGGGGGGGGGGCGAAGGACGGGGGATTCAGTAATAAGTGTCTTTAATTAGTTAAGAAGCTACAAGGTATCTCTCTCTAGAGGTAGGTCACTAAAAAAACTTAAGGAATGCGACGAGGAAGAGCAGGAATAAATGTAAAGACGATTACTGGCATATGATTGCCTGACATCTTCACAGATTTATATAACCTGGAGTCTAATGTGCATGTGGTGAACCGTCAAATGGCACAACAACCTTTATGTAACAATATTGATTTGGTTCTATTGTCTTGTTTCAGTGCATGGCAACTATTTGATTGGCAGCTCATGCTTCAAATATCAGTGCAATTTGTGTGGCGTATGTGTTAGTGTAAGTAGTAATGCTCAGAAAATGGCATTGGGAATTTGGCAGAATGTTACTGTCATGAGAACTTACAATATACAAGACCCACTCTCCTTTCGCACATGGCGTTCATCCAATGAATGTCAAACTAGTCCCCAAGGGAGGACCTGGAGCAACAAATGAGTACATGGTAATGCAAGACTTTGCTAACACAGTATGAGTTAAGGCCTATCCTAGCCATAGAGAACTCGCAGAAGACCAGAAAGCAAGACTTATGTATATTAGACTTATTAATATCACAGTTGACCCATATGTGTAGTAAACGAGCGCCTGAAGAAACATGTTGCCAAGTGCCATTGTGTTGAATGCATGTACTTGCAATCAATCGAGCATTTGTAAAGCACACACTGTCACCCTGGGGATATCTGGGTGCTGTGCCTGTGTCAAAGAGCCAGGTCTTGAGTGTTTCTGAAGTCTGCCAGCGAGGAGGCTGTACTGAGCTGGAGGGGAAGGTCGTTCCAGGTCTTGGAAGTGATGTAGGAAAAGGAGCAGCTACTTCTGTGGCTGCGAAGGATGCAGTGGGTGTGTGCAAGGGCGAGTGAGGTAGAGTTCAGGTGTCTGGAGGATTCAATCAATCAATCAATCATTTGTATAGAGCACTACTCACCGGTGGAGGATTGGTGGAAGCTCAGTCGATGGTTGATATATGCAGGTTCTAGGCTGGTGGAGGCCTTTGCAGGCGTGCCTGAGGATCTTGAACTGGCATCTCTTCTGGATGGGAAGCCAGTGGAGATCACTCAGGTGGGGGGCCATGTGGATTCATTTGGGGGGGTCCAGGTTGAGTCTGAATGCTGTGTTCTGTATGGTCTAGAGTCTTGTGAGGAGCTGGGTGGGGGTACCAGCATAGAGGGCATTGCCATCGAAATGGCTGGTGACGAGGCCTGGAGTTGGCTGGAATCCAGCTGAAGATTCTGCGAAGTGTGTGGAAGCAGGAGGAGGTGGCTGCGTTGACTTGTCGTTTCATGGTCAGTTGGATGTCGAGGATGATGCCGAGGTTGGGTGCATGGTTGGTCAGTGTGGGTGTGGGTCTCAGTTCTGCAGACCACCAGTTGTGGTCACATACAGGGTTGTTTGTCCTGAAGATCAGTACTTCAGTTTTGTCGGAGTTGAGTTGGAGGCAGTTGTCTCTCACCCATTTGGCTACGTTGGTCATGGTGTAAACTTGTAAATGACCTTAGGAATGCTTTTTGCATAGGACCAGTAGCGCGGTAGCCTACTTGAGACTGGATCATGCTGGCACATTTGGATGTTAACAGGTGAGGCCTCGCGTGATTCGCACATTCAGCAGCCATTTTGAACTCCAAGACTATAAAAACCACGCCCTAACACCGAACCAATTGCTAGGCAATCGCTGCTGTGAGGGCAACAGTCAGAGGCACTTAAAAGTTCCTGTGCAATGCTACCTCCTTCCACCAGTAGCGGAATGGCATCTTCAGTCAGCACAGAGTTTGGAGTTTCCTGTCGTATTTGGTGATAGGAATCAACCTGTAACAAGAAAAAAACAAAAGAAAGTGAAACATTTACAAAGCATAGAACTTTATCGCACTGAGGAAAGAAACTGAATCCTCAAAACCGGTTGCATAATGAACATTAAAGGAAGTGTAGGAAGAGGCAAGGAACAGCTGGAAACAGATTGAGGAGTGACGAGTTTTATTGAGAGCAACTTCACAGGTCAAGCTCCAGTCAGGGAATGTCTCAAGCACCTCACAACGTTCCCAACTGCAAACCTCCCCCATTTCAAAAGACAACATTCTTCCACCACAACACGAGACAGTCACAAGCTGTGACAGACAATCACCACACTCGTGACGGCTCGTGTAATAGAACAGTTACCCAACACACCTTCCCCCCATAAAACAAAAACAACAACAAAAAAACAAATAAACAAAAAAAAAACTATCATTGTAGACTCAGTTCATAACAAAATCACTAAACCTAGAAGGAAGACGATGTGAACGGACACATCTAGAGTTAACAGAACTGCTGTCAACACTTGTATTGTTAGTCTGTTCAGAATGTTGTCCAACATCCAAAAACACATTACTGTCACCATGATCTTGAGCCGAAATAGGCCCAGAAAAAAACGAAACCCTATTGAAATTCCAAACGGAACCACCATCAAACCTAACGGCATTCTTGAAAACTTCAATAACTTTTTTAGGATTTGACCACACAGGAAACCCTTTACTAACACCTTCTTTTCTTTTAATCCGAACATAGTCACCCACTTTTATCACGCCAACAGAAGCAGAGCCAATCTTCTTTCTCAAGGAAAGTTTCATTTTATTTTTATACAACTCAACTCTGCGGTGAACAGCCTCAAGATCAACCTTCAAAAACTCATCAAATCCACTTATATTCTTCTTCAACCACCAAGGCGCCAACCTGGTACTAGGCTTACGTCCTCTTAAAAGCTCGAAAGGACTAACCAAAGTCACAGAGTTAGGAGAAGTCCTATATGCCAAAAGCATGGATTGTAATGCATTCTACCAATTCAACCCCCCCCTAATGGAGAGTTGGATGGCTTCCTTGATGACACGATTAAAGCGTTCAACCTGGCCATTGGCTTCAGGATGGAAAACTGCAATTCTCCTATGATTAACACCACACTTAACCAAAAAGCTATCCATTTCCTTACTCACAAATTGAGGACCATTGTCCGTCACAAGCTCTTGGGGAATGCCTTCTCTGCAAAAAACCTCATCCAGGAATTCAATCACTTTCTGAGAGGTAACATCCTTAACCATTTTGACCTCCGGCCATTTAGAATAGTAATCAATCAGAACAATTCCAAAAGACTCTTGCTTAGACAAACAACTAAAAGGACCAATGATGTCTAAGCCCAGTTTACGCCAAGGGCCACTGGGAAAATCAACAGGTTGTGGTTCAGAACGTAATGCCACAGCAGTTTTGTCACTGTTTGAACAAAGAACACAAGAACGTACAAAATGATCTACGCAAACATCAATACCTGGCCACCAAAATGTCTCTTTCACTCGTCTCCTGGTAAAAGATATGCCCAAGTGCCCTTCATGAGCAATTTTGAGAATAATGTTTCTGAAAGAAAAGGGAGGAACTATCTTGTCACCCCTTAAAACCAAACCGTTCTCCTCTGCGAGCTCCTCTTGAATCTTATAAAAACTCATCATATCACCAGACAACTTCCTTGGTTCAGGCCAACCTTGTACGAGATATCTCTTGACACTGCATAACTCCACATCTTTACTCATTTCCGTTAACCAATTTTTTTCTTGCAAGAAAGACCGATCCAAATCGACATCATCAAAAGTGAAAGCTACTTCACAATCACCCTCTAAAGCTCCACCAGAAACCTCACAAGGAGAAACCAGCCTGGACATACAATCAGCATGTACATTCGCTTTACCCTGAACATACTCAATTTGATATTGAAAAGATTGTAGTCTAGACGCAAGTCTCGCAAGACGCGCCGACATCGTCCTACCACCGCCAGGAGACATGAGAAAAATCAAGGGTTTGTGGTCAGTTTTTATGATAAACCTTGTACCCCACAAAAAGGGTCTAAAGTGTTCCGCACCCCACACACATGCCAATAACTCCCTCTCTATGACGGAATAATTTCTTTCCGCATCCCTCAAAGCTCTTGATGCGTAGGCAACAATACACTCCTTCTCATTATCCCTCTGTAACAGAACGCCACCTAATCCCGAACTACTGGCATCCACCATGACAATGCATTTGGCACCACATACAAAAGGTTTAAGACACGGTGCATTCACAATAAACTTTTTCAAATTCCCAAAAACTTCACTCATCTCCTCAGTCCAGATAAACTTAGCATTCTTCTTCAACAAACACCTGAAAGGATCAACCTCAGTTGCAAAATTTGGTATAAATTTTGCATAGAATTCAATGAGTCCTAAAAACGCCACAAGTTGTTCTTTGGAAGAGGGTACAGGAGCTTTAACGATGCTTTCGACATGATTACGTTTAGGTTTAATTCCGATGCCACTAATGGTATGCCCTAAATACTCAACTTCTTTTTGCCCAAACTTGCACTTATCAAGGCGCAAAGTAAGTCCTTTCCTTGACAAAGCAGCAATCACACCTTCAACATTTTTATCATGCTCTTCATTGTCCTTGCCGAAAACAAGAATGTCATCCTGAAATGCCACAGAGCCATTTAACCCTTCCAAAGTGTTCCTCATAAGCCTTTGAAACACTGAGGCGGCACTCGCCAAACCAAATGGCATGCGACAAAATCTGTAAAGACCCTCTGGCGTAATAAAGGCAGTAATGTTTTTTGACTCCTCAGCCAAAACTACTTGATGGTAAGCACTGGCCAGATCAATACATGAAAAAACTTGTGCCCCCGCTAGCGTGGAAACCATCTCATGAAGGTTGGGTAGGGGATGAGAATCAACCCAAATCGCCTCATTTACACTTCGAAGGTCCACACAGAGCCTACGTTCGCCAGAAGATTTGACAGAAATTACAATGGGCAAAACCCAAGTGGATGATTCAATTGGTTCTATAATGTTTTTTTGGCATAAATCTTTAAGCATGTCTTTCAATTTGCTTCTAAAGGATAGAGGTACATTCCTCACTCTATGTCGAACAGGAATAACATTATCATGTAGCTTGATAACATGCTCAAAACCTTGATACCGTCCCAAGGTACCACTGAAAACATTAGGAAATGATTTCCTCAAATCATCAACTAACTGGGAATTAACCACAGTGATACTAGATACACTGTATGGTTCTTCAACAAAAACAGGAGGATTGGCTCTGGGATCAATTTTCATTCCCAATTGATATTGATGGGGCCACCCCAAAAGTGACAAACCAGATTTTGCTACATAAATTTTCGCATCAGTGTGATGGCCAAAAAATTGCAAATTAGCTTCAAAATAACCAACCAAATCAATTTTGTGACCTGTGTAACCACCAGGTGATACATCAGGAGAAATCAAAGTTTTACCCGGCAATTTTTCATGAAACACATCCAATGAAATATTTGTATACCAGGCACATGAATCTACAAAAAATTCCATATCAACACTGTCAACTCTTACTGTACAGGAAGGAAATTTAGTGCATTCACCCTCCCCACATACATTAATAACAGTGTTGACTTGAAATTCTCCTTCATCATCAAGAGAATCACTGTCATAATAATCATGTACACAGTTTACTTTCCTTGGTAAAGATTTACATAATCTAGTAAAATGCCCTTTCTTTCCACATTTAGAACAAGTTTTCCCCAAAGCTGGCCAATTTTTACAATCAGCTAAATGACCATCACTTCCACATCTGAAACATAGTAGTCTAGAAAACGTCTTTTCCTGCTTTTGATTCTTAAATCTGCCATCAATTTTAGACGGAAAAATCATTCCTTTGTGAATAATTTTTCTTAAATTTTTCAGAATCTTTAGAAACATTGAAAACATCACTCTTATCGTTGCCTCTAATCTCTTTCACAAATTTTTCAGAATGTTCAATGGCCTTGGCAATATCTATGGCATTGTTTAAGGACAAATCGGATGTAGTCCAAAGTCGTTCTTGTACTTTTTTGTTATTGGTTCTCATTAAAATTTGGTCTCTTAACACTTGCTCGTAAGAAATGTGTTCAAAATCACATGTAACAGCTAATGATCGTAGAGCTGAAACAAAATCTTCCACAGGTTCATCTGTACGTTGTTTCCGAGAATAAAAAATAAACCTCTCCATAACCACATTTTTCTTTTTACCATAACGCAAATTTAATTGTGACGCAGCATACTCATAAACATTTAAATTCCCTGGGTTGACTAAAGGTGGTAAGGTTTTATATTCCTTCAAAGCAATACCACCCAAACAATGTTTTAATAAAGATAGTTTCCTCTCAGGCTCACATTCCCCCTCCTCTAGTACGTCTACATATGCTAGAAAAACAGGCTCCCATATTTCCCAAGCCATAGGTGGTTCACCTGGAGATGAGAGGAAAGACGGAGGAGGAACAATACCAGACATTTCAAGAATAAAGAAGGGCTGCTTTTTTTTATTCAATGCAGACAAGAAATGTTAGATGGTTGCCATGGAAACCGGAAGTACATTTTTTTTTCCTTTTGCCATATATTCACATGAAAACGTTGGAATCCACAGAACTGTTCACACAGCAAAACTAGAAAACGAAATCCAAACAGAAAAGAATAATTGATACCTTTCGATAAAAACTGTCATAAATCGGATCAATGAAATTAACTTCCTCAGAGTTTACTTCCTTTCTTTTTTTTAAAATGGCCGCTACGTTGTTTGATGCGTTCTTTCCAAAAGAAATTGGCCTTGTTTCTGAAACGTATCCAACGTGGTGTGCGTGATATTCTTTAAAGGAGATCGAGCACAATAACAGGATGTACGCTCGAGACAGGATGTACGCTCGAGACCAGGATGTACGCTCGAGATCAACCTGCGTAGTTGTAACTTGGTGACTCCGACCTAAAAAGTCAGTTTTCCACGCACCTGAACTTTCTGAAGAGATCGTATTGCTTCCAGACGAACCTTCTCCAGAATGAAACTCCTCAAACAGGTAAAATTTCCAAAGTCTAGTTCCGCGAAGCAAACTTCCCTTAGTTCTTAAGTATCCTTATTATTTTTTTTTTAAATACGCGGCAATCGAAGATCCCATCCTCGTCGCCAGTGTAGGAAGAGGCAAGGAACAGCTGGAAACAGATTGAGGAGTGACGAGTTTTATTGAGAGCAACTTCACAGGTCAAGCTCCAGTCAGGGAATGTCTCAAGCACCTCACAACGTTCCCAACTGCAAACCTCCCCCATTTCGAAAGACAACATTCTTCCACCACAACACGAGACCGTCACGAGCTGTGACAGACAATCACCACACTCGTGACGGCTCGTGTAATAGAACAGTTACCCAACTAGAAGTCCAGGAGACTAGTGAATGACTTTCCTCACTAGAAGGCTGGAATCCTAAACGACCAACGGTATATTTGAACCATCTACCAATACTTGGTTCTTTGCACAGGAAGGTGCTAACGAATGTCTATTTCAGAGTTATCTTCAAACTTCTAGTTCCCTTCAACAAGGTACACGTTGCTTGCATGTATGAAACATTCCTAGAGTATAGTGTGTGAAGTGGTGAATTAGAGCATATTGATAACAGAGTATTGTTATTGGTTACACTTGCTAATGTTCCACTCAGGGTTAGATTGGGATGCAAAATATTCCCGGGCACCCTAAAAAACATTGGCTCATATTTGCGGATTGCGCTTTTTTGCAAAACACTGCTTCAGTGTTATGAAAAGAAAGGGGAAGGCTGTCTAAAAGAGGCATGTTTTCTTAACTTCACTGAGTTAAAAATAAATGCAAATATTGCCAGCGCTCTTTGTGTACTGATTAGTTCACAATGGTGAATAACACCTGAATATAAGTGAGGCCATTTCCGCTCAGGCCCCCTGCCCCAACTCAATCTGCATACATTATTGGGAGGCCCGGGGAAAGACTGGGAATGACACCTTCTCCTCTTGGTAAAAGGGGGTAATAGAGGCCCATCTGCCTCTAGTAAGGCCACATGTGCCCCCGGAGAGCTGCTGGCGGCATATGAAAAGCAGAGACACAGTCCAAGCTCCATGCTGCCCAGAGAAGTGGGCCATAGATGCAAATCAGATACCGGCCCATCGCCCTTTGCCTGTCTTACCAATCCGACCCTGGTACCCTTGTTTCCCCGTAGTACAGATTGAACACCAAAAGCTGATAACCCGGAGGAAGGAGTCGATGAAGTAGAGGTGCGAAAATGAGTGGCAGCAGTTGGTCAATTTGTTATTTTGTCCTGTTCCCCAATTTCATTTCAAGACTGGAGGCTACCATTATCCATTATTCCTTTAATGCCACTCCACGCAGCACCTGAAAGAACATTACATCATAAAACAAAAGCAATCTAGAATAGAACATCCACGCAGTATGAATAGTCAAGGCATTGAACAACCTTCTTCTTTTAAATGCTGCTCCTCACACCGATAGGTACTTCTTTATCTTAACAAGCTTTTCATATTGTTATTGCTATTAACTTGGTTTGTTTCAGATTACTTTAGTTTCAAATCTATGGAAACATCTTCCCGTTTATTCCTAGTCGTTTTGGTGTTTATATTCCCAGTAAGTTTGGTGTTACATAAAATAGCATTGAGCATTAACACCTTAGCCATGGCCGTTATTTCTCGGCAGTGCAGCGGTTCCGCGGAGTGGGCTGGGCCGCGTCGGCCATTGGACGTTCGCAGCACCAGCGAGGTAGTACTCGCGACGGCCGACGGCAGCAGGGAAGGGGTTCATGAGCCTGTTAGAAAGAACAACTTCCAACATGCAAATATTTACTTTTTATGTAGACAGTTCAGTGGCCCGCAACTTTTACTGCAGAGATTCATGTGTTACCTGAGGGTCATAAGTGATCATTCTTGTAATATAGCTCAGTACATTATGAAACAGCATGAAAGAGCTGCATGCAAACTATAAGGCTAAAGAGTAGAAACGTACTATTTTTTCCTTAATCTATGCTAGAGGCATGTTTATTTGTGTAATTACTCACATAGATATATGTGACTTTCCTCCAGCGCATGTATACCTCCTACATGAAAAGCTCAGAAAAACCCCAAAACTTGCCTACAAATCATATCTTCCAGCTATCCCGGCAAGCAGATAATGGTCCGGCAGCATCACAGGTGAAATCCTGCAACTTTGTTTCACTAGGGTATAAATCTCTTTTTACTTCCATAGAATAAATTGGTGATTAGATATGGTGAATAGATATTCATTAAAGCCATTTTACAGTGTGTATTCCTTTTAAGCTTTCCTATTGAACCCTTTCTATGTTAGAGAGTTTATTCATTTAGGTTTACCATAAGCCTATAACTTGTGCCTATTTTTTATAAACATGTACCTTATTTACATTATTCCAGAGAAGGACAGCTTATAAGCTTACACCTTATTTAAGTATGTCTGAGAAGGACAAAGCATCTCCTGAGATCCAGGAGGAAAAAGTTAATGAGGAGATCTTTAATTAATTATTCCAACATGAGAAGCGAATCTGTGTACGCCAGACCATTGGCAAGTAATGTTTAAGAAGAAAGATAAGAGTGGTTCCGGCAGTCAATAATGGGCTATTTCAGAGGGAGTTTCTAATTGTGGGGACAAATGAGGTATGAAAGAAGGAAGATCAATCATATTGAGAAAAGGTATTTACCCTAAAACAGTAGGGCCAAGCACCTCAAAGGGGATTGGTGTCCTATGCGGCACAAAAAAGAGAGGTGTCCAATGTAGCACAATGGAGTAATGGTGTCCTATGCGGCATGAAATAGAGAGGTGTCCAATGCGACACAATGAAGGAACAGTCTCCACTGTGGCACAAAAAAGAGATGTGTCTGATGCGGCAAAACGGAGGATGGTGTCTTATGCGGCACAAAAAAGGGAGGTGTCCGATGTGGCACAACGGAGATGGATGTCCTGAGTGACATGCAAGACATGGATACAATGGGGATGGGTGTCCTGAGCCACACACAGGACATGGACATTCAAGAAATTGAGTTTGGGGAGGAGAAGCTCCGGAAAGATTATGATGAGCCTTATGAGGAGTATGTACTCGACCTCCAAGACGATGTTCATGGAGATGACCTCTTCAGTGAGGATCAAGATCAAATTCCTTCTACCTCCAAAGACGTATTCAGAAATCCGTTAGGAGAGAATATGTTCTCGCATTTACAGTATTAAACATCCTAGAAGTGCGGGAAGGTGTCAGTTTAACATGTGGGCAAATTCATTGAGAGGGGGATTGGATTTCCACTAGAGAAAGAAGGGAGAAATGTTCTCATGGCCGAATGTTCTAGGCCAGTCACCCATGACAAGTACGCTTAACGCATAATTGACAGGGATCCCAGGAAGGATCTTAAGAGATTCCTCAAGAAACATCAAGTTAGCTTCCTTGACATTGTTGGCCCACCGACAAGGATCATTTTTTAGGGAAGTCCATCAGACTTAGAGGCTAAAGGCTGGCGCCTGCATGCTATGGTTCTCCTGGGGAACGCCAACACATGACTACAGGCCGAAAGTCCAAGGCAGCTTGAAAAAAAATCAACCCTAGGTTGGGAGATTTAGTGGAGAAAGAGACCACAGAGAATCCTAAGGGGCTCATTTTTGGTGAAGACATGGTGAAACCCCTAGGCAAAGGGCCATGGTCACACTGGATACCAGGGAGAGTACTATATTTTCTTATGCTTCTTCTTCTCAGGAAAGAGTGGGTGGTCGCCTCAAACATTTTACCCAACTGTGGGAACCCCTTAAACAGAATCCATGGGTTTTAAAAAACCATGCAAGGTTTCAGCTTAGATTTCTCAGAAACCCCCCTTTTTCAGTATACTCCTCCAAGAGAGTTGGTTTTAAATGCAAATAAACAAAAAGTAGTACACAAGGAGGGAAAATCTGTGTTGTTAGAGGGAGCGATTTCAGAAGTGTGCAAAGAAAGAAGAATTTTCATAGGTACACTCTTACAAGTAGAGAAAAATGACAGGGGAAGAAGATATGTTTTAAACCTAAGGGATTTGTACACATTTTTGGTGTACAGTCAGTACAAGATGGAAGGGATCCATCTTTTAAGAGGCATGTTGCTAAAGAGACAATTAGTTGGTAAGTAGGATCGGAAGGGTGCCTATTTGTACAATCCCCATGATGAAGGATTACCAACTTCATTTTCAGTTGACTAGGCAGAGTGGACTTTCCTAAATTTGCTCACTTCCATTTGGCCTTCCTTCAGCAGCATGGTGCTTCCCCAATGTTATGAGGGAGAGAAAGGGGCATACACATGGTTTTCTTAATTAAACGATTTTCCGTTTATGTCCCAGCGTCAATCTCAATTATTGTACGACAGCCTTCAGGTAAGTCTGAGGTTCATAGTGAACACAGAAAAATCAATCCTCATCCCTTCACATTCTCTAAAGGTTTTTAGGGTTCACAATAGGTACCATCAGCATAGTTCTGCTTCAACCTACAGCTCTAAGCAAGCTTGCAAGGCTACTAGATCTACTGTCCTCTTCAATTCAGGCAATATGTTGTGGTCCGTTAGACTATCGTGCATTGTAAAGTGGAGAAGTGTGGCTCAGGGGTTAGAGGCGGCAGACCTGGAAGCTGAGATCGGTCCTGGACCAGGGTTCAATTCCCTACCTCGGCGGGTCTTGGGCTCAGAAATTCCACAGACTCGATAATTCTCGTTCCGGTGCCTACTCAACTCATGGGTTCACACTCTGCGACTCTGGGCAATAGCTTGCTTAATCTCCACTACGGCCCCTCGCGGCGGGATGCCTGGCTTTCACCTTGTGGATACCCTGCTGGGGTTATCTCACAGGGGAATACCAGGACGGGTTCCCAAGGCAGGCAGGCGCCTTGATGCCTTCGGGTGATACGTGCGCTATATAAATCGCAATACATTTACATTTACACATTTTAAAGGATAAGGCAAGGGCCCTTTGGGGAGGTTTATAGTATGGAGATGAGTTAACTCTAGATCAGGAGGAAAAGGTGAAACTGGTTTGGGGATTAGATAGTTTAGATGCCTGGGCAATCTTTGAATGTTCGCCAGACTTTGTTCTGGAATTGGATGCAAGTTTAACTGGTTGGGGAACACGCAATGGTTGTACAAAAAACTGGTGAAAAACAGCATCATTTAAACTATTTGAAATTTACAGCAGGTCTTTATCCTTCCTAGAGTTTCAGACATTGTTTACAAGGCAGAGCAGTATTATTGTGAATGGTCTATGTTGGCTCTGTAGCTTACATAAATCGCTTATGAGGTTCATAATCCTTGGATCTTTCAGATTTAGCCAAGAAACCTTTAATTTTTCGCCTTAAATCCAAAATCAGTTTGTGGGTAGAGTAGTTGCCTGGAAAGGCGAATGTATATGCAGACTGGAAATCAAGAATTTTGAGGGATTACAGTGAGTGAAGACTGAACAAAGTTTGTTTCAGCTTGGTTTTAGGGTCCTCTGACGGTAGACTCTTTTTGCAAGCAGACACATTTCAACAAGTATTACGGTTGGATTCCAGATCCAAGTGCCCTAGCGGTGAATGGATTCATTCAGAGTTGAAAGGGAATGAACAGTTACATGTTTCCCCCTTTGCAATAGAGTCCTACAGAAAGTGAGACAAAAGAGATGCTCACTTATACCGTTAACCCTGTTTTGGACTTCTTTTTAAGTTCAATAAAAGTTTATTAATCATGGTTTAAAATAGGAATACATAATCCAGCAAAAGAGAATTATGGGGAAAAATGGGAGGGGGAAAGGAAAAGCATATGAAGAGTAATCAGATTACATCGTAAAATAAAAGAAACAATGATAAACTCATCATGGGTATGAGAAAGTCAAAAGAAAGGGTATAATGATTATGCAATAAAGGCAAATGCAATTGAGGTTATGCAGTGAAATACTGTAACAAAGAAAGGGAAATGAAAAAGGGCATCAGGGAGGTTTGGAAACTTTCTGTTGAACAGGTCGTGGACGAAAGGAACGAGTTGTACATTTATCTAAATACATCGTAACAGGGAGCCATAAATCTGCAAGTTTTATGGTTATGACAAACATTATACCACCATGCTTTGAAGGTAATGCTAGAGGAAGACTTCCAATTAATAGTAATTTGTTGAAACGCAACAGCCAACAGCAAATCAACGATACGAACATAGAGATCAGTCTCGTCCCAGCAAGGAGAAAGACTACCCAAAAAGATATGAGCGGGAGAAAAGGGAATAAAAGTGCAAAAAATAACATTAATTTGTGCCCAGACTTGTAACCAGAATGCATGCACATTCTTGCAGAGGAACAACATATGGACCAAAGTAGCATTAGGTAAGGAGCAAGACCAACAAATATCTGGGGTGGCGGGAAATCGCGTGTGAAGTGTAGAGGGAGTTTGAAGTAATCAGTTGTATATGAAAAATATAGATTGTGTCAAGAACGCCGCCCTAGAAGTTTTACGAACCTTTGTACTCTCCCTGTTTTGGACTTCTCAAGGGTGGTTTTAAATGATTTTGGAATTCGCTTGTGACATTCCACTTTTCTTCTTCCTGCTATGGAGGGTCTGTTGAAAGCCGTAGATGGAGAGGAACATCCTCTGATAGAGTCATGGACTTTGAACTATCATGCATGGAAAGTATCAGGAGATCTTCCCAGATGTGAGGGTCCAGGAAACCTATAGTGGTATATAAGAATTTGAAGAATTTGGTTACTTTGGTGCATGAAAATGAACATGGTTCTCATAGAAGGTCCTATAGTTGAAGTAGATATCTTCCTGGTAGATCAGTTTTTAAGGGGCCTTAGTTATGGAGTGTAGGAGGCTGGCTTAGTATATGGTGTTCACTTATGTAAGTGTCGAACCCTGTTCTAATCCAGACAGCCCTTATGGGGATTTTAGTGGTCTTAGACAATATTAGAAAGCTCTATAAGTGGTAGCTTTGAAGAGCAGCCTTTAGGCTTAGTCCATAATGAGTGTAAAGCATCTTGTTTTACCAGTACTTTTTATTTTTCGCATTTTATATTTTTATATAGCGCGAACTAGACCCTAAGGTATCAAAGCGCTTTACATGAGCACCAGTTCCATTACAGATGGACAAATTTATTTTTGTTAGGCACTGGGAGATTAAGTGATTTGTCCAATATCACAGGATGTTGTGCATCCCTGCCGAGACTTGAACCTGGTTCCTGAGCTTCGAGGTTGATCGCCCTAGCCGTTAGGCCACATCCTCTCCCCAATACTTAATCTTATAGTGTAGGTTAAGTGAAAAAGAACCACACAGTGTAGTTATAAAAATATGCATTTAGTATTAAGACTCACTAACATATTGCAATATCTCCTAACCAAAGATATAACCACTATACACACAATACTTTGATAATAGAACACGTAAGTAGCACAAATACACAATGGTCTCCAGGGGGAGGCCAAACACTATACTAAAATAGTGAAATGCGAAAAACAACCTATTTTGAGACTGGACCCAGAACACGTAAAAGAGCTGGGGACCCAAGGAACCACTCAAGATAAGTACCTAGGAACCCCACGTAGGCCATGTGCAGAGTGAGAACACGAATGTGTACTCAATACAAGTCAATGGGTAAGTTGCAGTTGCAGTTTTTGAGAAGAAGGACCCTTCCCAGAGAACTGTGAAGAAACCCCGTTGAAGATGGCAGGTTGGAGAGTCATCCCACCCATGGATACCCCGGGAACCAGGATACCAACACCAGAAAAGCTGGGTGCATAGGTGCGGAGACGTCGGAAGACGCCCAGGATCCACAATGGAGGACTTCAGTGAAGATTTTCCTGGTGAAAAAGGTGGGAGAATCCGGTGGAACCCAAAGGTGTATTCAAGATGAGAGGTACCTGCAAGCGGAGGGGACAGAGTCTAGGCCACTAAGGAGTGCCCAGGAGGAACGGAAGACGAATGCCCACAGTTGTCGGGGATGCAGGAGAGTTGATGGTGCCCTTGGATCTGCCCTGTGCAGACTAGGCGATGTTGTGGAAGACCAGGAGCTGTTTGCAAGCTGTCCTATGTCGGATGTCAAGAGCCAGGGGGACGGTGTTCATCGGAAGCACCAATAAGCCTTGGCAACGGCAACAAATGTGGTATGCAAAAAAGGTGCGGTGTCGGGACCAGCACGGTCCAAGTGACTCACCATGGTCAGGTACGTCAGAGTAGGCCTCAAACAAGCAGGGGAGCCCATTTGAGCCAAAGAAGACCCTCAAGAGGACCCACGGGTCAAAAGTACAGGCATCGCAAGAGGATCTCGAACAGCTCACCAAATGATGAAGGCCCTGGGTGCAGAGGATGCGGTTCAGGCAAAGATCTCGGTTGCAGGATTGTTTGAGGCTGGAGCCCGAAAATCTCTGGTGAAGAGAGTCAACAAGCCTTGGAAACAATATGGTGCACAGAGGTACTGCTCCAGTGGTTCCAACTAGGGATACTGACTTCACCGAGTGCAGGCCTTGAGGAAGATGCAGAACTACCATCTATGTTGCTGAACCTTTCGGAGTCCTTAGGAGCCCAGGAATGTCAGACTGGTCAGCTTTGTTGTGGTGCCTGCAGATGCAGGGAAGTGACTCCTTAACTTCAAGGGAGATTACTTCTGCTGTCTTGTATGTCCACAGGCCTGTAGAAGAGCCTGTATGGAGCACACAGGCACAGAGCATGCAGAGGGCTGGTAGGACGACGAGACCAGGAGCATCAGGAATCTTCCCAGTTGCAGTCTCGGTTCCCAAAGCAAAGTCCATTGAAGTCCAAAGTGCCCAGGCAGTTGAAGATGAAGTGGTTTCGGATCTGAATCTTGTCCCATGACGAATCTAAGGAACCACCCACATGTAAGCCTTTAAGTTCCCTAAGGAAAGGGTTGGGATGATTCAGGGAACCCTCACACTGGAGGGGCTGGACAGTGGGGAGGATACTCCCATTTCCTATGTCCAGTTTCACACCAGAGCAGGAGCCAACGGCTCCCTGAACTGGTTCCAACTGGAGTATGCAAGGAGGGCACCAAATGTACCCTTCAAAGCAGCCTAGTAGTGCTGGCAAGCGCCCCACCTTGTCCCAATACACTACATCCTGTCAGGGGGTTGGTCACGCCTCCCTTTGACAGGAAACCTATTGCGCTACCTTACCTTGTTCAGCAGCAGGAGGGCAGAATTGTTGTCTCTGGTCGGCAGCAGCTATAGTTTGCTGTCCGGGTCTAGAATACTGGTCCCGGCAGCACTGAGGCCCTCCCAGAGGAGCTCAACACTGCATGGAATTATCCCTCCTACACCATTTGTGGTGTTGGGGTATGAGTTAACATGTTTGATACCAAACACAACAGGTTTTGTTACAGCCAGTTTAGTTAGCCATCGCGTAATGACGCATGGCCACTCTATGTATCATGATGGCTGATGCACTTACAACCCAGGAGAATGGACTCTGTGGATTGTAGGGTTGTCCTGCTCATGCAGTGGCACCCTCACATTTATAACCGAGCACCCTGCCTTCAGTGTTGAAATGCCTGCCTTAGGGGTGACTTATAGGTTTTCAGTACCTAAGCAGATTGGACTACTGCAATGCCTTGCTGCTGGAGTCTCCAAGATATTTGATAGAGAGGCTTCAGAGGATTCAAACAATAGCAGCTAAGTTAGCTTTGAGGAGACCAAGACGTTCATCTGCCTCTCCCTATACTGCAAAGAGTTCAATTTAAGTCCCTTTGCATAGTTTTTAAGGCCTTGCATGGGTCTGGACCTAAACTAATGCAGAAGAAATTCAACCTGGTATGTCCCTGGTAGGAACCTTCAGCACCTCTGCTGCCCGACTATGGAATAATCTACCATCCGAGTTGTGACAGCTGGAGGATCTACTTCCGTTCAGGAAGAGGTTAAAGACATTCTCTTTCCTAGTGCATAACTTTACTATTCTGATGGGATCCCCCAGCCTGAGCCCAGCTGGGCACACATATGTTAGCGCCAGGATGCCTGTTGGGTGACAGTGCGCTCTACAAGTGTTGAAAATAATAAAATAATAATAAGTGCAGTGACCTCAGATATAAAGAAACTTATATCTGTCATAAGTGGTGCTACACCAGCTTACACAGGCTGCAATGGCAGGCTTGTAGTCACAATTTAAGTGGTCTCCCATGGGTGGCATAATATATGCTTCAGTCCATGGGGGACCCTTGATGTGCCTATGCCCTGGGTACCTTAGTACCATATACTAGGGACTTACAAGGGTACATCAGTAGCTAATCTGGACTGTACCTAAGTACTCAACATGTCCAATTTAGGAAGAAGCAAAGAGACTGAGGTCCTGATTTGCAGGTTCCCAGTCAGACTAGTCAGAAAAACCCAATGACATCAGCAAAAAGGGGGTAACCATGATAGCAGACGCTACTTTCCTACATACAGCTTTTATCTACTACAGATCAGCAGTCTCTGCAGGTCGCAGTCTGATTAATGTGTAGAGTGTAGGATATCATATTTTGGTTTACATAGTCCATAAGGAACTTAAGATTAAGAAGACGTCCTGGACCAAGATATGAAAACCTGTGGGATGTTAATTTGGTTCTTGTCCTTATTTACTGAATGGCCAGGTGAAATATATTTTGATTAGAAAAAAAATAACTATGAAACTGCCCTCTTTTTTATGTCTAAGCCCTTGTCGTTGAACTTCAGATATTTAGGCATTGGAGGTAAGTAACAAGTGCTATGACCCATTTCATTTTTTTGGGCTACTCAAAACTTCTAAAGAGGTGGAAGGCTGGAAGATATTATGAGAACAGATTGGTCTAATGCCAGTTGAATACATGGCTGATGTGGTATTAGAGGGCTACCATCATGCATAAAGGTAGCCTCCAGTCTTGTAATGGAATACCGATTCTCCATATAAAATGCCAAGAGAATCTGAATCTCTTTAAGGCATGGAGGCTAACCCTTGCTCACTTTGCCACTGGATTCAAGGTAGCCTGGCTGATGAGGGGTGTTACCCCAAAACCGGTCCCAGGATGCTTGTTTCTGGTCCAGGGAGGACCTGGCCTGGCAGTTCGGGTTGGACTGTTCCCAGGAGGCACAGGGTCAAGACAGATTTTCATATGGCTGGGTCCAAACTGGGGTGGCGAAGTGAGCTAAAGAACAATGATGGATTCCACCCAGATCTGTGACTGGGGGTGAGTGTCTGAAAAGTTTCAGCACTCTGTCCATCATCTCCTTGTGTTTGTTTTGTTCGCCCTAAGTTGGCAGAATATGCCCAGACGTGGGTTGCTCACTTTGCCACTGGATTCAAGATAGCCTGGCTGATGAGGATTATGAATCCGAAACCGGTCCCAGGATGCTTGTTTCCGGTCCGGGGAAGACATGGCTTGGCCAATGGATTCAAGATAGCCTGCTGATGAGGATTATGAATCCGAAACCGGTCCCAGGATGCTTGTTTCCGGTCCAGGGAAGACATGGCTTGGCAGTTCGGGCTGGACTGTTCCCATGAGGCACAGGGTCAGACTGATTTGCATATGGCAATGTTTGAACTGGGGTGGCTGAGTGAGCTAAAGAATGGTGATGGATTAAACCCAGATCAGTTGACTGGGGGTGAGTGTTTGATTTGCTCAAACGCTCCGTCCATCATCCCCTTTTGTATCGCTTCAGACGCTTCCTGAGGCATACCAAGAATTCAGGGAAGGCTTCGATGAAGTTCGAGCCAGTAAGTGAACACCCCACAACTACTATGACTGTCGTATCAACTTTGTTCTCAGGGCAGCTGTCCCTTGCAGTAAAATTTATGCTTTGACGAGCAAGAAAATCAATTTATGAATGCTTACTTAGTTAAGAGCCTAGCGTCGGATTACATACTACCTTTCCATTCCACTGTATCATCTATTTTCTTCTTCATACTAAAAAAGGGCAAGGAATTGGGCCCATGTATAGACTATCAGGAGATAAAATGGATTACAGTCCAATACAGGTCTTGATGTCCTCCTGACACTTGCACTTGGCAAAGAGAGGCTGCCCCATCTGATGGACTACACCTAACACATCTAGGACTAGCAGTAGAGGACTGTGTCTGTGGCTCCTGGCTTGGGACAATGTTGCTCCAGACCCAGACCAAAGAAGTGTCTCCAAGGGTAAGTTGGCGGACCCCCTGGAACTAGCACACAGGCCATCAAGCTGAAGTGGCTCCCTCATCAAGTCAGAAATGGCCCATCCTGCCAACATCTATTCTCCTTTTGTCTCACTGTCTATGAGCAAGACACAAAGACCAAGAGTCAGTTACACATTTTCATGGGAACCAGGATACAGGCTGCAGGCGCCAAATGGTTGGAACAAGAAAATGTCAACTTTCTAAAAATTCCATCGTAACTTGAAATCCGACTTTACCAATAAAGAGAGTTTTAAATTACAGTTCTTTAGACACCAAACTTGACTTCCCTACTTGCTCCTAATGGAAAGTTAGCACTTATTAAATGTAATAAGGCAACTCAATGTTATCGTATGTAAGAGATTTTCAATCCCAAGACATGTAAATCTTAAAAAGTACATATCCAACTTTTTAAATACACTGCACCCTGCTCTATGGGGTGTTTAGGGAATACCCTAGAGATTACTTATAAGATAGGTATTAAAAAGGAACGTTTAGATCTGGCAAAAGATTTATATTGCAAGGTTGAATTGGATAGTTTAAAACTGCACATACAGGCTGCGATGGGGATGGTTCCAGGAGCCCCTCGGGCCAAAAATAAAAAAACACTTTTTTGGCCTTTTTGTAATAGAGGTTGATCAGCGCAGCACCCTCATGTGCTCCCTTGCGACTCCCACAGAACCAAAAAAAGGGTCTGTGGGTTTGGTGCTGTGTGGCTGAAGGTCATGTGCAGTGAGGTGTCTGCCACTCACGAGGTTTGCCCAATACCCCAACCCCCCTCACTGTGCTTCACCATTAAAAAGAAAAAGCAGGAAAGTTTGTCCGTTATACATAACTGACATGAGTGTAACTTGCATCGCTTTGATTCTCTGCTTATGACTTCACATATTGGATCCCAGATGACATCTGAAATCCATAGCGGTCCGAGATATGCTTATGTCAGTTACTTATAATTTGTAAATTTCCCAGACTTTTAGGTTCTTATATGTTAGTGATTTTTCAGTGAATTTCTAAGGGTTTTTTAATGTAAGATGTACAATATTGGGTTATTAGTTGTGTGGCCTGCACAAGTAGTTAGTTCAAAATTCTTCCTACTGGTAACCAAGCGCCCCATTGTAGCGTTTGACTCTCTCAGGGTAGTGAGGAAGAGCAGGCAGAGTAGCCCAAGCCCTACTCAGGGAAGGTGGTGTGGGCTACCCCAGGTCAACATCTAATCCTGCAGAGGGACCACTGCACAAGGCTACCTGTGTGCAGTTACCGGGCTGTGCACAACAGTAGTCTCCCACGATCAGCCTGTACATGTGTGTACATGCATGTGTACATGTGTTCACCTGTAACCAGCCAAGTGCCCCTTACCCTTGCTGCATCGCAGTGCCCTATCTTATAAGATGGACACTTGTGGTAAACATGTGCAGTATGTTTGCCATGTGATTACCATGGGCAAAACACATGTAGTGAGACTCACCTACAGTAAAAAGTCCAAAACTAGGTAATCCAAAAAGCACAAAATCAGGGTGCACTGAATGGGCTTAACTCATGCATAACTCCAATTTAACATTTTTTTTTCAGTGAATATATATACTGTTTGTACATCAGCTGACCTGTTTCATCCACCGGCCTTCCTCAGGACTCACACTGGACACAAATGTAGCCACAATTTGAATACCTTTTAACAAGAGCTATGGTTCAAAACAAAGGTGCCCCCAATAAATTGGAGTATACAATCCATTTTTTAAAGGTTTGGTAGTCACATTTGTCATCCTTTGCATTCAAGAAACTTGGGTTGATATCCCTTTGTATATCAATGGATTTAAAACATTTTCTACCCCAGCCATACCGTCCAGATAAGGGAGAAAAAAGGGAGGTTTGTGTATCTATATCTCACACAGGTTACGACGTAAAAAAGTTGGATCTTGGGGTTTCCAACATATACTATCAGGTCTTATTAATACAGAAAGACGCTTCTCATAGTACCATCCTGGTCAATTTTTATAATCATATTCCCCTGCCACACAGAGAGTTTGCCCTGTCAAATCTACTGCAAAATTTGGAAAAACACAAATGTCAACTTCTAAGGACTTGTTTCTGATTTGGGCGGGTGACTTCAATATTGGTCCCTGTAACTATGCTGGACGTGGTAATTACGGTTTGATACTGGACGATGATGTAGATACTTCCCATTTCTCTCACTCCCCTCTTGGGGATAATTTAAATGAGATTAAGTATAACTTGAACTTGGGCTTTGTGAACAATCTATGCACACCACTTGTTCCGTTTACTGGCACTTTTATTGGTCCTGGTTTGTCCTCCACTATTGATCATATTCTAATTTCCAATAGATACACAGATAGTCCAAAACGCTGTAATTCACACTGTTGCATTCAGCGATCACTACCCCATTAGTGTTACCATGGATCTTCAAGCAAATGTACTTACAGAGGTTCATCCGTTTACGCCTTGGCAGGATATAGCCTTAAACAGAACTAACGGTTATGCCATTAAGTGGAAGGGGGCAGACCCTATGAAGTTAACCAAGCTGATCTTGGATAGTTGCAAAACAGATGTTGCTATCTGTTTGCATGAGTCCGCTATGGACCGGGGCAACCTTAATTCCTTTGGAAATATTACACAGGCTATACATCTCAATCTGATATCCGACTTCAGAAAACGTAACTTTACCAAGACTGGTTGGTTTGACTCTAAATGTAGTAAAGCCCATGCAGTTTCGAAACCTGCCTTATGTAAATCCCCACGAGATCTGTAGATTATAAGAAGCGCAAGAACTATGTATAAACAATCACTGAAGGCCCGGAAAGAGGAGGTTAGAAGGGAATTATGGTTGTCTCTTAAGAAAGCCTCAGAGTTAAAAGATACCAAAAGCTTTTGGCAAGCTGTCAATGCCCCGTTCCTGGTGCCTACAAAACACCCCGACCATTGAAATCTCGATTGAGGACCATTGGTTAGCCCCCTTTTGTAGGATATATTGTGATAACTCTAATTCTATACAGTGAGAGGAGCAAAATATTGGTTACACAAGTAACCTCCCAATCGAAATTGATTTAATGTGGAGGAGGTGATTGCAGCAATAAACAACAGTGTGGGGGGAAAAGCCCCCGGACCCGATAGTGTTCTGTTGGACTTGTTTAAATCCTGTCCTCAATTATGGGGCCCCCTATTCACCATGGTCTTAAAAGCTTGCCGCACACATGAATTTACTCCAACTTGGACAGAGTCCATACTTGTCCCTATTTTTAAAAAAGGCAACCGTAATGACCCGGCCTGTTATAGACCTATTTCACTTTTAGATTCCATCGTGAAAGTGGCCGGGCGCATCGTCTTGAACAGACTTCAGATGTGGGCGGAGGACAGGGGTGTTCTTTCTGAGCTCCAGTACGGCTTTTGTCAAGGGCTTGGCACTATCGAGCAGGGTTAAAATCTGAGCCTTTTATGGGGAAAATACACTAGGGCCAAACAAGGTTGTCTCTTTTTGTGTTTTGTTGATTTAAGGTCAGCCTTCGATTCTGTTAGCCATCTGAAACTTTGGGTTATCTTAGAGCTTATGGGGTGGAAGCACCATTGATCAACTTTCTTAAACAGTCCTATTTAGACGCTAAGGCAAGTGTCTGCTACGGGCTTGCAGGTGAACGTAGTCGCACCTTCCCTGTTAGGAAGGGGGTGAGGCAGGGCTGTGAGTTTTGGGTCTTTTATGTCCAGGCTCGACCTTAAGGTTAACATTACCAAAACATTTGTTATGAAATGTAGTAAACTGTTGGTTAAATGTCGAGACATCTCTTCATAGACGACAGAAAACTCAAGTTCGTCAATTACTTTTCTTATCTTGGCATTGTGTTTGATAAGCGGGGTACATGGAGCATAGCCATGAACACTATAAAATTATTGTTTGCGAAAGCTATAGGAGCCCTAATTAACTTCTCCAGGAAACTTGGCAAGCGCCCTATTGCTGACTTGTTGACCATCTATAAATTTAAATGTATTCCTGTAGCCATGTATGGCACAGGCAAATGGGGTTTTGTAAACACTGAACCCATACAGATGGCTGAGAACAGGTTCTTAAATGACCTCTTAGCCGTCCAGAACTGCACAGCTACATACATCTGTCATGCTGAGCTGGGCCTGTCGTATTTATCAGATCTTATTCAAATTCAGCCAGTTTTACTCTGGCGTAAGGTCTGGACCAGCACCGCGACTGGGCTTAATCGGGACGTGATTAAGGACTACTAAAATCTGCCGCGGGCATCCCGCATTCCATGGCTTGCATTCATTAAAAACTTTATGTCAACCCTGCCAGCCTCTCCCGAGCTTCCAGGAAGGAATTGAAATCACTATGCCTAGACCATTTGGAGACGATTAGGTTGTCTGGAAATGTTATGAAATCGACTGTCAGAAAACATCAACTACCCCTGACACAATTTGGGCTACAACCCTACTTATTCATTAGGCATCTACGATAGGATGCTGTTGACGAGCCTTCGTTTGCGCAACTTTCATATTAGGGGGGCTTTTCCTGAGATAAATGACTGGTCCCGCACCTTGGGCCTCATTTATGAAAAGTGACGCATCTCTGCGTGAAAACAGCGATGCGTCACTTTTCACTGCGCTCTCCTTGCGATACCAATGATGCGTCATATTTACAGTATGATGCATCATGGCGCAAGGAGTTACAGATACGTCAGTATTTCTGACGTATCTGTAGGCGCAAAAGTGACGCATTGCTGGAGTGTGTCACAAAAGTGACGCAACTCCAGCAATGTGTCCTTTCACATGGGGCAAGCCCCATGTGAAAGGCCTGCATCAGTTTTACGCCTACTGTGAGGCAGGCATAAGAAATTGACGCATTTGTGTCCTAGAAGTGGCGCAGTGAAATCTTATAGATTTCACTGCGTCACTTCTATGACCCTGTCTTGCGTCAGAATGCCCCCCTTGCATACATTATACCTGGTGCAGGTATAATGTGGCGCAGGGGTTTACAAAGTGACGCATCTACCTAGATGCGTCAGTTTGTAAATATGGTGCAACAAGGCACATTTTTTACGCTGCTGGTGCGTCACAAAAAGTGACGCACCGGCGGCGTAAAAGTGACGCACAGCATCATAAATGAGGCCTTGTGTCGATGTCCGTGTGATGATGCTTCGTCACAGTCAACAATTCATATCTTCTTTTTCTGTAATTTTTATACTCTTATCAGAAAGAAATGGATTTTGCCCAGTTTGAAACGGCTAGATTTGAGACAATGTCGACCCGCTTTTATAAAATCGCTACTCCTTGATTAAACGATTTTTATTGATCATATTGTTACATTTTTGAAATGGGTAGTTCGCTTCAGAATGAGCATGCAGGGTAACGCCTCATAGCAATTGTATTTAAAATTTTAACACACCTTGATTGTCATTTCATTGTATCATGCATTGCTGTTCTTAATATTCATTTAATATTTTATACTATTGTATTTTATCTGTTTTAAACGCATTGTGTTTTTATGATTTGATACTCTTGAATCGAATAAAGCGAGATTTGATTTGATTTATTCACATTTGTCATGTATACCCTGGTTTACATCTGCAGGCAACAGCTGTAGGTTTACACCACTGCTTATGTGTTGCATCCAGTGATAAAGCTACTTATTAATGGCGTGTGACTTCTTTGTCCTCAGTTTTCATTCTAGAACGAGTGATTAAAATACAAATACCGTCTGATGCATGTTGAGCAGAGCCTCTGGCTGGATAAAGCATGCTGGCACAGCAACTTTACTGTTTACAAAGTACTTGAAGACAGCAGTTTTTGACAGGCTGAGCAACCTCATTCTATGACTCAGCCCTTGGGGCAAGGGTGCGACAGTAGATCTTACCCAAATGGCATGAAATCAAGTTTCACCTTTTACATTCGAGTCAGTGGTTTTCAGTATCATGCAGATGTATTGAGCATCATGTCGATGTATAGAGCAAAGGTTTTTGCTTCATGTATCAAGCTAAATAGTGAACAATCCAGGAAGTGTTGATGCCACGCGCACTGCAGTATTTCCACGTAGAACTTCAGAACTTAAGATGTTGATTAATGGTGGTCAATAAAAGTGCAACCCAACCTCGGCCACTGCCAGCCTGAAAAATTCAAGGTTGTCCACTTGCTTTAGTGACATTTTCCCCCGAAGCAGCTCCTGCACCCATGATGGGTGCTGCTTCAGAGAGAGGGTAACTGTGACAGCATGACTGCCAAGCCATGGCGGCACAGGGAACCTGGAATCACTTATGTTATTTTGGCAGACAGACCCCCCAAAGTGTGAGCTCAGCTTTAGAAATAACATCACTAATTTCCCCCAAGTGCTGGTATTGTTTTGGCAGCATGTAAAAAGCATCTCCGGTAGTGCTTTAAGTGGGCAGGTGCTCTCAGGTACTCGATACCTGCATGTTTTTGATTTGTAAGTGATAGTACTGGCACATCTTAACACTGCTCCAGTGCTTTTATTGGTAGAGTACCGGCTCATCTCAGCAACAAACAGATACTCTGGTGCAAGGGGTGCAAGCACTTCTATATTTCCACTGATCTCCAGACTTTAACTGTTCAGGACCATCATGACTGGCATGACAAACGCGGACTGAATAGACCCCAGGGTGAATACCATCTTACGGCCTCCCACCTCATTGCTGCCAGCATTGACTTCACTGCAAAGGTTTTCCTGATGGGGGAAATAGCAGTGTTCTGCAATCCGTCCATCAATTGTGTGTCTTTTGCTATCTCGCCCTAAGTGCGCCGGGTATGCCCAGACGTGGGTCCCGGGCTTACTGTGCCACTGGAGTCAAGCTATCCTGGCTGAAGAGGGGGGAAACCCGGAAACCGGTCCTAGGATGCTTGTTTCCGGTCCAGGGAGGACCTGGCTTGGCAGTTCGGGCTGGACTGTTCCCATGGGGCACAGGGTCAAGACTGATTTGCGTATGGCCAGGTCTAAACTGGGGAGGCGAAGTGAGCAAAAGAATGATGGATTTAACCCAGATCTCTTGACTGGGGGTGAATGTTTGCATTCGTTCTGCATTCCGTCCATCAATTGTGTGTCTTTTGATTTATCGGGAAAACCACACTCCCCCACACTTTAAATGAGGTAAGTGACCAAAAGGATGGCAGGTAGACTTCTGTCAAAATTTGATGGAAGCTCTCAGTGGGGTAGTGTGGGTTGGCAGCACCCGGGGCAAGGTAAGTATCCTTCCACTTTTCTTTAAAAATGTTCTGCCCCTAAGAATGCCCCCAAGAACTTTGCGCCTGGGGCAACCAGCCCTGTGGCCACGCCCATGCTATGTCACTGGATAATCTGTTACAGGCGTTCTCTAAATGAGGCTCGAAGAACTGCTATTGAGCTGAGCAGTAATAGAGGTGAAACTCTAGCAGTAAATCAGCCGGCAGGATGACACCAAGCTCTAAACCTGGTCCTGTGCTATGTACAGAACTAGTTGCCATTTCTCAAAGTGAGTTTCCTTCTCCATCCTTTCTGAATGAGGTTCATATACTCCCCTTTCTTTAAATATACGTTTGGTTTGCCCAAAGGATGACCTCTTAAAGGACCAGGAAACTTACTGCTCATGCTGTAAGACAGCAGCACTCTGCCAATGGTGGTCGGTAGATGGCACTCAGATGGGATGCTCTTTTTATATTTAGAGCCTGGTGTTTTTGAGCCATTTCTTGGCTCAAATTACTTCATTCACTTTTTTTGTGTTCACACAGGCACTAGAGTAATTTAAATGAACACCAGGTTATATTACACAAAATCAGATTTTTTGTAGGTATGGGGAGATAACATAAATTTACCTCAGTAAAGTAAGTTTAGATTCTGGTTTGATTGAGTATAGAAAAAAATCTTCACACGTATAGGATACAAGTGTCTGCTTTGGCATGTGATCAAACCAAGGGGTGAGAGCCAGGTTATTAAATTGGTCTAGGCTGTGCATTTTCCCCAGTCATTAGCCACAAGTTAGCCACGTTACAAGACATGAATACGGATGTCCCAGTTCTGACTAATATTTCACTATTCATCTTGTCAAACACACCCCTGAAAAGGTTAAAACCACATCTCATAATCCTCATTACATCTAACCTCTTCATTGTTACATTAATTCAATCATTAGTTGAGGGATGCTGTCTCCCCAGTAGGTTATGCATATAAGAGGGGGAGGAATATGTGGTGGTGATATTAGGATTACATCATTCCATTATTGCTGTAAGGGTGGACTTCCGTAGACAAAGAGGCCTCTTTGGGACTACCTTGTAGTGTCCTTAGAGTTAACAATGACTGAACCCTTTTTGGATTTCGATAAACTCCGTAGAGCTATGACGTAATGGGTAGGGTGTATTGCAGTGAAGGTTGCTTTACAATGTTGAGTTCTCAGTTGCACACAGATGAATATAAATGTGTGACACCAACCTCTGTGTGTGGAGTAGTCAATGGCGGGTACCCCGGCTGGGAAGCGCTACAAATAAAGACGAGGGTGGGATAAGTAACCCGAATGTTCACAGTACTGAAGGAGCTGGGTTCCATGTTCTAGATCTACTCTGGAACCCTAGGCCGAAGTCTACAACAGCTGAGAGGATTAGCTGGTCCAGAGCTGAGCTAATAGCCTACAATAAGGGTAACTACTGTGCATTACATCAAACTGATCTGGCTGGAATGGGACTACCACCTAACTGCCCACTATGAGGACAGGCCTTCGGTGCAGTACTTGATATGTCATCTCCCACTACACAGACTGTTACGGAGGCAGGCCGCCCAAAGACCACACTTATAGAACACTGTGAGCCATTTCGGGCTGGCCTTGTGAATTGTAGATCCCTCCCTAGGCATGCCGATGACATCTGGCTGACTCTGGCGGATTCATCTTGGGACGCTATGTCCCTTACTGAAACCTGGCTGAACGAAGGTACAATGGCATCGATTACCCTAGCCATTCCTCCGGGCTTTATAATGGGCTTTTCAAACAGGGAAGGCAATAAAAGAGGAGGCGGTTGGCCATTATTTATAAAGAATCTTATGTAGTGACTTCCTCTAGACCCCTCGACATACAGGGTACTGAGGGGCTCTACTTCTGCATCCAAATTAATCCGAGAGTATCCTTAGCAGGTCTGCTCATCTATAGGCCACCAGATTGTGCAGCTGATATCATTTTTGATCTATGCAACTACATCGTACAAAATTTGTTAGCTCACTCATATTTTATGGCATTGGGGGATTTTAACTTTCATGTTAATGATCCCAGTTGCTCTCAAGCGTCCCAATTTATTGCATCAGTAGAAGCTGCCAACTTAGCACAAATAATCTTGGGGCCCACTCACAGGGCAGGCCATACTTTAGACTTAATCTTCTCTAATATCCAGGAAATTACAGCAGAGGTGCCGCAACCATTGGTCTGGTCAGACCATTACCTGGTCCCTTTTTCAGCTAAAATGGCCAATTTAAGCCAGGCCAGAGTTAATCGGTCTATTATGAAGAGGAAGTGGAATAATCTATATGTTGAAACCTTAGGTCCTATTTTAGAGATATACCCATCCGCCCTCACCTCAGACCCAAATGGAGATGCCCTGGCATTGAACCAGTGGATCGCTTCGGGGTGGATGCCGTTGCTCCAGCAAAATTGGTGCTATCACGCAGACAATCTCCATCAGCACCCTGGTTTTCAGAGGCACTTAATGAAAAAAAAGGAGCTGTAAGAGATTGGAACGGCTGTGGAGACAAAGGTATAGCGACACAGCAAAGATGTGCTATAAAAATGCCTTAAAAAATCTACACAAATCTATAAAAACGGCGAAAGGTAATTTTATTGCTTCTTGCATTCAGAAAGCAGACCAGTTGAGTAAAGAAGTCTTCAAAGTAGTTCAATCCTTTTTTAGGCCTAGAGCAATTGAGACAGAAGGGACTTCGACACCAGTTTTGTGCGAAGATATTTCTAACTTCTTCGATAACAAAATCTATGACACTTTCTCTGGCCCTTTTGCGACAGAGAAGCCTGACTTCTCTTTGGCCACTAGGTTGGTCCCGTCTTTTGCCTACTTCTCTCCTATCTCGCAGCATGAGGCATTGGCTGATTTTGAAAAATGTAAATCGGGGGCCCCTGATGACCCATGCCCACCCAAACTATGGAAAAGGAATCTCTTTCTCTTTCTCTGTCAGATACACTCACCCATATTTGGAACACATCCCTTGTTACCGGAGTTTTTCCTGATTGATGGAAGCATGCCACACTGCTTCCTTTGAAAAAAAAAACAACAGAGCCATGGAAGATTTTAACAATCTCAGGCCAATTTCGCTTCTAGCTGTGCCAGGCAAAATGTTGGAGAAACTGGTTCAACGCCAATCGAACTACTTCATTGAAAGTAATGCCATCTTGCACGAAACACAGTCAGGCTTTCGACCTGGTTTCAGCACCGAGACCACTCTCATAGAGGTTGCAGAGTCAGTTAGATGGGCACTAGATTCAGGGGCATCAGCAATGCTGGTGCTCCTGGATCTATCTGCAGCATTTGACACGGTCGACCACGACAGGCTGCGGCAGAGAGTGGAAAGCATTGGCCTGTGTGGGAAGGTGCTGGCTTGGGCGCAGTCCTATTTGAGCGCCCGCTCTCAGAAAGACGCTCTACGCCCTTTTTCATCTAAACCCAAACCTCTTTTGTGTGGTGTTCCCCAGGGCTCATCCCTAAGCCCCTTACTTTTTAATGTTTATCTGGCCACTCTTTTTCCCTTAATAGCCAACTAGGGTGTCAAAGCGATTTCATATGCCGATGACACACAGCTGGTCTTCTCTCACAAAGAGCAGTCAGTGGAAGCCTTTGGCAATTTTAAGGGCTGTCTTTGTGATATTGCTGTTTGGATGAACACGAATAAACTAAAACTAAATGCAGGGAAAACGGAGGTGATCTTCTTTGGAAAAAGCCCAGTGCCCTCGCCTGATATCTGGTGGCCTACTGAATTGGGGCCCCTGACTCTCTCCAGCACTAGTGCCGAAAATTTGGGAGTGAGATGGGATGACGGCCTTTCTTTCTCTGCTCATATCCAACAGGTAACGGCGGGGTGCCTAAATAAACTTAGAAATCTCCGAAAGTTCCTGGATCTATTACCAGAATATTGCTGTAAAGCAGTAGTCCATGCCACTGTAACATCCAGACTGGACTACGCTAACGGCCTCTACCTTGGTCTGCCGGAGTATGCAATCCAGCGGTTACAGATGGTGCAGAATGCGGCTGCAAGGCCGATCAAACATATTCCGTTCAGGCATCATGTCTCTCTGCACCTTCGCAATCTTCACTGGCTTCCAGTGGCAAGCAGGATTGAATTCAAGGCTTTGACCCTGGCCTATCGGGCGCTTCAGGGAAAGTGCCCTAATTATCTTAAATTAAGATTTCCCCAATATATGCAGGTGCGGTCCCTGCGCTCGAATACGCTGAACTTGCTCTCTGTCCCCCGATTCGCGAAGGCTCGCCTTGGGGGTAGGCGCTTTTTCGGCTAGAACAGCTAAATTGTGGAATGCCCTTCCACTTGTCATTCGCAGTGCTAACTCAGAGCCCTGATTTAGGAAACAGCTAAAGACGTGGCTTTTTAATCCTTAATCTCTTCCACTGCTGTTTTTTTAATCACTCAGCTTATTTGACTGCTCACTAAGCGCCGGGACACCTCCTAGCGAGCTAGCTGCTTGCGCTATATAAAACTCAGTATTAATATTCTTTATTGTTCAATATATCCTCTCCTCCCTAAGCCTAATTCCTAAAACAAAGATATCATTCAAGCTAACAAAGATGAATTCTACACCTGCAACAGAAATGTGAGAAAGAACAAAACCAGTATGCACATGGAATTTACTAGAGAGTCAAATGCAAGAGCTTTCATGGGAAAAATACTATGCAGGCCTACAGAAATTAGTCGACATAAGAGATGGCCGAAGGCCTCATGAAGTTACACATATACAATGAAAATTTTTAGTGAGCACATCTAAGTCAACACGTTCCATAAGCACAGCAGTTATCTGAATACTTGTTAATGACAGGTATAAATTCTGCATGTTAATGTTTTCGACTAACCACACATAGTTGCAACGTTAATTTCTTCAAGTTTATACTGAAAATATTCCTAACACATCATTTTCCATGTTATTACAGTTCACATTCTAATGGACTAAGTTAATATAATAAAGAATTATGTGTAGGTGCCGACTACCTATGATTATAATGCCCTACAAATGAAAGAGCAACATTTGCGCTCTAACAGTCCTCTCTCTGAGAGTTTGCCATGATCCAGGAAAACTGCTTGTGCATGTCACTTGTACTGTCATCTAAGTACAGAATTGACGCCTAATGCATGTGGAGTCAAAGCCACTGAGAAGCAGTTGAAATGAAAGCCTTATAGAGAATCTACACGTTGTTGGCTGAGAACCTGTTGGTCAAGCCATACAAAAAGGTACAGCGCTACTACGCAACATCAAGACACACATAGTACCGAGTGATTAAACTGAGATTTCAAGTGCTGCCAGGCAGCGATCAACCAGGATTTTAAATGGTACAAAGCGATAAAAAAGTGCACGAAAGCCCAGATTATCACTGCCACAAGCCACAACAGTGACATGCTAAAGTTGAAAGATATAGTTACACATAATTTGTGGAACCAGCATACTCTGCCTCTCACCAGTGAGGGTGAATATCAAAAATACAGAAATGTCAAAAATGAACTGTCCATAACTCAAGAGGGAGTTATATTGGGAGAGTCCAGGATCTTGATTCCGGAGAGTCTGCAGCAGAAAATGATTGAAATGGCCCATGAAGGACATAGGGGAATTGTTCCCACAAAACAAGCTCTCTGAAACCGAGTCTGGTTTTCGTAACTCAACAAGCGGATTGAGAAGAAATTAAAGGCCTGCCATCTATGCACTGACTGTCTACAAAAGTTAATCAACACTCCCTAAACATGTCCGAACTCCTGAAGCTACCTGGGAGAGAATAGCCATTTACTTTTAGGACCTCTCAACAACAGACATCACCTGATGGTGATTGTGTATGAATACTCGTGCTATCTTCATCCTCGGGCAAATGGGCTATTTTGCATAATTACAATTATTGATTTAGGCTCATCTACATAATCGTACGCACTGCATATCTATTGTGGTAGAACCCCCGAGATTAATTTTTTGGTGTAAAAGAGCCGCCTCTACGCTGACACTGACACAGAGGTTCTTGCACCCTAAGGCTTCAACACACAGCAGTCTGACCTCCCTTGCAGGGTGTCCAACTCGTGACTAAGACGGGCCCTTCATTCTCTCCCATCAGGTAATGGGGTTGGCTCTTTCCTAGGGGATTCTTGGCTCCAAACCCACATACATGCTAGGTACATTGTGGTACAGTTAGGTGGGGTACGCCTCGTAGGAGTATGCGAAGACTACTGTCTTTATATATGCCTGCATATTTCATTGCTTAGCACCATGGTAGAAATGTATCTACTGTTTACTCTGTTGGTACTTGTAATCTCTTACATTTGCGTCTGTCACAGATTGTCGTAGCAAACATGTTTTATACTAGAATGGGGCTGGTTCAAATGCTTATTGAAAATGCCCCCTACGCTTCCTCTGTGTATCTCTCTGAGGTTAAGTGAGCATGAGTGACTGAGCGAAAAGTACTGTACTGTTTCCACAATCCCTAAAGGGTCAAGGATTGTCAGGTTCAATGGTTGCCAAAAACTATCAGCTCCTTGGTAGGTTTTCAGGGAATTATAGTGGCACTGTGAGCTAACTGGCCTATATGCTGCCATATCCTGTGGAGTTGTCCGGGATCAGTCTAGACACCAATCCCTTCGTTTATGTTGTCCAACAAACACGCAGATCCTGAGAATTTTAAGGAACTACACAACATGGCACCGCCAACGTTGGTTTTGTTCTTATTTTACGGTCAAATCTGAGTAGTTCGATTGTGCCTTCTCAGAGACCTCTGCTCACTTTTAACCACTGACGTCTGAAGTGAGAAAGGAAATCCACCTCAGCTGAGTAGGTAAAACCTATGCATTCCCTGTAGGTTATGCAAGCTTGAAGGATTGAAATTTCCCACACTGTGCAAAACCTTATCTCTTTACCTTACAACTTCCTCCCACAATGTCTGTCACTAGAGACGGCGCTGCGGGTACAGGGGAAGAAGAGCAGGAAATTGCTATTAACATTACAGAAAATTGCAGACCTGCATTCAGAACAGAGGTATTATATTCTTTGGTCAGAATTTCGCCTGCAGATGCACGCACTAAGTTGTTTCATACTTACATTGAAGATGATAGACCTGAAGAATACTTTCAATAACTGGACATAAAAGTCCTGTTAACGTACCAAGAGCATATTAATTGGCTTAAAGGCTCCCTCCCCCACAAATGTGAGACTCGGTCCGCTCAGCAGAGAAGGAGCTACCTGGCCGGACCTAGCAGCTTACACACAGCCTCCAGACATTGATACATTGTCAGCATCAAAATGATGTATACTTTACAGAGACAAAGTAAAACTATACAGAAACCATACACAGTTCTTAAAGCAAACACTTACAATTCAACCTGCACGGACTGCTCAAGCTTGTCAACCTCAATTGACTACACCAACTGTCAGCCAACAAATGCTGAACGTGGTTATGGGAAGAAGGCCCATCAAGTGGGAGCAAATTCCGTTCTGGATAGCACAGAAAATAGCACAACTTGAAGCAGTATTTCCCCATATGGGCCCGCAGGAAAAAACAGAATACTAACAATTTGCTTGCTAATAGGGATGGCTCCCCCAATGGAGAACTGTACCACTTGAGGTACTGTGTTTCTGCTGTTTATACCAGAACTCATGGTACCCCCTCAAAAGCAGTTTTACCAGATGCAATGAAACAAATACAGAATGAGGACTGGGCAGAACCTGCCCTAGCCTTGGGGGTGAAACTCATGGGCAATATTGCCCAGGTATCAGCAATTATATTAAGTAACATAAAAGGGGAGGCAGAAGCTGTGGCTATACGCCAACACCTGAGGGAATTCACTCCTGAGAAACAGGAACGAGAACTACCTAGGATTATCGAAGAAACATAGGCTTCGCTGGATAGAGATAACTTGGGAGCCAGACCTGGGAAACTGCAAGTGGTGGGTAACTCTGAAAAGGATAGCTTGAAGCAAGCACCTGATTCTTCTAAAAAGAAATGGGATAACACACAATCAAAAAATAATAAGCAGAATGCATCACAACGACAGGGTGTGTCACCTCAACAGGAGTCCTCTGAAAAAGGATAAAATCTTAGAAACCGTGAAACTTGACAGGTATCAGGATACTCATACACTTTACTCTCGTTCCTTTCAAAGGTAATCAAAACATATGGAGAGGGAAGGGCGACAGAACACAGATCAGAAGAGCGAGTCAAGCCAAAAAGGGAGACGGATCACACTTCAGACTACATTATTAAACAAGAAGATAAATCCAAACTAAGCATCAATTTAAAAAGACGAAGGTAGCTGGCCTTAAAATAAGAAATGCTCAAGCTACTGGGGCTCGGCTTCTGAACAGGGTGGAATGGGCCCTGACTATGCCAGACAGCACAGCAGAAGTAACAATAGCTTGCTAGAATCTCTGGAATTTATTGTGACAGCAGCGTTTAATGAACATATCACTGTGGAGACACTGGATACAAGGGTAAGTGTCCCACACGTTTATACAAAATTATGCTCCAAATAGAGAGGGCCATACCCAGTAAAGTGAAAGGTCTCTGTTGGGAGAACCTGACATAAGGATGCAATATCCTTTTGGCTGAAAGAGATTGGGTTTTCCAGCCATACTAAAATCTGACACTGGCCCGCCTTTTAATAGTCAGGAGTTCAAAGACTTCTTAGAGAATTTGAACATAAAGCATCAAAAGAACACTCCTCTGTGGACACAGGTCAACAAACTGGTTGAGAGATTTATGAGTACACTGACAAAAGCTGTGCAGCGTGCTACCCTTGAGAAGATCAATTTACAAACTGTGGTAAACTCTACATTGAGAGCTTACCGTTCAACACCTCACTAGACCACTTGTGAAAATCCAGCAACATTGATGTTCGGGAGAGCAATGACAACCAAAATACCTCAGTGGGTCTAATCAGAGAGAAAGAGATGCTAATGCAACTCATATAAAGGACTTGGTTGAAAAACAAAAGATGAAGAAATATGCTGACCGAAGGCAACATGTGAAAAACATAATTTTGCAGAGAGGAGATTGAGTGCTTGCATGTCTGAGGCGAAAAAGAAAATCTGATGCTCCGTTTGATGCAAAAAATTTCAGGTGGTGTCGACCGAAGGACACATGGTTACTGCCCGGTGCCCTGGGAAGTCTATTACCAGAGACTCTTCTCACTTTCAACATTTAACTCATTGTTCACCAGACCTCCATGGTGAAGGAGGGAATTATTCTGAAGCACTAGTGACGGCAGTGGCCTTTCCACCATCGCAGCAGATCTTGGGGGGGGGAATGTGGCCTAATGGCTAGGGTAGTCGACCTTGGAGCTGGGAAACTGGGTTTGAGTCTCAGCAGGGACGCTCATCATTCTGTGAATCTGGGCAAATCACTTAGGGCCAGATGTAGGAAGCCTAATACCGGTAGGTAACGGCCAGAATTACTGAATTTCGGACGTTACTGACCGGTATTAGGCATTTGAGACGTAGGGGCCTAATTTAAGGATTCGGTAATTTACAGAATCAGTAATTTAAGGAATCTGTAAATTACCAAGGGCCATATGTATCAACATTCCGTTTTGCGATTCCTAAATAGCAATTTTTAAGGAATCGCTATTTAGAAATCGCAAAATGGTATGTATGTAGAAAATCGCTTCTTTTTAGCGATTCCTTAAAATTCCATAATTGCGATTAGCAAATTGCTAATCGCAATTAAGGAATAATTTCCCATTCATTTCTATGGGCCAGGAGGCCCATAGGAATGAAGGGGAAATTGCGAATCGCAATTTGCTAATCGCAAATTGTGAATATTTTCAAGGGTGCAGGGGTGTCTCAAGAACACCCTGCTGCACCCCTGAAAAGTATTTACAACAAGGGGTGGAGAGGGACAGAGTCTCTGAATTAAGCAGAAAGCTCTCACCCAGTCAAGAGATCAGGGCTAGATCCAACACCGTTTTTTAGCTCACTGCACCATCCCAGTTTCAGAACCTGGCTGTATGCAAATTAGTCTGTTCCTGTCCCAGTGCATGATGGGAACAGGGCAAACCAAACTACAAAAGCCAATTCTTACACTGGGAAGGAAACAAGCTCCCGGGGACCGGTTTCTGGCATTACAGGCGTCTTCGGCCCGGTTTGCTTGAATCCTGATGGTGCAATGAGCAAGGGTCTCACATCTGAGAATACCCTTCCACGCTTAGGGTGGACAAAAATATTTACAACAAGGGGTGGTGAGGGACAGAGTCTCTGAATTAAGCAGAAAGCTCTCACCCAGTCAAGAGATCAGGGCTAGATCCAACACCGTTTTTTAGCTCACTGCACCATCCCAGTTTCAGAACCTGGCTGTATGCAAATGAGTCTGTTCCTGTCCCAGTGCATGATGGGAACAGGGCAAACCAAACTACAAAAGCCAATTCTTACACTGGGAAGGAAACAAGCTCCCGGGGACCGGTTTCTGGCATTACAGCCGTCTTCGGCCCGGTTTGCTTGAATCCTGATGGTGCAATGAGCAAGGGTCTCACATCTGAGAATACCCTTCCATGCTTAGGGTGGACAAAAATATTTACAACAAAAGGACATGTGTGCGCATATGGCGCACATACATACCCTAAGGGCACCTTTTGATTTTTAAAGAATTCAAAACTTACCACCAGCTAGAAGTTGGTGGTAATTTGCGATTCCTTAATGGCATTTTGGAATGTTTTTTTCCTTGATACATTACATTTAAGGAATCGCTAAATTTGCAATTCCTTAAATGCAATCGCAAAATAAGGAATGGCAAATTTAGCGATTCCTTATTTTGCAACAAAAATGTTTCATACTTAACGTTTAGCGAAAATGGGTTCGCAAACACAGGAATTTTGCGAATTTCGGCGTTTGCGAACCCATTTTGCCTTGATACATATGGCCCTAAATTCTTAAATACCGATTCGGTAAATTACTGAATCCTTAATGTAGGAAGCACTCAAGTGAGTGCTTTTCCCTTGTAAGGATTCGTTATTTACCACCAACTACAAGTTGGTGGTAAATAACGAAAACCGTTAAATAAGCAATTTTGTGCTTTTTTTAACAGTGCCATGTGGCAGACATACATACACTTAGGGCATGTATGTGTGCCACATGTGCACCCATGCACTATTCAGGGGTGCAACAGGATGTCAATGTGACACCCTGCCACATTTGTAAGTCTACCCCCTATTACTGATTCGATATTTACCGAATCGGTAATTCTCATCCATTCCTATGGGCCTCCAGGCCCATAGGAATGAATGGGGAATACCGAATCAGTGGAGTGGTGTGGCTCACTGGTTAGAGGCAGCAGACCCGGAAGCAGAAGTTGGCCCGGGACCAGGGTTCAATTCCTGATGCGGCAGGGTCGTGGACCAAGGTCAGCGGACTCGATAATTCTCGCCTCGGTGCCTACTCTAACCAGGGGTCCCACTCGGCAACTCTGGGCATTAGCTTGCTTAATCTCCACAACATCCCCATCAACGCCAGGGATGCCTGGCTCCACCTTGGGGCCTCCCAGCAGGACCATCCCACAGGGAAAGCCAGGACGGGTTCCCCAGCGGAATACAGCACCAGGATGCTGGCTGGCAACAGTGCGCTTTAGAAGTAATATATTACTTTACCGATTCGGTAAAATTTACCGAATCATTAGGTACATACCATTTACCGATTCTAAAATACTGAATCAATAAAATTCGGTATTTTAGACTCGGTAAATGATATTTACCTACATCTGGCCCTTAATCTCCCCGTGCCTAATAAAAAAAGATGAACGTGTCCATCTGTAATGTAACTGGTGCACATGTAAAGCGCTCTGATACCTTCGGGTCTAGTTCGTGTTATATAAAACTCCACAAAATAAAGAAAATCTTAGATCATGATGATGGCAAGTCTCAACTTCTCGTCCCTGATGGGAAAAATAGCTCTTATAAAGATGGTTGTCTTGCCTCAGTGCCCATATGTTATGCAGAATACTTTTTGTGAATTACCCCAGGCAGTGGTCAGGGAGCTTGACAAGTTATTACAAGAACTTCTGTAGCCAAGGGAGGCGTTGCAGAGTTAGATTGTCCACCCTTTGGTGCGAATGTATTAAGGGGGGCATGGAAGTCTCAGAACTTGAGCTGTATTACTTTCCTGCGCAGTTGCGGCATGGAATTCATTGGCTGGAAGGGGAACCTATTTGGGAATGATACCTACTGGTGGGCTCTTATGGTGATCACCAACTTGGGGCCCTCTTGATGCTAGGAGGGGCTATGCCGGGGGACCTCCCACACTTAATTCACCTGATGGGAAGGGTTTGGGAGAAGGCAGTGAGAAGAGGACTGTATGCCCCTGACCTCGAACTATGGCTGATTTACCTATTAGAAAAGATGGCTAAAGTGATGTCCCTTGTTAAATGGCAGGAACTGGGATGTATTATGTTACCAGATCTGGGAGGGGCACTTCATTTCCTTCCAAGATGCCACAGTGTGTTTAATTTACGCCATGGACAGTTTCTCAATACGATAAGAAAGCAGCAATGGCTTGGCAATTGAGGCCCACATTTCTGGAGGCCCACAAGCTCTTGCAAACCCTGGTGATGCTTTTATCAATGGCGGGGTGTCGCGGGCTCAATACGCATTTATATCAAGCTCTACGCTCTGATATACTGTTCCGGCGGCTATGACAATAGTACACTGAAGAATCCCTTACCCCAAAGTACTGGTCAAAAATTCATGCAGGGGTGTGCAAGGTAGTAGTAAGTGATAGTTTCAGGCAGATACAATATAATATAGTCCATAAGACATACTTAACCCCGAAAAGGTTACATTCTATTTACCCCTCGAGAGGACAGGGATGCCTTAAATGCAGGGCAGGAGAGGCAGATTGTTTACATATGGTTTGGCACTGTTCTTCCCTGTTCTCCTTTTAGGTCCAGGTTTGAGCTTAACTAAAAAGAGGGACGAGTTGGGATATTCCCAGCACAGTTGATAAATGTTTATAAGGGCTCCTCCCAGAGAACCCGAAAACGTTTCCTAGTATGCGATATGCCATACTAAGCCTTACAGTAGCAAAGAGACGTATAGCCATACATTGGATGTATTTGGGAGCATAGAGAGGATGTAACGGCCTATGACCTTTGGTCCCAACACTTGTATATAGCCGAAACTGAATAGGATCAGCATGATGGAAAATGTATTTGCATCTGTGGAAGCCAACAGTACCTGCTTGTATTCTGTTCGGTAGTGTTGTTCACTTGCTCCCACGATAAAAGCTTGTTCCTGAACAGGCGGAAATTTATGCAGCGTTGTGTAATGACGTAATTTTGGGCATTTATTTATCTATTTTTTTAAACCTTTATTTACGTCATTTAATAGCATAACATCTGGCATCAGTAGAGTCAACATTGCAGTGTACACCTGCACATCTTGAACAGTATCTCATCACCACATCAATAGAGGAGAGGGGGGAGTAAAGACAGAATTGACAATCTGCCCCTAAAACATGCAAGATGGGTATAGTGGTTCTAGTCCTGGTGGGAGGGTGTTAAGTGGTATAGGTGAGGGTCATGTGGACGTTCCTCCCCGGTGGACTGAGTGAATGGTCGGTGCATTGCGCAGGAGGTGCTGACGCAGTGGATCCCAAATGTCTATTGGTCTGCTTGTCCGTGGTAGGAGAGTGGCATAGACCTCAGAGTGGGTAAAGCATGGGGTGAGGTCCCTCAGCCACTGAGCATAGCGAGGAGCAGAGGGCTTACCCCAGTTCATTGCCACCTGTCGCTTCCCCAGCAGAAGAGCTATGTCCAAAAAGTGTCTGTATGTATTGGGGATATCTTTAACATATCCATGTAGGACAAACATAGGAGTCAGAATGAGGGAGAATTAAGTCATATTGGTGAGCTCTTGAGCCAGCTCAAGGGGGGCATTCCCATGACAAGTGTAGAAACTCAGTATTTGGAGCAATTCTCCTCCAACAGTCAGTGCCAGTGGATAAACTATATCTGGTGAGGGAGGCAGGAGTGTAATATATCCTATGTAAGAATTTAAGATGTACCAGGCAGAATTTGACATTCAAGGAAACTTTTCAGGTCTGCTTGCAGCATGACCAGCTCTGGGCTGGGATATTGTGCCCCAGCTCTGCATCTCTTCACACAGCACACAGCACCCAGCAGGTGGTGCAGAGGGTGCCATGGGTATTGTGTGATAATAAATTCTAGTGATGATCTCATACTGACTGGGATTAGTCAGAACCATAGACTGAAGGCCACTCTGGTGGATCCTTAGGAAATGTCGGGTAGATGGCCTGTATCGAGCTGCGAAGTCTGATACATAATAAAATCTGTGAGGAGAAGGGAGGGGAGCCGACCAGAAACTCTTCAAATGTAAGGAACGTCCCTCTGGGGAACAGGTCTCCCACCTCCTTTAAGTCCCTAGCGTGCAAATGTCAAATTAAGGTGAGTTCAGATGTCATTACCAGTCTAGGATTAATAAATGTCAGTACAGCCAGTACGCATGGTGAGTTGGACAAGATCCAGCCGTGAGATGAACCGTGTGAATTTCGGTCCAGGGTCTATGGGCCCCAATAGGATCGCAGTCTTGAGCAGTAGTGGAGCAAGCAAACCCACCTCTAAATTTCTGGGAGATGATTGGTGAGCGTCATGGGGCCAGTAGTGTGCAAACTGGGCATGGGCCATCAGGTAGCAACACTCGAAGTCGGTGGCGGAAAAACCACCCTAAATGGCTGCATCAACATTGACCAAGCTATTCTAGGGTATCTGCCAGCATAGGCCGGTCTGATCATTATTGTCATTAGGTGTGAAAAAAATGACGTTGTCAGCAGTATTCAATTGTTCTGTAAAAGGTATAGCAACCTTGGAAGGATTATCATTTTCATTATTGCCACCCTAACCCCCAGCAACAGTGGCAGCTTGATTTAGTTACACAGTTTCCATAGTTTTCTCAGAACAGTGTCTCACTGCCAAGATGGAACCAGATACCCAGCTAACATATGGGCTCAGTCTGCCATCTTAATAGATAATCTAACTCCGGGCATGTAGTCTTGTCTGTCTTTAGCCTAATAGGCAACTCATCCCAGAGAATCAGCAGACCTGACAGTGATTCAAAGACAACAATCTACCCCACCACCTGAGACAGATTTTTATCTGGATCTTTTAGGATCAACAGGATCTCATCTGCATGCAAGGATATTAGTAACCTGCATGTATGAATTTGAATTCCTCAGTGGGAGGGGTGATGTCTAATGATGCACACCAATGGTTCCATCGGCGACGGGAACGAGATCGGTGACAGGGGGCACCTCAGACTTGTTTCTCTAATGATCCCAATTGAGGAAAAGAGGAGACCATTACCACAATTCTTATCATGAGGCTCCGTGTAAAAAAGTGTGACCCGCCATACTAGTTGCCTACCCATACCCATCTTCTCCAGCACCATCAAGAGATAGGACGATTCTATGGAATCAAAGGCCATAGGCCCATCGAGGAATACCGCCGCCACTGCCAGCGCTGGATCAACTTGATAGCAAAGTGCAAATAGTGTTCACAAATTGTCTGAAATTGACCTATTTGGTACGAATCCCACTAATCTGGCCGTATCATGAAAGAGAATATAGGAAGGAGCTGTTTCGCAATATTCAGCTAAAATCTTTGTATCTACATTTATTAATGAGAGGTCAGTACGATCTGGAAAGGTAAGCTGGTTTACCAGGTTTAACCCCTTCGATGCTGATGACGAGCTCAGCTCGTCATCAGCCACGGGGGGCGTGTGCGGATGACGAGCTGAGCTCGTCATCTAACGCAGCTTTTCGAAAAAAGCAGCGTAGGGGAAAAATCACCGCAGCAGCAATGCGGTTAAGGAGTGTGATGATCACTGTCTCTTTCAGCAACAAGCGTGGGGGGAAGAATTCCATTCACAAGAGCCTCATTGTATAGTTCCAGCAGAATGCGAGCAATCTGGTCAGTGTAGGGTTTACATAACTTGACTGGAATTCCCTCTTCCCCAGGCATGGACCCAATATGTAAATCTTTGATACAGTTTTTAATTTCGAAGACCATACCAGGAGAGTAGAGGGGCTACCTCAGATATTGGTTCAGCCACGCTAATGTAACCCGTTCCAAGTTTTCATGTATCTGTGGCCTTGTGGAGTTGTGTCAGGCAGTGTAGAGATCAGTGTAGTATGTGAAAAATTCTTGCAGAATCTCTGCTGACCTATGATATGTAATCTTATCATAGGATTGAATCTCTGCTATGCCTGTGGTGGACCAGGGGGGCCATAGCATTCCAGCCATGGACCGTCCCGGCCGCTCTCTCTCCCCTTACCGCAAAGCTGTTGTATGTTTACCTAGGAATTTAAACTCCCACTCCGCAGCATCCCAGAACACCATCCACTTGGTGCCCAGCTGAATCAGCATCTGGCGGTCTAATCGAACCCATAGTTTTGTCCAAGCTGAGCAATTTCAACCCTTAAGTTGGGATAGCTTCCTACGTATTGACTTCCAAATTTCATATCCGGTGGAAATACATTCTCCTAATATAACCACCATAAATGCTTCTCAAAGAATAATAGTCATTGTGACTGTGCCAGTGTTGCTGTCAAAGGAGGAAGACATTCCCTGCCCAATTTCAATCTTGAAGACCTCCCAAGTAATTCCTCCATAAGTAAACACCTACCTCTGATACTCCAAGTGCATTCATCGTGATAGCCACTGGTGCATTACCAGAAAATGTCTGTGGTAGATGTTCAATCTTGTCCACCAAGCCCAGCCCATCCCAAGTACCTAGCCAGTAGAGCAGCCTAGAGTGAAAGTAATGTACAGCGGAGAGGAAGGTGCAAGGAAAAGATCCACCACCCCCACTGAGTCATTACACCACTGTCCAGGTACAAGTATGATTCATCGCCCGTCTCAGTAGTATCCACCTCAGGTTGCAAGAGGATATTCAAATCCCGACCCCACAACATCTTGCAGTGATCATCTATTAAGAGCTGTCATCCTTGGGTTACGTAGAAATCTGGATTGTCAAAATTTGGGCCGTATACATTAAGCAGCATTATTCGATCATCCACTATCTGTGTAAGTAGTATAATATAACATCCCTTTTCATCCGTTATCACTTCAAGAGGTCACATCTGCACCCCTGTCTAGATTAAAAAGGCAACCCCTCTGGCGTAATTAGACTACGAAGAGAAGAATCTTTGTGAACTCTACCGGATGGAAAACACCAGAAAAGGCTGCATCAACAGATGGGTCTCTTGGATAAAGGCTATCTCCATCTTGTGGCAAGTGAGATAGAAAAGCATAAGCTGGTTGCTCCGGGTGTCATTCATACCCCACACGTTACATGAAAGAAGCTTAAGAGTATTAGTAGTAGCAGGTGATGTAGCGCAAATGTTGTGCTTTCAATAGTAGAGGTGCCTCATAATCACCAATAGTCTGCACCCGCATGTATTCATTTGTTGTATTAACATATGACATTAGAACGTGAATGGTAATAACTTGAATTGCGGTGTGTTAGGGATATTTTCATGAAAACGTGCAAAAATTAACGTGGAATTCACATGTGTTAAGCTGAAAACATTAACGTGCAGAAATCGTATTTGCTGAGGACAATTATTCACATATTTGATGTGTTTATGTAATGTGTTAATTTAGAAGTGCTCAGTAAAAGTGTTCATTTTGTATGTAACTTTGTATAGCCTGTGTATATCCTTATGTTGGACTTTATCTGTAGGGCTGTAATGCATTTTCCCTGGGAGCTCTTGCATTATATTAATAGTTGAATTTCAGGTACACTTTGGATTCGTTCTTTCTCACGTTTCTGTTGCAGGTGGCAGATTCATCCTTGTTAGTTAGAAAAATGTCTTAGGGAGAAGAGGATACATTCAGCGTTGATACTGATAATGGAGAACTGTTTAAGCATGGGCGGAAAATCCGTTCCGCTCGCGGATTTTGCGGATTTTCGGTAAATTCGCAATCCGCGAACTCTCGCAAAATTACCGAAAATCCGCAAATTCGCACTCAGCGGATTTTTTTGCTTGGTGATACAATATTGCGGCATGCGGCGTTCACTTACCATCATTCAGCGTTTGCCGAGTTGTTTTTCTCGATATTTTGCGAGTGCTGCGCCATTTTGGATCTTGCTGCGGGATCCCGTGGGAGTTTGGCGACGCATCGCGAGAGTTCGCAATTGCGAACATGTAGATGCGGCGGGCAGCAACAGTCTCGCACTCGCGAAATTACAATATTTGCAATTCTGCACAAGAAATCCACCAGCAAGCAGCATAAACCTTCTGAAAATGATGATTTTTATCAGAATAACTTCTCAGGTTGACATTTGCCTGCACTTTCTTTTGCAAGGAGTCCATTTTTGGGGGGGGGGAGTGGGAGGAAGGAAGTGCCCCACAGAAAAACAAGTTTTGCAAAACTGAAGGCACTTAGCAGGTGCAAAAGTTCAAACTCATCATTAGTAACCATTCCCTGTAGTGCTTCCTGAGGGGCCCCTCCAGAGTTCAGTTGCCTACTTGCAACTATTCTATGACCCTGCTCTGACCCTCACAGCAGGCTCATAGAATAGCTACAAGTAGGCCACAAAGGTCCTGTGAAAAAAAATTGCACTGCAACAGAAAGCAAATTACAGATAAGGAAGTAGGTGCCAGACTGGAAGTTTAAATTCAGTGACACATTAATCAACCCCAAATTAATTCATGTCAGTTGAAGCAGGGCAGGTGTGCTTGCTTTCCCCCCCCCATAATCTACAGTGATGAACCAGAAATTAATTCATGTCAGTTGAAGCAGGGCAGGTGTGCTTGCTTTCCCCCCCCCATAATCTACAGTGATGAATCAGAGGGTGGCAGTGATGTACCAGAGGGTGGCAGTGATGTACCAGAGGGTGGCAGTGGTGAAACAGAGGGTGCTGTGAACCTGTGATGATGAACCAGACGTAGAAACAACAAAGTTGCGACCGTTGCAAGCCGACAAGTAAGTTTGCAATTGTGAACTGGTACAAAACCCTCGCGAACTGGCAGAAACCCTTGCGACTACACAAAAAAAAAATCTGCAAATTCGCGAGAGTTCGCGGATTTTGCGGATTGCGAATTCGCAAATACGCTAATTCGCGAACGCCAGATTCTCAAAATTCGCCCATGCTTAGAACTGTTGTACTTTCTCATCAGAGAAAGCCTAGGAATCACGGTGATCTCGCCAAAGCTTGGGACCATCGCTGCCTAATGGAAAGTTACCTATGAGGAGGGGAAACAGCGTTTACAACGCTGTCGGTACAACACGAAAACCATTACAACGCAGTCAGTACAACAACTGTGTTGTTACACCACATACCATTACAACACAAGTTATTACAACGACTTGCAGTAGGTGTTAGATTTGCAATCCAACACCTTCCCTACTGTTGCACAGACTGGAGCTGGAATAGTAAATTATACTATTCCAAACTCGAGCTCCCCCTACAGCAAATCATTGTGATGACTTGCGTAGTAATGGTATGCGTGGTAACAAAACGGTTGTTGTAGTGACCGTGTTGTAAAGGCATGCGTTGCAATGTCAGGAGGTGGCCTGACTGGATGGTGTGATGTTGCAAAGCACCATGGACTACTACCTGTGGTATTGATGTATTGTAACTTGGGAAAGTGTCCAGGAACTTCTGCCTTGCCTTGAGAGAGCATCTCACAACGAGCAATGTGGCTTTCTGCACCATGACCTAACTGATGTGAAGAGACTTTAATGGATCTTGCCCTGGGAAATGCTATGTAGGGATGTCACGCTACTGATAGTGTGGGGACAGATTAATGCTTAATACCCACACATTTCCAATGAAGTGGAATCTAGATGTCTGCTCAGTTATCTTTTGTATCCTGTTCATGTTGCGCTGCCTTAACTTCATTTGTAGATTTGGCTTTGTATTAGTTCCGATGTATTTCTACACCCTCACTGTGAGGTACCTGTGTCCAGTTGTTCTTAGCTTTGTAATAAATTAATCAAACAAAGCTTGGGAGTCTGTGATTCTTATGAGTCATAGTAAATTGGAACTGAAATGATTGACTGGCTAACTATTTCTCTCCCCTTGATGCTTTCATGCTGATAAAAATAACCATCGACCTGAAGTTCCTGTTCCCGTTAATGTAAATGCCCTCTCGGGCATTTGCATTGACATGTTGGAAAACATCCCAGCCCCTCTATAATGAGTGATGATGATGCAACAGTATAAGTGATGAACAAGAATCAGTCAAGCTCACTGTGTAATGCACTGTGCCAAAACTTGCCTCTGGCCCCCATGCATATATTGCCCAAACTCTTCGATGGAATACCCCATGTGAAACTTGGTTGTGGTAGTCGTGTTGCCCTACCTCACCTAGGATCTCACCCCTCCCCTATAGGTGAGCAGCAAACTCTCAGGCCCTGTCAGCCATCACAAGGCTCTGTCCAAACCCAGAATCCGTCTCTATGTCATAGTCAGGGCCGGTCCTAGGCATGGGCGGTATGGGCAGCTGCCCAGGGCCTCGCGCTCAGGGGGCCCCCTGCCGGCCCCGCAGAGTAGGGAAAAGCGCACTCGCGCAGGCAGTAAGGCACTTAGAGGGGCCTCACATCTTCCCTTTCGCCCGGGGCCTCAGAAGGCCTCAGAAGGCCTAGGACCGGCTCTGGTCATAGTGCCCTTGGAACGTTACTTGGCAGCAGTTATTCCACATTGTCTATTGAGTGAGCCTCTGAGGATGAAGGGGAGTGCTGATTCAGGGCCTGACAAGCGAGGAAGCTGTTTCGCAATTTGAGATACATCGTCCAGGCTGTTGAACACACAGGGCTTATCCTTGTATGTAATGCGCAATCGGCCGGATAGTGCAGAGTTTCTACTTGACATGAATGAACTTGCTCCTAGCCTACCGGACAGCTTGGGTAAAATCTGGGTAGAAGGGCAGATTGTAACCTTCAAGCTAGATCATACCACATTCTCGGGCCAGATGGAGGAAATCACCTTTTTCCTTTTAATTGAGAAGTTTAATAATGATCGCCTGTGGTGGTGCCCTGGGCACTGGATAACACTTAAGGGAGCGGTGCACTCTTTCCACAACGAACACCTGGTAGAGGTGCTCACTCCCAAAGATGGTGATCAGTGGGTGCTCTATGTACTCCTCTGGCTTTGCCAAGTTGATGGATTCAGGCACACCAACAATTCATGTTGCTCAAGTCTCCAAGTCTTCCTTTTTGGCTTTCACTTGCTTGTAATATGTGTTCATGTACATGCGCTCATGTTCACACGTGCTCATGTTTCCTTTTGAATCCGACTTCATCTGCACACTTTCTGTTAGGTGCGCATGGAGTCTAATGTTAGTTGATTAGTGTTATCATTTAAAGATGCATTCTCGTGAGGGCAGCCTGACTCTCTGGCATGGACGGTTGTACTTGTCAGTTGCCGTTCATGCTCCGGAGAGGAAGGATGCACTCCTGTGGTGTTATACTATTTTGCTGGAATAAATCTACGTTATATCACATTTGCTTCCTGAGGATTATTTCTTCTTTGGAAACACCAGCTTTACAATTGGCGACGATTTTCGGCGAATTTTAAAAACATCAATGATTTGTGCCTCTCAACCCTCAACTTACATTAACGATCTGCTCGTCGCATCTGCTCCCTTAGGCAGCATGGTAGTTCGTGAAAACACGAAGACGTCATGAGAGACTCAGGGCTGGCGCAACTGACAAGGTGAGCTGCAAGAGCCAATTTCACATTTGAATTCAAAGAGTAACAGATATTTCCAATTGGGCTTAAGGAAAAATATCAAATAATGAATTCTGGACTCAAATTTGATAAATATTTTTCCACAAAGTTAAGCTGAAACTCAGGCATCGAAAGGCATTGTGACCGGAGAGGAAATACGTGACTCAGCCTGCATCTCTCTGGATTTCATTTCTCATTAAGGGTCCTGCGCGCTCTTGTAAGATCTCCTTCAATTGGTTTTCCCTCGTGCTGCCACGCCTATGATTGAAATGATTGGCTTGTCACTTCTTCCTTGTTATTCAGAGAGCTAGAGCAGGTTCGTCTCATGAAAAACTATTTTACTGACTTGTAAAGCAAACCGGAGTACAATTTTTCAGTAAAAAGGAACTGTAAGTTTGAAAAGAACACATTATTTTCTTTCTTTCTTCTTTATTAAGACTTTTATTTATATTTTCCCTAAGAAGGTTATTACAAAGTCTTCTAGACATATTATTTTTTAAAAAAAGTACTTGACATTTTAGAAGAAAAGAAGGGGTCAAAGTTTGTTTTTGATAAAACATAGCTTTTATTTCTAATGATAAAGCAAGAAATATTTCAATTGGAACATTTTTTACCTCATCAGGGTAAACCTAAAGAACCCTGGAAACTCTGGATTAAGTCTTTTGAGAACTATTTAGTAGCCATAGACGCAGAGGATTATTCAGCTAAACGCAAACTTGCCATTTTATACAATTTCTTAGGGAGAGTTGGGCGTGAGACTTTCAATAATTTGCCAGTCACTATTCCACATCCGGATGGAGGTGAAGGATGGATTGTATATACAGATGCTGTTCAGAGATTAAATAAGAAATTCTTGGAACAACCAAGCGTGATGCTAGAAAGATTTAACTTTAGAAAGAAGAAACAGAGTTCAGATGAATCTGTTGAAGACTATATATCAGTTCTCAGGAATTTGGCATCTGAATGTAACTTTGGAGCAGAATTAGACTATCATATAAGAGATCAATTTGTTTATTCTTGTTTTCATAAAAAGATACAAGAAAGAATTCTTAGCTGCAGAGACCCAACATTGACTGAGGTTATTGTCATGGGAAAGGGAATAGAAAGATCCATCATCACTTCTTCTTGCTTGAATCAAGAAAATGTTTCTCCTATTAATGTTGTTGAACATGATGCTTGTGTTAATAATATTTCTTACAGGGCACGGTTTTCTAAACCTTTTCAAGCAAGACAAAACAAAACCTCATCATACTGTTACAGGTGTGGGGCTAGATCGCACTTAGGTGATAGTCCCATTTGCCCAGCGTTAGGTAAAAAATGCACTAAATGTGGTAAAACTGGTCATTTTTATAGTGTCTGTAAAAGCAAAAGAGTTGTCAGAGTCAGTTCTCTAGATACTAGAGAGATTTCAAGTGAAGACTCTGCTAAACATAGTCTCATTCTTTCTAATAGTATGGAAAGAATGATGCTTTCTGTTGATATTGATACTGTAGATTTGAGTACTTCTGAAAAAAAGGTCAAGGAACCATTAGCTGAATTTATGATAGGTGATTTAAAATTAGAAATGATGGGTGATTCTGGAGCACCAGTTACGATCATTTCTGACATATTGTTTGAGAAGCACTGGCCTGGGAAAGAGTTAGAAAAATTAGATATTATTCCTAAAGGTTATGGGGGGCAAAAAATTGAAATGCATGGTTATTTCATTGAATTTGTGTCTTGTTTGGGGAGAAAAAGTTCTACAAAAGTTTATGTGGCCCTTCAAGGTAAGCTCATTATTGGATGGCAAGATTTAGCTAAGATAGGGTTAAGGTTAGTCCCTGGCGCTGAAAATCCCATTCAAATCAATAATGATGTTTCTATTGATGTTGTAGATGGTTCTGAAGCAAATGATGCTTCATCTTTCACAACAAAGATTCTAAATGAATTCTCAGATGTTTTTACAACACGCATTGGTAAGATTACAAAGGTAGAGCATTTTATAAAGTTAAAAGAGAATGCTATTTCCATTGTACATAAGGCCAGGCCCATTCCTTTAAGTGTGAGAACTGATTTAAAGGTCTTACTTGACAAATTAGTGGAAGAGGGGATCATAACTCCTACAGATTCCTCTGAATGGGTGAGTCCCATTGTTATTGTGCGGAAGAAAGATAATTCGATTCGTTTGTGTGCTGATTTACGCTCGCTGAACAAAAACATAGCAGTAGACTGCCACCCATTACCGAAAATTCAGGATCTATTATCAAATATTGCGGGTGCCACTTGTTTTTCCATGTTAGATTTAAAGTCGGCGTATCATCAAATTCCTTTATCCACACCTTCCACTGATCTTACAACCTTCATAACACCCTTTGGTGCATATAAATACCTTAGGTTACCCTTTGGTTTGGCCTCTGCGGCAAGCGTGTTCCAGAGGTTCATGGATCACATGTTAGCTGGCATTGTTTCAGTTCAGGCTTACCAGGATGATGTCCTGATTTACTCAAAAAACAAGAATGAACACATTATTACCCTAAGAAAGGTACTTGAGAAATTCAAAGAATTTGGAGTTACACTTGGTGCGGATAAGTGCAAATTTATGGTTCAATCACTAGATTATTTAGGGCATACCATTTCAGCTTCTGGTATCAGCCCTGAATTTTCTCTTACAAAAGCTATTGATGAAGTAGTAGTTCCTCATACCAAAGATTTGCTTAGGTCATTTCTGGGCATGACGGAATATTATTCTAGATTCATATCCAACTATGCACAGATTGTTCAACCATTACGCCTTTTGTTAAAGAAAAATATTCATTTTACATGGAATGATGATGCACAGAAAGCGTTTGAATTAGTTAAAAAGTTAATTCTTCAGGCTCCAGCTTTATCGCCATTTTCACCTGGTTACAAATGTATATTATCGGTGGATGCGAGCCAAAAAGGATTAGGGGCGGTCTTATCTCAATGGGTAAATGGGAAAGAGAACACAGTGGGTTTCTCTTCCAGATCTCTCTCTATTGCTGAATCTAACTATAGTACAATAGAGAGGGAGGCTTTGGCTTGTACCTATGCTGGTGAAAAATTCAGGACTTTTATTTGGGGTACACAATTTGAAATTTTTTCAGACCACAAACCTTTAATCCATTTACTATCAGGTAATAGAACAGAAAAAGCATTGTCAAGGTTGGTAAGATTATTATCACGCTTGCACGAGTATAATTTTATTATTAAGTATATTCCTGGTGGTCGCAATGGCAGAGCGGACTGTTTGTCAAGATTGTCTTTAAAGCAGAGGTCTTCAAGCTTTTGGATGCCGAGACCCCCCTGTCAAAATTTCTAGGGGTGAGGACCCTCCTCCTGAAAAAAATGTCTAGAACTTGGTACTCCTCACCCCGACAACCACAAACGCATCCAGTTCCCATGGCAAATCAATTTTTACGGTGGGGAAATATTATTAAACTGTGTTTAGAAAATTAAAGGTTTGTGGGTGACTCAAGTTTGGAGTCATAGGCTTACTACACATTTCAAACCAAAAATCTCTAAAAAGGCAGGGCTGCTGGAATTATGAGGCAAGCGAGGACCGAATTATGCCACAGTTTTAAACTTGTAAAGGCCAAGCTTTAGAGGTATTTTGCAAGGTATGGTAGACTACATGCACTTGTGCGTCCTGCAGACAATATTTGTGGTAATAGCACAGAAATTAAGAGTAAAACTGTCCAACAGAATATAAAACAGGTCAGCAAGCAGCAAAATAAAGCACACACACTGACCTGACTGGCCACCCCTGTGGGCACTGCCAGACTGCCCTATAGGAAGGGCTACTAAAATTATGAGGCAAGGGAGGACCAAATTATGCAGCAGGGTCGACAAAATTGTGTGGTAAGAAAATGTAAATAATGCTATGTGATGCACATATTTTGGGATACTTCTGCTTCATTATTCTGAAATTATTTACACATGGTAACACTGGGCAAATGTTTCACCTCATCAGTACCAGTTTATAAACAAAATACAGCAATGAACAACAGAAATATGTCTAGTCAACCTTTGTAAAGGGCCTTTCACTCTGCAGGAATATGTGTAGCCACATTAGAAGCTCACCTGGTCCTGGCCGGGAGAAGTAGGGTGCCCCTTAAAACCCAGGAGGTCTTGTGCAGAGTTAAACAGTTTTCACATATGCCTCTTTCCTCCCACCCCCTCCCATCTCTGTCAGTTAAAGCATGCCTGACTCTGTCTCTCAATACCTCATAATCACACACAGGCCGGAAATTGTTTGTCCATGCTCTTCCCTTTCATCCCATCAATGCTATACCCCCTCCAAGCCCCCGCCCACGCACACTGCCTTTCTGTCAGCTGAATAATATAACATAACATGTGTATTTGTAAAGCGCACCTATCACCGAAGCTAGGGCTCAAGGCACTGAATAACAGATGTTTATAGTTACCCAACTCAATGGTACTCATTTTATCGACCTCAGGAGGATTAAAGGCCAAGTAGACCCGCTGGGATTTGAACTTGTGACCATGAGGTCAAACACAGGCGCTACAGTGGATGCAACAGCCCACTAAGCCACCAGACCCGGCTTGATGGCAGCACCATTTCAAAAGGGGGCAGAGCACCTGGAGCCTGCACCACAATCACACTGCCCCAACCGTGCCTTGGAAAGAAAGTAAAAGGCACCCCCCCTAGCCCTCTGAGAGCTTGAGTCCGAGTGCACACAACACATGATGTCTCTGGTTGGTTTCTACAACATACAGTTCCCGAGATATCACACTTTAAATCCATTATTGGGATTGGAACCATAAACCAGTATACGCTTCTCCAAATGCAATTGCCACCGAGTCATCTCAGGACAAATCCCCTATTAAATGCACATCATGCTTCCCTTACACTATATCCATTTACTTGCGGAGCATAGTGGGATTGTGGCGCTCCCATGGGAAGGTTGTGTTGCGTCTGAAGGGCCACATGCTTCTAGCCGAATTATGGGTGCTCGTTTTCATGTATTTTCTACTAATTTCCCCCTTTCTATACATGAATTTATCTCCATTTAGCACTTCCTCCATCACCCTTTTTCTTTTTCTTTCTCTGCACCTGTTTATCTCTTTACACTCTTCCTCTCACCATTTCCCCTTGTCTCTTTGCTGTTCCTTTTTTATGTCTGTATCTAGTCTTCTGCCATCTCTCTTTCTTTGTCTAGCAGTCATCCAGGCACTAATCCTCTATTTATTTTCATCCCTCCTGAGGTCATTCTCTTCCGATCACGCACTATCTGTTCCCCTCTTCCACCCCTCCTCTCTCTCGCTTCTTCTATCGCTCTCTCTCTTACACACACACATGCGCTCACACACACACACACACACACTCTCGCTCTTTCTCTCTCTCTCTCTCTCTCACACTCACACTCTCTCTCTGGCAAAGCACGTATAAGGTCCCAAAGGCAAGACCTATTGACTATGCCAATGCTTGTTCAGGTATTCAAAGGCTAACAGACTACTGTCTATTAAAATACATACCCTGTAAGCCTACAGTAGATGGGGGATCAAAGGCTGCCCACTTCCCTAGGTGCTGCTCAGTCTTATGGGCAGCAAAGGGCATCAGTGTTAATAGAAAGTTGTGCACGGAGTGCTGAAAAATCTAGCAGTGCGGCGTTGGCTAACCTTTTAGATCCCAGGCACTCACACGAGGTTGCCACACCACCTGATGATAACACTCCATATTTATGGTGCCTGAATCATCAAGCTAATGTCAGTAAGCCCCCCTGCAAACATTTTATTTTTATTAAAGTTTACTTCTATAAGTAATTTGGCCCCAAGCCTACTGCCAGTAGAGTACTTTATTTCATGTTGCTGTCGAAAGCAACAGGACGTCAGACACAAAAAAACATCATTGTGAAGACATATGCGCAAACTTTATTATACTTATTGCATGAATCCAACATCTGTTTAAGGAGTTTACATGCAGTAACGAACAACGATACATGGTGACAGTTAGGATATACAAACACATCAGACAATTCGCCCGTTCCAAGAAAGCCAATTAACACCTTAGCTGCTTCGCAAATATCCCTCCCCAGTGCTGCGCTGTCCATTGGAACTAGTGCTGAATGGACGTCCAATGGTCGTGCGCAGCACTGGGGAGGTAGCGCTCGTGACGACCGTTGGCCGTCAGCAGCGCTTATGAGGTTATCTTTTAATTATTGTTTTAGGAAAAAAGGCAAGGCTCAAGCCCACGTTAGGTTGTGTTACCACTTCCAGCAAGCCCCTGCCTCCACGCCACCCCTCCTATCTCTCTCCAGCAGAACTCCGTACTCCAGTTTCTCTGTTCGTGACTCTCAGGCACTAACACTTCTTAACCTACGATCTCATCCCTAATTACTATCTCAGCCTCCTGTCAGCAACCTGGGAGTTTGGCTCCTCACTCACGCCGCGGCTCGGCCCAAGAACTGAGTTTTAATTAATGAATGCGATGGCTTTTACTGTGGCTTTTACTATCGCCCTCCCGGACCCTTGGGTAGTTTCCCTAACTCTCTCTTGGAAATTACTGCACTTCTTGCCTCTTCAACTGCCAACTTTGTTGTTCTCAGAGATTTTAATATCCATCTTGAGGACCCCGCTAATGCCACAGGAGTCGATTTGCTCGATGATCTCAAATCTTTTGGAATCAATTTGGCCAACTCGGGCGCGACCCATGAGAAGGGCCACCTGCTTGATCCCTTACTTTCTAATCTGGACCATCTTACTCCATCTCCGGCTCTTGCCCTACCTTGGACAGACCATTATTTGGTGTCCGCGTCATGGCAATTCGACAGCCGAGCTGCGGTGGTCCCACGGGTTCACACCCTGGAGAGAGCCTGGTCGAGGCTCCCAGTTGACACCTGGGCGGCACACTTGGAGGCCACGCAGCCCCCTCAGGGAGCTAACCCGATAGTCGCTGACGCGCACTTCCATACCTGGCTCGTGGATTCTCTGGACACTCTCCTACCCAAAAAGAAACAACTTACGAGGGGGAAGAGAGTGGGCTCGGCACCTTGGTATTCATCAGAATTAAGAACCCTGAGGAAAGGATGCAAGAGGCTAGAGCGGTCCTGGAGGAAAGACTGGAGTGAGGCGAGTCGTAAAGAATATCGTGCGGCCCTGAGCAGGTATAAATCCGCTATTCGGGTGGCAAAATCAGGATTCTTTGAAGAGCGCATTGGCTCTGCGGCCAACTCTTCCAAAGAGTCATTCAGGGTCATTAAGGAGCTACTCAATGCCCCCGATCCTCAGGTTTTCCACGAGGACCCTCGCAAAAAATGCACAGAACTGGCCTCGTTTTTTAAAAGCAAAATCGACAACATATTGGCTTCCCTTCCCCGGCTAGGTGAGGTCTCCTCCTTGGAGGACAATCCCAGCTCTCAACTTGAGCTACAATTGGTGGAGCTGGCCTCCCTCGGTCCAGTCACTAAGGAGGAAGTCTTGTCGGTGCTGAGATCTATGAAGAGCGGCTCCCCGAAAGACCCAGCACCTATTAAATATCTTAAACAGGTGTCATCCACTATCGTCGGCCCTGTGACGGACTTGATAAACCTGTCTCTCGCCCATGGGGTGGTCCCCCCCAGTTGGAAAGAGGCGGTGGTTAAGGCTCTTTTGAAAAAGCCTAACCTCGATCCCGCCGATCTTGCCAACTTTCGGCCTATCTCTTTGCTGCCGTGTATCAGTAAGGTGGCTGAGAAGCTGGTGAATAGCCGCCTTTCCAACTTCTTGGAAGCCAATTCCCTCCTGGGCGACTCCCAAACGGGTTTTCACCCCGGTCAGGGGACCGACACCGCCCTGCTGGCGGTCGTGGAGAATGCGAGGAGCATGCTGGATTCGGGGGGATCAGTGGCAGTGATCCTCCTGGACCTCAGCGCTGCTTTTGACACCGTGGACCATCAGGTGCTTCTCCAACGGCTGTCGGGGGTGGGGGTCACGGGTTTGGCCCTCAAATGGTTCGCCTCCTTCCTGGAAGGTCGTACATTTGAGGTGTGGGAAGGCCAGGAAAAATCATCCTCTACCCCTCTCCAGTGTGGTGTGCCACAGGGCTCTTCATTGAGCCCTACCTTATTCAACGTTTACATGGCCCCCCTGGAGAGTGTGGTACGGCCGCTGGGTATTAAAATCATCAGTTACGCTGATGATACTCAGCTGGTGGTAGGCCTTTCCCAGTCGGCGTACCAGCCCGACCGGCTGCACACGTGTCTTGAAAAGATCTACACGTGGATGTGCAGCTCAGCCCTAAAGTTAAATGGCTCCAAAACGGAACTGATGCTGCTGGGGAACTCCTCTCCATCTTTGTCCCCCAGCAGCTGGCCAGACTGTCTGGGACCGATGCCTCCCCCCAAGCAGGAGATCAAGAGCTTGGGGGTATGGCTGGAGCAGGACCTATCGTTTAAAACCCACGCCAAAAAGACTGCTGGCGTGTGCTTTGGCCTGCTCCGTTCAGCCCAGAAGATTCTGCCCTTGCTCCCAGTGGCCACTAGAAGGCTTCTCATCCAGGGACTTATCATCTCGCGGCTGGATTTCAGCAATGCGCTATTCCTGGGCGCACCCGAATCTACCCTGAACAGACTGCAGCAAGTGCAGAACGCGGCTGCCAGGCTTTTGACGGGTCTCCCTAGGCGTCAATCTGCCCGCCCGGCGTTGAGGGCATTGCACTGGCTCCCTGTGAGGGACAGGGTGAAATTCAAGTCACTCTGCATCGCCCACAAAGTTCTGCACGGGGTAGGTCCACCTATTCTGGAGGAGATGGTCCAGCCCTACAAGGCCTCTCGCTCTCTTCGCTCTGACCACCAACATCTCCTTCAGGTTGGCAGGGTGAAAAAGGCAAGAACTGGTGGCAGAAGGTTTTCAATAAATGTGGCCTCCTTGTGGAACTCATTGCCCCTACAACTGCGCTCGGAAGCCAGCCTTCTCAGGTTCCGTAAACTTTTAAAAACCTTTTTGTTCTCCGCTTAATCCCTGCATTCTTTTAGTAGTGTTATGTTCTGATAAGCGCTGGGATGCCTATTGGTAACCAGGCGCTATACAAAACTCAGAATAATAATAATAATAATAATACTGTATGAGCATGTCAAGGCAGAGTTGTGTATCCTGCTGGCCGGAGGTGCCCAAACGCTGTTCAGCATCTAAATAAGGCACAGCCCAAACATCCATCCCAAAAATGAAAAGTGGACAGGGGCAGCAAAATGCTCTGGGGCTGGTCCCAAACAAGAGGGGACATAACTATTGCCGTGCGGTACTACCTCGGAGGCATCCAGACAGAATCAGAGTATAAATTAAAATAAGGCCCCTCAGCTTGCACCTTTACGAACCACTGCTCCAGAGTCTTCCACACTCCAAAGGTGCATATGCAAGGCCCCAGTTCCCGGCATTTCCTGGTGTGCAGCGCATCCTGCAGTTTCTCTGATTGGAGGACAGTCATCAATGACGTTGTATTCTTTTACAACGTCCACCAATCAGAGAGGTCCGTGACATGCACTGTTCGGAATCCAAAACAAAGAGTAAACGTTTTGGATTCCAGATTCAGGCTGAAGTGCGACAGGAATGTGCAAACCCCGTTCCACGACTCCACGACCCCCTTGGGGGTCGCGCCCCACAGATTGAAGACCCCTGTTTTAAAGGATGACTACTTGCCTTCAAGGTTTGATGATGTAGAATGTGTAGTTGCCACCATTGAGGATGTTATTATCGATCTTCCTCATGTAACAAAGGATGATTGGTTAAAAGCTTTTGTGGAGGATTTTACTCTTCTAGCTGTTAAGAACAAGTCAGCGAATAACTTTCTATAGGAGAGGGTTTAATTATGCGTGGAGATTTAGCAGTACCTCCTTTTTCTTTACGGAAAAGGATTTTTGACATAGCACGTGAGGGCCATTTAGGCATAGGTGCGACAGCTAGAAGGTTGAAAGAAAGTTTTTGGTGGCCTGCCTTAGAGTCTGATGTTACCAACTGGATAAATGCATGTAGTACATGTCTTGTCTCAGACAAGCACTGGAAGATTGCAAAACTTCCGTTACACAATGTACCAACACCAGAAGAAGCATGGATGAAATTGGCATTAGATTTTGCAGGCCCGTTTGATCTACTTCCCAATGATAAAAAATACATTTTGGTGTTAGTTGATTATTACTCAAAATGGGTGGAGTTAGAGTTTTGTTCTTCAGCCTCTTGTATTGCTGTGATTAACTTTTTAACAAGAATATTTATGACTGAGGGTTTTCCTAAAGAGTTGGTCACAGACAATGGTTCACATTTTACCTCAAGGAGTATGGAGACATTTTTCTTGTCTCATGATATCAAGCATTTGAAGGTTGCTTTATATTCTCCGGCAGCTAACCGTTTAGTTGAACGAATGAATAGGGTCATAAAAGAAGAATACAGACAGCTTTAGCTGAGAGAGTTCCTGTGGATATTTTTCTAAAGAGGAAACTTTGGGCATATCTCATTACTCCACACACGACCTCTGGTGTTTCTCCCTTTAGGCTTTTGAGGAAAAGGGAACCAAAAGGAACTCTGTGTCCTTCATGGATTAAGGATTTCAGGAAAAGTGACAACTCATGTTTGGTTTGTAAAGATAAAAAAAAAATGCTATGATGGTAAGAAATGCAAAAGTGATTCTGATTTTGAAATTGGAGACTGGGTCTTGATTAAGTCTCCAATGAGAGTTAAGAAGGATCTTTCCAGGTTTTCTCTTCCTGTACAGGTATTGAAAACTTCAAAAGGTTCTTTATTTCTTGGTCAAAGAGGTTGGTGGAGTAAAAGAGTTTTGGTGAAATTAACGCCAGATCAAGCTAGAAGGATTTTTGACAAGAAAGAAGTCTTGCAAGATGATTTACACTTTTCACACTTTTTGGAGGGTTTGGGTGTTCAAAATGAGTTTCATATTGAACCGGATCTTCAAAACCCAAGTGTACAAAATAGTCTCGGTTGTCAAGATCAAGATGAACAATATCAAGAGTTAGGAAACTCTTTGGTTAATACGATGCTTTCAAGTGGTTCTTTATGTAATGATGTTGAGTGTACTGAACAAATAAGACCAACACGTAATTGCTCTTTTCCTTCAAAGTACAAAGATTTTTATTTGTCTTAACTTTCTTTATTTTATTTGTTTATGAAAGGGGAAGGGTGATGTAATATGTGCTCATGTACACGCGCTCATGCTCATGTTCACACGTGCTCATGTTTCCTTTTGATTCCGACTTCATGCGCACACTTTCTGTTAGGTGCGCATGGAGTCTAATGTTAGTTGATTAGTGTTATCATTTAAAGATGCATTCTCGTGAGGGCAGCCTGACTCTCTGGCATGGACGGTTGTACTTGTCAGTTGCTGTTTATGCTCCGGAGAGGAAGGATGCACTCCCGTAGTGTTATACTATTTTGCTGGAATAAATCTACGTTATATCACATTTGCTTCCTGAGGATTATTTCTTCTTTGGAAACACCAGCTTTACATTGCTCTAGCTCTGCTTTCCACTCACCGTGGACTTTCCCATGTTGAGCGGCATCGTCCTCTATATCAGGAATCCCCCTTTCATCTAAATATATTCAGGTGTGCTGTTGGTCTAGGCTGTCCTTCATGTCATCCATACATTGATCCATACCATCCATACCTGGTCCATGGGAGTCAGCGAGCCGAGCAGATCGCAAAGTACGCACCCTCCTTCCTCGAGGGCACTGGTTATCACCATCTGTTCATCGGCCCGCAGCCACATAAGGCCTCGCCCAAGTCCGTCAGTCCCCACGGGCAGTAGCTACTCCAATCAGCCAGACAGGCTGTTCAAGAAAGCAGCCATGCTGCGGGCATTAGGCATCAAGGAAGGCCGGAAGGGACGTCACTACTAACTCACCAGCAGTTGCTGTATCACGGCAAGGTTTTTTCTCGAGGGGGGGGGGGGGGGGGGTGCAAATCTGTTCAGCCGAAGAGCGAGGTCTTGATAGCCCCACAGAAATATGTTGATCTCGTTCCATTGTAACTGTTAAACAGCTGGACTCTTTCAGCAGGTCCTGCACCTTGTCTGCTTTCCATTCCCAGCAGCAACGTGCAGACAACACGGGGGCTTTTTTTCCACCTCCAGCTGTGCCGAAGATAAATATTTAGAAGAAAAAAGAGCGACCCATACGTCCTTGTGAACTGGGTGTTGCATCGGAGCAAATTAACAATGTTCACAAGGAACTCATTTATCAAAACAATACAGTTTCTGCAAGAAAGTATGATTTGCTTGAATTAATCAAGGTCATTAACAATCAAAATGAGACCTTACTGAGGCAGGTCAAGGCAATAATACCAAAAATTGTAATAATAGTGTTTTATCAAAAATCTCTTAAAAAAAGCCCACACAATAATTTTATCAAAGCCGATGTGAGTAGGTTTTATTTCGTAGTCACAATAGTTACCACAAAAGTATCGTTTTGAGAAATGACTGAGTTCCTTGTGAACATTGTTAATTTGCTCCGGTGCCAAAGATAAAGGCAGAAGTTAAGAGGCCATCAGGCCTCCTTTTGATCTAACATCGGACTGGAGGCGGCCTGGAACCTCACACTTACATTTAAATGCAAGGGAGAGGAAATAAAAGCACAGCACGTTTTATCTCTTCACAAGTACTTAAGAGATGCATTCTATTTACTTTGTTTAGTCCCTGTATATAAGTGCATGCACTGTAGGAACGTCAGATGGGTTGATCTGTCCCAGTATTTACACAAATATCAAATTTAAAAAGCAGTATTTTATTTCTTTTTTAGCGCTACTCATCGCAATGCAGAGTGTTAGAGCGATTTACATAACATACACATTATCCATTCAAAGCAAAACATGTAAGTGTGCAAATCAATGTACTAGATGTGTTACATGAGACAGTCAGGGTCACAAGGTATAGGAGTCAAATGCCTTTCATAGCTCACTGTGGTCTATCAAAAGGATTAAAATGTTTTTATATGTACTTTATTCGATATAAAAATATCATAAAAGCATGTACGCGCGTGATTTAGCAATAAAAAACCATCATTACATACAACTAATGACACTAATAATTTATCTAAAAATCATTACAAAGTTTATACAGTATATACAATAAAAACACATATCATATAAAGGGGGCGGTAATACAGATTTGGGACCCTTAAATCACGAGCTCTTATTGTGCTTTAGCAGCTTAGTACGTGTTAACCAGGCGCTGCCCAGGTATTTGGCCACCGCACAGGTCATACTGAGAGAAGAAGGATCTGTTTTAAATGTGCGTAATGCTGCCCTGTAGTCCATAAACTCCAGATTTTTACAAGTGGGTTTAAGCCATTTCCTCCTGGCAGCCCTATATGCGGGACAAGCAATGAAGAAATGGGGGATAGATTCTGAGGGCACCTGACAACCGGGGCATCTCACAGATAGTAAACTATGGCTTCTCCAGCCCGCTACCAACTCATTAACAGGGAGAATTCCTAACCTGAACTTTGTGTAGAGCATTCTATCTCGTGGAGATTGTATGTAATCGAGATAGTATTCAAATCTAGCATCGGGCTTATGCTCCAGTACCTGTTCTGTGAGGGTGCCCCAGTTGGATTTTCGAGTCTCCTCCCCTTTTACCCATTCCCAGTATGCCTTCTTGACTATTTGCTTAACTGGTGGGGTCTGACTTGCCCATGACTCTCCATACCCTATTGCTGTTACCAACTGCTTTAATTTGCAGATCCATTTGATCTTGCTCCCTGTGTCTAAACTGATAATCTCGCTCAGTGCAGCGGCATAGTAGGCCAGTTCAGGGGTCCTTCTTAGGCGCACCCAAAAAAGTAGCGGGCGTAATCTTACAATCTCTGTAATGGAGTGCTTCCCAAAATCCTTGCAGAGTGGTGTTAGAGGGGTAGAAAGCGGAAGAGAAACCAGACCTCTGTAAAACGTATTTTCTGATTTCTCTAAGTCGCTGACATTCTCGACCCATAGAGTGCTAAGGGCAGTGCTTTACCATCATAGACCACGAGAGCCGGGCCTACTGGTCTGCTAGATGAAAGCTGCTGTTCTCTCAAGATTGCCCCCGCCACCCGCTTATGATTAAGGAGCATTTTGGCCAAATGGGCATTCCACTTCATCAAGTTGTTCATCCGAATGCCCAGATAGTCAAAAGACTCTACGGTTTCTAGGGGAGTGCCATTCAAAGTGATGCCTTCTTAAAGCGTTTGGACGGGGAAAGTGTCATTAATTTCGTTTTACTAGTATTAATAGATAGTCCCCGTAGATCGCAAAACTGGCTGGATCTGTCTAACAATTTTTGTAGGCCACTAGGGCATTTTGACACCAATAGGGTGTCGTCGGCAAATAGGAGGGTGGGGGATTTCTCCCCAGCCAGGGTTGGAGCGTCAGTTGGAACCTCTCTCAAATGGTCTACCACCCCATTTATAAAGAGAGAGAACAAACTTGGAGCCAGCCCGCAACCCTGGCGAACCCCCCTATTCACCACCACCCTTCCAGTCAACTGTCCCTGGTTACCCCACCTGATTCTGGCATAATTCCCCTCATGGAGGCGCTTGGTAAAATCGAGAATCATAGGTGGGATGCCCAAATCAGACAACACCTGCCAAAGCTTGGCTCGAGGGACCAGATCGAATGCGGTCTTGAGGTCGATAAAGGCCAGATATAAACTGCCTTTCCCGATAGTCACTACTTTCCAATGTAGCATGCAAAATCTAAACACTTGGTCCATTGTGCCGACTTTCTGTCTGAACCCTGCCTGGAAAAGCGAAAGGATGTTGCCGTCATCCATCCATCACCTTATCCTCATTAGGAGGACCCTGCCAACCACCTTCTGTGTTACGTCGATTAAGCTAATCGGTCTGTAGTTGGCAGGATCCTCCCTATTACCCTTTTTAAGTCTCGGGACGAAGCTGCGAAGCAGCTTCCGGTCAGAGAATTAATGTCCTCTAGTGGGGCTTCAGAACCCGCCTCCCTGCTCTGTCTCTCCCCATTGGCTGGCTTCCTAAAAGGAGGCCAGCCATTGGAGGAGAGATCAGTCACTCCAATGTAGCCCCGTCCTTATCGGATTTGGGGGCGTCATTTTTGCTGTTCTTTAGACAGTGACGTCGTCCGTCACTCAGCACAGCAAAACACGCCCCCAAATCCGAAAATGTGGTAAGCCTAGTTGCCGCCATTGTTGCCCAGCCAGCGCCGAGTAAGGTGATGCAGCACACATGCTCCGGTGCGGATGGGGCTTCCGCCCAGTGCCTCGGAGCCCAGCTGCAGTCTTTTCCACTTCCTGATGTCCCTGGCCGTCGCCGACATGCTGAACGTCCTCTACGGTGAGTTTGTCCTTATTTGCGCAACTGTGTGATCCTGAACAGGCCGTCTCCCCCCCTCTCTCCGCCCGCAGCTCTTCTCAGGCCGGCTCCCCCCCCTCCCTCCGCCCGCAGCTCTCCTGTGTCCGTTTCCCCCCCCCCCTCCCTCCGCCCGCAGCTCTCCTGTGTCCGTCTCCCCCCCCTCCCTCCGCCCGCAGCTCTCCTGTGTCCGTCTCCCCCCCCTCCCTCCGCCCGCAGCTCTCGTTGGGGTCTGTTTCAGTCCCCGGTGTACCAGCAAGCAGTCCGTCTGCCCATGCTATAAAGTACATTGCTTTCAGCACGTAGTCGCATTTATTTTTACAGTGCCCATGCTTTTCTGTATTACACGCATTACATCATTTGGCATGTTTAAATTCCTCTTTATAGTGCTGCGTTCATGTATTTTCACACAGTTTCAAAATGTCCGCTGTAGTTTCCTATTCACGTGTATTTTAGTTCGGGAGTTCAAAGCGGGCTCTGCAGCCAGAATGTGGGCCACTTTTTTCGTCAGTGCCCGGGCCGAATTGTGATCCCAATCCGACCCTGATGCCGGGTACTGTGCGCATTGAGCAGAAGGGCTAGCTTTTCATGTGGCTCTGTGGCCCCTGGCACCGCCGGTACAACAGTACGACACATGTCCTGGGGCCCAGCCTCGCTTTTGCTGCTCTTCGTTCGTTTGATGAGACAGGATGCTGCTCTCTGCAGTGAGTTGCGACGCCTTGCTGTTTTTCCTTGAAGTGGACTGTGATTATATTTTGACGTCTGTGGTTAAAGTCTACCATAAGTCTGCGTGGGCTGCGCTGGTGCCCTGTCAGCTGTTGTGAATGATTGAGTTTTGCCATCCTTCTGTGTCATCTTTCGGTTACTTCGTAGCGCTATGAGAAGCTACACTCAGCTTAGCCTTCATTTCATATGGTAACGTTTGGAGCAAGCAACAGGTCAGGATGGACTGAAGGTTGGATTCAGCCCTCTATTTCGCGCTGTCAGGCTGTCCACGGCAGGCCCCCGCTCCTCCGTGCGCTTTCAAGAGCCACAGACAGACAGTAGTGCTGCTGCTGGTGTCCCCTAGCGCCGTACCAGCTGTCCGTGCTTCTGAGCACTACCACCAGCAGGGCTGGTGGCGGTGCGGTCTAACGCCAAACAGGCCACCTTGTGAGCTGTCCTTGCTTCTGGGCACTAACAGCAGTGCTGGTGGGGGCGTGTCCTGGCGCTACACTGGCCACAGTGTGATCAGTCCGTGCTTCTGGGCACTACCGACTGCAGGGCTGATAGTGGTGGTGGGGCCTAGCGCCACAAAGGCCACCGTGTGAGCTGTCCATGCTTCTGGGCACTACCGGCAGCAGGGCCGGTGATGGGGTCTCAAAGCGCCACCCAGGCCACGGTGTGAGCTGCCCTTGCCTCTGGGCACTAAAGATAGTAGTGCTGCTGGTGTATCCTAGCGCAACACAGACCAGCTTGTGAGTTGCTCCTGCTTCTCGACGCTGTTGAATTGTCCCAGCGAGTCACACAAGCCAGCTGCATTCCAGAAGCTTCTTTGAAAATAAAGAGAGGGGCTCCTCTTTGTTTGATTTCCAATTCCAAGACGTATTTAATGAAGTACGACGCCACAGTGGGATCGCATCAGTAAAGTAGGGGGAGGGGCAAAAGGGTGTTGTACATCGATTTGGATATGTGTCATCGGGTGATATTGATATTGGGAAGGTCAGTTTCACGTTCAATAGAAAGAATTCCTGCAGAACATAAACAACATGGGGCAGATTTATGAAGGGCTTGCGCCACGTTTACGCCGCCGTTGCGTGACGCAACGGCGCGGAAACGTGGCGCATCCCTGCGCCCTATTTACAACGTGACGCATCTAGGAGATGCGTCACGTTGTACAGCACTGCGCCATGAGGAGGCGTTCCTGCGCAGGGGGGGCGTTCCTGCGCAGGAACGCCTCCTGAAAGTGGCTGAGTGAAATCTATGAGATTTCACTCAGTCACTTTCAGGGCAATGCTGCGTCAAAACCCTGCGCCTGCTTGAAGCAGGCGTAAGGCTTGAGGCAGCATTGAAAGAATAGGCCCCCCTAGAGCATTGCTGGAGCTGCGTCGCGCTTGCGACGCAACTCCAGCAATGCGTCACTTTTACGGCACAGATGCGTCACGCATCTGTGCCGTTTTTGCCCCATGGTGCGCCGCATCATAAATGCGGCGCACCATGGGTGGCGTAGCTGTGGCGCACTGTGGCGCATGTTAACTGGCGCATCCCTCGGGATGCGCCAGTTAACATAAATCTGCCCCCATGTCTTTATATCGAGTTTTTACTTCACTGCCGCTCTTTCTAATCGCTCTAAATGGCAGATGGCAGTACTAACCAATGCAATGGTACTCATCGACCTCAAAAGGCTGAAGAGCTAAGTTGGTTTTGATTTATTCAACCCCAGGACTCACAAGTACACAAGATGACAGCAAAATGTAACGTTTGTAGCGGGTTAAGCTTCATTTACATACACAAAATCGTTACCCTAAATGCAGCAGGAAGTGAGGCTGACCGAAGGAGGGAGGAACAGAGAGTCCACGCTGAGGTGGAGGCAGTGCTTTAAATGGGCCGGTACCAGTACTTTTCTATTTTGAGAGGGAGAGTGCCTGCACTTCTGAAGAGAGACGTAATACTTATTTGGAGAGTACCCACCCTTCTCAGAACTACGCAGGCGCTCTGGTACAGAGTGCCTGCACTTCTTTTTTTCCCATTTCAAGCACTGGTGGGAGGAGGAGAGAGTCAGTGGTGAGATGGAGAAGAGAGGGTGAGGTGGAGAAGAGGGAGAGGTGGAGGCGGAGAGGGGGCGGTGGAGAGGAGTCTTGCCGGTGGCAGTGGCAGGCTCTATCCGCTCGCGCTGTCAAATCTTACAGCTCACTTTGCTTAGCGCTGATTACAGCGTTCTTTTAATGCTAATGAAGTAGCCTCATTTTTAAAAATTGTTTGTTGGACTGTAAACCCACTTTACTTACCTATCTGCCGACTCCCGCCCCGGTCCGCCGCGTCCATTTCTGGGCGTTTGTTTGCGGAGGGTGAGGAGGAGCCTAGCACTTCCGGGCTCGGGCGGATGGTCAGCGCTCTAGTTGCGCTGTAGGCTAATTGTATTTAACCAACTGGTTCCTTCAGTCGCGCTGTGGAGAGGAGTCTTGCCGGTGGCAGTGGCAGGCTCTATCCGCTCGCGCTGTCAAATCTTACAGCTCACTTTGCTTAGCGCTGATTACAGCGTTCTTTTAATGCTAATGAAGTAGCCTCATTTTTAAAAATTGTTTGTTGGACTGTAAACCCACTTTACTTACCTATCTGCCGACTCCCGCCCCGGTCCGCCGCGTCCATTTCTGGGCGTTTGTTTGCGGAGGGTGAGGAGGAGCCTAGCACTTCCGGGCTCGGGCGGATGGTCAGCGCTCTAGTTGCGCTGTAGGCTAATTGTATTTAACCAACTGGTTCCTTCAGTCGCGCTGTGGAGAGGAGTCTTGCCGGTGGCAGTGGCAGGCTCTATCCGCTCGCGCTGTCAAATCTTACAGCTCACTTTGCTTAGCGCTGATTACAGCGTTCTTTTAATGCTAATGAAGTAGCCTCATTTTAAAAAATTGTTTGTTGGACTGTAAACCCACTTTACTTACCTATCTGCCGACTCCCGCCCCGGTCCGGCGCGTCCATTTCTGGGCGTTTGTTTGCGGAGGGTGAGGAGGAGCCTAGCACTTCCAGGCTCGGGCGGATGGTCAGCGCTCTAGTTGCGCTGTAGGCTAATTGTATTTAACCAACTGGTTCCTTCAGTCGCGCTGTGGAGAGGAGTCTTGCCGGTGGCAGTGGCAGGCTCTATCCGCTCGCGCTGTCAAATCTTACAGCTCACTTTGCTTAGCGCTGATTACAGCGTTCTTTTAATGCTAATGAAGTAGCCTCATTTTTAAAAATTGTTTGTTGGACTGTAAACCCACTTTACTTACCTATCTGCCGACTCCCGCCCCGGTCCGCCGCGTCCATTTCTGGGCGTTTGTTTGCGGAGGGTGAGGAGGAGCCTAGCACTTCCGGGCTCGGGCGGATGGTCAGCGCTCTAGTTGCCCCTACAGCCTATAAATGTGTATTGGCCAGCGACCGCGCAGCGGACGCGTGCAGCGGGCGCGCCGGAAGCGCGCCGAAGTCGAGCCAAAGTCAAGCCCGTCTGCGCCCGTCCGCGGCCGGACGGGGCGCGGGGCCACAAACCCTGGTCAACCACAGCCCCCTCTATTACGGTATGATAAACATACTCTGCTTAATCTACGTCCTGATCCTATGTCATCTTGTTTACACTCTATGGAGGCGCTATCTGTACACGACTGTTCTGTGTGCCATTTTACTCCTAACACCTGCTCTTCCGATAACCCCAACACAAGTGTTCTAAAAGCCGCACTACTTAACTGTCGATCTCTAAGCAAACACAATATCCAAATATATCACCTCCTTGAGGATGAAGCTCTTGAGATCCTATTTCTGACCGAAACCTGGCTTGGTGAATATTCTGATCCAGACATCATCGAGGCGATGCCTCCAGGATACTCCCTCGCCAGGCTCGATAGGCAGGATGGTAGGGGTGGTGGAATAGCCATTGCCGTCAGAGCCCCTCTGGAATGCTCTTTATCGCCGGTGAATATTGATCACTGCGAAGCTAGTTCTTTTACTATCATAGTGAGTCCTAAATGCTCCCTATCTGGCATTCTCTTATACAGACCCCCGGGCAGATTGTTTGACTTTACGAGCAGCCTTATAGAGGCCACAGCCCACCTTGCTCTAAGGAAATCTAGACTATTGGTACTAGGTGATATGAATATACACTTTGACGATGCTGGGGACAAAGACGCCATCAGCATAAAAGCAGAACTACTTTCTCTGCAGCTAGATCTTAAACATCAAAGCCCCACTCATAGACAGGGTCACCTGCTCGACCCAGTATTTGGTAACTGGAACGGAGTAAAAGTGCTTCCTCCAATTCCCGTTCCCTGGTCTGACCACTTTGTGATTCCCCTACACATACTAGCAACCGAAGCTGTAGTCAAGAATGAAAACTTGCAGACCTATCGATGTCGCAAGTGGAAAAATTTTAACCCTAACACGTTTGTCGACAAGCTTGAATTGGCTGGACCCCCCAAAGGCTCTGACTGTGAGACCGCCTACACTTGCCTAAAAAATGCTATCCTTACTGCCCTTGATGAGACCGCTCCCATCCGGAGATCTGTGACCAACAAGAAATTTAGAAAACCATCCCCATGGTTTACATCTGAACTTCAAGATGTTAAAACCGCCTGTAAAAGACTGGAACGAGATTGGCGTGTCAATTTCTGCCCCACTGCTAAAGACCACTATAAAAAAGAGCAAGCGAGATATTATAAACTGATCCGCTCCGCTAAAGCTCTACACTATAAGACCCGTATAGGTGAAGCAGAAAACTCCTCTAAGGAGCTTTTTAAAATTTTTAAGGAAATCTCGGTAGTCACCAACGAGAGCAATGCCCATAATGACTCGGTGGCGAAATGCAATGATATTGCCAAATACTTTGCTAATAAAATCACTACCATTTACTCTAATTTCTCCACCGACCTGCCATCAGGATCTGACTTCACTGAAAATCTGGAGCTCATCCATGTAAAAAAATGCCTGACCAGCTTCTCTGTTCCTCACACTACTGCTTTAACTAGGATCTTTAAGAGCATTAAGTCTGGTTCTCCCCGGGACCCTGCCCCCCCCAAGATACTTACAGCCAGTCTGGAGATCCTTGAGCGTCACTTCAGGCACATCCTCCAACTCTCTTTCTCTACGGCCACCCTCCCTATGGAATGGAAAAAAGCCATTGTGCTGCCGATAAAGAAAAAACCCAATATCAGTCAAGATACTCTGGAAAACCTTCGGCCCATCTCGCTGCTACCCTACCTAGCGAAGGTGGCTGAGAAAATAGCTAATAGCCAACTCATCGCCCATTTAGAATCTAACGGTGCATTTCACAGCTCCCAATCAGGATTCAGGTCAGGTTATTCTACCGAAACCGCCCTATTGAGAGCGACCGAAACCCTACGGGCAGGTGTAGATGCAGGACAGACCATGGCACTTGTAATGCTGGACCTGAGTGCGGCTTTCGACACTGTAGCACACTCCATCCTGCTACAGTGTCTGAACAAAGCCGGGGTCATCCAGGAAGCATTGGGCTGGCTGAAGGCTTTCCTTACCAATCGCTGCTTTCAGGTTCAGAGCGGTGCTTTTCTCTCTGACAGCATTGCCTTGGAAAAGGGGGTACCTCAGGGCTCTGCCCTGAGCCCTACCCTGTTCAACCTGTATATGGCCCCTTTGGCTGAAGTGGTGCAATCGTTCAGCATTGAATTAGTTTCATATGCCGACGATACTCAACTTCTCATCTCCCTATCCCAAGCCCCCTCTGTTTCTGCAAATAACTTCAAATCTTGCATGCAGGCTCTGGCAGGTTGGATGACCCAACACTGCCTGAAGCTCAATGGCTCGAAAACAGAGGTTCTGGTATGGGAGGCAGGGATACGAGCTGGACCAAGGAGTGGTGGCCTTCATGTCTAGGGCCGCTACCCACCCCCTGTGAAGCAGCCAAGAATCTGGGGATTTGGGTTGACCCCAAACTCTCCTCCGACTGCCACGTGAACAGGGTGGTCGGTAAATGCTTTGGGGTCTTGAAGACCCTTAACCGTACCCTTGATCTCCTTCCTCTTGAAGCGAGGCGCACTATGACACAGGCTCTAGTGACTTCTAGAATAGACTATGGGAATGTGCTTCTGCTTGGAACGTCGCAAAATAACATCAGGAGACTTCAAGTCCTCCAGAACACAGCAGCACGTCTAGTCCTCAGACTTCCCAAGAGAGCTCCATCCAAACCTGCTCTAGATACCCTCCACTGGCTACCCATAAAAAAAAGAGTTCTTTTTAAAGCGCTATTAATGTGCCATAGGATCATCTCCCAAAAAGCTCCTCCCTATATGAATGACTTAGCCATTCCCTATGAGCCCAATAGAACTCTTCGCTCTGGGGGTACTGGCCTGCTCACAGTACCCCGTATCAGGAAGGCCAGAATGGGTGGCCGCTCTTTTCGGGTTATGGCCGCCAGGGAATGGAACGCTCTCCCTATGGAGATCAGACTAGCGGACTCGGAGACCGCCTTCAGGAAAAGCTTAAAAACCCACCTGTTTTCCCTGTAACTCCCTACTCTGTACTTGACTTCTTTCCACAGCGCGGGGACACGCCGTGATGGCGTCACCAGGCGCTTTATAAACTCCTTTGTTGTTGTTGTTGTTGTTGGAGAGGAGAGGGGACGAAGGAAAGATAAGGTAGATGAAGCAGAGAGAATGAAGTGTTAGGGTGAGGGAAGAAAGTGTGGTAGTTCAAAGGGAGATAGTGAGGCAGAAATAAAGAAGGTGTGGCAGAGAGCGAGAGGAGGGCAAAGGGAGAGAAATACCAGATTGAGGCAGAGAGAGCGAGGAGTCCGTGACAGAGAGCGAGCGGAGGGTGAGGCAGGGAGAGGTGGGGAGAGAAGCGCGTGAGGCAGGAAGGAGTAGAGAGCGAGGTGGGCAGGACAACAGGGTGGAACGGGAATGAGAGGTGGGTGAGGTGGACAGAGAGGTGGAGAGAGTGATGGGGGGGGGGGTTGGAGAGAGAGTAGAGTGAGGCGGATAAAGCAGGTCTCTTTTATCTCTCAGCGCCAGGATGCCTGCAATGGTGACAGCCGCGCTTTACAAATGTTTAAAATAATAAGAGATGGTGCTTAGGTACAACCCTTAGAAATACAGAGCAAACAAAGTAGGCACCACCCGGGCAGTGGAGAGTCCGACCCCCCCCCTACCCTTCCCCCCCATGACTGCCCGCATTCCCAGGGCTAGCTCTTAGACACCTGGGAGACGCTAGGCAGCCCGTTCATCTTTAAGGGCCACCCACGCTTCTTCTTCTTCTCGCCCTCCCAGATCCCGAACACGGGAGCAGGGCCTGTGTAAGGAGGCAGCCCCAGACCCCTGCAGCCATTCAGGGTGGCATGGAAAGGCGTGTTCCTATTGCATGCAGTCAGTGTCCTGTGCGCAGTGTGGGGCAGGGGATGGGGCTGGCCAGAGCAGGGAAGGAGTGGTTTTCACTCACAATGTGCGCATGAACTGTTTGGACGGCCCTCGTGGGCCGACCAAACAGTTCGCCAACAAAACAACCATTGGTGTACAGTAATGAAATTACAGATGTGTACAAAATTAGTGGAGGCACACAGCTTTTGCCCAATCAAAATCTGTACTGAAGATAATTGGCATTAGGAGGGCACAAAAGCCCCTCACACTATTGCCTTCTTAAGCTCTGTTTCGGCTGATGACAAAGCTTGGATACAGCTGTGCCATCAAGCCAGATGTAAAAAAAAAATAGTCGCACCATCCATCGAATCCAGTCCTACTCCTTTCTCAAACTCTACACACATGCCTTCTGTGAAGGCTCACTCTCCTTCATTTTATACCTAAGGCTTTTATTACCAAACTTGACTGCTTGTTATAAAAATGTCTTCTCTCTAATGCTCTCCTATTGCCATTGTAAATGACAATACCATTTATTTATGTTTGAAAAAAATGTTTTAAAAAAAAAATGTAATGAGCAATGCCAATAGCTCTACCTTTAATAATGCCGAGACCATTGCATTGTAAAGGCTTGTTATATATTGCAACTACCTCTGCACCCTTCCAAGAGTTCGGAACAGGATGGCCTCTAGCTATCAGGTTCATTAAAAGCAAAATAAAGTCAGCCCACACTTTTGCTTCGCGTAGCAAGAGGTCGCCAGGGAGGCCATCAGGACCCGCTGCCTTTCCTGCGGCTAGCCCAGCTATAGCAGATGAAACCTCATTGAAGTTAAAAGGTTCAGATAGTTTAGAGCCCTCATGTGCATCGTCGGGTGTAAGACCCCCGGCTGGTAATGGGAGCTTCTCATTATAGATTGGTGAGATGGTTCAAACATCACAATATATGCCAAGAAAATGGGCATGCCATTCATGTTCTGTGATGTGGTTAGGAATCGGATCGGATCCCTTCTGGATACCTTTGTTGAGTATTTCCCAGAACACAGCGGTGTCTTTCAATTGGGAGGTGGCTTTAAGTTCCTGCCAGTGCAGTTCTTCCCAATTGCGCTTAGCTAGCTCTACTGCCCGAGAGTACTCTTTCCTAGCTATTCTAACCAGAGAGAGATTGTTGCTTTGTAGAGCCATAGAAAGACGATGCCTCTTTTCCCTGCAAACGTCTGAGTACCACAGGTTAGATGGCCTGGGGAGATGTTTTTTTTTGGTACTTTGATTGCTAGGGTCGGGAATGACAAAGAACATTCCCAATCCGTCTATCGTCTTTTGATAGAATTCAGGGAGTGGGGAATTCTCTATATCCTCTATGGCATCGCTAATTGACACCAGCTCTATGGTCTTATGCTCAATGAGCTCTCTTATACTATTCAATTTATCCTCCTGGTATGCAACCTTATGCCATTTAAGACAACGGTTATAGTTGGAAGAGATTACCTCTTTTGTTAGCATCCTCACTGAATTGGTGGACTTATAGAGATGGCCCAGTTGTTTCTTAGTTGCATACAAAGAGGATTGTGGTCACTATCCTGGGTTGCCTTCACTTCCATATCCAAAAGGTCACCCCAGAGCCGAATGTCCAGCAAGATATAATCAATCCGTGAGGGGCAGCAAGACCTATTGTATGTATTGGACCCTTTTAGATCAGAACGTGTCCTACCGTTCACCGCTCTTAGATTATACTCCACGGTTAGGGCGTTCAATTGGATAGCCCTTTGAGTCCACTTTTTGATTGGGGCTAAGCTGAGCGGTGGAATAGCTAATTTGCTATCCTGCTCCCCAATACCCAATACATCCTCCCCTTAAAATGTATTACTTCAAGTAACAAAAGGATCTCTGTGTTCACAGCAGTAATCCACTTACCTATCTACATAAAATAAAAATCCGTGATCTACATGTTACATGATGTGCTTGGCAAGAGACAACTTTTTTTGTTGAACATATTTTATTGCATTTTCAGTTGGCATATGTTATAACATACACATATCAGAGCTCTATTGCATAATTAAGCTGTACATTTATGATCACAACATTGTTTGAGATGCACACCATGGGCCAGATGCACAAAGGTTTTTTGCGGGCGGAAATGGGTTTCAGACCCGTTTGCACCCGCAAAAGACCAGTGGCCCACATACTAATCTGATTTTGCGAGTCGCAAATCAATTTGCGATTCGTAAAAATGGATTAGCAACTTGCTATTAGGAAGGGGCGTTCCAAGGGCATCCCCACCTAATAGTGACTCCTTAAGATATGTGAGAATGTTTTGCAACCACAATTGCGGTCGCAAAACAATCGCAGTTTACCACCCTTCTCAGAAGGGTGGTAAAGCCTTCACAAACGGGAAGGGGTGCCCAAAGGACCCCTTTCCCTTTGTGAATTCATGCACAAATATTTTATAAGGGCAGGCAGTGGTCCCAGTGACCAATGCCTGTCCTTAAAAAATGAAACTGAAAAGTGCATTTAAAAAAATTGCTTCATTTAAAAGCAGCCCCAGACATGGAAGTCTGCTGACCCCAGCAGGCCGCCGTCCCTGGGAGTGCCAGCCAAACCCAATGAGGTCGCAAATTGCGACAGCCTCATTAATATGCATGAGGCATATAATTTGCCACCCCATTGGGAATCGCAAGGTGTCTCAGACACTGTTGTGCATCCCAATTAGACCCGCAATTTGCGAGTCGCAAATGCAACGCAATTTGTGACTCATTAGGTGGGCCGTACATCTGGCCCCATGTGTGTTGCAATATCATAAATAACAAACCGGAAGAAGGTAGCAACAAAATAGAGGTTTAACAATCCCCAAACGGGGCGCTCACCCTCCCCCCCAGCCACCCCAAGAACAGTCGGTGATTGTTTTTCATGATACAATAGAAACAACAGCTACCCTGCCAGGGTATATTTCAAGGTCCCTAAGAGGATCCTTAAGTATCAGTAAATGGTGACATAGAATAAGTATCAGAGCCAATTATACATCAAACAGAGTTCATTTTCCTTTTTTAGATTTATTTATTAAATTCATATAAAAGGTTCATATAAGTACTTAGGATTGACACAGATTGGTTTTAACTCAACATATCATATAGAGTGAAGAAAAAGGATTGTTTTGTAGTTTTAACATGATCCATTAGTTGAACCAAGCAAGATGCATACATACGTATCCCACGCACTCCCAGACTCATCCACTAAATTCACGCTTACTTTCAGACTCACCAATTACAGATATACACAATCACATACATAACATTCACAATGGTATATCAAGTCCTGCAGAAGGGATATCTTATGGCTGCATAGGGTACGGTCAAATTGTGGAGGCAAGTAGATGGAAGAGAGATAGTTTTACAAAGACTAAACTTTGAGCCATGCACAATGGTCACGCCGACGCGCGTTTCGGTGTTGGGCCTATTTAGGCTGCACCTTCATCAGGGCGATGATGACCAGGGGGCGGGGACTCACACACTGTAGATAAAAAGGTTCTAATATTAAAATGACATATAGGTATAAGAAAGTACAATCAATGAACATTTTTACATTTTACATGGCAATTATTTCTCCATGGTGTACAAAAATGCAATAATGAACAATTTCATAATATTTATAATGTATATTTCAACATGATGTGTACCATGGCTCTGATATCATATAGTCACTCGGCAGATCTAGGTTCTTCCTCAATGGGAGAGAACAAAGGGTCAATTATGATGGACCAAAGAACAGACCAGGCAGAAAACCAGTGAAAACAAAACATCCATTTGATCGTGAACATTGTATCTAGGACTCAATCAGGACAACTTATTCTGAACAGCTCATTGGGGAGGGGATTCTATCATATTAGGATCCCCTAACAGAAGCATTGGGAGGGGGAGGATTTTTTGGAGAGGAGATTTCTATCAAAGGGATACGTCTGAATCATGGTACGGTTATTTTAGCAAAGAGGGAGCAAGTACTTACCAGTTTCCATGCTGCACAAGCAGGAGGGGTATATAGGTTTCGCAGTGGATTACATGTTCTCGCTCTATTCTAACATCCCGCAGAGAGGAGCATATGACACTATTGAAAACATACTAATTACCAGACCTGACCTTACCAACTCTGAGTTTATATTGCAGTGCCTTGAATTGGTACTCTATGAAAATTACTTTGAATTCAACAGCTCCCTTTTCAGACAGACTAACGGTGTCAGTATGGAAGCCAGTTGTTCCCCGAGCATCGCTTGTCTATACATGGGGGAATTTGAACGAATTAACATCTTCAATGAAATGGCACCCTTTTAGGAAAACGTTAGGGGTTGGCGTCGATTTATCGACGAAATCTTCTTGATCTGGAAGGGGGACCATATATCCCTGGAGGAATTCATTATCTTGCTGAACACAGCGGATTCCAACTTATGCTTTACTTGCCACCACAGCAACAAAAGAATTGAATTCCTAGACATCTGGGTTGAACACCAGGACAACACCTTAAGAGTTTCCCTATATACCAAGCCTACAGCTAGGAATACCCTACTTCAATACACCAGTTTTCACCCGAGGAGCCAAAAGGAAAGTATTCCTTACAGTCAGTTCCTCCGAATCCGAAGGAATTGTACGGACATACGAGATTATTTATCTCAATCAGACACCTTGAAAGAAAAATTGTTACACCAAGGCTACCCCAGAAAACTCATTAAGGATTCATTCAAAAGAGCAAGGTATGCCAATCGAGACCTTATGTTTCTACCGAAACACACTGAACCCATGGAACAACTGGTGTATATCACCCGCCATTCCAATATGAATCACAAAGTGCGACAGATCATAAACTCCAGTTGGCATCTTCTCAACTTGGAGAAAGGAAAAAAAAACCCTTGGTCGACCCATATTCGCGCTCAAAAGGAACAGAAACTTAAGAAACCATCTTGTCAGGGGCAAAATGCTGGAGGCCCCCCCTAGTATCCAAATGGCCATTACCAATCTGGACCCTATTTTCGGTAACCATCGATGTGGCACTTGCCATGCTTGCCCCCACGCCATAGTAGGCGACTCAGTGAGTACCACTGAGCGCACCATATCGGTGGCACGGAATAAAAAAATGACCAACTTCCGTACTGCTAATATCATTTATGTCATCTTATGTCTTTGTGATCTCCCCTATGTTGGGGAAACTGGACAGGAATGCCGTCTCAGGATCGGTGAACACAAGTCGAATATCCGGAACAAGAACACATCTGCCCCCCTGGTCACACATTGGCTGGACAAAAGCCACACTGAAACAGAACTGCGATGGTTTATTCTGGAGAAAATAATGGCTAAACCGGAGGTTGACTCCACTAGTCTACTCAAAAAAAGGGAGGTTTTCTGGATATTCATGTTCAATTCTGTGAAAAAAGGCCACAATGATCACAAAGCCCTCCTGTGAACTAGATTATTCCCCTGGCATCTCTAATTAGTGAGTTTCACGACTGAAAAAATGTTTCCACATATTTACTATGTGACTCGCTGAGTGATACAAAAGGGGATGATTGACGGAGCGTTTGAGCAAATCAAACACTCACCCCAAGTCAACTGATCTGGGTTTAATCCATCACCATTCTTTAGCTCACTCAGCCACCCCAGTTCAGACATGGCCATATGCAAATCAGTCTGACCCTGTGCCTCATGGGAACAGTCCAGCCCGAACTGCCAAGCCATGTCTTCCCTGGACCGGAAACAAGCATACTGGACCGGTTTCGGATTCATAATCCTCATCAGCCAGGCTATCTTGAATCCAGTGGCCAAGTGAGCAAGGGACTCACGTCTGAGCATACCCTGCCAACTTAGGGTGAACAAAGCGATACAAAAGGGGATGATGGACGGAGCGTTTGAGCAAATCAAACACTCACCCCCAGTCAACTGATCTGGGTTTAATCCATCACCATTCTTTAGCTCACTCAGCCACCCCAGTTCAGACATGGCCATATGCAAATCAGTCTGACCCTGTGCCTCATGGGAACAGTCCAGCCCGAACTGCCAAGCCATGTCTTCCCTGGACCGGAAACAAGCATCCTGGGACCGGTTTCGGATTCATAATCCTCATCAGCCAGGCTATCTTGAATCCAGTGGCCAAGTGAGCAAGGGACTCACGTCTGAGCATACCCTGCCAACTTAGGGCGAACAAAGCGATACAAAAGGGGATGATGGACAGAGCGTTTGAGCAAATCAAACACTCACCCCCAGTCAACTGATCTGGGTTTAATCCATCACCATTCTTTAGCTCACTCAGCCACCCCAGTTCAGACATGGCCATATGCAAATCAGTCGGACCCTGTGCCTCATGGGAACAGTCTAGCCCGAACTGCCAGGCCATGTCTTCCCTGGACCGGAAACAAGCATCCTGGGACCGGTTTCGGATTCATAATCCTCATCAGCCAGGCTATCTTGAATCCAGTGGCCAAGTGAGCAAGGGACTCACGTCTGAGCATACCCTGCCAATTTAGGGCGAACAAAGCGATACAAAAGGGGATGATGGACGGAGCGTTTGAGCAAATCAAACACTCACCCCCAGTCAACTGATCTGGGTTTAATCCATCACCATTCTTTAGCTCACTCAGCCACCCCAGTTCAGACATGGCCATATGCAAATCAGTCTGACCATGTGCCTCATGGGGACAGTCCAGCCCGAACTGCCAAGCCATGTCTTCCCTGGACCGGAAACAAGCATCCTGGGACCGGTTTCGGATTCATAATCCTCATCAGCCAGGCTATCTTGAATCCAGTGGCCAAGTGAGCAAGGGACTCACGTCTGAGCATACCCTGCCAACTTAGGGCGAACAAAGCGATACAAAAGGGGATGATAGACGGAGCGTTTGAGCAAATCAAACACTCACCCCCGGTCAACTGATCTGGGTTTAATCAATCACCATTCTTTAGCTCACTCAGCCACCCCAGTTCAGACATGGCCATATGCAAATCAGTCTGACCCTGTGCCTCTTGGGAACAGTCCAGCCCGAACTGCCAAGCCATGTCTTCCCTGGACCGGAAACAAGCATCCTGGGACCCTTGCTCACTTTGCCACTGGAGTCAAGCAAGCCAGGCTGAAGACGGCTGGAATGCCAGAAACCGGTCCTGGGAAGCTTGATTCCGGTCCAGGGAAGACATGGCTTGGCAGTTCGGGCTGGACTGTTCCCATGAGGCACAGGGTCAGACTGATTTGCATATGGCCATGTCTGAACTGGGGTGGCGGAGTGAGCTAAAGAACGGTGATGGATTAAACCCAGATCAGTTGACTAGGGGTAAGTGTTTGTATTGTCAACGCTCCGTCCATCACCACCTTTGTTTTTTCTTTACCCGCTGAGTGATCCCACCACCCGCTCTTTATCCCATGAACACGTGCTCTGGATCTATACCTGCCCGAGAGGTTTCTCCTCTCCAAGATGGCCGCTCCTGTAATCATGAGCCATTAATTATAATTGTGCCCCTGGTCCCATGCCCTCCTGTGAACTAGATTTTTCCACTGGCATCTCCAATTAGTGAGTTTCACAACTGAAAATTTTATCCACATATCTTCTATGGGACCCGCTGAGTGATCCCACCGCCCGCTCTTAATCCCATGAACACGCGCTTTGTATCTATATCTGCCCAAGAGGTTTCTCCTCTCCTAGATGGCCGCTCGTGTAATCATAAGCCATTAATTATAATTGTGATCCCACCGCCCGCTCTCAAACCCATGAACACGCGCTTTGTGTCTATATCTGCCCGAGAGGTTTTCCCTCTCCAAGATGGCCGCTCCTGTAATCATGAGCCATTAATTGTTTATTCCTTCTGCCATGCCTGATAACATTTTGTTAAAACGACCACTTCCTCAGAATGCCCCCGATCCCATGTCTAGCTGCGACTAGGACTCCCTTCCTGGCACCCCTCCCGAGTTGATACTCCATCCTTATACTTGCTCAAGATGTTTTATCCATTCCAAGATGGCCTCTGCCGTGATTATGATCCATCCAGTGTCCGTCCTCTTTGTTGTGTCGTTGAACACACCTGATACCCATTATGGACGGAGCCTAATAATACTCCTTAGCCGGCTCACTAGTTCTGATAAATCCTTCCCCGAGAGAGGACGCCGCTCCACAGTCCATGTGGATCCCTACAACTCAGGTAAAATATGCACGGCACCCCTTCACCCCTCCGCCCCCACCGCTACCCATTTATCCTCAGATCTGTAACATGGTTTGTTGCCCTCTACTCGTTGTCATCGGACTTGCTCATTCTAATTTAAATGTTTATGCTTGTTACAGGGCTGTTTTTCATTATTTACTCATTCAGTCCTTGTCCTACCTTTGACTGCAGCCGCCTATCGTACCCATCCGTTGAAGAACTGGCCGCGACGCGGTCTTCCCATTATCCTGCGAACTGGGTAAGAGCGCTTCTCTTTAGGCGGCGCCCTCTAAGCATAACGCAAAGCATCCTGGCCTCACGAGCCCCCCTTTCCACTCCCTGGATTTTTCCGCCCCCGTCCCTAGGGCGCGACACTATCCTCTGTCCCTCCTCGCATCCCGATGCTAGTTTCTTTGATCATAACTCCATACGATGTCTTGTTAATCTGTGCGGGACCTCCCCCATACCCTTTCCTATTTTTATCTCTATCCGTTACATTCATGGTAAAGCACGGCCATAGACCTTAATTTACATGGCACCGCCTTATACATACCGCTTATAGTGTATGAGGATCTCTTGCAGAATATCCATACTAATCACGGAAGACCTCTATCGATCTAATTGAAGGCTGCCTAAAGAGAAGGACAAGCTTCGGATCAAGCATTTTTCGCATATTTACTGCGTTAGAAAAGGTACTCATTTGCCTGTGTTTTGCATGAAAATTATCGCATTAGGACTGGATAGCATCAAGCGCTATTCATTTAACAACGCCGGATGACTAGGCTATACATATTTATAGAATTGTATACTCTCTTCTACTAGACCTGCTCCAATCTCATCTAGCGCGTAGGATCCCCGACCTGATTACAGATTCCTGAACCCTGTGCATACAAAGAACCCTTGTCGCCGGACCTTCTGGAGAAGATCTGTTCCTCACAGGTACCTAATCCGTTATATGATAGACTGGGACTAGCAATCCTCCATCTCTTCTTCTTCTTTTAAACCCTCCCCCCCCAAAAGAGCAGATTTAGTTCCTTATGAGGTATGACTTCTCCCCCCCCCCAGATATCTACTACTTTCTGACGTAGCGAGAACATGTAATCCACTGTGAAACCTATATACCGCTCCTGCTTGTGCAGCGTGGAAACTGGTAAGTACTTGCTCCCTCTTTGCTAAAATAACCGTACCAGGTTTCAGACATATCCCTTTGATAGAAATCTCCTCTCCAAAAAATCCTCCCCCTCCCAATGCTTCTGTTAGGGGATCCTAATATGATAGAATCCCCTCCCCAATGAGCTGTTCAGAATAAGTTGTCCTGATTGAGTCCTAGACACAATGTTCACGATCGAATGGATGTTTTGTTTTCACTGGTTTTCTGCCTGGTCTGGTCTTTGGTCCATCATAATTGACCCTGTGTTCACTCCCATTGAGGAAGAATCTAGATCTGCCGAGTGACTATAGGATATCAGATTCGTATAACGGACTGAGCTTCTCAGAGTAGTGAGAATGAAAAAAGGATGAAACAAGAGTTAGATATGAAGGTGCAGATAAATGGAAATGAATCCCATCAGCCTCGTCATCTGGGATTGGTTTGCAAGGTCCTGGTCCAGATAAGGAGGCACACCTGATGAATTGTGTGTTCACTCCAATTCTCTAGGACCACCCAGGCGGATCCGACCTCACATACAGAGAGTGGGTAAATGGTGTGAGAAATCAGGAAAAATTTGCAGTGCAACAAAAAATGTGTAAACAAAAATTCTAAATAGAATGTGAGCTAAAATTGACTACCATGATAGAAGGAACAATTTTTATTGGGGAGTAAATCATGGGGTCAAGGTTAAAAATGGAGTGTAAGACAGTGCAACCTAATAACTGCCCTAAGAAGATGATATAATGGTCGACATGTTTCTGCTATCTCAGGGGCGGCTCCCCTGCTCAGCTTTCATCAAGACCAAGTCTTAGTTATACACTACTGCAAATGAAAAAAAAAATGTAACCAAAAAATGTGAAAAAATTAGGTAACATAATTATTGCATTATGAATGTTACCTAATGATTTTTCTGACTATAGTTCTCTACGCAATGTACTCACTGCGCCTATTTCGCCAGATTTAGTCTTAAGGGATTCTTTCCTGTGAAGAAATAAGAATAAGACACACAATGTCTATTATGCACCTCAAACTAACTCTAATAACACAAACTGAAAAATCAAGTACAGTATCTCAGTCCACTTACAACAGCGGTAAAGAAAAATGATAAATTATATCAAGTGATTCATTTACTTACCCCAGTAATCTAGGGAGTAAGCCTCACCTCTCCTGGCACCGGCTCAGGGATAGGAGGCCCCGCTCTAAATCATGTGAAAACAACAAGTAACAATAAGGATTTTATTTTTTCCAATTAAAATCCCTTAACTGTGTATCCAACTTATGTGCATTTAGATATGGAGCACAGAACAAACGTTGGTATAATGACAGGGTTTGAGCAAAAAGGCTGAAAACAACAGGATAGTGGACAGTCAGTTATCCTTTCTATAGTTGCCTATTAGTTATTAGTACTCTGTAGACTGGTCAACAGGGTTTCCCTATAACCAATATTAAGGCAGCATAAGGGAGCAGAACGATGTTGAAATGCCCTTACCTGTCCGTCGGTACCTCTGGCCTCTTCCTGAGGTTATTGCACTAATAAATTGTTGTGCTGCCTTGCTACTGTTTTTGGCATTTACTACGGGGAGCCATGCCTTCATCGCTTAATATCATAATATCTTTATACACTACTTCTGAGAGATGCGCGATGTTTGACGTTTGCCTAAATAAGCAATGGAAACACGCGACATCGCGCATGCGCGTAGCTTTCTATTTTTAACTTTGTATGCTCTCGCTCTGGTCCGCCAGCTAATTCAACCAATAGCGGCTCACCAGCGAGTATATTAGCTCAAACACGATGTCCTATCGGTACCTCCCCCCTAGCCTCAGGAAGAGGCCAGAGGTACCGACGGACAGGTAAGGGCATTTCAACATCGTTCTGCTCCGTTATGCTGCCTTAATATTGGTTATAGGGAAACCCTGTTGACCAGTCTACAGAGTACTAATAACTAATAGGCAACTATAGAAAGGATAACTGACTATCCACTATCCTGTTGTTTTCAGCCTTTTTGCTCAAACCCTGTCATTATACCAACGTTTGTTCTGTGCTCCATATCTAAATGCACATAAGTTGGATACACAGTTAAGGGATTTTAATTGCAAAAAATAAAATCCTTATTGTTACTTGTTGTTTTCACATGATTTAGAGCGGGGCCTCCTATCCCTGAGCCGGTGCCAGGAGAGGTGAGGCTTACTCCCTAGATCACTGGGGTAAGTAAATGAATCACTTGATATAATTTATCATTTTTCTTTACCGCTGTTGTAAGTGGACTGAGATACTGTACTTGATTTTTCAGTTTGTGTTATTAGAGTTAGTTTGAGGTGCATAATAGACATTGTGTGTCTTATTCTTATTTCTTCAAAGGAAAGAATCCCTTAAGACTAAATCTGGCGAAATAGGCGCAGTGAGTACATTGCGTAGAGAACTATAGTCAGAAAAATCATTAGGTAACATTCATAATGCAATAATTATGTTACCTAATTTTTCACATTTTTTGGTTAAAATGTTTTGATTTTCATTTGCAGTAGTGTATAACTAAGACTTGGTCTTGATGAAAGCTGAGCAGGGGAGCCGCCCCTGAGATAGCAGAAACATGTCGACCATTATATCATCTTCTTAGGGCAGTTATTAGGTTGCACTGTCTTACACTCCATTTTTAACCTTGACCCCATGATTTACTCCCCAATAAAAATTGTTCCTTCTATCATGGTAGTCAATTTTAGCTCACATTCTATTTAGAATTTTTGTTTACACATTTTTTGTTGCACTGCAAATTTTTCCTGATTTCTCACACCATTTACCCACTCTCTGTATGTGAGGTCGGATCCGCCTGGGTGGTCCTAGAGAATTGGAGTGAACACACAATTCACCAGGTGTGCCTCCTTATCTGGACCAGGACCTTGCAAACCAATCCCAGATGACGAGGCTCCGCCATATGGGTGGGCTGATGGGATTCATTTCCATTTATCTGCACCTTCATATCTAACTCTTGTTTCATCCTTTTTTCATTCTCACTACTCTGAGAAGCTCAGTCCGTTATACAGACCCTATATAGCCTTTCTTATTGATAACGGTTTAAGTTGGGGGTTTAGGCTGTTAGTGGTCTATAAATATTGCAACCCCTTGGACCCTTTCTCATCTGATTGTGTTACATATATGATATCAGAGCCATGGTACATATCATGTTGAAATATACATTATAAATATTATGAAATTGTTCATTATGGCATTTTTGTACACCATGGAGAAATAATTGCCATGTAAACTGTAAAAATGTTCATTGATTGTACTTTCTTATATCTATATGTCATTTTAATAATAGAACCTTTTTATCTACAGTGTGTGAGTCCCCACCCCCTGGTCATCCCTACCCTAATGAAGGTGCAGCCTAAATAGGCCCAACACCGAAACGCGCGTCGGCGTGACCATTGTGGATGGCTCAAAGTTTAGTCTTTGTAAAACTATCTCTCTTCCATCTACTTGCCTCCACAATTTGACCGTAGCCTATGGAGCCATAAGATATCCCTTCTGCAGGACTTGATGTACTGTTGTGAATGTTACGTATGTGATTGTGTACATCTGTAATTGGTGAGTCTGAAAGTAAGCGTGAATTTAGTGGATGAGTCTGGGAGTGTATGGGACATGTATGTATGCATCTTGCTTGGTTCAACTAATGGATCATGTTAAAACTACAAAAACAATCCTTTTTCTTCACCCTATATGATATGTTGAGTTAAAACCAATCTGTGTCAATCCTAAGTACTTATATGAACCTTTTATATGAATTTAATAAATAAATCTAAAAAAAGAAAATGAACTCTGTTTAATGAATAATTGGCTCTGATACTTATTCTGTCACCATTTACTGATACTTAAGGATCCTCTTAGGGACCTAGAAATATACCCTGGCAGGGTAGCTGTTGTTTCTATTGTATTGTGTTCTTCCCCTCTTTACCTGCCAGCATCCTAAATCCCCTTGGGGAACCCCCTTCTATTCTGATTGTTTTTCGGGAGCCAACTTAATCTTTTATAATACTTTGATTCAAATTTGGGACTAAAAAACACAGATCTCTCCAACAAATGAGTTAACCACCAAAGTTATTTCACCATTTTTATTATTCCCTAAGATTTACTGGACACCTCTGCAGCAGATGCCTTAACACCATACAATATTTTAAAATGCTCACTTTGCAACCAATTAAGCAGAACAGATCTACTACCATGCTTTTCCTTGTTGCCAATTTCTTTTTGGCAGGGTTTTAAATACATTTATTAGTTGAGGCCCAGATTTTGTGTCAGGATTGTGCCACTTTTCTGGCACAACCCGACTCCAAATCTAATTTGTGAAATATCATAATGCACTTTAATGTACTTATGATACACCTGATAAAAATATGTGTGAGTTCTTAGTATCTGATGTATTTTCTTGTGATGTCACTTCCAGTGAGTTCACTTCTTGTGATGCCGTGTGGAATGTCACGCGTTGTGACATCATGTGCTGTGATGTCACTTGCATAATGCCTAACTTGGTCAGCCCCCCACTTCTTTTTATGGACTTGTGCTCTGATATGACACATACTATATACCTGACTACCAAGAAAGTGATTTGAGCATTTAGGAGGGGCAGTACAGCGCTGTACAAACTGCAACACGATACTATAAAGAACAATAAGTTAACTTGTTTCGTATGGAGTCTTCTATCACAGAAAGCTCGATATGCCACTGAGAAGCAGTCCATATGTAACGCAAACACCGATAGCCAACTGATAAACAAATGAGAAATTCGAGGCAAAAATTGTCACTTTGAAATGACTGTCAAAATTGCTACTCCCAATGTGTTGTGATAAGTGTTCTTTCTGCGTGATCTTTTTATATTCTTGTATGAGTGCACATCCAAATGTTCTGTTTGTTTTCCCCCGATTGTGGTAATATTGTTTATCTGCACCCACAGTAGATGTGCCACTTAGTTCTGTTTGAGTTATTGCTCCATTAACAGTGTTTATTTCTGGAACGACGCTGCACAAGCTGTTCTCTTCTTGTTCTTCATTTGTTTTCAGCACACATTACCCTTACATTATTTAGATTGAGTGATGTTCGTTATGTTGTGGTGATTGATGCTTCAATATTTTGCCACTTATAATTAATTCCTTCCTCAATTCATTCAGCGTTCTATATTAGGGTTTTACCCCTTCTATTCCTTGGCAGCCGGCACCATTAAAATCTGGTGAGGCCCGATGCCCAAAGAAATCACCATATATGTTGCACATGTTGGCATGCAGGCTCAGTTGTGGTTTCACTTCATCCTGGCACTCGCCTCGGTGTTGACTCCAGCAGGAAAGGGAAGGACTTCCTTCTTTGTGCAACTCAAATCCAACCAATCCTGGAGCTACAGTGCAGATCCAGAATTGGTTGGAGCAGGCTAACCCACCCCTCATATTGAGGCTTGACGCCTGTGACTGCAACCCCCTGGCTGATTCTCAGCCCTGGGATTGCTAGCTCTGAAGTGCGCATGTTAGTTTGGCTGGTTCTAGACACCCGGCCAATCTTACATGCGCACTAGCAGGGGCTGCAGTATACTGTAAGTGCACGAATCAGCCTTACCACCCGTGCCCTCACACTGTAAGACTGCAAGACTGCAAGCCTGCAAAACATTATAATAAAATGGCATTTATTACAATGTTATTAATGTGTGTACCTGCTGGGGCGACGCTCCTCTGCCATAACAGAGGAGCCATTGCTGAATTGGGGAAATCAACCCTTTGTGTGGGGACAGGACATTACCTATTTAGTTGCACGTGTCAGCTCCTACCTCCCATCCTTCCCTGGAAGGGCTATCAGAATGCAGCAGAGTGCTCATACACACCTAACCTTAAAATTTCTGTGTTTGTTGCTGTCTAGAGGGGATGCACACAGTGAAGCTGTCGCCCACCCCAGACATGTATTGGAGACAGGCTGCAGGTACACAGAGCAGTAAGAGCATAGAAATGCCCACTTTCTAAAAGCTGCATTACTAAAATAGTAATGTTAAATCGAACTTTACTAGTAAAGAGAAGTTATCATTACCATTCCAAAGATATAAAACATGACACATCCACTTCTTTCTAATCAGGAATTACAGTTTGAAAGTGTACTAAGGCATTCCAAATGTTAACCTATGAGAGTAGTAGGCCTCACAATAGTAAAAATCAAAAGTAGTTTTTTTTTTCACTACCAGGACATGCAAAACTTATAAGTACATGTCCTACCTTTTACTTAGACAAAACCCTGACCTTAGGGCTACCCAGGGCCTACCTAAGGGGTGACCTATGTGTAAGACATGGGAAGATTCAGGCTTGGCAAACGGTTTTAAATGTCAAGTTACGGTGGCAGTAAAATGCCCACCCAGGTTCTGCAGTGGCAGGCCTGAGACATGTTTAAATGGCTACTTGTGTGGGTAGCACAATCAGTGGGGAGAAGTGGGAGAAGGGGAGAAGCACAGAGTCCCATAATGTGCTTCCTCTGAGAGTGGAGATATTGATAGTGAAGAGGCACTCAATGTGGAATTTCCCAATATTGGGCCAGTACTTGACATTCTCAGCACACTCTCTAAAGAAAGACCCTATCGCTCATGACAAAATGTCTGCTCTAAGAAAAGATTTATCACTATAATGAACTAGAACTGGCAGAATGGGAACCTGAGATGAAACCCAAACTTGTGCTTCTTTTTATTTACCCTCAAAGTTGCCCTTATCCTGGGGGCGCTGGTGAGCCCGCAGCAAGATGGCCGCACAATAGTGCTGCTCTGCCGGCTGAATTAATATCCATTAATTACAAACAGAAATAGCAGGCATCCGCGAGTTTTGAAGCCAGATTTATGCATCAAAATATGAGTGCAGCATAATACCACTGCTGAGAGAAATGTGCGCCCACAGAAAAAGAAGAAACACTAACAAAGAGGTTGAGGGCCGCGGACAGACTTGAGACAAGATGGCGACGTAACATAAGGACTGGACTACAACGGAGGTGTAGAACCATCCACCCACAAATCGCTGCGAAGCCCCTTGCGGGAAAGTGACGGACTAGGAGCAGGGCCGGACTGGCTACCGGGCAGTTTGGAATGCTGCCGAGCTGCTGGAAGATTTTACTGTAGTGGGGGCTGATTTCGTAAGTGGAGACCTGCGTGTACTTCGAAATAATGAAAACAAAATTAATTTCGTTTAGTACACGCAGGTCCCCATCAACGAAATTAACCCCCAGCTCAGCAGCATTCAAAACTGCCCGGTAGCCAGTCCGGCTCTGACCAGGAGCCGCTAGCCTGGCTGGAGGCAAAGAAGTGCTCCCGCACTCTCCTCAAAATAAAGGCAGGTGAGAATTGGAAGGGCGGATGCTTGATTGACCGCGTCCTGTATGTTTGCTGCGCGCCTGGAAGCAGGCTACGGGGTTGTGGTCTGCGGGCGCTGCGCAGGCAACCTACAACATACATAAGGGCAGCTATGTGCATAAAATGGGAATAAATGCTAGAGTGATTAAGGACATTATGCAGAATGAACATGAGCGGTTTCCAAGACATAATAGCTTACAAGGGTGTAAAGGCGATGCAAGCAGTATACTGAAATAACGTACTTGGCCCAAAGAACACTCCCCTACATGCACGTTAAGTCGGAGGATACTGGGGCCAGGAACGAACTGCACTACAATGCGCGCATAGTTCCACACCCTTCTGCTATACTACGAGATTAAAATGCTATGGCTTACACTCTAAATTAGTGGTGACTGTCCTCCTGCACCAATGTAGCAGCATACCCCTATTGCAGTAAATACGCACGGAGAGCAAAATAAGGGTCCTATGGGGATTTAAGCTCATAAAGACAACGCGAATATATGAAAAAAAAACCTAAGGAGTGGAAACCTGTATAATGGCAAAACGTTGTGAATTGCTTATATCACTCCAAGAGCTGGCTAGTAGGTTGTGGAGCCGGACACATGAGCAAGGCCGACAAATAACAGTCCAAGCTGTCGTTTGACTCTCGACGGGCCCCCAGATCTACAGTGGCACACTCAGATACTGATCTGGAGACGGGACAATCGAGTGTATCATCAATGGAGGCCACCCTAATGGCGATTCAACAAAGTTTACAGGCTATTGATTCAAAGAACGATTCTCTCACACTCAGAATGGACAATATGACCGCTAAATTAGACAAGCAAGGAGCACGCCTAGACAACGCGGAACAGCACATCTCCTCTGTCGATGATAAATCGTATGCAACAGTGAAAAAATGCAGTGATTTGGAAAAACTTCTAGAGGCCATAAGAGCAAAGAATGAAGATTTAGAGGCGCACTCCTGAAGAAACAATCTTAGAATAATGGAGGTTCCATAAAGCACGAACACAGGTCACCTGGAAGAATATGTTGAGACAATGCCCAAAGAAGTGTTTGGTGCGGAGAACTTTTCCCAAGTACTGATAATTGAGAGAGCGCATAGATCACTGGCACCTAAGCCACAACTGGGAGTGCCACCACGGCCTATTATAGCTAGAATATTGAACTACAGAGATCGTGATACCGCACTGCGACTGGCAAGGGAGAAACAGCAGATCAGTTACGGGGGGAATGTGCTGTTCTTTTTCCCGAACTTTACTATGGTGGTAAAGGTGGCGCGCAGGGAGTTCGCTCCCGTCAAGAGGAAACTGCGCAAGATGGAAATCACATTTGCAATGCTTTATCCTGCTAGGCTGAGGAGCACGAATGAAGGCAGGAGGAAAAAAATTTCAATGCCGAAAGCAGCCTAGGATTTTCCTAAACAGGTGAAGGTTAAGCAAAAAGGCCCGAGGCGTTCTCCCTCAACAGCGCACTCGGAGTCATAGCGAATAGGGTGAGTCATTTAAAAATGAAATGTGCCCTGATAGGGAGATTTACTTTCTGCTGTAACAGTTAACCAACAGCAATATTATGTGAGGGAGTTCAGTGCAGGGTGGACTATACCACAAACTTTGGCATAGGAGATGTGCTCATACATAATGTATAAAAATGGAAACTATATCACAGGAAGTCAATAAAACAATAATATTCCTGCCACATCCGCTTCGCGGGTGGGGGTATGGGTAGCTAGCCGCCCCTTAAGGATGTTCCCCAACAAAGTTAGAATGTTGATTTCAATAGTTTTATGGCTATGTCTTGGGCATTATTGGGGTGCTAAAGTGGGTAGGGGAACGGGTTGTATGTTTTATCAGGCATGATATAGTGTTGGAACTTGAAAGTGGGATTCGTTATATACACAAAAAAAATCACCCAGAATAACAGATTACACATACACACAGCACATACAAGTGCTAAGATGACACAACACATGCACATGGAATATTAGAGGGTTAAACAACCCTAGGAAAATTAGGCAAGTAATGGCATATTTGGACAGACGTCAGATAGAAGTAGCTATGCTTCAAGAAAAACCTAAGAAAATCAAAGGTGGACAGAATTTGTAAAAGATGGGCTGAGGCCACAATAACATCCTCATATTCCTCATATGCAAGAGGAGTTATGATACTAATCAAAAACAAGCATTTTCAATGCAATAGGTCTTGCATTATAAAAGTTTGAGCAGTTGGCATTGATAATAATAATGCAACACTAGCACCTGACTGCCTCAAACTAACTACACAACATAAAACAGACCACAGTTCTTCAAATCAGCCACAATTCCTGAAATCGATCACAGTACGTGAAACTAACTGCAGTACGATATCTGAAACTGACCACAACCCTTGAAACAAGAATATATGGTCCTGAGTGGTATTATGCTGAGTGTAGTTATGTTGTATTGAGTAGAGTGTAAATATGTGTTGTGTAATTATGTGGTATTAAGTGTTATGATGAGGAGAGTATTTATGTTGCATTGATTAATGTGTAAATATGTGGTTCATAATTGTATGGTACTGAGTGGTATGAGGGGTGTATTTATGTTGCATTGAGTAGAGTACATGACTACACTCAACATAATATCACTCAGTACCACATAATTACACATCACATAATTACACTGTATTCAATACAACATAAATACACTCCACATACCACTCAGTACTACATAATTGCACGCCACATAATTACTCTCTACTTAATGCAACACAAATACACTCCACACAATACCAATCTGTGCCACATAATAACACAACACATAATAACTCTGTACTCAATGCAACATAAATACACACCTTTCACTCAAGTTTGTGCTATATAAATAATGTTTTTTTTAAAAACAATAGGTCTCACATTACTCAATCTTTGAGCTTCTAGTGTTGCATTATTATTAGCAATGCCTACAGCTCAAACTTTTATAATGCGAGACCTATTGCATTGCAAATGCTTGTTTGAAAGGCTAAAACATAAAGAGATAATGACCTGACTGCTGTCAAAGCCACCACTATGTGGCCGTCTCCCATTGACCTTATTCCCTGACACATTCTTAGAGGCAGATCCCGTCTCTTCTGAAACGAGTCATATTCTAGCAGGTGCCTTGAGCAGTCTGTGCCATCCATCCGACAGACTTCCTTGAGGTGTGGCAGGCAGACTTTGTACAGTGCGCAGACTTCAGCTTTCAGTTTCCTGCTTCATTGCGTAATGCGGGGGGAAGTTGTGTTCCTGCCTCGAGGTTCAACCTAACACCAGCAACTGAGGCTGCTGGAGGCAAATACAAAAAAAACTCTGGAATTTTGTTTGCATGCATGTGTGTATCTCTACGATGTGAGTGTGTGCATAGAAGAATGAGTGACAGCGAGAATAAGTGACAGTGAGCGCATGTCAGTGAGCATATGATAGTGTATGAGAACGCGGATTTGTGTGTGTGTGTATGTGAAAGTGAGTGAGAGAAAGTCATAGGGAGCAAGTGAGAATAATTGACAGTGAGTGAGAATAAATGAGACTAAATGAGAGCGAGGCTGTGAGAGTGAGTGAGTATGACACAGTGACTGAAAATGAGTGTGAGGCAGTGTGAAAGAGATAAGGCGTATGAGTGAGCAACAGGTTTGAGTGAATGTAAGTGACCATGTTTGAGTTAAACGTGTTAGTCTGCCACTGGCCTGGAGATGATTATTGGCTTACAGGGGCACCGATTGCAAATACTGGCATATTGGTGATAATTCTCGTCACAAGGAGGGCCTATGGCAAAATGCTGGCACACTAGACATCATTCTTCATACATGAGATACCCATGGCAAAAAGCTAGCGATGGCATATTGAATATAATTCTTGATGTAAGAGACACCACCACAGAATACTGGCTATAGGAAATAATTCTTGGCATAAAAGCACTCATGGGAAAATACGGGCACTGGCCTATTTGACATAATTCTAGGAATAAGGAGTACCCATGGCACAATGCTGGAGTGGGCACACTAGAAGTAATTGTTGGTATATGGGATACCCCTGACACAAAGTTGTTGCTGACATACTGGAGAAAATGCATGCCATTATCAAAGACAGAACCTGACGAAATGCTGTCCCCGACGTACTAGAGATAATTTTTACATACAGGTCACCCCTTGTACATGGACCCAGTTAATGGGAAAATTCTAGCTCTAGTGTACTGTATGTAATTCTTGTCATAAGGGGCACCTGTGGCATACAAAAGGCATCCATGACATGACAAACCAGTTGTTGTACAGCCTCTGTTATCTCTGCGTCCAAGATGGGCGTGTCTTAGGTTATATAGTGTTCGTGGGGGATCCATCTGAGGGAGTGGTATTTGCTCTAGGAAGGACCAGGGCAGTGTGGGCAGCTGCCCAGGGCCTCGCGCTCAGCACAATAACATGGGGCCCCCGTTTCGTGTGAAAGACCACACTTTCACAGGCAGCCCTTCTACTCCCCGAGGCCCCGCTCCCCAACCCGATCACCTTGCTAATGTATTTATAAGCAAGGTGTCTTGACCTCGCGGTTCAGGGCATGGTGGCATTCCTGGGTGTGAAAGGTGGGGGGAGGGTAAACAAGGGGTAGAGGACGTGAAAGCAGCAAAGCCAGTAATTACCTCAGCTCTCTGGAACAAGGGCGGGGCAGCACCTCTGTTAAAAACCTGTGGTGAAGAACTTGGCTGCCCTTTGTGTATTTCGTCTCCAGGCAACAGAAAGCCCTTTTGTTTTCACAATGAGCCGGACATTAGCAGGTAAGGAGAGGTTGATGAGGGGAGGGGGGAGCATCTAGCTCAGACTGCCACAGTAAGGCAGTGCTCAGCAAAGTGTCTCACTACTGCTTTGATACACAGAGCCCGGAAGCACTGAATCAAGCTGCAAGGTTAGGCGTGGGGCCCCTTTCACTGGGACTTGGGCCATTATCTAGTGCTGTGAAGTCCAGGGCAGGGGGTGCCTCCCAGCTCTTGACCAGGCTGCAAGGTCCAGATGTGGCCCCCCCATCGCAGGGCTTTGTAGCCATTATTTTGTGCTGGGAGGCTCAGGACAGGGGGCCCTGTTCTTGGCCTCGCAGCGCTACTGTTAGATCATTAATTTTTATTTCCCAGAGAGACTTGCATGTTTGCTTCCCAGTCTAGGCCACCAGTGATAAACTTATAGGGTTGTCTAGTAAATGCAGCTAAGTGCCTAAAAATAGATTACGCACCCAATTTCCCCAGCATGAAGCTCCATGGCCCCTCTTATCGCAAAAGAAGCAGATTTACTGCTTTGTGACACACTTTGAGCCCCTCACTTATGTCAGAGTGGCAGTGAATTTCTTGTCCATTTAATTACTTGTAGGGGATTTCATAGATACTGTTTAGACAACTCATGTTTGTGCTGCACCTGGGTCTTGTTTAGCAGGGCAGAGAAGGTGGGGTGGGGTAGAAGACAGAAGGGAAGTACTTTAGCTGGACAAGGTTTCTCGTTGTGAAAGAGTGTGACACGCTGTCAGCTACTAACCATGAAAACATCTTGGTTGACTTTTCAGATGTAGAAATGTCAAGCAACTTCATTGATATTATAAGTTGAAAGACATTGAAAAACCTATTCAGTGTAATGTGCAAAGGAATAAATGCATTCCGATGAACTACTCCTGGCAGAGCACCCTATATCCGTAGGCCCTTGTCCCCAATCAGTTCCTCGGAAAAGCTGCAAGGGTCCTTAAACATCCCTCTTTTTTAGCTCTTCCTTTTGATCTCTGAAGATAGCAAAATGCGGCTGCGCAAGTGATTGTTGAAAATCTTTTAGTGCTACTCTGACCCTTTTTAGTGTCGTGCCTGCAAGAGCATGCGCTACTGCATGTGTCTTGCTTCCGAGAGACTGTTGTATGCATAAATGGGCTTGGAACCTGCCAGTTGCTTACCACATGTTGATTTGCGTGGTACTCTTCTTTACAGCCTCATAATTGGTCAAGGCAGAATTAACATCACTTCCGTTACTCTCTGTGGAGCAGGGACCAGGCACTGATGGATTCAACGTAATCAGTGCATGTTCCCTGCTCCCGATGTGATTGAGATACTATTTTATTCTGTTTAACTTTTAGTGTCCTGCAAACAGAAGACGTGAGACTGGTAAAAACGTGCCCAGCAGGACAAACAAAGTTGCAAAGATTTATTTTCTATTGTTAAGTTTCTTTTATTTTGCCAAGTCTTCTTTTCTTACTTTTCACTAATGTTTTCTTTTTGCTTGTGTACGTTGTTCTCAAATATTATTACAAATTGACATGGTTTCTTTCTTATGTGTTTTTTTCAGAAAAATGCTTTAACACATAATAGTTCAGTCCACCTCCAATCGGTCCCACTCTAATCAACGCCAATCCATCCCACATCACCCCAAACCAATTCACCCTACTTATTCCAATCCATCCTAGACCAATCCAAACCACCCCACTCCACCACACTCCAATCCTCTCACCCCACACACCAATCTGCCCCACTTCAATCCAAAACAATCTGCCCCACTTCAATCCAAAACAATCTGCCCCACGTCAGTCCAAAACAATCTGCCCAACTTCAATCTAAAACAATCTGCCCCACTCGAATCTCCGCACTCCAATCTGCCACCCTCCAATCTTCGTACGCCAATCTGGCCCACTCCAATCCAAAACAATCTGCCACACTCCAATTCTAAACAATCTGGCCTACTCCAACCCAAAACAGTCTGCCCCACTCCAATCTCCGCACTCCAATCTGCCCCACTCCAATTTCCACACGCCAATCTGCCCCACTCCAATCCAAAACAATCTGCTCCACTCCAATCCAAAACAATCTGGCCTACTCCAACCTAAAACAATCTGCCCCACTCCAATCCAAAACAATCTGGCCTACTCCAACCCAAAACAATCTGCCCCACTCCAATCCAAAACCATGTGCTTCAATCCAATCAGTGCCACTCCAATCCAAAACAATCTGCCACACTCCAATCAGCACCAATCCAAAACTATCTGCCCCACTCCAATCTGCACCACTCCTGTCGGCCCCACTCCTGTCTGCTCCTCTCCAATCCAAAACAATCCGCCCCACTCAGTTCCATCCCTCTACAATCCAATCCACCTCACCCCTATCCAATCCAACCCACTCCAATTCAATAAACCCAACTTCAATCCAATCCACCCAAATCCAATCCAATCCACCCAAATCCAATCTACCACACTCCAATCTGACCCACCACACTCCAATCCAAACCACCAAAATTCAATCCAATCCACCTCACCCCAAGCCAGTTCACCCCACCACAATCCAATTCACCAAAATCCAAGCCACCTCGCTCAATACAATCCACCCCACTGCAATTCAATCTACTCCACTCAAATCAACCCCATCCCAATCCAATTCACCAAAACCCATTCCACCCCACCTCACAACATTATACCCCACTCTAGTCCACCCCACACCACTTCACACCACTCATGTTCACTCTTCTCCACTCCAATTCACCCCACCCCAATCCAGTCCTCCCTTCCCATTTTAATCCACCCCACTCCAGTCTAATCTACCACATTCAGTCCACCCCACTCCACTGCAGTTCAATCCACCCCACTTTACTCCAAACCACCCAACTCTTCCCCAATCCAATCCACCCTGCCCAAGTTCAGACCGCCCCACTCAGTCCAATCCCTCCAGCCCACCACACTCCAATCCACCTCACTCCAAAGCAATCTAACAGAACCTACTCCAATCCACCTCACTCCATTTCAATCCATACCACTCCAATCCAATCCACCCCACCTACCCAGTCCAACTCACTCCACTCCCTCCAACTCACTCTATCCCAATTCAACCCAAGCCACCCAATCTACTCCAATCTACTCACTACCTCAGTCCACCCAACCACTCTACCCGATTCCACCCTACTCCAATATACAGCACTCCACTCTATGACTCTGAACTTGATGATACTGCACTCTACGACACTCTCTGACACTGAATGACTAAACTCTACTCCGCTCTACTCAGCTGTATGACACTCTACTCAACCTATTCCACTCTACAACTACTACTCTAAAACATCCAGTCAATTACACTCTATTCCTATCACTTCACTCAAGGACACTCCATGCCACTAACTTTTAACCATGCTGAAAAACAGCCACTCTGGTGTACAACACGGCAACTCAACAATGCCAAAGCCAATATTTCTTCTAGGCAAGACCGATTGGCTTTGCCAATGCTTGTTAATGGTGATGTTATTCTGAGCCTTTGCCTAAAATACTTAGCATGAAAAGAGGCACACAACACATTGGATATTAACCTAGTGGTGAAACACACAATATCTATGTGGTGGTGTGCAAAAGGTATTTTTAGCTGTCATTTGCATTATCAAGTACATATAAAGATGTTTGATTCCACTTTTTCTAAGGAGTTACTATTATATTATTTAATGATGCTCAGATAATGGATCCTGGAAAAATGATAGTGTCTTACATAGATTCAAACTGCTGTGTGATAACCATGTGTCCCTCCAAATCATGAATGGCGGTGATAGATCTTTGGGATGAGCCTGTCTTCAGTAGCAAAGCTAGCGGTTTGGGCAGTGTCAGGTGGTTTATCTACGAGATTGGATGCACCCCCTGTTTGTGTCTGAGGTCTGTCCAATTAATTCCTGCCCATCTTGGTGGGGGGCCGATCTGAGTCACGTTAGCAGTGGCCAGTAGTCATAGCAGTGTATGCTTGGGTGGGGGTGTCGTCTGTGGTGAGGCAGCAGCCTTTTTCGTACCTTTCCCTGTGGAGTCTGGTTAAGTAAGTTGAGCAACGCTGTCTTTTCTTGGGTCATTCCTAAGTGCCCAGCTTCGGAACCCATCTGTGTTTCCCCTCTGCGAGGAACACGTTCCCCCAGAATGGAAGATAAGAAGGTGGCGGGGTCACCAGGCTGAGGTCCGTGCCACTGTTTCAGATGGCGACACCCAATTCCCCTCATAGCGTCTTCCCGGTGCTGGCAGCCCCCTGCGGCAGCTGTTCTCTTGCTTAACGGGGAGAACCACGGAGGCCTTTGATCGGAGTTCACAGGGGGAGAGGGGCCCCCTCGGTTCCTTCTCTGGCCAACTGGCTACAAGGAGCTCCGGGAGCCGATTGAATTCCCCCTGCCTTAAGAGTCACTGATGCATCGGATGGAGGCAGAAGAGGTAGCCTTGTCATCGGGCCGAGACCCGTTCCTTCATTTCAGTCGGCTTCACCCGGATCCGCCCACAGCAATTTCCCTGCACCAGCAGCATGCCCCTTATGTTTGCAGTTTCACTGTTTACCAGGCCTCTACTGTTGTTGCCTTGCCCCAGGAGGGGTTGCCCCAAAGGGCCTCTGTTCCCAAAGCTCCACACTGTGTGGCTGAGTTTTTCTTCTGGCTCTGGGTCTCCCTGTACAGGGTAAAACACTGCCCAGTCAGCCCTCATTACCGCGGCTGGGCATGATGATCTAGCTTCGCCATCGGTGCTACACCGTCAGGCACCTGTGGTGTGCTCCGTGCATGGGTCATAGGACCCCCGCCGATGAGTGTGACCCAGTGCAATTGAAGCAAAACAAAAAAACACGCCCGCGAGTGGTGCGCGCGCGCCACTGCGAGCCATATGTCTTCAATTATCGCGCTTGTGTCAGGGCACGATAATTGAAGACATATGGGCTTTGGTGCGCGTAACAGACACCAATAGGCCGTGAGCGGAGCAATGTGCCCTCCTTTGGCATATTGTGTGCTTTATTAACATTGTACACGCACTCAAAGCCCAATCACAAAAGAGCAGACAAAAAACACACGCACGAGTGTGTGCGATTCCAGGGTCCATTCTGAACCCCGGACAAAAGGACTCTCGCCTGCGCGAGCACTGCTGCGCAGTGCAACAAAAGTCGTGAGACCTAAAAAGGGGTGCCGCACAAGCTAGCGGACTCGAAATATTTTAGATATGTACAAATCAGACACTCCCTCCAGACTAACATCCCCACAGGGTCCTTCCCCACAGAGTCCTCTCCTCTAGAGGATAGACTGCTGGATGGGTATTTGCCGGACAAAGGCATCTCCCTCATGTACAAAAAGCTCATTCATAACACTCCGGACCCCTTAATATCACTGAGGGAGAAATGGGGGCAGGATGGCCTCGAGTTGGATGATGAAGAATGGCAGGAAGCACTGTCCTCTCCTAGGGAGGTCGCCATCTCATCCAAGCTGAGGATTGTCCAGTTAAAAAATGTACACCGAATTTATATCTCCGGCCCTTGGCTGGTGTTGATGGGTAGGGTTGAAGAATGGTTGTGTAAAAGACAATGTGGCTTAGAAGGCTTCTTTATGCATATTATTTGGGAGTGTACGCTAATTCTAGACTACTGGGGAAATGTGCATGAATGTATGAGTGCAGTCTGGGGAGTGAAATTTCGGCCTGAAGCCAAGAGATGCCTCCTAAACGTCTGGGAGCCCACGGACCTTAACACCAAGGGTAAACTCTAGGCTACTCTTGGCCAGATGGTAGCCAAACAGAACATTGCCTGTCTGTGGGGAGCGGCGGCACCAGCAACGCTGAGTGCCTGGAAGGCGGATATGGACTGGTGTATGGTAAGGGAGAAGAAAGTATATGTAGCACATAGCTGCCCCCAAAAATGGATAGCAATATGGACTGAGTGGAATGTTTATTGTGGCAATATTTGTGAACCCCCAATTGTCCCCACCGTAGACGAACCGTTATCACCTTGATATGTATGACCAGTGAGCCTCTTATCCTGCCTCATGTACCACCATATGCTATGTAACTGCTCGACTTGATAATGTGTGATACTGCCGCGACCAATGATTAACTGTAAGCGTTGACCATAACCCTTTTTTTTGTTGAATAAAAACAGTTATTAAAAAAAAAGGTTTTTAAAAAAGGGGTGCAATTTACGATAGAACGCACAATCACGGATGAGCAGTCACTACGTATGATCAAATGTGGATAATCCAGGATTTTATATAAACATATGGAGAAAGTTATGAGAGCTGCCAAAGATGGAAATACTGTGGGGAGGTGACCTGTATTATTACTGAACGATAACTATGACAAATCACATACAACGACAGAGCATCATAAGCAAGCAGCCAAAGCAATATTAAATGGAATGGTAGAATTCCATATGGTTGATATGTGGTTACTGCGTAACCCGCAAGCACGAGAAAGTACACACCTTCTACAGCTTCTAGGCTGGTCTAGAATCGACTATTGGCTGACTTAGGCCGTAGCTAGCAACCGGGTGCGGGGGTTAGACATTTCCCAAAAACAGTATCGGACCACAAGCCTGTACTGTTATCTCTAGATATTCAGACCAATACACCGCAGCCATTTGCATGGAGATTTAATGCCAAAGCCCAGTTATACCCAACATATAGTAACACAATTAAAAAAGCAGTGGAAGAATACTTCCAATTAAACAAAGGATGCAAGACTACTCTGGGAAGGGTTCAATCAAGAATAAGAGGGGTCTGCATTAGTACGACTGCAGGAATCCCAAGAGACATACGTTCGCAATTGAAGAAATATGAAAATACAATCAAGAAACTGGAAGAGGAATACGATTGCATGCATCAGGCAGACACCTTGGGAGAAAACAACTCACTAATAATAAAGAACTTGCAAATAGTGAAATCAACTACTTGGTGCACAGGCACACAGCTAGAGCAAACGGCAAGTGTGGCAAACCGGGCAGCACGTTGCCATCAAAAATACGGGTCGAACACAAAGCACAGGAAATCATAAAAATGACACAAACCAGGTAACACACTATGACACCAAAGGTCTAATAGGGGCATTTTCAGAAACAAATAGTAAACTCCATGCCACATGTGACACAGCGATACCAAAGAGGATACCAAAGGGTAAGATGGACGGAGTGCTTGAGCAAATCAAACACTCACCCCCAGTCAACTGATCTGGGTTTAATCCATCATGTGGCACAGCGAGCACACAAGAAAATACGGAATATCTCGATGACTTAGCAATAGCATGGCTATCGGAAGGCCAAAGGGAATATATAGCACAACTAATCACAGTGCAAGATGTACAAGAGGCCATCAAAATACTACCCAACGATAAAGCTCCTGGACCTGATGGGTTCACAGGAGAATTTTATGAGGAATACACAGAGCTGCTAAGCCCATACCTAGTGGAAATGTACGATGATGCATACAACAAATAGGTCCTGCCCCCAACACTGCGAGAAGCGCTATTAATTACATTATTAAAGCCCGACAAAGACCCAGAGAGATGCAAGTCCCACTGACCGTTATCCCTCATCAACACAGACACAAAAATATTGATTACTAGATCAATCTTGATTCATACCAGCAAGATCCAAAAGCACATAATACACACCCTATTTTTTGCCCTACAGCACCAATTAAACCCTAAACTAGAAGCAGCAGCTGTATTACTGGACGCTGCTAATGCTTTTGATTCAGAAGCATGGACATTTTTTTGCTATATTGCAAAGAATGGGTACGCCTGCTATACTGTTACAATGGATAAAACTTTTGTACACTAAACCAATAGTGTGCATTAAAGGTAACAGACATATCTCAGATGCAATACAAATACAAAGAGGAGCAAAACAGGGATGCCTATTATCACCTTTGCTTTTCGCCATTTTGCTTGAACCCCTTGCATGTAAAATAAGGCAACAACAAACGGCCACAGCACTAAAATTCCACCAGCGCCCGATAGACATTTCTTTATATGTAGATGATATGGTGTATTATGTGCACAACCCTAGAAACAACTTATCACCACTGTTGGGAGAATACATGAAATTTGGGAGGAAATCTGGATTGCAAATTAATTGGAGCAAATCCACAGTACTCCCATTGATGGAGATTTCAGAATCACATCATATGGAATTTCCCCTAACCTGGCAGGAGGACCCAGGTAAATATTTGGGCATATGGATCCATAGAGAGCCAGCAACTGTAATAAAAGCAAACTATGGGGTAGCGATAGACAAGCTTGAAACACAAGTCAATAGTTGGATTCAATTACAACTATCCCTAGCAGATAGAATATCCATCATAAAGATGGTAGTGTCACCCACATTTATATATCTATTCACTAATATCCCAATAACACCACCAACCCCAGTTTTCAATAGGTTAAAAGCATGTATGACCAGATTAATTTGGGCTGGAAAGCAGGCACGTATAGACTTACAAACCCTAAGGACTGCCATACATGCAAGGGGGATTCACAACACCAGACTTATTACTATATTATTTATGTGCACAAGCGCAATATGCACACTACTGGTATCACCCAATACGATATATGCCACATTTGGCAGTCGAGGATGGAGATGCAAATCCTATCCCACTCAGAAGTAGTCAATCAGTCAGCCAGTCAAAATACTTTATTCGATAATTCAATATCATAAAAAGACAATGATGAACAAAATACAATCGATTACAATCACACATTTTAAATATCTTAAAAATCTAGCCAAATAAAAAAAAAACGTTAAAAATTCAAAAACATTAATCCTATCCCACTCAGAAGTATATTAACACACCAATGGGAACAGGTGACTAAAAATGAAATTAACACAATACAATCAACATCCTCAGCATGGCAACATGTGTGAAAATGAGCGCGCAAACTGGCATTATATGTGCCAGATATGCCATTTAAACAGCCTCCATTGATCTCTGTGACACAAGATAAGGGCAGCATGGAAATGCCACAGCAGTTGGGAATAGTGACAATGTGACACCTATACAAAGATGGCGCATTCCTTGAGCCTGATGACTTGGCTTATGTAAGCAATCAATCCCTATTGTTTAAATTTACATATCACAGGTTAAGAGCAGCAGTCACAAAACTATATCCAACCTTCCCAAGCGAACCGCCTACGCTATTGCCACTACAAATGATAATAACTAATTCAGATAACACACACACGCAGTTACAAAATTATATAAGACGATGCAAACCAAAATAGCACGTGGTACTAGAAAGGCGCAGGAGAGATGGAATATACTATTGGACACTCCTCTGAGTGCAGAAGACTGTGGTTCTGCTGTACATTAACGGAAATGCTAACCCCAAACGGGAATCTTCGCATTATACACTACTAGCAGCCCGTCCCGACGTTGTCCGGGTATGAATTGCTGCCGGCCAGTAGTATATTGTTTTGTAGGATTTCGTTTTGATAGCATTTCTTATCTGTGACAGGCCTGTGAAATGCTCCGATTCACAGTGCACTGCTGATGCACTTAAGAGTGCGCGTTCAGTAGTGTGTGAACTCGAGTTTCCCTACTTTATTTTTCCTTGCAATATTATATAGCGCGAACTCGACAACATGGCATGAGCACAGATTACATTACAGAAGAACACATTAATTTATGGTAGGCACGGGGAGACAAAGCGATTTGCCTGGAATCACAGGATTTTGAGCTGATGCCGAGATTCGAGCGTAGCTCCCCAGCTCTAAAGTTCGCAATTCTAGAACTTGTGGCGGGAGGTCTGTCTAAAAGTGTATGTCGGTGCTGGCCATCAATAAGAGAGACCTGTGCATTTTTCAAATGGGTGGTGAAAAAGTATGAGTATGTTGCTGGAGATGTGGGCCGCCGTGCCACCAATGTACTTACTGGGGAAGGGTAAACACCATTATTCCGCAAGAGGAACAGCTCGGGATTTTTAAAACTCTCAGATGAAAAGGCGCGCTACCTGGGGTGTACGTATGATAATGTCTGAATAGGAAGGTTTAAAGGTATGGTGCGTTAAGAGTGAACTGAAAAAACCCTTAACCGTTCAAAGGAAAGTTTAAAAAACTCCCACTGCATGTAAAGACAGCAACACTCTCGCACACAAAAACAAGGTATGAAAACAGTAATGATGATCAGTTAAACAAGAGACATGTATAACCAAGTAGACAGATGCAGTATTGTGAAGTATCTTTCACGTAGGTTTAATAATTGATTCCATAAACAGCCAGCCGACACGTGTTTCGTCGTGTGATCATCAATCACCACGACTCTTCAGGGCTTGTGGCACTACCTGTACGTTGTAGGTTTAGAAGAACAAGAAACAATTTCGGTTGGAATCACTTGTTTTGTTAATAATCGCGCATATAAGATTCCGGGTCAGGAATCCCACGAAATTTCTGTATGAGCCTCTGTCATTTAAGAACAACCCGAGTGCGTTGGCACTCTGTTGGTGAACACTTAATACGTGTGAGTATTAAGACGGTACCGGGAGGGGATCCACCCTCCGTAAGCAAGCCACAGGTATCGCTATGGAGTCAGCGTGTCCTCAGAGTTGTGGTATCCCTCCTCTTGTGCTTCCCGGTCGCCGTTCTCCCTGTAACGGACCATTATTCCGCAACTTTCTTTCCTCATACCATCACTCCGCATACTTTCATTACGAAAGTACCATGACTCCGCAATGCCATTATAACGCATGGCATTACATTTTATATGCTGTTACCACGCATACATTTACAACGAAATTCGTTGTAAATGCATGAATGGTAAAAGCATGTTTTTTTTAATGTTTGGATAAGGTAAGTATGGGTATAGGGGTATATGTTTTGGGGTACTGAGGTATTTTAAGGATTCAGATATAGTTTTGGGTTATGGGGTACAGGGGTAGTTTTAGGGTTTAGGGATAGGTATGGGTTTTGGGTTACAGGGGTATTTTTAGGGTTCAGGGCTAGGTTTGGGTTTTGGGGTATAGGGGTATTTTTAGGGTTCAGGGGTAGGTTTGGGTTTTGGGGTACAGGGGTATTTTTAGGGTTCAGGGCTAGGTTTGGGTTTTGGGGTACAGGGGTATTTTTGGGGTTCATGGGTAGGTTTGGGTTTTGGGGTACTTTGGTATTATTAGGGGTCAGGGCTAAGTTTGGGTTTTGGGGTACAGGGGTATTTTAGGGTTCAGGGGTAGGTTTGGGTTTTGGGGTACAGTGGTATTTGTAGGGTTCAGGGCTAGGTTTTGGTTTTGGGGTACAGGGGTATTTTTAGGGTTCAGGGGTAGGTTTGGGTTTTGAGGTACAGGGGTATTTATAGGGTTCAGGGCTAGGTTTGGGTTTTGGGGTACAGGGGTATTTTTCGGGTTTAGGGATAGGTTTGGGTTTTGGGGTACAGGGTATATTTATAGGGTTAAGATGGGTTAGTGTTTAAGGGTGTTGGGGTATTTTAAGGAGTACGGGTGGGTTATGATTATGCGGTGCAGGGGTATTCAAAGGGAGCAGGGTGGGATTAACACACGATATGAGACATGGCATGAAGGGCGGAACGTAAGACACGCCCCTAGCGTTTGTCACGCCCCCAGCACACGCCCACAGCACAACGCAGACACGCCCACAAGGGACTACTTTGCTGGCATGGTTCTTTTACCTTTTTAAATGTATATGGTGGACGTCTGCATAGCCTATGTCCTTCTGCTGCAACTGCCCTTTCCAACGCTGTTTTGGGTGTTGTGACTGGTGCTGTGGTTCCTGAGATTACCTGCCTCAAAGGTTTGGGCTCTCTCTTTATTATATTAGTATGGATAAATATTTACAAAAAAACATACCATACACCAGCAAAATTGCAGAAATATGGGCTGCGAGAAAAGGCAATCTGCCGAAGGTGGGGGGTGGACAACGCTGATTTCTTGCACCTAGAATGGAATTGTAGTAAACTCAGGTTATACTGGGAACAAGTTACGCAAATGCTAAGGTGCATGCTAGAATGTAACATACAATGTTCAATACGAATCTGTCAATTGGGTTTTTTAAGACAATTGCAATCGGTCAAATGCAAATTTGGTGCGGTAGTGCTGTTGTTAGCAAAAAGAAGGGTGTCAATGCACTGGGACAGTAAAATATGTCCCACAGATAATGGACATGGTATTCTGCAGAGGCACTCTTAAAGCATATGAAAAGGAATTACCAACGGCCTCAACGCCTAAAGACTTTTGGGAACTACTCACAACCTACTTAAGAGCTAACCCAGATATGATGAACGTGAACGATGCGTAAACATAAAATATTCCAGAAAAGGATAATGTGATAAAATACTATAATGCAAGAGTAAAATAATGCTAAATGTGTACCATATGCTGTTGTGAGGATCTATGACATGGCCTGTTATGTTTGTTAAATGTGTTTTAGAGGAATCATTTACTCACCAGCTCTGTCTTTGCTCTTACAGTATGATATCATACAGAATAGTTAAATAGATACTCACAATCCTGCATAGATATTGATGATACACAAAGACCATCTGTCTCGCCTCATATGCCAATGCCGTGCCTGCTATTATCTGGTATACCATGATTAGGGGGACATTTAAAACATGATGGGCAGTTTGCAAATCTTTCAGGGTAATAGACCCATCGCCCTGGGGCACTCAGGCAGAGGAACATCTGGTCTTTTTAGAGATCATCCCCTGCCTGGTATTTCTGTGCTGTGGGGGCAGCCACGCCACAGGTGTGCTAAGCGGGCGCCATTTTCAAAGCACACAATCAGCAAATTTCTTTGGATTGAACAAATAAACCCTCAAAGCAGGTTGTTTTCTCAGTGCACAATACAGAACTTCTGATGCACAGGGAGATTTATCCCTGCATTTGGGGGCCATTCTACATTTTCCCTGCTTGTATTCACCATGTATGGCTATGTTATGTTCTTTCTATTTTGCTGCTTCCTCTGCTTAGATTACATGTCGCCCTGGGTTGTGCAAAATAGAGGATCATTCTATGTTTAGAGAGGCTCCTATAATTAAATGATTTTTTGGATAATCTTCATATCTTTTCTGATGTTGTTAGTCAATTCAGCATAAAGCGCCTTAATTCACTGGACTTTAACAAATTAACTCAACTTATATCTTGTATGAATGTTTTTTAATATGTTAATGCGTGCCTTCAGGTACTAAATGCAGGGTTGTTGTTAGAAAAAACCAAGCAGAAATGATGGTTTGTGGCTCTTGTGATGGAACATGGTCACTTTAGATTTTAGCTCAGGTGTCTAAGACTAGGCTAAGCTGTGTGAAAGCTGAAAATAAAATGTATGTCTAATCAGAGACATACATCTGCTGTCTAAAGAAAAGCCATCTATGATTAGTTTCTCAGAGTGCATTATAAAACAGGTGTAGACTGTACTTTAAATGTAAGCATTGTCTCTTTTTTCTGGGAGGAAGTACACCAGCACTCCCTTTGTGTGGACATTGCAACGCTGTGGGATGCCTCTTCAAACTAGTGTAGTGTAGCAACAAAATTATTATGAAACCATAGTCAACTGTACAACTTAAACAGGGGCCTAGCTAGAGCAGCATAACTCTGGTATTGGAGATAAATACCATTATAGAGATTATGGTAATTATTTTCAAAGGAATTTTGGCAAAATTCATAACAAATGTATTTTATATTGCATGTTGCCCGTGCAGATTTAAAAACATTGCTGTTTTAGTGACCTGTGCTGAGGGTTTCAGAACAGAATTGAAAGAATGGTTGTGGTTATTACAACACCCCCTACTAAGAAGACTAATTTCTTTTGGAGTGACCTCTATGCAGGACATTGCCCATTAGCCACACATTCGTTATGTCAGAGGCGGCTAAAGAGCATTGCTCCACCACCCTCACTGTAAGAAGCCACATACCATGTTTTTAAATAAAAGGTTTTAGTCTTTCCAGTTATTTTATTTTTGTTGCAGACGGGGTCTGGTGCATTTCTGCTTGGAGTGAGGGTGGGGATGAGGCTTGAGTGGCAGCAGGAACTCCAGGGAGGCCTCCAGGGCCTTGAATTGAAGTGCACATTTGGTTGGACGTCTGCCTTGTTGTGTCCAACTTGACATTCGCAGTTTTGGCCTATTGTAACTGTGCAATGTTAGGGAGCCAAGTGGAATACAGTCACAGCTTCCCAGTCTCTTCTGGAGCACAGAATTCCCCAGCCCTAGCCAATCCTAGCATTGCTCTCATGCTGTTTACTAACATATTTACAACAAGGGGTGGTGAGGGACAGAGTCTCTGAATTAAGCAGAAAGCTCTCACCCAGTCAAGAGATCAGGGCTAGATCCAACACCGTTTTTAGCTCACTGCACATCCCAGTTTCAGAACCTGGCTGTATGCAAATTAGTCTGTTCCTGTCCCAGTGCATGATGGGAACAGGGCAAACCAAACTACAAAAGCCAATTCTTACACTGGGAAGGAAACAAGCTCCCGGGGACCGGTTTCTGGCATTACAGCCGTCTTCGGCCCGGTTTGCTTGAATCCTGATGGTGCAATGAGCAAGGGTCTCACATCTGAGAATACCCTTCCACGCTTAGGGTGGACAAAAATATTTACAACAAGGGGTGGTGAGGGACAGAGTCTCTGAATTAAGCAGAAAGCTCTCACCCAGTCAAGAGATCAGGGCTAGATCCAACACCGTTTTTTAGCTCACTGCACCATCCCAGTTTCAGAACCTGGCTGTATGCAAATTAGTCTGTTCCTGTCCCAGTGCATGATGGGAACAGGGCAAACCAAACTACAAAAGCCAATTCTTACACTGGGAAGGAAACAAGCTCCCGGGGACCGGTTTCTGGCATTACAGCCGTCTTCGGCCCGGTTTGCTTGAATCCTGATGGTGCAATGAGCAAGGGTCTCATTTCTGAGAATACCCTTCCACGCTTAGGGTGGACAAAAATATTTACAACAAGGGGTGGTGAGGGACAGAGTCTCTGAATTAAGCAGAAAGCTCTCACCCAGTCAAGAGATCAGGGCTAGATCCAACACCGTTTTTTAGCTCACTGCACCATCCCAGTTTCAGAACCTGGCTGTATGCAAATTAGTCTGTTCCTGTCCCAGTTCATGATGGGAACAGGGCAAACCAAACTACAAAAGCCAATTCTTACACTGGGAAGGAAACAAGCTCCCGGGGACCGGTTTCTGGCATTAAAGCCGTCTTCGGCCCGGTTTGCTTGAATCCTGATGGTGCAATGAGCAAGGGTCTGACATCTGAGAATACCCTTCCACGCTTAGGGTGGACAAAAATATTTACAACAAGGGGTGGTGAGGGACAGAGTCTCTGAATTAAGCAGAAAGCTCTCACCCAGTCAAGAGATCAGGGCTAGATCCAACACCGTTTTTTAGCTCACTGCACCATCCCAGTTTCAGAACCTGGCTGTATGCAAATTAGTCTGCTCCTGTCCCAGTGCATGATGGGAACAGGGCAAACCAAACTACAAAAGCCAATTCTTACACTGGGAAGGAAACAAGCTCCCGGGGACCGGTTTCTGGCATTACAGCCGTCTTCGGCCCGGTTTGCTTGAATCCTGATGGTGCAATGAGCAAGGGTCTCACATCTGAGAAAACCCTTCCACGCTTAGGGTGGACAAAAATATTTACAACAAGGGGTGGTGAGGGACAGAGTCTCTGAATTAAGCAGAAAGCTCTCACCCAGTCAAGAGATCAGGGCTAGATCCAACACCGTTTTTTAGCTCACTGCACCATCCCAGTTTCAGAACCTGGCTGTATGCAAATTAGTCTGTTCCTGTCCCAGTGCATGATGGGAACAGGGCAAACCAAACTACAAAAGCCAATTCTTACACTGGGAAGGAAACAAGCTCCCGGGGACCGGTTTCTGGCATTACAGCCGTCTTCGGCCCGGTTTGCTTGAATCCTGATGGTGCAATGAGCAAGGGTCTCACATCTGAGAATACCCTTCCACGCTTAGGGTGGACAAAAATATTTACAACAAGGGGTGGTGAGGGACAGAGTCTCTGAATTAAGCAGAAAGCTCTCACCCAGTCAAGAGATCAGGGCTAGATCCAACACCGATTTTTAGCTCACTGCACCATCCCAGTTTCAGAACCTGGCTGTATGCAAATTAGTCTGTTCCTGTCCCAGTGCATGATGGGAACAGGGCAAACCAAACTACAAAAGCCAATTCTTACACTGGGAAGGAAACAAGCTCCCGGGGACCGGTTTCTGGCATTACAGCCGTCTTCGGCCCGGTTTGCTTGAATCCTGATGGTGCAATGAGCAAGGGTCTCACATCTGAGATGCCAGAAACCGGTCCCCGGTAGCTTGTCTCCTTTCTGGTGAAGAATTAGCTTGGTAGTTTAGTCTGCCCTGTTCCCATGATGCACTGGGCCAGGGACAGACTGATTTGCATATAGCCAGGTTCTGAGCTGGGATGGGGCAGTCAGATAAATAACGGTGATGGATCAAGCCCTGATCTTTGGACTGGGTAAGAGTGGTCTGTTTAATTCAGACACTCTGTTCATCACCACCCCCTTTTCTGAATCGTTTACTAACATAAACAACAAGTGAGCAGCATCTGGATTTCCCAAGAAGCAGGGTGGGTAGGCCTCTATTCCCATGACAGACCTACACAATAGGCAGTGCCAGGTGAAAGGTTCACAGACCAGGACCAATCATTGTATGGCAGTATTTTGAATCCATACAGTGATTGGCAACATTCTGTCCCTTGCTGTGTGATGCAATGCTCTTTTTCCTTCACAACTAGCGCCAGGTTTGGAATTGTGCATGAAAGTGCAGAGCCCTAGAGTTACCGACTTGTTCTAGAATCACAATCCGGTGGTTCTTTTTAGCAGCATGTAAGCGTAGAGGAGAGAAAATCATGAATAACACTAATCAATTCAATATGAATTTCTCTAGACACCTAGTAACCATAGACAATTACGTAAAGTTAGTTAGTTTATTACAAAGCCAAAAATAACTGGACATAGAGACACTTCAAAATGAGTGTAGAAATACAAGGGAATCAGCATGAAGCTAAATCTGAGAATAAAGTTGAGTTGATGCAATATGCATAATACAATCAACTCAAGAAATAGGATGCAGAAGATCAGAAAGCATGTGTCTAAGTTTCCTTGCATCGAGGGTCGATGAATATAAAGGATCAATCCATCCCTATTCTAGCGATAAAATGACATCCCTACTTAAGCATCCCCAGAGCAAGGAATAAAGGTGTCAGCATGTGAAGTCTTCCTATGAAGTCTCTCCACCATCAATGGGTCGAATAACATAAAGCTATCGAGACAGAGCTTGTTCTGAGATGCTCTCTCTCCTAAGGCAGAGAAGAAGTGGGCTACTTTCCCTACTTGCAATGTCCCAATATCACAGCTATCTTCACAAGAGACCTTGCGGGTCACGCCATCCACTCTGACCAGGGTCTCATAGGTACTTTTCCACGGGACAGCGATGTACCTGAACTGTAACATGTTGACGTTGATTCCCAAGCCTTCTCCGGTGTGAGAATACAACAGTTCTCCTTATTGGTTTTAGCTTGTAATGTATCTACTTTTCTCCTTGTCTAAATAATAAAACAAAGGCATTATTCTAGCTAACAAGGGTGTTTCTTCCACCTGCAACAAAAACGTGAGAAAGAACGAAATCCACAGCACACATAAAATTCAAACTGTTAATTCTAAAGCGAGAGGTTCCAGGGAAATTGTATTTCAGGCCTACAAGATTCAGCTAACATATGAAAAATAGCGTATGAGCTTCACAAAATTGCATAGGAAATAAGGCTACTTCATTTAATATTCCTACCTACATTTAAAATGGCACGATTGATAAATACATTTAATAATGAATGATTGTCAGTTGCACAACACTACTTCTTCACTTCTTCACAATTGATCCGATCCACCAAGAAATCAGCATTCAAGGATCGACTTGACAACAACGCCCAAAACAGCAAGGAACTATTCAACATTGTCAAAGAATTTACCAACCCCACCGCCGGCACCAACGACATCACTCCCTCACAAGACCTCTGCGACTCTCTATCCTCTTTCTTCCACAACAAAATCACCGACATTCATAACAGCTTTGGAAACCTGTCCGAAGAACAACCCATTCCACCCACCTCTGAACCAAAACAGCACTCTCACAACCTCTACACCTGGAACGCAATCTCAACTGAAGACACCATCCGACTGATGAACTCCATCCACTCAGGGTCGCCAACCGACCCATGTCCCCACCACATTTTCAACAAAGCAGACACCATCATCGCACCCCATCTCCGCGATGTCATCAACTGCTCCTTCAACTCCGCTACCTTCCCAGAAAGCTGGAAACATGCCGAACTCACCGCCCTTCTGAAGAAACCCACAGCGGACCCATCTGAACTTAAGAACTACCGCCCCATCTCACTCTTCCCCTTCCCGGCCAAAGTCATCGAGAAAGCCGTTAATAATCAGCTCGCCGCCTTCCTTGAATCCAACAATTCACTTGACCCCTCACAGTCCGGCTTCCGAGCCAAACATAGCACCGAAACCGCCCTCATCGCTGCTACAGACGACATCCGAACGCTCCTGGACAACGGAGAAACAGTTGCCCTCATCCTACTTGACCTCTCCGCCGCCTTCGACACAGTCTGTCATAAAACCCTCATACAACGCCTCAACAACGTCGGAATACAAGGAAAAGCGTTGGACTGGATCATCCCGTTCCTCGCCGGAAGAACCCAGAGAGTCCGCCTCCCCCCATTCAAATCTGAAGCAACCGAAGTCATCTGCGGCGTACCACAAGGATCATCACTCAGTCCCACCCTCTTCAATGTGTACATGAGTCCCCTTGCATCCATCGCGCGACAACACAACCTCAACATCATCTCTTACGCTGACGACACCCAGCTGATCCTCTCCCTCACCAAAGACCCTGACACCGCCAAAACCAATCTACACGAAGGAATGAAAGAAGTAGCCGAATGGATGAAGGTCAGTCGTTTGAAACTTAACTCGGACAAAACGGAAGTCCTCATCTTAGGATCATCACCCTCTGCATGGGATAACTCATGGTGGCCTCCGGCCCTGGGTACAGCACCCATACCCACAGATCACGCTCATAACCTGGGCTTCATCCTAGACTCCTCCCTCTCGATGGCCAGACAAGTCAACGCCGTCTCATCATCTTGCTTCAACATCCTACGCATGCTCAAAAAAATCTTCCGCTGGATCCCCACCGATACAAGAAAGACAGTCACCCACGCACTAGTTATTAGTCGACTAGATTATGGAAACACCCTCTACGCCGGAATCACAGCCAAACTACAGAAAAAACTCCAACGCATCCAAAACGCCTCAGCCAGACTCATACTGGACATCCCCCGTTAAGCTCACATTTATGTTCATCTGAAAGACCTCCACTGGCTTCCCATCAACAAAAGAATAACGTTCCGTCTCCTAACCCACGCACACAAGGCCCTCTACGACCTAGGACCCGAATGCCTTAGCAAACGACTATCCTTCTACACACCCACCCGCCAACTACGCTCATCCAATCAAGCCCTCGCCACAATCCCGCGCATCAATAGATCCACCATGGGAGGAAAATCTTTCTCCTACTTAGCGGCCAAGACCTGGAACTCACACCCTCCCTGAATTTATGCACCCACCCTCACGCAAGCGCCTTGAGACCCTCTGGGTGATTAGTGCGCTATATAAATTACTGAACTTGAACTTGAACATTTACTTTCTACATCAACCCTTCACATTTTCTATTCAACAAGCTCAATACATCACATTTTACGTTATTACATTTCAAGATCCTAACACTTTATGTTAACACGACAAAGGATTAAATGCGGGTGAGCTCTATGTGTGTGATTATAATGCACTCCTACAAATAAAATGAAATTTCCGCTTCATCATGCGCAAGGCAGTAGAAGTGTCTGCGTCTCAGTCGGTATCAGAACATATGCTGAGTGGAATTGAAGGCCGTGCCCGAGAGGCATTCCAGCCATTTTTTTCATTCGGATTCAGGGTTGCAGCAACAACCATTAAACTGCAGTGGCATACAGCGACTTCACTTCATAATCATCGTTAGTTTATAGTGAATTCATTGTTTTGAATCCTGCTCCTCGCTGTCCTTATTATAAGTTTCGTTTTGTCTTTCTCTGTCAAAATGAAACAAGTGAAATCAGCTGTTTGCTACTTTTGTAAATTGTGCTATTGACGTCAGCAGACTCTGCCAACTGAGAAGTCTCATCACAGGGGTGAGACTCCTCAGTTGGCCAAGTCTGCTGGTGTCGATATCACAATGTACAAAAGTAGCAAACAAGTTCATTCACTCCTGTTATTAGTGTATATGACATTTTTTTGATTATTTCTTTCTCTCCAACCGTAAGACCCTCATTCAGTTAATCTGTTGTCGCTACTGTGGCATGATACAATGCACTTATGGAATTATCGCCTCACCACTTTTTCATTTCACCCGACGCCACCGCTGTATGCTCTGGAGCATGAAGGAACCCTTATTTCCTTTGCATGTTAGAACACCATTCATTGCAAAGTTCTTTCAAGGTAACTACCTTTTAGCCAGTTCTTTAGTCATGGTGGCTTCCTTCCTGTATGGATGCAGCTCAGTCATCTCATAGGAGAATGTGGGGTACTAGCAACGACTCATTTATTTTGATTTAGGGTAGTGCAGATTCCTGGCATTGTCATTAATGGGCGGTAACATTGCTAACTGTTTGGCACTCACATATTCAGTCTCAGGAGGAATGGAAGCTGCATTAGGAATCAGACCCATGGCTTGCCAGTCACACCTCCTGAAAACAGGTGCTTAACCCAGTAAACTCAATATTCTGAGACTTGCACCTGTGCAGCCTCAAACAAGCATTTGTTGCAACCTACAGACGAGCAAACCGAAAAGGCACCTTTGGGCAGGGACGTCTTTCTGAAGATGGAATTAAAAATATTTCATGAGCTCACTGTCATTTCACAGAAGGAAGTAGCAACAACTGGCAAGAAGCATTGGCAAAGGCAATACCCCCTGCTCCATTGGTTGAGCTGTTAGTCCCCCTCTGAACAGTGCCTCTAATAGCAATCAGGCCTGGTTCTAGAGTATGACCCGGGTGGGCCAGGCCCTCGCAAGGAACACCCTGGCTCACCCTAGGTCATTCCAAAACTGGAAAATAAGCGTTTTTCACTCTAATGCTTCACAGGGGCGTGAAACCCAGTGGGCTCTGCCTAATTGTTTATTTAATTATTAACACCACTGACATAAGCTAGTTTCAGGCCTGAGTAGAATCAGCAGGGGTACTAGATGCTACGAGTATAAATGAACAGCACAAACATCCTGAACACTTTCACTAACTCACACTAAAGAGGCTGCAGGCTCCCATCACAAGGTACCAAGGAGTGAAAACAGTGATATGACAGAAACGCTCTGCAAAGGATTCTCCTTTTCCCAGGAAAGAAGGTACAATGTGTATACAATTAGGATATAGAATTACTTAGGGTTAGTTGTATTTTCTTCCTGCTGTGAAGCAATTACTAACTTGAAACATTACATGAAAAATAAATTAATGGAAAAAGTTAACAAAAGAAAGATTTTGGGCCCGATGTAGGTAGCCAAATACCGGTCGGTAACGGCCGGAATTCGGTAATTCCGGCCATTACCGACCGGTAAAAGAGAATCGAGATGTAAGAGACCGAAAAGGTACCGAATCGGTAAATACCTGTCGGTAAAACATCGAATCGGTAGTATCCGAATTGGATTTTACCGAATTCATATTTTCCGAATCGGAAAACAAGAATCGGTAAAAATCCGATTCGGAAATCACCGAATTCACATTTACCGACTCGGTAAATAACAAATGGTAAAAAATGGCTATTGAGATGTAGCAAAAGCCAAAAATACCGATTTACATGGAATTCAGTATTTAAGAATCGGTAATTACCATGGACTGGGAGCAGGTGGAAACCAGGAACAGGATATAAAAGTAGGACCCAAAATGCAACAGTGCAACCACAATGGCGGCATTTTACGTAATAGCCAGGCGTCTACGGATACAGGCAGCAGGACAGAGGGTCTGGCTAAGGGAGGAGCAGGTATATAGACAGAGGATCACCCTCTTCCAATTGACAGAAGCTGAAATCCTGCAAAGGTACAGACTGCACCCCAGGACCATCCTGGACTTGATTGGGGACCTCCAGCCATATTTGGAACACCCAACCCCAAGAGCACATGCAATCCCACCACATGTGCAGGTGCTGTGCTGCCTGCACCTCCTCGCCTCAGGTAGCTACCAGCACGTCATAGCCGCTGTAGGTGGTGTGTCTCAGAGCTGCCTATCAAGGTTTTTCAGGAAATTCTTAAACGCCATGATGGACAGGATGGAGCACTACATAGAGTTCCCTGAGACACTGGCAGAACTCGCTCGGACCAAGACCGAGTTCTATCAACTCGCCCAGTTTCCGCACATCATAGGCTGCATCGATGGGACACACATCCCACTATGCCCACCTGCAGCCACGGAACATATTTACAGAAACCGGAAATCCACACATTCACTCAATGTGCAGGTGATCTGCAACGCTGACAACATAATAACGGACATTGTTGCAAAATATCCTGGGAGCAGCCATGACTCCTACATATTCACCAACAGTGGGATTTATAGACGCCTTGTGGCTGGCGACTTTGGTGATGGATACCTGCTGGGTAAGTATGTGCAAGACACCATGATAGTCCATGCTGAAGGAAACATTGAGAGTATGTGACTAATAAAATTCTCATTACCCACCTAGGTGACAGTGCATATGCCCTACGGTCATTTGTACTCACCCCGTACCTGAACCCATCCAACATGAGAGAAAGGAGATACAACATGGCACACCGAAGAACACGTAGCGTTGTTGAACGCACATTCGGACTCCTGAAAAGCAGATTCAGGTGCCTCCATAAGAGTGGGGGTGCACGCCAATATACACCAATTATCTGTTGCAAGATAATAGCTACCTGCGCCATGCTGCACAATCTTGCAACGAAGGAGGGCACAGACATCGAAATAACCTATCATGAGGACATAGATGACGTGCCTGAACAAGCCGATCACGCTGCAGCAGGAGCAGCACCTGCAACAGATGGAAGACTGCGACGCGCAGAAATAACCAATAGATACTTTTGAATCACAGAAGACACACAGGCATGTCCATGTCTTGTAACACTAACTTTAATGTGCACAACGGCACTATTCTAGACCACAAATTAACAAAAATAAATTCACCATGCACACTGGGTTGCCAAAGTTGAATTCACTATGAGCAGTCCCTTTAATGTTACATTCCCTCAATGCTTGCGCTTGCGTGTGGTGTGGAGTGAGCCACGGGGCTGGGGTTCAACCTGCGCAGTGGGAACCGTGTCATCAGCATTGAGTCTGCTGCTCCGACGAATGTCCTGCACTGGTGTGCTTGCCTCACTCCTGCTTGTGGACTCCTCCATGTCCAGTACACACGTACCCCCAGCAGTGGCTGTCTGCTGTGTTAGCAATACCTCCATGGCAGAGGTCACCCTCCTCATCCCCCTGGACATGTCACTGCAGCAGTGAACAATTTTACTCTGCATGGTCACAGACCGGCGGCATAGCAGTGTGCTAGACGTAGCCAGACGGTCAATGGACTGGCTCAGCTCCTGTACCTTGCGCCTGTACCTGCGCCTTTCCTGGTGGTCAGTCTCCAGAGTGTCACAGAGGGTGCCCATGCACGCTCCCATGTCCCTCACCCCCTCTGCCATGGACTCATTTCCTTTGCCCATTGACTCCATTCCTTTGCCCATTGACTCCATTCCTTTGCCCATGGCCTCCATTCCCTTCGCCATGGCACCAATCCCCCCGAACGATGTCCGACATCCTTTTGTTCAGGATGCGCACCTGTCTATGCACGGCCAGGATACCCTTTGCCTGTATGCGTTGCACCCTCACCATTGTGGCTTCCAGCCCGGCAAATATGCCCTGCTCATACTGCCCCTCATCCTGCTGACGTGCCCTACGGCCACGGTCTCTTTCACCGCCACTCCCCATTGACCCCTGTTGGCCTGCGTTGCTAGCCGGTGGTGGTGTGCTTGGTCTGGGTGCCTGCAGCACTTCCTCATCAGAGCTGTCCATTATGTGCAATGGCAGTACGTCCTGCCTCCTTGGCCTCACAAGCACTGGGGAACCGGAGCTCGGTGTTGTGGCACCTGCAGGTGGTGCTGCTGGCTGTGTCTCGAAAAGGAGGGGCGACAGCGGCTGTGCATTGGCGTCTTCCTCCGTTGGTGTGGGTGCTTGCGTGGTCTCCGTGTCCACTGGGACAGTGCTAGGTCCTGCAGTGTCTGTGCTTTTTTCTCTCTGTGCCATTGTTGGTGCTCTTGACTCTCCTCCCTGCGCTGCTCTGCGCGATGTCTCTCCTGTGGAGAGACATGGACAATGATCAGATGTGTGTTCTCATCACACATATTCCTGCTACACATTAATCTGTCACTCAACTGGTTGTGTTTGGTGTGTGTGGAATGGCATGCTGTGTTCATTATTGGCAGCTTTTATGTTTATGTCTACGCCTACAACTACCATGATGCATTGCTGCTGACTACTGTGATGTGTACTGGATTGTGAGTGATTCACCTACATTGGGGAAGGGGACCGGGAATGTGTGGGGTGCATTGACATGCATCTTACCTTTCTTCCTTGCAGCTCTGGCTGTGCTATCTGCATCCCCGATCCCAGGTATGCTCTCTGACTCCATGGTGGATTCAACAAGCTGCTCCAATTCAGTCAGGCTTGGTGCACGGTTACTCCCCCCACCTGTAAGTCCTGATTCCTTCCTCTGGCTGGCAAGCTTCTTTTTGGTGGTGATCCTCAGATCATACCACCTTTTCTTCATGTCATCTATTCCACGGTGAGTCACTCCCAGCGCATTCACCTTGCTCTGTATTTCCAGCCAGGTGTTCCTCTTGATGGACTCTGGTACTTGCAGTGAATGTCTCCCAAGCAGCTGACTGTAGTGCTGCACGACCTCCTCCACCAGCACCTGGAGCTCTGTGGGGCTGAATATAATCTTTCTCTTCCTGTCACCTCCATCCTTCTGTGCCTCCTGGCCCTCCATGGGTTTGCTGTGCTGGGCTCAGTGCAGCCTGCTCCTCTGTCTCACCTCCAGCTCTCTCTGCTGTTCTGTTGCTCTGAACCAGCATGGGTGTGGCCTGCTACAGGTACTGGGGTGTGGTACTTGCTTCTGATTGGTTGGATTCCCTGAGGCTTTGTTGTTGGGTGTGGCGGGTCTCCCTGATTGGTTCACTGTGCTCACATGTCTGTTTTCGAATTTTCCAGAGCGGATTTTACCGAATCGGTAAATACCGATTCGGTAATGTCCGATTCGGTATTCTCCAATTCGGTAACTCCCATTCATTCCTATGGGACTGTAGGTCCATTGGGGTGTATGGGTGTTACCGAATCGGAGTTTTCCGAATCGGACAATACCGATTCGGTATTTACCGATTTAGGATTCCGATTGGTACCGAATCGGTATTGTTTTCCGACTTTTTACCTACATTGCGTTTTCCAGTTCAGAAATACCGATTCGGTATCGCTCGGTATTTATAAACCGGTAAAAAATAATTACCTACATCGGGCCCCATATCTTTTAATTGGATAAATGAAAGAACATTCTATGCATCATTACATTAATTCATACCCCATTCATACGTATGTTGATGTTTACAACTGATAGACCGATTCCTTGTGCAGGCACCCATGACCTGGGCCAACCAGAATTATGCGATTTTGAGGACACAGCATTTTTAACATAGGTATGGATTTGACACATTTTCCACATAATCCATAATCTGCAGATTTGTTTGAAAAAATGGTTTCTAGCTCAAACGGCTCAAAAGTTACTAAAAACGCAGCTGCATGTGTTGGCTTGTAGTGGAAAGTACTTTCGAAAGGTTGACTGGTCACCTTTCTGTTGCTTATTGATATATTTAGGGTTTAAACTGGTACCAGTGAGGTGCAATCTATGCCCAGACAGTGTTAACATGTGTAGAAATATCAAAAGAATGAAATAATACTACCACAAAATGTGCAGCATTGTGCCACATAATCTACCTTTTCCAGCTGCACGTAATTTGGCCCTCCCCTGCCGCATAATTCCAGTGGCCCTGCCTATGTGAAACCAGCAGACACTTTTTGATTCCCAGCAGAGTTGTCTCAGGATTTCATTCTTATGAGGCTGATAAAATGTGTGTCTCATAGTTGACTAATAGGAACACTTGTGGCAAAGTATTTGGTAGCAGATTCCACATAAAACACAAGAGGTTATCGATTTATTTTAAGATAAAAACAACAAAGCTTTCAACAGACCTTAAAGTTACAGCTGCTACAGGCTGCTGCACATAAGGAAAAAAAACAGATCCTTAGGGAACAAAATCCAATCAGAACTGAAACATAGTTGAGGTGCTTCTTGAAAAAAAAGATTATAATGCTTTAATAATACATCAGTTATTCATAAACTATTCAGTAATTCGTATCGTGTAGCTCTATTATGCTTTTTAAAGCACCTTATCTGATGTATTTCAGTACATTTGAGATATTAAGGTTCATAGTGTGCACCCATTGTGACTTTCACACTTGTTGAAATATGTGTATTGAATGAATGGCTAAACACAGCTATGTAGCGAGCCATACAGCATTGTGGAGTGTACGCATATATGATTTCTATGTTTGTTTGGTATAGTGCAAAGCAATATTGTTTTCCTGAATGAATAAGGCTTCTCTAATGGTCGGTTCACTTGGTACATGCTAAACACCTTTTACACAATTGCATGCCAAATACAAGTTACAAACACACAAACAACTAAATATTAAGGTGGTGATTGGCTTGCTAGAAGTGCCACCACTGGAGGTAAGACTACCAGAGCTTGGAATGGCCAAAAGAAGCAATATCTCAGACACAACGACTTGGACGGCCTCAAAGACAGATGGGAGACAGACACAGGCCCAATACAAAATAGGTTATGGGAGGAAGAATTTACCTACACCCCAGAGAGTTATCAGCAAGATCTGGTTTCCCTAGGCCCAAATGAACATTTTCCACAGTGCACTACCCAAGGGTTCAGCTGTGCTAATCTGGGCAAACTAACAACGAAATGTGTTCACGAAGCTGTGGCTGAGAGGGTACTTTTACCCACACACTGAGGGGTTGCTTGATTATAGATGAATACTGGGAGTAAGTTGATAAGTAGCTGGGGTTCCACTAGCAAAGAGATATTTAGCATAATGATGGGTCACCCCATCACCACCAGAGATTGCGGAATGGACCCCATAATATGAACTGGTGTATAGCAGCAGATATAAAGGTAGGGGATGTTCTCAAGTAAGTTGAAGAAAATCTTGGGGGATGTGCAGGGCCACCAGAATTATGTGGCAGAGGAACAGCCAATTATGCTTTAAAGTTCACTAAATTATGCACAAAAAGGCAAATTATGGGCATAAAGCGGCACATTTATTTTATAGTATTACTTCATTATTTTGTCATTTTCAATATTATCTGGGCAAATATTTTACCTCATTAATGCCAGTTTAATCACCTAATACAGAAAAAAGTAACTGAAAGGTGACCAATTAACCTTGGCATAGGGCCTTCAAATTTGCGCAAACACATGGCTACATTTTTAGTATGTTTTGAACCCTTTCAGCTAGAAAAAAATATTTTTTTGTTAAAATCTGCCGATTAAGCGGTAGACAATGAATAATGTGGCAAATGCTGCAATTCCATCATTATGTGAAAAAAACAGCTGCTGCAGAATCGCATGGTTCCAGTGGTCCTGGGGATATGGAAGGAACATAATAGATTTGACTGAGTGAGATGCGCAAGTCAAGTGAGGTGGGAAGTTATATAACACAGCACTGTTAACTAAATGCTTAGTCATTCTGAGAACTCAAAATGTATCCTGCGATGAATATTTCATAGTTGAAAACGCTTACATGTAGTTTATTGTGCCATTTTGCCTGCAATATTTCAGTATTTGATCATCACTGCAATGTGCAGAGACTGCATATTTTGCTTTTGTAATGTCATGAAATGTTCACCAATTGTTTGAATGAAAATAAAAATGAAAATATCAATACAACTGTCTACATCCTATAACCAATGAAATCATTGATTAAGGCTCACCTACCTTTGTTTATGTAACTAAATGTACATCTTTGTATGGAAGCAGAAATGTTGTCAACTTTATTACAAAAATGCAAAACACCTGGCCCATATTGGATTATATATAGTGTTAGAAACGGGACCCTGGCCGGCCAAGACTCGCGTCGAGGTCAGTCAGGGATCACCATTCCCAAAGTCAGGGCAAGGGAGTTACACGCCAAGATAACCCCTTCTCGCCCTCTAGGTAACGTGGAGCGAGCAGTCAAGGCTAAACTTGGAGGCGATGTAAGTTAAGTATTTGCGCACGCACCCCAGCAACAACAACCAAAGGCCCACCACAAAGGAAAACTCCACACAAGGTTATGTAAAAATAGCCTTTGTATTATAATAAATATACATCAGATAAAACACACATCTTGTTACACTGTGCCAACAGGCACGGGCGGAATTTACAAGGGATATTTGTACAGGACAGGGCCACCTGGACCACTGTCAAGGGTATCAGCACTTTTAGAAATAATACTTTCAGAAGGTAAAATCAGTGTAGCACACAATATAAAAGTAGAGCATACAACCAGTAATCACTGTTAACAGGACCTCTCTAGCACCACCTGTACTAGGGAGGAAACAACCACCTACATGTCACACTACCTGTAGGGGTGTAAAAGCAAAACACATGATGCAATGCAGGACATTCATTCAGAGGTGTAAAGGCACATGACGCATAAACAATACATTCAGAGGTGCAGAGAAAATACCATTGCGCCAAACTCACAAGTCACCACCTGTGACTGTCCCGGTGTCCCAATGTCAGGGCCTAAACGTGGCAGTTGCCCACAAAGTGCTGGGCAACTGGAGCAGGGAAAGTTAGGGCAACGTTGGAGCCTCTCTGGGCTCGAGGAACCACCACTGTGGCACTGGTGAGCCTCTCTCCGGCTCTCAAACAAACAAGGGTGCTGCTGAGCCTCTCAGGGCTCCAGCAACAAAAGGTGCAGCCTCGCTGGGCTGTGGGGTCCCTCTCTCTGGGGACCCGGAGCAGAGACAAATGCCCTGCAAGAGCCTCGCAGGCTCACGGACGAAATGGCCCCTCAGAGCCTCTCTGGGCTCGTAGCAAATGCCCTCGCGAGCCCCTCTGGCTCTCTAAACAAGAAATGGCGCCCTGTCGTTGGAGCCTCGCTGGGCTCTCTTCATGCTATGCCCCCGAGCCTCTCTGGGCTCTTCCACACGAGGGCGCGAGGTCGCGCTGCCGAGGGGGGCGGGGGGGCGGACACCGACAATGTGTCCCGGCGCCCCTCCCTCCAGAACGGCCACACTCACCGGCTGGTCTCCAGCGGAGGCGGGTCTCTCCCGCTGGTCCCGGGGCTCTCCTCTCCACTCGGGGAGCCTCGGGGATCCGGCCGGCAGCTTCTCTCTTCCCGGCCCAGCGTCAGAGGCGGGACTTCCGGTCGGCCTCTCCTGGGCCGCGCTAGGATTGGGCGGACCCCCAACCACTTCCGGGTCGCCGCGGGCAGCGCGGGGGCTCGCTTTTAGGCAGGCAGGCGGCTTCCCAGGTGATCCGAGGAGTGGGCTCCTTCGTAGATCAACAACCCGGGCTAAAACAACGCGGCAATGAGCGGGGTGGCACCCGCGCCGCCAACGCAAATATAAAGCGAGGTAGGCACTCGCTGGGCACCGCAATTTCGGGCTGATGCCGGGTGGGCACCGGCTGGCTCTCAAAGCGCTAGCAGCGCTAGCCTCTAAGAAAAGGCGCTCCCAAGCGCCACCGGGCCAACTGCAGCGCTCTCAAGCGCTAGACAAGGGATTCCAGCGCTCCCAGCGCTGAAGGGCAGAGAGCAGCGCTCTCAGTGCTGCAGGCAAGGAGTCCTCAGTGCTCCCCAGCACTGGAGGACATGACAGGGCTCCAGCTGGGCTGGAGGCAGGCAGGGGGGAAAGGCTGGGCCAGAGCCAGCACACTGGGTCTCCAGGCAGGGAGACTCCCCAAGTGGCGGTCCTCCTGGCCCCAGCAGCAGCAAAAGCCCCCTCTGGCAGGATCCAAAAGTAGAACATTTTCCAAGGGGACACAGCCCCTTTTTATACAGTAAATCCTTTGTTACAATGTGCAGGGTGGGGGGAAAACCAGTCGCAGCTGGTTCTGGAGCACTCTTGATGGCCCAACCACCCATTTCCTTCACTGGGGAGGCTAGGGTCGTTAGACACACCACAGGGGGGCGGAGCCAGCATTGTGTGGGGAAAACCCAGCCCATCCAGGACCCAGGTACACTCCTCCCACACATCACTCATGCTAATCTCCCACTCACCACCGGGCAGACCCATCCAGACTTCCTGGAGCCTGGCATGCCAGCCAGCTCCAGCCAATCACGCTCCAGCACCCTCACTGCACACATATCTCAATGTCCAGAAGTAGCACTTCCCAACTAGACACATACATGCCGCAGACACCATCTTGCAGCATTCACTCTCACGAGTTTATACATACTAAACTCGAGCCTGTACTCCCCACGCATCAGGAACTACTAGGGACACACACATTCCCCATGCATTCCTATGGGAGGGCAGGCCAGCCATACTACACGCACGCACTTTCACTCTGGGACTCAGGGGAAAGTGCGCAGAGACCCAAAAATCACTGACACAGGTCACACATGAGGCAAAAAGTCTAGGGGTGAACCTGCCCTGCGGGCCAAGTCCAACATATAGCATCTATGTAGGATACATATCAGGTAACTGTGTAATATGGTCCAATATTGCCATAGATGGTGCCATCATAATACATGAGGCTAAATATAGAGTGGTTTCTAAATGTCATTGGAACCATGGGATGGCAAAACAGGAAGGGGTATCCACTCCAGTGCATACCCCTCTGCGTCCTTACATACTTACACAAGGGCACCAATGAGTATGCAGTGCACTCCAGTGTCTGGCACACCCCTCAATGCCCTTACATAAGTATGCAAAGGTACCAAGAGGTATCCACTCCAGTGCATACCCTCTGTGCCCTTACATACCTATGCACCAAGGGGTATGCTCCCTGCAGTAGTACTTACACAGTGCTGGGGGAGGGAGCTGTCCCTCTATGTTTAAAAATCACTGCAGTTTAGAGTTTACTATGCAATGGTTTTTAGAGGGACTGCTCTCTCTCAGCCCTGTTTACGTACCATTACAATGCTGATTTAATTTTGATGCAGCAACGTAGAATTATTAAATTATTTCAATTTCACCGGGGAATAAAAAGTTCTGCCCACTCTAGTTTTTAGGTCTCGCTGGTACTGCATCCGAAGGATGCGTCCAGCTGGAGACTTATAGTCGGCGGTCTCGGGGGGATGAGGGACAAGAGGGTGTTACGAGCTTGAAAGCCGGATTTGGGTGCGCGAACGCGCACGTCGGCTCCCTCCACATTTTCAGCAACATGCGTGCGCATACACGACAGACACTCGCTCGCTCACATGCGTGGGCATACACACACAGACAGACACTCGCTCGCACGCCCCCCCCCCACAGTCATCAGCCTCTTTTAAACACACACACGCATACAAACACGCATACACACAGACTCCAAGACACATACACACACGCACGCTCACACACATACAGAGCCCCCCCGCCGCCGCACGCACACACATACATGCCCCCCGCCCTCGCAGCTCAGCAACAAGGCAAAGCCCCACTCACCGGCATCCTTGGTGCGGCGGCTCTCCTCTCATCGGCAGCTGCAGGGCTCCCGCGGCTCTTCCGTGGGAGGCGGGGTAGGCTCCTGCCCTCCTACTTCTGGTTTCCGGTTGTCCCGCCCGGCCTGCCTGACTTCCTGGTCACAGGCCGGTGGCGATGATCCGTGGCCCTCGTTTAGTCATTCTCAGGGGCATGAAAAGTTGATGTAAACAGGACACATGACCTGAAGGTTACTCATAGATCACAGCACTTCACCGTGGGTTATTGTCAATGCTCCAGCTGTACTCTATATATCACCCCGTGCCCTCATTCAAAATGCGCCACGCGCGCTCAGTCAGAGAGATAACCGTGAACCCTGCCCGGGGACGGCTGCACGTGACTGTCGGCTGACGGATCCAGGCACTGACCAACCACAGCGCCAGCAGAGACGTCCGTCACACCCTCTGTAGAACCCTGGGCTGTGATTGGACAATGGTTTGAGTGCTCTTTGTTTTCCCCTGGCTGCGGGTGCCTGGAGGGGTGATCTGTCTGCTACCTCCAGTGGAGGGTGCCCCGGTCCAGCCTAGTCTGAAAGCACAGAACGACAAACACCTGCAGGCACGACAACCACAAATTAAGCAGGCGTGGACATAACAAGCACCCACAGGCACAGCAAACGGGGAAAGAGCCTGAGGAGGCACGTACTGAAAGAGGACGCGCTGGCCGCCGGCGGCCACGGAAACAACTAGCCCCAGAGTCCACAACAAACACATAAAAACGAAAGACACCTGCAGATAAAGCATGAGCACACAAGGACCCGAACCCACCAGAGCAAGCAGTTTATAAGTGTGTAGCAGGTGCATAAGAACAGGAGAGACAACAAGCACACCTGAAGGGTTAGCCCCTGATGCACAGCAAGCAGGGGACGGCGCCCCCCGCAGGCTCACACGCCCCCCCTCGGCAGTAGCAGGGTTTCACCAGGCATTCACGCATCAGCAGTCATCGGCAGGCACATGCGGCACACGCCGAGCTCGCCCCAGACAGCAACCGGGGGGCCGCGCCGACCCGACCCGCCGGAGCATGGCGAAGAGAAGCTCCCTCACCATCCGGATCGTGGAGGGGAAGAACCTGCCCGCCAAGGACATGTGAGTACGAGGCCGAGGGGGCCCAGGTCATGACATGTACCTGCGATGGGTGTGTGAGTGCAAGGTGGCAAGAATACCCCCAGCGGGCATGTGAGTAAAGCCAGTGGTGCGTGTGAGTACAAGGGGCGTGTCAGTGCAGCTAAACGGGCATAGGAATTCAGCCAGAAGGGCGTATGGGTACAACCAAAGGGGCGTGTGAGTATAAGGGGCATGTGAGTACAGCCGGAGAGGTGTGTGAGTATCCCAGGTGCGTGTGAGTACAAGGTGCGTGTCAGGGCAACTAGACGGGATATGAATACAGCCAGAAGGGCGTGTGGGTGCCACAAAAGGGGGCGTGTGGGTACCACCAAAGGGGCGTGTGAGTACCACCAAAGGGGCGTTTGAGTATAAGGGACTTGTGAGTACAGCCAGAGGGGCATGTGAGTACAATGGGGATACGGGCGTGTGAGTATAAGGGGCATGTGTGTACAGCCGGAGAGGTGTGTGAGTATCCCAGGGGTGCATGTGAGTACAACCGGCATAGGTGTGTGTGTGAGTACATGGGCTGAAATGACTACAGCCGGAGGGGCGTGTGAGTAAAAGGGGCATGCCATGCCAGTACAGCTAGGAAGCTTGTGAGTACACCCTGAGCTGCATGTGAGTACAGCCAGAGGTACATGTGAGTGTACACGCAGGGTGCCTGTGAGTACAAGGGGGCATATGAGTACAGCCAGAGGGGTGAGTGAGTACAAAGGGGGATTTCAATACAGCTAGAGGGAGGGGCGTGTGAGTACGTTCGGGGGGGTACATCTATTTTTCTTATTAAAGGGAAACTTGCGTCACTCACTGCTGTCTGTGCTGTAGTACTGCGCCCTGCGTGTGAGGAGGCTTGCAAAGCAGCTGTGCTGTAGATGTTGTGTATGGAGGACACATACACCCTTGTGTATGACTTGCATTGTGATTCCATTCACATAGCGCTACTTGCCCCTGACGAGGAGTTATATGGGGCAGTCGTTTTGCTGCTGTTGTCGGCTGTGCAACCTTACTGTGGTGCGCGTGCGGGCACACTGTTCCTTGTGTTTTTGTGTAAATGAAGCTTGTACTCCTGCTCCACCCACTGCACATGTTTTGTATGCGAGTTAAGCAAATGTGTCCTTCCGCCATCCTTCGATGTTCAGTGTCATGGGCGCTGGGCAGCAGCCTGGCAGTGGAGCCATCGAATGGCAACAAGGAAATGGCACCCCTTTGTCCAGGTTGGGTAGCAAATGACAGCATCAAGCGCTATGCAATGGGTTCCTCACTACCCCTGGTCAGGTGCAACTGCACCTGCTGCCCTTGATATGCAGCCCGTCGCTGGCACTGCTCGCGCTGTCTGTGGTACAGACCACCCTCTCCCCGGAAGGGCCAGGGTCGGCTCTCCTAGGGGTTTAGTCGGAGCCGTACTTAAAAAAACATAACCAGGTCGCGTACGTGCTAGGGACCTGGCTATAGGAAGTGCAGCAGGTACCGTGTCACCATGACCCAGGGGTGCTAGAAGCCGTATGGACTCTCATTAAGGCTAACTCTCATTAAGGCTAACTCTCATTACTAAATTGTGACCAGGTGATCCATTTCCCTTGATTGCATGACGGCCCGTGTCACTCTTTCTACGCCATGGCCTGTGCATGGAATCTCACCAGGCTCATGCTGCTTCACCTAATGGAGCACAGCTTCTACTACCGTGGTAGCACTTCACAGTTAGACACCTGCTGAGACACTACGATTATGCGTGACAATGCATTTCAGTGCGGTAATGCAGATTACCACACTGAAATACGCTAGTGTCACGCCTGATGCGTGACACTTGGCAGGCCTGCTTCAATGGCAAACACAACGCTCTCAAGCGCTAAGGAGGCAAATCCCGCGGCCAATGCCGGGTGGGCACTGGCCTCCTGCAACAAAGCGCTCCCAGGCGCTTCAGGGAAATGAAGCGCTCCCAAGCGCTAGGCAGGTGAATACAGCGCTCCCAAGCGCTAGAAAACTTGTCGCTTCAGAGCCCCCACATCCTAAAAATCTCACCACACACTGGAAAGGAGCAGGCTCTGGGGTCATCGGTCTAAAGCACTTTTCTAGTAAAAAGATTATTCCACACAAACTGTCATCCAGAGACCCAGTACCCCTGATACTCTCTTGCAGCACTCTCACCACAGTGAGACTCGTGTGAAACCAATGACGTGTCATAGGGAAAATGACACCAAAGGATGAAAGGCAGAGGCTGCCCAGCAGAGATGTGCACCTATAATCTGCAGAGAAACACACACACATACATACATACATACACACATACATACACACACACATACGTACATACAAACACACACAAACAAACCCAAACACATAAACACACGAACACACACATACATATATGCACACGCACGCAAGCACACAAAGTCACTGAAAAAAAGGACAAATTAACACTAGGTATCAATTACATTAAACAATGTTCCATGTGTAGCGCTTAACACAAAAACGAATGGATAGCCCCTGACAACTATCCAACACTGCCAGCTCTTTCCTGTATTCCCGAGCATATTGTATAATGCTATTAAAACAGAGACTTTTTAGGTCGATCATGAGCAGCGCATGTGCTGCTCTTCGAAGCACTCTGTATTCAGGTATGGACTTGCTAAGATAAGCTTGCAGTTTTGTCCTATCGCTGAAGGTTGGTAGGTTGGGGAAGAAGTGTCTGGGGCGTCCTTTAAACAAGCATTTGCAATGCAATAGGTCTCACTTTTGCGAAAGTTTAAGCTATTAGCATAGAATGACAATGCCTTTTATTTATGTTTTAAAAGCAAAAACATAAATAAAAGGCGTTGCCATTTACAATGCCAATAGCTCTAACTTTAATAATGCGAGACCTATTGCATTGCAAATGCTTGTTATACAATTGCAAGCTGTGTAATAAAAACACCAAAACATGATATATATGTTTTCAGTGTCCATTTGCATGGTTAAAGCACATGTCACTGTTCGATATGGGGTCTCTAGTTGGCAATGGTATTCACCTTTGTCCAAATAGGGACCTTTACTTTTAAGTCAGGATAAGGGGATTACACTCCTTCGTAACCCCTGCTCACCCCCTAGGTAGCTTGGCACGAGCAGACAAGCTTATCTCATAGGCAGTGTGTTAAGCATTTGTAGATATATATAGTAATACAGTGAAAACACTACAGATGGACACAACACAGGTTTTATAAAAATAAATATTCTTTATATAGACTTAACAGAAGACCACAAACAATACAAATCCACAATACTACACATAAGATTGCTTAAAGATGATAAAATGTTGCTTAGTTCAAGTTGATGATTAATGCAACAAAGTTCTCAACAAAGTACCTGGATGCGTAACGCAAAGTAAACAAAAGGCTCGCAAAAAGGGAGATGCGTTGGTTCCCTGATCCGGGGGAGATGATGCGTCATGTCTCAGTGCTTGTGCAGAGTAGGGGATGCGTCGTAATCCTTACCGGTGCGGAGGTGATGCATAGATTCGCAGGGTGCGGGCCCGTTGCGGTGCGCAAGATGGCTCCTTGATGTGATGCGATGATCCGTTTGAGATGCGAGAAGATGGCGCCCTTGATGGGGTGATGCAATGACGATGCGTAGACGCCCTGGCAGCCTTGCGACGACTCTGTACTTTGGAGCCGCGACAGGCCCTGCGTCACGCTTCTCCGGTGATGCGACAGCAGGCAGCTTCGATGAACACACGCTTCCAGGGAGGTGAGGCAAAGGCTCGCTTCTCTGGAGATGCGACAATTTCAGCTGCGGCGGCGACACACTTCCTTTCGATGCGTCGCGCTTCGAGCTCCCAGTGACACGCAAATGTCTGGAGTTGAGAATTCCCAGCAAGGAAATTCAGAGGGGAGCTGGAGGTGAAGTCTTTTGTCCCTGAGACTTCAGCAGGAGGCAAGCACAGTTCAAGCCCTTGGAGAATATTCTGTAAAGGATGAAAGTCCTTAAAAGTTCCTTCTCCTTTCCTTGGCAATGAAGCAACCACTGCAGGCCAATCCAGCAAACAGCACACTGGCAGAGGGGTAGTAAAACTCCTGCAGTTCTTCTCCTTAGCAAAAGGTTTCTTGTTCCAGAAGTGATCTAATTTCTTAGGATCAGTGTCTCAATATTTATACCCCAAAATCCTTTGTTCTCTGAAGACAAAGAGGCCTTTGCCTAGTCCAAACCAGTTCCTGAGCACTTTGTTTACATGACTCTCTTCTTCCTTTCTCAGGAGGTGGAGCCAGCACAGGGGAGGGATGGTACAGCTCTGGAGCACTTTGTTGACATGATTCTTTCTCCCTTTCACAGTGCAGGAAGACATCAGACAAGCCACAGGAGGTGGAGCCAGCATTGTAGAGGGAAGGCCCAGCCATATTCAGGTCCCTGGTGCAACTCCTCCCTCCCATCTAGATGCAGATCTCTCTATTCACCACTGGGCTGCTCCAGCCTGTCTCCTGGAATCCCCCAGCCCTGTCACTCAGAAACCCAGACAAGGAATACACAACCTAGCAGAGGCAAGCCTGGACAGTTAGGCAAGAAAAGACCTACTTTCTAATAGTGGTATTTTCAGACACAGAATATTAAAACCAACTTTACTAAAAGATGTATTTTATCATTCTGAGTTCAGGTATACTAAATTCGAATTTCTACCATGTTCCTTGAGTCAGTTAGGATTATAAGAATGTAAAAATCTAACTGCCCATTCTAGCCTATGGAGAACAGATAGCCTTCAATAGTGAAAAACGAAAATGGCTGTAATTCACTATTAGGACATACTACACACATCAGAGCATGTCCTACCTTATACTTACAATGCACCCTGCCATTGGGCCTGCCATAGGGCTGTCTAATATGAAGCAAAGGGAAGGTTTAGGGACTGGCAAGTGGGTGCACTTGGCCAAGTTGACATGGCAGTGCTAGACTGCACACATGCCTTGCAATGGCAGGCCTGAGACACACTTTACAAGCTGCGTCTGTGGGTGGCACAACCAGTGCTGCAAGCCCACCAGCAGCATTTGATTTACAAGCCCTGGGCACACATGGTGCACTGTACTAGGGTTTGACAAGTAAATAAAATAACCCAATCATGGAATCACTAATTAATACATCAATTTAACATAGGGAACACTTGCACTGTGGCACTGATTAGCAGTGGCACAGTGCCCAAAGCATATAACCAGCAAAAACATATCAAGACAGAGTAGGCAATCCGTCAAAAATGGAAGAGAGACTCACACCAATGATGCCAGGTCTAACAGTCACTTTAAATAAGCTGATCACACCAGGCAGCACTGTCATATGATCAAGGCCGTGGCAGGCCGCTCCGCGTTATGGTGGATAGTCTCAAATACATTTACCAGCACAATTCAACGGTGGTCGTTATCTGTCTTTTTTTCGGAGAAGAAATTGACTGAAGCAGATTATTTGATATATTGGGCCAGGACTACTTCCTCGACTCTATACGTACCCCCTCTCTAGAGTAGGCCAAGCGAAATCAAGTCATATCCGGGGAACGGCTGAGGCGGCGATTCGGAAGTGAAAGTCAGTTTCGGAAGAAGCAACTGTGGTGACTCCCTGACAGCGTGAAGTATTTTTCTCTGCGGTGTGCAGTGCAACTCGAGTCGGTGACCCGAGGGCGCTGAGGACACTGATAACTACAGAGGTACAGCAAAAATGAAAGTCAGGTTGGGAGGTGTGCGACGGGTGAGGAATTCCCATTTAAGTAATATTCCCACACCCGCCAATTGAACGAGACATCATAGGATAATGTTTGCTGACATGCTGCTAGATAGAGAGGCAGCAGCGGATTAGATGTTTGGTAATTCCCCAACACAGGGAGCGCATATGCAGGCACCCAGTGGGACGGCACGTGAGAGTTCCGGTAACATTTAGGATTTATTATGGAAGATGGAGAAACTAATGAAACAGAACAATCTAAATGGTGGTACATCTAGTATCTACAACACTATTTAGATGTGGGAAGGATCCTGAGGGGTTTCAGAATCATGATTGCCCCTAGTTATGAAAACCCCACCCCTAAGACAATAGAAGTGTGGGCAGAGTGTAATTTAGAACCATCTAAGAGACTGGTCCAAATATTAGTAAAATATGCCGAAACTGATTGGATTAAACTGCAAAAACAAATAGATATAATCAATGAGGAACTTGAAAAAATGGGATCCAACCAAGAACTATCCAAATTGCGGGAAGAAATGATGGGCAGACTGCGCAGAGAAGAGGAGAAAATCAAGGAAAGGAAATCATATAAGTTTCAGCGTGATAAAGCTGACTACGAGAACGGGCACATTTTTACCTTCGCAAAGAAATATGATTCTTTAAAAAAACTAAAAATCAAGTGGAAAAAGTGACAACCCATATGGTCTGCCCACTAATAAGGCATCACAAGCTACTATGTCAGCATCGGCTCTGAGTGTGTCAGAGCCAGAAATAAATCAAAGTGAAGCTTGTCAAAACAAAACGTATCCTTAGCAGAGGAACTTGATTTGTTATGCCAGGACAGAAGACAAACGCTTCTGAGAAACAGCAGAACCTGCAGAGGAGAAACAAAAAGTGGCGCAAAAGGAGAAAATTATGCCGAAAACAAAGTAAGCAACAAGCCAGTGACAGTCAGGTGGAGACGCAAGTGAGCCTAAATCCTCCAGACGCTAAAACGATAATCAACTTGGCACAAATTAATTTGAACAAAGCTGAAACACGATTACTCTCATTAGGTTTGTCATACTGTCCTGAAACGAGCTTCAATTATGCGCAGACAAGAACTGATGTTTTTTAATTTATACGCAAATTGAAGCTGAAAAAATATCATCTTTTACGCAAAGTTAACAGCAATACAAGTACCAGACAGGCCGAAGATAATGCTTGAGACGCATTGAACTTGACAATAGGTTATTTGTCATTACCTAAGGATCTCAAGGATTTGCACGTTGAGAATTTTAGTGAAACCTGTACAAGTGAGGCAGTCATGATGTGTACAACCTCAACTCCAGCATCCCCTGCAGGATCAAGTGTAAGAACTTATACACCCTTCAAGCAAAACTCCATTTTTAATCCTATCATGACCCGCGATTATTTAGATATTTTTAATGAACAGGTTGTAGCCCAGATCAAAAAATTTAACTATGGTCTTCAATGAACTAGACCCAAACTTAGTAGTCAAGAGCAGCAAAATCGTCAATATCGTCAATAGATTTCTAAGTTACAGAAAAACGACCAAATAGTGATCAGAAACTCGGACAAAGGTAGGAACATTGTTCTTTGGCCAAAAACAGATTATATAGAGAAGACATTATCTCAACTGAATGATAGTAAATGCTACAAAAGAATCTCTACTCAAGCAGTACGAGTGATATACAATATATTTTATGCAAAATTATTGGCCTGGAAAAGTGCTGGTCTTTTGAGTATCGATTTATTTAAATATCTAAAAAACGAGCATCGAGTTATGGCGATAATATATATCATACCAAAGATCCAAAAGAACCCAAATAGACCTCCAGGTAGACTAATTATATCTTACCTAATGGCTTATTAGAGAACACATCATGTTACATTGATTATTTTCGGCAAGATTATGTGAAAGGCCTACTTTCTTATATCCAAGATACAAGTGACTTCCTGCGGAGGATACATGATATAGGTTGGCAAGATGACTACATCCTCACTATGACCCAAACGATCCTAACGCAGAGAAATAACCTCTAGTTTAGACGCCGTCGAACTCCGACAACAAGTGCTCTTACCCACCCATCAAAAGGGCCACCTTCTTGACCCTATTTTCAGTAACTGCCCGAACCTAACAATTGCAAGGCCCTCTCCCCTCCCCTGGACAGACCACTTTCTTATCCCTCTCACGTGGACCGCCCCCAACTCCCACCTATCCAAATCCATAACAGCCCAAAAATCCAGAAACTGGTCAAAACTCCCCCATCCAGAATGGCTGGAGAGGCTTGAATCTATTAAACCGCCCATAACCTCCAGCCCCATAGAGGGGAATGAGAACTATAACACCTGGATCACTAAATCCCTTGATCTGGTGCTCCCACTCAAAAATATCAACCCCAAACGGGGAAACATGACTGCCCCATGGTATACCACCGAACTACGGGAAACAAAACGTAATTGTAAAAAGCTGGAGAGAAAATGGCGCCTGGACTATTCACCCACGAAAAAATTGGCCTACAGAGTGGCAATCAAAACCCACAAAGCTTGCATCAAACTAGCGAAGGCAACGTACTTTGAGGAAAAAATGATTAAGGCAGCCTCTCAACCCAAAGAAATCTACTGAATAGCGAAATCCCTCCTCCAACTACCAGAGACTCCAAAGGAGTATGGCAATGTCCGTGCCCACTGTGACAACCTAGCAGAATTCTTTCTCCATAAAATTGAAATAATTAACTCTTCTTTCTCCCACCACGCCCCTCTGACCAGCTACTCTGGGGATCCCGCGCCACTTCCCCCAGCCACACTTGAGCACTTCCCTCCTCTGGACCTCATCAACTTAGAGGCAATTATGCAGCAGGTAAAATCAGGCTCACCAAAAGACCCAGGAACCCCCGGGCATCCTCCTCCCGATCCTCCATCACATCTCACCTATTATTCTGGACCCGCTCAATACCTCCCTACTCACTGGCACTGTCCCACCCCCCTGGAAACAAGCTATGGTCAAGGCCCTCTTAAAAAAAACTACTTTAGATCAGAACAACCCCTCCAACTACCGACCCATCTCCCTATTACCCTGGCTCAGCAAACTCCTTGAAAAACACGTCAACTCAGTTGTGGCAAACTTTCTGGCGTCAAATACTAGACTCGATCCATCTCAGACGGGCTTTCGACCCCTTCATGGGACCTAAACGGCCCTGGTTGCGGTAATGGAGGAGGCAAGAAGGATCTTGGACAATGGAGGCTTGATGGCCATCATTCTCCTTGACCTTAGTGCCGCCTTCGACACCGTAAACCACAACATCTTACTCCACCAATTCAACGGGGTGGGTCTCTCGGGAATGGCAATCACCTGACTTAGGTCCTTTCTCTCTGATCGCTCCTTCCAGGTATTCGAGAAAGAACACATCTCCCCCAGCAAACCTCTGAACTGTGGGGTGGCACAGGGATCCTCCCTAAGCCTCACCCTTTTTAATGTTTACATGAGCCCACTGGCTGAGGTCGTCCGCACCTGTGGAGTAAAAATTGTCACCTATGCGGACGACACACAGCTGGTAGTGGCTCTAGACCCCCCTTTTAATTCACAGGATAAAATATGGGGCCGTACAGAATGAATCTGTAGTGACGTGGCTAAGATTCATTGATGATTTGTTTATCATTTGGTGAGGCACAAAGGATAGTGCCTTGGAGTTTGTTTCTATGAGTAATGAAAATTATATAAATCTAGAAGTTTACAGCAACAGTTAGCTCACACACAGTTAATATTTTAGATGTACAGATCAGTATCGTAGACAGCAAACTAGTGATGTCGTAATTCAGTACAGAATGCCACTAGCTCCCATCCAAATCACGTGATCCAAAGCATACCCTATGGGGAAATTCTTAGATTGAGACGAATATGCGGCAATAACGCGGATTTGTTAAAGATGTAAAATGAGAGTACGTTAAGATTTTTAACAAGGGGTTATACTATCAAGACGTTAGACAACGCAATTGGTAAATCAAAATTACGAACCCGATCTGAGCTACTGTTTGGTAATACCAGCTGTGATACAGTCTGCCAACCTTTACACACAAGACAGGATTTAGATCAAACTAGATTGATGTTCACTTACAGCAAACAGGAAAAACAATTGAGGAACATAATCAGGTGCAACTAGCCACTAGTATTAGACGATCCCATTTTTAATCACACACTGCCCAAAGTCCCTCCTATCACGCTCAGAAAATCTGTCTCTATGTGTGATGCTCCGGTTAAAAGAAGTCCAGAGGTTGGGGAAAGGGGGACTTGGTTATCCAGTAGAATTCTTTTTTTAGATGTTCAACGTGCCGCGCATGCAAATTTGGGGGAAACAAAGCCTCATATTCAACACCTTCCTGTGAAAAAGTAATGAATATTAACACGTTTCTTACATGCAAAACAGATTATGTCATTTATGTGTGGAATGCAGTTGTGGACTCCGGTGCATTGGTAGTACTAAATTACAAGCCCACAAATGCATATTACAGCATATCATGCCTATCACTAACTCGGATCCCACCTACCCTGTTGCCCGCGACTTTAAAGAGAAACATGAGAACAATTTGAAACATCTGGATATTATCTATTAGATGCAGTTCCACATCTTAGGAGAAGAGGTAACAGAGATGCATTGTTAAGAAAATTGGAAATTCGTTATATCTTGGAATTAGATACCATGATACCAGGGGGGCTCAATACCAGTGAGAATCTGTTCACCAGCTTGACCTTTTGATATGAATTATGGGTTGTGGATTGATCGTATTACAATCATGACATAAATTAGTCTCCACTATTGTATGTGGCATTGGTTCCACTAAAGAACAAGTTGGTGAATAGATGTGATCTATATAATGTACCGAAGGTTGTAAGATACATGTGCCGTTTTAAGGATTTAAAGAAAGAGAAAAAAATACATTTTAGGATTACCATCTAACTAATAATGATTACTGCTGCTATCTAATTTTGCTTAAAGCACTTTTGCACGGTATAGTAAGTTAATATTCTTACCAAGGTGATGACGCACATTTGCACTTTATTGTTTTGGCACCTTCAATGAAGCACTTTAGACTGTTTACTGACAAGCTGTGATAATAAAAGTGAAAGACATAGTAGGAGCATGAATGTCAATATTGTAGATGGGAGGTAACTTCTCACAAGAGAAGGTACCAATGTGTATGGGAATATAAATATATACAATACAGGTTTTAACTGGTATTTTACGGTTATTTTAAAACCATAGAGTATTTGTCTTATTCAAACCTTACATTTGTGTATTTATTTTTGCATATATTTATATGTGTACATGTTTATCTATATTTATATATTCATACGTTTAAGCAGTCTGTTTTCAGTGTCCATGTGCATGTTTAAAGCACATGTCACTTTAAATGAGCTGATCCCACATGCAGCACTGTCTTGTGATCAAGGCAGTGGCATGCCGAAACGAATTACGGCGGACAATCTCAAATAAATTTACCAGTACAATTTAATGGTGCTCTGTATCCGTCTTTTTTTTTTGGAGAAGAAAGTGACAGAAGCCCATCAGAGAAAGTGAAGTATGCAGCTCTTTTGGTGGTTTTTATTGCGTAGAAAATGTCCAAGAGGACAGATGCCAACACCTAAAATATCAAATCTCTGAAACACTTCCCAGTACCCATCCATTTTCGTCTCCCACCCATGCTTCTTTATGGCCCACCCAGAGAAACAATCCTGCGCCCGGGCATGGTTGCATCCCTGAGTAGCAGACAGTTTCTTCCACCCCGCTCCTCACCTTTTGCCACATAATACTGAGGTGGCATACTCTACCATGTGGTGTAAGCATTTTTTCTTAAAGTATATCAAGTCTAAGGTCCTGATTACGACTTTGGCGCAGTGGCGACAGCGCAAAGCCGTTCCACTGTGCCAAAGCTGTGCAAGCACCGGCAACTGTATTACCAGTTAAAAATGTGTACATCATAATACTGCGGTGGTCCTTTGCTATTCCCATGACGGTGCCTGGAAAACGGGCACCGCAATAGAAACAGCAAAAAAGTTCCAGCATGGCATGGATGTGGACACCATGCCGTGCTGGATTGTGGGGGTACAGACAGGGGGCGCACGTGCCCCACTGAATGTATCTCCAGGGCGGAGGGCCTTGGGGCCCTAAAGGTCTCCCTTTGGTCCTGCACCACCAGCCTTTTCATGGCTGGGCACTTTAGGAACGTGATTATGAAACTGGAAAAGTCAGACTTGGAAGTTCTTCAAGAAAAGTTTATTCCAAGAAGTACCAAGGTACAAAGGATGCATGCACTTCCTCCAATGCACTCCAGATCCTAACTGCTTAAGCAGGAGAGAACACTCTAGTGTTTAGATTCTGTGTTAAAGGAAACGTACATAAAAAACGTACCATAAAATACTACGAAAAGGCTGGCAGTCCAAGAACTCCTAATATGCTGAGTGGGACTGCGCCAGTCCCCGCTCAGCACATTGTGGTGCTCCTGCTCCACCGCTTTCCCTGGTGCAGCCAACGATCCACCGCCGCGACATTAGAAGGAGGTGGTCTGCCACTGCTGCACCACCGCAAGTCTAGTGGTGGGACGACAGTTAGACTTGAAATCATGCCCTAAGATTCTTTGAAAAAGTGGGGTTGTATCATTATGGGCTGCGCTACTATTGTATTCCTTCTTACTATTCTACTGTTCTTAGAACGGGGATGTTAACATTCTAGCTTGGAGGTTCTTTATGTGACAGTTGCTGTCTGACCTCCGATGCTGGAAAAATGTGTTGGATGAGGCTGAAAATTCTGGAGAATAAAGCTTAAAAGAAACCTTCTACTTATCTGGTTCCTGTCATTTACCTTCTATAGTGACACTTCATTTTGGCGACTATCGGGATCTTCAAATTTTTAAGCCTCCCTAACACCTTTCTATCTTATGAGGAAATAATATCCCTGATTTACTCACCTGCTGCAGTGATTCTTCCATGGACACTCTTCTACTTCAGTCCGGTTACGGCGACAGGTCAGAATTTTCGTTTTGTCATATTACTATTTAGTTCTTGACCAGACTTGCCTAACTGCACTCTCAAGTGCCTGCAAGCGCAGTTGGAACTCTCCATCTTCCCCGGCATTCTTCTTCCTCAGCGTGTCCTCTCGAACGCCTGCACGCGCAGTTGGAACCCTCCCGCTTCCCCGACATTCTTCTCCAGTGTTCCTCCTCAAGTCTCCACGTCATCACGTGTTGCCCTCAAGATGCGGGGTCACGCAACGTGCCGCCATCTTGGGCTTCCACGAAATTCATTTTACAGGCAACTCGAGTCTTCAGTGTTATTGCGTGTCACTTCTTCGGTGACACGCACACCTTCATATTGTACAGCGGGATTTCCCTGATATTGCGTATAATTTTTCGGTGATACGCACACCGTCAAAGTTTCAGTGATACTGCGTGTCATTTCTTCGGTGACACGCACACCTTTTATGGTAAAGCGGAATTTACATGATATTGATTGTCATCTTTCGGATATACGCACACCTTCTTCTGCTACAGCGTGATATTGCCTTTCACTTCTTTGGTGATTCGCACATCTTTGGCAAGTTTACTACTAATACAGCATATTTACGGTGGGGATTGTAATTACACTACAGATTAGAGATCAGATTTATTTTTCAATTTCATAATTTTCTGCGTGTAACTTGATATTTATCATTTGAACATTCTGTATGTTTTCTCACCTTTCATTAGTTAGAATTTAATTATTGTGTGAGGTTAAATCTATAGTTGACATATTGTATGCTATTTGGTTTTATTTCTACATATAAATTGTGATTACAATTTTGTCTTCTTTTCATATTTTTGCACTGGTTATAGTCTTTTATTATGCAAAATTTCACTTGCCCCCCACACTTCTTGCCAGAACCTGGTATTCCCATAACTAAATGGAAACAATGGTTGAATGGTTTTGCTAGTTATATCATAGCTTTAGATGGAACTAAATTTGATCCTGTCAGGAAATTAGCTCTACTGTACAATAATTTAGGTGCTGAGGGACAACGTATCTTTGACCATTTACCTCCTGCAGTTCAAAATAGTGACACTGATTGGGATGTGGACAAAGAAGCAGTATCTAGACTTGCTAAATATTTTATTGATGAAACTAGTGTTGTAGTTGAGAGACATAGATTTTACACTAGACGGCAATTTGAGTTTGAGGCTATTGACACTTTTTTAACCGAACTAAGAGTTTTAATCGCCACGTGTGAATTTGATGGTAACATTGATTCTTATCTTAGAGATCAACTTACTGTTAATTGCTGCAACAAGAAAGTACAAGAGAGACTTTTTTGTTGTCAAAACCCTTCCTTGATTGAGACGTTAGAGTTAGCTAGAGGCATTGAAAAATCTGCAGTTTCGCAAAAAGAATTAAACAAAGTCAAAACCGACACAGTTACTGAAGCTATTATTGCCTTAAGCACCAAGCCCAAACTCAATCTTAACAAACCTAGGGATAACTCCAAAGATTCCAAAAAACAGTATTTATCGTAGAGATGTGGTTCCCCATCACATTTATCCAATGCCAAGAATTGCCCTGCTATTGGCAAATTCTGTAATAATTGTAAAAAATATGGCCATTTCACTCGTATGTGTAACAAGAGTTCACTTAAAGTGAACTCAATTGAGAACGTGGATGATGTTTCTGAGAACAACATATGTACCATCAAAACTTCTAAAAAGATTGTGCTCTCAATTGATTCTGATGTTGATGATGGAGGTCCTTAATGTGATGTAACTATTGGTGATGTAGATGTCCAAGTTACTGTAGTTTCTGGTTCTCCAGTTACGTTCACTCCTTTTGGTGCCTTTCAATTTTTAAGAATGCCGTTCGGCTTAGCGTCGGCGGCTTCAGTTTTTCAGAAATTGATGTACAAATTGTTTGGTGATTACAATAATGTCCTTGCTTATCAAGGCGACATTCTGGTGTTTTCTGAAAATAATGATAAACATCTTCCATTGCTGTCTAGAGTGTTACACATTTTAGAATCAAATAGGTTCACAGTTAAAAAAGGAAAATTTAAGTGTATGGCCACTGAAATTGACTATCTGGGCCAACACATTTCTGGGAATGGTATTACACCCAAATTGGATTTGGTGAAAGCTATTATGGACAGCACAACTCCAGAAAATAAAGATCAATTGAGATCCTCCCTGGGATTGTGTGAATATTATTCAAGTTTCATTGATAGCTTTGCTCTTCAAACAGAACCATTAAGTAAACTTCTTAGGAAAGGAGAACAATTTATTTGGCACGAAAAATAATCTTTGGTTTTCAACAATCTTAAAAACCTTATCATCAAAGCTCCTGCTCTTCATCCCTTCAGAGATGATGTTCAGTCTATTGTTACTGTAGATGCAAGTGGTATAGGAATAGGTGCTGTTCTTTCACAATTTATTAATGGTGTTGAACGTACGGTTGGTTTTGCATCCAGATCACTTTCTCAGGCAGAGCGTCACTATAGCACCATAGAGAGGGAGGCATTAGCCTGTGTCTGGGCTACCAAGCATTTCAAAACTTTTCTTTGGGGAGAAGATTTGTTTTGGTCACGGACCATAAACCTCTTGTTTTTTAATCTAAAAAGGGCCATGATAAGGTTAGTCCTAGATTAGTGAGATTACTCTCAAGAATGTTTGACTTCAATTTTGCAATTAAACACATTCCTGGGGAAAGAATACCCGTGCAGATTTTTTGTCTAGGTGTCCTTTAGATGTGGATTCTCCTACATTTTCAGTTGATGATCCTGAATGTGCAGTTGAATTGATTGATGGATTAGTGGTTATGGATGGTGCAATTAGCAGTTCTGAATGGTTAGACTCTGTTAAGTGCGATGATGTTCAGTAAATGATTGCACATCATATTATCAATGGTTGGCCTTAAGAAAGAAATATAAATGAAGGTTTGCAAAGGTTTAATAAAGTTAAAGATGATTTAACCATTGAGAATGATTTCATCATGAAAGGCAGTCTATTAATTACTGATGTATTATTTTATGAACACTGGAAGTCCTTAGAATTGTTTCCACCAGATATTCGCACAATTTCCTTTGGTGGTCATAATATTGACATGCTTGGATTTTTTAATAATGATATTAAATTCAAAGATCGTGTAATTTCCACTAAAGTATATGTTGCAAAGAAGGGATATAATATACTTGGATGGAAAGACCAAGGGAAATTTGGTATGGTTTTAAGACCAGGTACTTCTTGTCCTATTACATTAGTGACATTCCTAAAATCTCTTCATTGCAAGATCTTCTCACAAAACACGATTTGCTATTTAAAGACAAGTTAAGTCTTGTACAAAATTTTGAACATAAAATTATTCTGAAGAAAAATGCCACCCCAATTGTCCACAAAGTGAGGAACGTTCCACTAAGTATAAAAGAAGAGTTAAAACAACACCTTGACAATTTATGTGCAGAAAAGGTCATCGAACCAATAATTTCATCTGAGTGGATTTCTCCGATTGTCGTGGCCAAGAAAAAGGATACGAAAGACATCAGACTTTGCATTGATTTAAGATCTTTAAACAAGAACATTCTGGTTGATTGTTTTCCGTTACCCAAAATCCAAGAAATGTAAGCTCAATTAAGCAGTGCTCAGGTTTTTTCAAGTCTAGATTTGAAATCAGCTTACCACCAAGTTGTACTTTCAGAACATTCTAAATCTTTGACAGCCTTTAACACTCCTTTTGGTGCTTTTCAATTTTTAAGAATGCCGTTCGGCTTAGCGTCGGCGGCTTCAGTTTTTCAGGCTACTAGGTCCTGATGCAGACACCGCATATTTTCATTAAAATCTAATGCCAAGGGCTGAGTGATTAAGGCACCAACCTTTACAAAAAGGGGTAGAATTGAACTATATAGTTTAGTAGTGCCTCTTTCGAAGTCACCAATTTCTCCCACCTAACTCTACGTCTATTATTGGTTACAGACAACCCTTCGACCACATCTGGGGCAGGTTCCTTTTCATTTACCCTTGGCCATGGGCAGTCCATCTTCAGACTCAATGCGTTGTGGTCGCTGTCCACCCTGGATATTACCTCAAAGTCGAGAACCTTCGACCATAAGCATGCCTCCACCATAATGTAATCCAATCTTGATTCGTGGGCCCTTTTGTTAAAAGTATACTTGGACGGAACATCAGAGGGCGTCTGACCATTGCAGGCCCTGATTGAATTATTCAAAGTTAGTGCCGTGATCTGAATGGCCAGTGAGGACCAGGACTTCGGGTGGGGAGACTGGCACGGCGGGATTCCCCAATGTTGGTCCTCACCCGTCAGCACCCCCTCATTTAAGCCGCGCAGGGGCTCGAAGTGGCAGTTTAGATCCCCAGTGACTATATAGTGTGTATTCCTGCTAAGGGAGCCAAGAAAAGATGACAACTCTTCAATAGTTTTAGACTCATTCGCAACACTTGTCGGGCGTGAATAAACATTCACGATGGCGAGTTTATAGGGGATTGGCCAGGACAGGAGAACACACTGGATGTCGCCAGAGTAGGTCGAGATAGATGTAACCCAACCCAAGTTGTAAGGCCCCCTGATGGTCTTCCCTTGCCTCCCCATCGGGCAGCAATGTTAAAGGCTGCAAAACCCACTCTATGTTGGTCCTCCCTGGCCCAAGTTTCCTGAAAAACACATATGTCGCTACTGTCCACAAAAGTGCCCCACTCCGGACATGCTAATTTATTTGGTAAACCCGCCACATTCCAGGACATGATACGCATGCACTTTGTGTTACCAGCACTAAGACCTGCACTATCGGGCGAAGTAGTGTCATCCCTCCCCAGGGGTTCATCATCACTAATGGTTACCAAGGGCAGTGCTAGTAGGGGATCATCGACTATCCTCCCTGAATCAGGTGTATCACTCCTCCTATTTCTCCCTAATGGGTGATTCTGGGCTCCTACCAAATTGTATTCCTTGTTACTTCCCAATACACCCGTGTTGACCTTGGTAGCAACATCCTGGCCTGAGATGTTACATGATATTTCCTGCCCACTTAGTTCTAGTCAGTCTACCTGTTCCAGGCCACTGAACCTATTGGCACATGGGATCTGGTTCCAGGCAAGCGCAGGTGATGGCCGTACCTGTTCGTCCTGCCCCTGCCCATTCGGCAGTGTGATACAAGGGACCAGCCCTCATCTAGATCCCTCAGTTGTTCACTGGGATAGAAGTAAGAAAGAGGCCTAGCTTCAATTTTAGTGCCTGAGCTAGCTGTACTCCAATTACAAATGTAGTCTACGGTATGTGGGTCCCTAACATTAACCAACACACAATCACCAGTTAGAGTTTTAGGTGTACGCCCTACCCAACCCACCCTTCGGCCCATAGATATCTCACTTGTAGTGTGTGGGGGCAGTGGTCTGTACATGTTGAGCCAGTGGGTGGCTTTATTTTTCAAAGTTATATAAGATTCAACATTCGGCGCACGAGTTTCGGGGACCCCTGTTAGAACAATTAAATAAGGACTCACTTCTGGTGGCAAGTCAACTCTAGGCTCAGTACTAGGTCTGTTTTTTGTACCTAAGTTTGCAGGTGCCCGTCCACCATGACTGTTAGTATCGGTTTGGACCCCTCCTACACTGCTGCGTACTGTGTGTTGGCCGACCCTGGACCCCACTCACAGTTTCTTGGGAGATACATTTGTAATTGCAGCAATTTCCGCCATGGATTTGGTGGGATTACCTGCAGCTGGGTGTGTCACAGGGATAGCGAGATTGTCGTGCCTCACAGCCCCCCCGATGTGGCCAAAAGATTTTAATTACCCTGATCTAGTGCATTATGAACAAGGCTATTTAAAGTTCCCAATGTTACATGGTCAAACTTGGAGAGTTGTTTTTCTATTCGGACAAGTCTCTCTTCCAACGGACGCAATGAGGCACTCAAAAGTGCGGTGAATTTCAGACATAAGGAGTCCTCCCCTGTCGGTGGATCTTCCGTAAATACACCTGCACCTTGCACACTATCTCCCCCAGAGCTTACTAGATGCATGGGTAGATCAGGTATGACACTTGTTCTTCGTGCCTCAGCATCCTTTGAGCTTTCCAGCATTAACTTTTTCTTCTTGCGGCCTGTAGCAGGTTTAGCTGCCCTAGCTCCTGCGGTATTGGCAGTGAGGTGCTTCTTCTTGGGAATCGCACCCATACATTTTCCCCGAAACTGGCGGGTATTAGATCTTTCCGGGTTCTTAGACGGAGTGGGTGCACCCAATGACACTAAAGTATCCTGCTCGATTGAGTGAGTAGACGGGGAAGTTAAAGCCACACCTTGTGTCGGTAAATGATATTGCACAGTCATTAAGCATTATCCATATTCAAGCCCCTAGCAGCCTCTGGTGTGCGAGCATTCGCAAAGTGCCCCATTGAGGATCTTTTGGCCATAGCAAGATCCTGTGACACCCTGCGTTCCATTAACACAATACCCTGGTCAATCACAGAGTTGGCTCTCAATATAAAGTTGTCCAGGGTTCCCGTGAGATTGCCATTGTGGGCTTTAGTCCTGGACTCCAGTGCAGCCATGTTTCAGAAGTGGGATAATAAGTGAAAATCTGGTTCCACCACACAAAGTACTTACAAGAGACTTGAGACAGCACCTGCTTCCAGGGATGACGAAAGAGGGGGGGCCCATTCCGGTCTCCTCCAGGCTCGAACGGGCTACAACGGACCCGCCCTTGGCGGGAACAACAGGGGAAGAGGACACAGCTGCGACCAAAGTAGAATGCTGGTCCTCGCAGTCCCGGGAAACGTGCTCCTTCCAGCCCCCAACAACCACTATGAATGGCCCCCGTGGAGCGGGGGCCGTGAAAGGTCTTTTCAGTGTCCAGGCAGGGGCGGGAACAACAGGGGAAGAGGACACAGCTGCGACCAAAGTAGAATGCTGGTCCTCGCAGTCCCGGGAAACGTGCTCCTCCCAGCCGCCAACAACCACTGTGAACGGCGCCTGCAGAGCGGGCCGTGAAAGGTCTTTTCAGGGTCCAGGCAGGGGCGGGAACAACAGGGGAAGAGGACACAACTGCGACCAAAGCAGAATGCTGGTCCTCGCAGTCCCGGGAAACGTGCTCCTTCCAGCCCCCAACAACCACTGTGAATGGCCCCCGTGGAGCGGGGGCCGTGAAAGGTCTTTTCAGTGTCCAGGCAGGGGCGGGAACAACAGGGGAAGAGGACACAGCTGCGACCAAAGTAGAATGCTGGTCCTCGCAGTCCCGGGAAACGTGCTCCTCCCAGCCGCCAACAACCACTGTGAACGGCGCCCGCGGAGCGGGGGCCGTGAAAGGTCTTTTCAGTGTCCAGGCAGTGGCGGGAACAACAAGGGAAGAGGACACAGCTGCAACCAAAGTAGAATGCTGGTACTCGCAGTCCCAGGAAACGTGCTCCTACCAGCCGCCAACAACCACTGTGAACGGCTCCCGCAGAGCGGGGGCCGTGAAAGGTCTTTTCAGTGTCCAGACAGGGGCGGGAACAACAGGGGAAGAGGACACAACTGCGACCAAAGTAGAATGCTGGTCCTCGCCGTCCCGGGAAACGTGCTCCTCCCATGCCAACAACCACTGTGACTATCCAGTCAGCTACTATTCTAGGTGTTTCTATTCAAGAGGCTGTTCAAGATCGGTTGTAGAGCTATCACAATACTCCACATTCGGTCACTACTACACCTCCTTTTGTTCTTCTCAAAGGGCGGTTCGGATCTTCCAAATTCAGTCTTAATTGGGTTTTAGACCTAACTAAATGTGCTGACATGATTCCTGACATTAAACAAGTTTGTGATTTAGTAGAAAAGTCTCAAGTAAAAAGGAAACAGACATATGATTCTAACATGAAAGTAAAAGCACTACAATTTGCAATTGGTGATTTCATTAAGATCAAAAGACCATTTGGGAATAAAAGTAACAAATCTAAGTTTTATCCTATGACACGTATTATCAAAGTTTCAAAGCATTCAGTTTTGGTGGAAAATGGCAAATTGTGGAGTAAAAGGAGTGTTGTGTTGGTTAAGAAAAATGTTCCTGAAGAAGTTGTAACAAATAACTATCACCATCCTGATTCTTTTCCTGATTGTTCGTTTAATCCACATTCCAATAATCTTCACATGAATCAGTGTGGTGATTGGTGATACCAATGTCACACAACACTCAGATAACAATTCAAATGATGATTGTTTGGATTCTGGCTGTGTTCATGATAATTCAAGTCCACGTGATTCAAATGCTTCACTCAGTAGACATTTGCATGATTTTTCAAATCTTCATCAATTGTTAAAAAGAGAATCACGTGTTCCTTCTTATTTGAAAGACTATGGGCCGGATGTAGGTAAATCTAATTTACCACTTCTAAAATACCGAATCATATCGATTCGGTATTTAAGAAGTGGTAAATTAGAGGGGGGGAAATGTAGGTAATTCTGATTCGGTAAATACCAATTCTGTAAGATTCGGTATTTACCGTTTCTGTAAATACTGAATCTGTATCCCCCATTGATTCCTATGGGCCTTGAAGCCCATAGGAATCAATGTGGAATACCGAATCGGTATTTACCGATTCTGTAAATACCTATTCTTGCAAGGGTGCAGGGGGTGTCACTTTGACACCCTCTAGCACCCCAAATTCAGGCATGTGTGACGTGGCACACAGACATGCCCTAAGGGCATGTCTGTCTGTCACATGGCATAGGTGTGCATGCACACATGTGCATGCACACCTGGATTCGGTATTTTACCACCCAATTGGATTGGGTGGTAAAATACCGATTCTGTAAGGCCTGTGGGACTCAGAAGAGTCCCACCTACATCTGCAAGTTACCGAATCGGTAAAAATACCGATTCGGTAACTTTACCGATTCGGTAAATTTACTGAATCGGTAAAATAGGGCCCCTACATCACAAATGACCATTTACCGGTCGGTAAATGGCCACCTACATCTGGCCCTATGTATTACAATAATTCTTGTTTAGTTTGTTTTATTATTTTGTAGTTTTTGTTTGTTTTCCTGATAGGGAGGAAGATATGTTGTATTCCTTCTTACTATTCTACTGTTCTTAGAACGGTGATGTTAACATTCTAGCTGGGAGGTTCTTTATGTGACAGTTGCTGTCTGACCTCCGATGCTGGAAGACGTGTTGGATGAGGCTGAATATTCTGGAGAATAAAGCTTAAAAGAAACCTTCTACTCGTCTGCTTCCTGTCATTTACCTTCTTCTATAGTGACACTTCAGCTACCTTTTTCTATTCACCTGCAGAGGAAAAAGTGAATTACTTTAACCCTATATTTCGCTGAGAGAGTAATGCTTCCTTTTCAGACAGTACAGCTCGAACCAGTGACGAAAGTTCGCCACTACATGTTTCGGAGTCGTGCTGTCTAAAATAATGAGTTTACTCGAAGAAATGTACTTTAAACACTGCGGGTGCAAAAAAGCGGGGGCTCTGCTGTGGGGGGGGGGGCGTTGTAGGAGGGGTGGGGGGAATCGTGATAGGACCCAGGTATTTCTATAATAGCATTTAAAAAAATGCCAGATGGACTATTTTGCTTGTCAATGCTTTCTTCTATCCCGCCTTATACATGCCCTATGAAGTAAGCGAAAGACGATTAATAAAACTATTAAACAACTAGCTAAATAAAATTCACAATACAGTAAGAATACACCGGTTATTTGAAGGGTTCAAAGACTACTGACAGAATTGTTTCCCCACGTGTCGTCATCGTGAACCAAAAACATGCCTGGCAAGCTCGGATTGGGGAGGAGTAAGCGAAAGTGGAAAGGATCTGAACAGAGCCAGTCACATGGCCTCCTCTGTAAGCAGGCCACACTCCCATGCCCTCTTTGAAGTCATAGATGGCCCCGCCCCCCTCTGTTGAGTCACTGTGCCAAGTGTATCTCTGGTCTAGCGCCTCAGACACTGCGCGCCGCCGCGCCATGGAGGGCGCTCTGGGCAGGGCTCCGTCTGTTTGGTGCCTGCTGCTGGGCGGCCTCTGCCTGCACCTGCTCCCCGGGAGCGCCGCCGAGCGGAAGCTGAAACTAGTGACAGTGGTGAGTGAGCGACCCCCTGGCACACTTGGCAACTTCCTCCCTAGCAACGGGACTAGGCGGTACCAGGGCAACAGCAGAGCCAGTTCTGGACGCAGACGCAGGGCTGCGCGTTACCGACTCGTAAAGCGCGATTTAGTGCACACCGAGGGGAGTGGGCATATATACAAGGCTCTTGCGCCGCCCGTGCCTCACTTTGAACGTGGGGGAAAGTGTCGCACCTGAGGCGCAAGGGGTTTGTAAATAAGCCCCCGTGAACTGGTTTGCCTCTAGGCACTATTCATTCTGTGAAAGTAAAATAAAATGAAAACAGCTTCTTTCGAGACGCACTTTTGGGCCAGGGCATCCCGGGTCCGCAGCAGCTGTTCCGCAGTGTCGAACAGACTGGTTCAAAAGTGCCTTCTTTAGTAGCAGCTGCTATTTACTGCCCAGCAGGGCCACGAGCGCTATACAAAAATGTTTATTGTAATTTGAATATTTTTGATATAGCGTTCACTACATCAGATTTGTCGTTTCGTAGCGCTGTGGATGACAGGAATGTTAATGACTCAATTTGCAATAGCTTTCGAAGTGTGACATTAAAATCTGTGCGCTGCAGGCTGCTCACAGACACGAACATTAAATACCTAAGTCACTCACCTTTGTTGCCAGACGCTGGTAAGTGGTGGAGCTGGTCGGGAAGTGGGGGCCACCATGCCCCCCAGCTCTTCTTGTCCTGCTGTAACCGAGGAAGGCCTGTCTGCCTGGCGCCTAAGATCAGGAACATTGCTTGCATTTTATAATTGAAATGCAAGCCCTTTATTTGCACAAGCAGCACTCGCAGCCTATTTTTTTTAATGAAGTGTTTACATTCCAGACATAGGATGCATCATAGATCCTGTTGCCTGGTCCGGGTTTTTCTCTGAGACGCTGTGTTGGCAACTGTGTATTCGCTAAAGTGGTTAAAGTGCAAACGCCTCAAGGGCCCAGTCTGGAAGACAACTGCTTTGGAGGTTGAGTAGACAAAGAAGGGGGTTCCCCGTGGGTAGCCTTAGGATATAGGCAGGTAGTAGGGGGGAAAAACCAATTTAAATAGAAAAAGAGAGTACCCTGCCTCAGGATATACAGGCCCTAGCTAAGGGGTCCAACAGATGTATATGAAGGGGTGATTAACCTAGGGGTTGACACTACACATAGCAATCACATGGTCAAATCAAATAGACTATACAGTTCATGTTAGAAAATATATATTTTTTATTTATTATTGTTTTCTGATAACAGGGATATTTAAAAAAAAATTTTTTATAAAGAAATATTTTTTTTGTATCATAGGTACATATAAGTCATAAATAAGACAAACATAGATATAAGGACAACAACATCAAGACAGTTCGTCCTACCCAGTAACGGCCAATCTTTACACACACAGTGTCATTCACTTCAATCCCTACTCACTCTTTCTCATCTAATACCATACACCATTCATTCTACCATTCATTCTTCTATTTCTTGCGAGTACAGCACATAGGTGGTTAATGTGTTGTATAAATCGGGGTGTTAGTCCGGATAGATGGTTTTAGCTACGGGTCCTGATGTAGTGAGGACAATAACCGTATTCCTGGAGACATACGCCTAGGACAATAACCGTATTCCTGGAGACATACGCCTAGGACAATAACCGTATTCCTGGAGACATACGGCGATACAAAAAAAATATTTCTTTATAAAAAATTTTTTTTTAAATATCCCTGTTATCAGAAAACAATAATAAATAAAAATATATATTTTCTAACATGAACTGTATAGTCTATTTGATTTGACCATGTGATTGCTATGTGTAGTGTCAACCCCTAGGTTAATCACCCCTTCAATATACATCTGTTGGACCCCTTAGCTAGGGCCTGTATATCCTGAGGCAGGGTACTCTCTTTTTCTATTTAAATTGCTTTGGAGGTTGAACCCTAATTTATAAAAAAAAACCAGCCCTTCTCAATACCTTCTGTTCACTGGCCAGACATTACTTGAAGTTCTTTTTCTACATTTTGGAATGCGCTAGTGCAACTAATGTACATTTCCGACCACTATAATGCATATGCATTATCTTTTATAACCCATCCCTTTCATGCACACTCGTGGGTAGCTTGAGAAGTACATTTTAGGAGAGCAGAACATTTAGTCTATGCCCTGTCATGTGAGTGGGTCTCAGCATGTCCTACCTTCAAAGCATACACACCTCTTTGCATGGTGGGACTTGTAGTCCTGCATTTATAATGGCATGTACAGGGCTGCAAGAATGAAAATGAGCAGCTATATGAGAGGAAAAATACTCACTGAACTCAGCTTCCTGTTGTACTATGATTCCACCGCACCAGGCTGGTCCAAATAGTAGCCTGTGAGCTACTGGTAGCTCTCCACCTACATGTAAGAAGCTCTCCTGTGTGCTGCCCAATTTACTGAATTTAAAGCTGTTACTCGGTTGAAATAATACATGTGTACTTGAGACAACCGTGTGTAATTTCAGAACTCATGAGCCGATGTTTGGAGAAAAATGGATGAATTTCTGAGATATATCTAAAGTTGATATTTAAATGATAAATCATGTGGTACTGTGGGATTATTACCTTGGTGCCAAGGGCACTGAAGCTATGGCAGCTGTGTGTTACCCTTGTATATGAATGCTTGCAAACCTGCCTGAAACACTGGAGTGTCAGTGCGCATGACAGTTTGGCCGGTCGTCTCAGGCTCAGTGAAGCTCTCGCCAACACCAGCTGCATTACTGGGGTTGGAAAAAGCAGGCACAGACTCCCAGTCTGTCCTGGAGCCCTCATTGAGGGCGCTCAGGCCAATTCTGAAGCTGTTCTCATGTGAGAGCAGCTTCAGGATTGACCGTAGGGCATTCTGAGAGCTTGTGCCAAAGAAGAGGAGCAGGACGCGGCTGGCTGAATGCAAGTTAAAAAAATATATAATATTATTTATTTTGCCCCCCTCCCTTCGCGGCCCTTCTGCCCCCCCCCCCCCCCCCCACATCCCCTGCTCGCTCGCCCTACCTCTCGTAGCAAACACCAGGTGCTACTGAATATAAGTATCTCTTATTATAGAAAGTTTGGAGACCCATGCCCTGCACGAATAAAGTGTTTATATGACTTGAACATCGAAACACTGATCGACTCTATTAAAACCCAACTCAACGGTACTTATTGTATCTGTGTCTAAAATATCAAAGGCTTTGCCTTAATAATAGCCCATACCTTGTACTGTGCCCCGGAGAAACAGCATTTACAAAGCTGTCATTACCACGCATTACCTTCACCACGCGTCCATTGCAACGCTTTAGTCTCTACAAAGCATGTCTTTGCCATGAACACTTTTATCACGCATTCCTTTACAACGAAAATGTAAGTATTTTGCAGGTAAGTGTAATATATATATATATATATATATATATATGTGTGTGTGTGTGTGTGTGTGTGTGTATATATATATATAGAGAGAGAGAGATAGATATAGATATATATAAATATATTTGGATATATATAATCTCCATATGACAAAATGTTGCGAGCAAAAAGAATTTGCTCATCAGGGGATGAATATGAAAATGAAATAACTAAAATGATTGGAAGATTTACCCATCGAGGTGACCTTCCCAATGTACTAAAGGAAGCTAAGCAGAGGGTTGATTAAAAAAAACAGGAGAACAATTACTGAACCAACAGAACACTGAACCAACTATGAAAGATGCTAAAGTAAAAAGGCTGTTTCTGGAATTCGAACCCGCTCAGTCCAGTATCAAAAAAATCCTACAAAAAAGTTGGGATATATTGGAAAAGGACAAACATCTCAAATAAGTCATTGGCATGGGTCCCAAATAGCATATAAAAAAAGGTCATTGGGGGACATTGTAACGCTAAACTTTTATGAATCAAGAAAAGAAAGGAATTGGCTATCAAATAAAATTAATGATTTTATAAAATGCAATTAACGTAAAACCTGCGAATATGGATTAAGCCCAAAACATTACAGACCTATGGGGGGGTCGCATTGTTACAATTCAGGGCCGAATAATATGACACTGATTAGGTGTGGTAAAAATTAAAGTGGTAAAGACATGCACGGTAAAGACTAATGAGTTGTAATGGATACCTTGTAAAGGCATGCATGGTAATAGCATGCATGATTCCGTCATACAACATAGTATGTGCAGTCATGTTAGTGTCATGTGTAGCACTGCGAAAACTAGCGTATTACTCTAAACTGAGCCGCCTACAAACATGGCCTCCTCTGCATTGTGTTGTTTTGTTACAGTTTAACCCCTTGCATGCTGATGACGGCCCCGTCCGTCATGCAGCATGGTGGGCATGTGCTGATGACGGCTGGGGGCCGTCATGAACCCGCCCACTCTTTAGAAGTGCCGCATAGGCGCAGAATCGTGGCCGCACGCAAGGGGTTAATACCCAGTGCCGAGTACAGTGTTTCACAAAGACATTTCATGAGAATCAGCTTCATTTAAAAGCAGCCCCTCGATGAGTTTGACATAAACAGTCCACCTCTCCCAGTTGTACTCTGACTGTGCAGTGATTAGACTCATCCTGCAAGGTATCGTGCCAAGTATAAGCAGAGTGTTCAAAAGCAAGCATGCTATAGAAAGGACAGTGCCCATCCAAGGCCAGCCGTCCTCTGGGCACTAGATGTTCAAGTGCTTCACTTGCAAAAGCACCTGGTACTGCACAATCCACTTTTCTAGTCCCTGTTTCAGTAGTATTTTACAAATACAAAAAGTATATAAAAGTCTTCCACCTCGACCCACTATAGTGCCTACACACAAACAGTACCAAGTCTGCCTGGCTGCTTCAAATGTACTCACTGCTATGACAGGACCTGTATGTCTCTCACATTTAATACAAACACCGCTACCTTACGCCTAGAGGCAGCCACATGCCGCCTTCACAGCCACTGATGCACTGACCTCCTTTCACCGCTACAGACCATCAAAACTGTCATTAGACACCAGAGTCCTCTCTCACAGCTCCCCAAAGTGTCTCAATCACTCGCACACCCAGTGCCCATTTCTGAATACCACTGACTAAACCTACTGACTTTTGCAGCCGCTGCCTACTTCTCACAGCTGCCGACTGAGCAACATTAGTTACATGACCGCACTAGCTTACGTGCACTGACAATAACCCCCACTCGCTGCATCTCACCACCGCTGCCTGACTCAAAGGAGCACTGACTGCCGCTGAGTACCTGATACAGAACCTGACAGGCAGTGACTACATAACACAGGCAACAAATGAATTAATATTTAAATTTGCATAGAATATGCAATAACGACATCTGGGCCATCCTGGAACTTGGTGAAACAGGAGCCTTCATCCCCGTAGACCTTGCAGCCACTTTTGACACTGTCTCCCATCACATCTTGAATAATAGGCTCCACCACACCGGAATCCAGGGAGACACCCTCAAATGGATCGCATCGTACCTCACCAGAAGAACCCAGAGAATCCTTCTCCCACAGTTCACATCACAACCCAAGAAGATAATCTGCGGTGTTCCCTAAGGATCGTCACTCAGCCCCATCCTCTTCAACACATATATGACCCCCCTGCCAACACCTTCAGACCGCACAGACTCAACATCATCTCCTTACCGACGACACCCAGCGCATCCTCTTGCTGTCAGAAGATCCCTCCACTACCAGAGCCAACTTCCACAGATGTTTGATGAACATCGCTGCTAGATGAAGGACAACTGTCTCAAGCTCAGCACAGACAAGACGAAAGTTCTCATATTTGGGAACAACACCTAGCCATGGAACGACACATAGTGGCCTGCTGATCTCAGCCCACCCCCGCCCGACAGACCACGCCTGCAACCTCAGCATCATCTTGGGAGGCAAGCTATTTATGAAGAAGCAGGTAAACACAGTATCATCTGCATGCTTCCACATGCTATGCATTCTCCAAAAGATCTTCAGATGGCTCCCAGTCAACTCCAGAAAGACTGTCACGCAGACCCTTGTCATCAGTAGGCTGGACTACGGGAACACACTGTACATAGGAATTACCTCAGGCCTCCTGAAGAGACCACAGACAATACAAAACTCAGTAGCAGCACTCATCCTCAACCTCCCTTATATAGCGCAAACACAATCCTAAGGAATTGGAGGGCTTTACATGAACACCAGCTATATTACACAAGGACATATTTGTTCATTTTTAGGCACAGGAGATTAAATGAGTTGCCAAGAATCACAGGATGTTGAACCAACGCAAAGATTTGAACCTGGTTCGCCAGTTCCACAGTTGAGAGCCGTCGCCTTTATGCCAGATCCTCTCCCCAAATGTATTACAGACAAATACTGGGATTGTTTGCGTATCATCCTGCAGAAGGTGATTACCGTTTAGTTTTCCCAGCAGGTTTTACATGCATTACTATCGATACTTTATGCGTTACTGAGTTGCAGGTTATTACTATAAATGCTTCTCACGTCTTTATCCTTAATAAATCACAGAAGACTATACCCATGTTTTATTACACTGCATAGGAATTTGGAAGAGAATTACTTTGCATTAACTGTATAACTTTACTATGCCTTATATTAAAAGAAAGTGCATGGTTTATTTTACACCTCATCTTATTATGGAAGCCTATTACAAAGATATACCCCTTACTTAATTGCTGAAGTTTAGGTACATTAGTTTATAATTTTTTTAAATTATAGCACATAAGGAGCCAGACTTCACCCTGCATTTATTCCGTCACACACAGCACAAGTACGGCATAAGCGGGATACTGTATGGCCAGAAATATTGATTCCAGCGGGTGTCCCTGCTCCTAAATTTGGGGATTCTGAATTTTTATCCCTTGAATTATTGGGTCCAAATCCATATGTGAAGTTCCTATATGGGAAACAAATACACTCGCATTTGCAACCGGCTGTAAAGTAGCCTGTGCAAGGGGTGGTTGTCGAATGGTGGTTAGTGTGTGATGGGGCAGGAGAGGCTTTCGGCTAACAGGGGAGCTTTCAGTAGTTCCCCATCCCATAGGATAGGCATCAGGCGGGTGATTGGCTAAACATGAAACACTTAATACGCCCATGATTTTACTGGCAAGAGTTTCCAGCCTGTACAGTCGGACCCTCTGTTTATTCACTCAGAAAATCAAGATGTGGGAACACAGGCTCTCTAGTGATCAAGAGAAGCAGTATCCCATCCAGCCAACCCTGCTCAACACAAAATATATCACATAGAAGTTTATTAGGCAATAAACGGGGAATGACTCTTCTTCTAGATTAGAGCCCAGGGTACAAACGGTGTCCACTACTCAGACAAAAGTAGACACTGAGGATGTCATGCACTCTTAAGTCTGAATCTATTTCTGATTCGATTTCTCTGTCTGCGTCGTGCAAAGCTTTAAACTATGCTGGGTGAGTAAAGTATAAGCATTCAGTATCTTGTTGGAAATCGGGAACAAGTTCAAAAGAAAGTTTTTATAGCAAACAATATGAGTATCATTCTAACAATCCCTATTGGTATACAAATGATGAAAACCTCGAAAGTTTTCTGACATTCTGTTGGTAAGATTGCATTGCTTTCCCTGTAGGTGAATGGCTGCTTTTAGTAAACATCACCATTTCAAGGTGACTTTTTAATCCGGGGTTACCTTACCTTGCCTTACCTTACTTTACCTTTAAGTGTGATAAAATACATAACAATGTAGTAATACTTACATACCTGAGCTCTGTCTTGCTGCACTGTTCTCCCTGAAACTATCAGACTATTGGAGAGATAGTTGAATAAGTTAAACATTCATCAGTGGGAATCATCCGGTCACGAGTCCCGACAGACGGGTCGCGAGTCCAGGCAGACCAGCGAAGCTGAGTACCATAAATTTGGTGATAGATACATCTGTGATTTACAGTGTATAAAGTACTATATCAAACAAGTTTTATGTAGATTGTTCTGAGCTGTGTCTGTCCTGTATCTAAGCTTTGGCCAGAAACTGTTACAGCAAAGCGGTGAAGAATGGAGGCTAGCGAGTGTGAGACCGCCCCTTCAAGGCGGGTGCCATAGGTCAATAAGTTGGGAGGTATGCTGTTAGTAAACTGTATACTTACCTAAGCCGCTTATGTAAGTGATAGTCTATTGCTTTCCAGCCAGGCCTACCACCAACTAATTCTAAATTGGTAATCCTACTGCTTATTCAGAGGCCTCTCGCTGCCACAAAATGCAGAACTCACTACCTGGACCACTGAGCCGCCACAGTAACCAGTTTCTCTACAGAAAAAAACAATGCATTGTGGAGGTTCCAGTTGGTAAATATGTGCTTCCTGGGTGTCCATAGCAGAGCTGTGTCAAAAAAAAAAAAATCCCTTTGGGCACCGTAATAAGAACAGATCAACTTATACATACAGACTATACATCAATTCATCAAACATAAAAACATATCAATCAGAGCAATGCAATAAGTAACCCAATTCTGTAAAGACAAATAGATTCAAAATGCACAGTTTATTATTATAATTAAAAAGCAGATTAAAAACACATTAAGAAAGTGTATAAAACAAGGGAAAACAGACAATATACATAGGAACAAATGATATACAGAAGTTCATCCAATTAATTCCTAAAGCTAGTAAGGGAGGGACAGAAAAGGTATATTCAGCGCCAGTCAGAATACTCCTTGACCAATATGTATTGTACTTCTCCCCCAGTTTTCAACGCGTTTCGACGGACATTTAACATACAGCCGTCTTCCTCAGGAAAATATTAGCTGTCTTCCCAAGATAACTGAAATTCAAGTAAAATATGTCTTCGATTCCATACTATGACAAATCAAACAAGCAAACTGTACATAAGGCAGAAATCCGCCGAAAGAACAGAACTGGTATCATATGGCTATTGCTCCTCAAATTGAACATCACATTACAACATACTCATATCACATTAAGATGACTCTGTACATACACATAAAACTTTTTTTCTCTTCTTTGGTTCACAAGAATGGATCGTATCCATATAACTCATTATGACCATAAACAAGACCCTACTTCTTTATACATGATCTATTGAAACCAATATCTTAATCAATGCAGTTTGCAAGATATCTCTGTCAACATTTTAACTTCATTAGACACTTCACATTTCATTGTCTTTCTTTTCATAATCACATATTGAGCAAATGGTCTTTCTGATTCCAAATTTGTTCATACTGGTTAGACCCCAGAAGATATAATCACCTCGGTGGTCCAATTCAATGGTGCTAGGTACGATAAACCCTATTGCCCACAATCCATTACTGACCTTTAAGGGAAAGCCTGCCTTCTAGGTAGGGGATAGACACCTCCTTCCTCTCAAACAGGGTCGTATTTTCAACTGCTGAAGGTATTTGTATAGACCTCAGCTCAAATGCTGTAATACATAGTGAATAAGAACAAGATAATAATTTTCGTATTAAGGGAGAATACGGCAAGGTTGTCTAGGTCTATATCAAATTTTAGATCTAATAGAACTGGATTTTAGTTCTCTGCCATAGCGGTGCTACTAACAGTGGCCATGCCATATATAGTATAGATGATATGCATATAATTACATTCGCCTCTATGTCTAGATGAGCGAGGTGTGATACTTACATCCTGTTTTTTTTCCCCGATGTTGTATACACGAAGAACGAACACGAACTGTCCCTTCTGGGCAGATTAAAAAAAATATATATATATATATATATATATATATATATATATATATATATATATATATATATATAGGACCTGCAAGATAGAGAGTTATCACTATCAATCTATGTCACCTAGATTGCCTACACGTTGTTCCCTTATTTCACTATAATAGTAAGATACTCACTTAAAACCTTGTTGTGTATAATTTTACTTGCACGCGGTATAGAGTTGTGATTGCCGAGATTGAATACTCGTGATACACTAATGGATTAGAAAGAAATACGAAAAATATAAACGTTATATATCCATTAGGGTCTTTAAACATATGCACTATTAGTGTATTCCGATAAGTTCGCGATAGTCATACTCACATTCAATTTCAATTAAGGCGCGCTAATGGTCTGAGAGCTGCCTTCAGTCTCTTCAGTCTTTAAATAATGCCGCCTCTGTGAAAAGAGTTGCCGTTTTATAGTTAGTACCCAGGCAATCTCGAGATTTATTCGCTATCGCCCCATGGCCAGCCAACGTACCTTAAAATAATAAGTGCCGAACCTTCCGCGTGCAGTTCCCGAGGTATTCGATCGAAATGCGGTCTGAATCAACTGCGCGATTTATATACTCAGTGATACGCGGTAATACGCGACGTCTCCTAGCCGTTAGATGACGTAGTATTCAGTGGGAGTCAATGACGGACACTGATACTAGACATAGAAAGAGGGCCACGATTTAGTTAACCCAGAAGAAACTACAATGTCCAGAGGCATACCTGATACTATTCCCAAATAGAGGGACCCTTTCTTTACTCTAACATATTTACTTAGGCGGAATTTTTTTTCCGAAAATGCCCAGATAACATTATGTATTATGGTGATGCGGCATTTTGGTAACGGTGCGCCCGAGATCTCTAAATCGAAGGACACACCCTCATTCTTAACCCTCTATTATCGTGTGCGTTTATTCTTGAATATATTTATTGTTCAGCACACATTGATAGTCATACAAGACACATCAAATACTGACATTATTGGATATTTTAAGTTTTGCGTAATTCAAATGTTGTTGTTTTTATTATTTATGTATTTGTACGGCAGCCTAATTCAGATTTTATGAAAACGATTGTTTTTATTATTGTTGTATTTGTACCGCAGCCTATACATCCCGCTTTTTTGGCACCACATATCTACATTTCTGCGTCAATTGATACTTCAAGTATAAAATAATAGTTTAAAATAATAGTTATACTCCTATATCGGTTACGATAAGCTGTCTTGTTGCTATACCGGGTGGTTAGTTTATGGCTATTCAGCTAAAGTGCCAAGAGATCACAAGAGTATATGTTAAGATCGCCGATAGGTCATGAATAGATATTAAAACTAAAAAGAGTCCTATCAGTTATCCCCTATTTAGGCTCACAGAGATCTCATTCTATTCTTAGATGATACTGGGGTCTCAGCAATGAGGCTACGGATCCATAATGGAAAGGACTTACAGTCCACCAATTATCCGCTCCCATTCTTCACGGGAGTTGAGTCCATTTCTTACTGTGTTCAGATAAGAAATGTACCATTGCTCTCTTTATTTTCGAGCCCTGACAATATTCCCTCCTCTTTTGCCTATCTTTACCCTCTCCAGTATGAACCACTTGAAATCACATTCTCCATGTTTCATTTCTAAAAAATGTGAGACAATTGGAGCAGTTATCTTTTTTGTTTTGATCGCTGATCTATGCTCCTGTAATCTGATCCTAGCCTCTCTCCCTGTTTCTCCAACATAGCAGAGCCCACAGGGGCATTCAAGTAGATAAATCACATTTTTACTTTTACAATTGTTGTGAGTCCTACATTTAACTGTTTTGTTGTTACATGAAATTTCAGATGCTACTATGCATTGTTCACAGATGTTACACATTCCACACTTAGATGTACCCACTACTTTGGTGTTGTCAAGTGTTCTTTGATTATCTCTTGTCTCCTCTCTATAAGTGTGTAAGTCTTGCAAATTTTTGTTCTTTTTAAATGCAAAAAGTGTTTTTTCTAATGCATTTTCTTCATCGTGATTTAGAATGGGCCAGTGTTTATTTACCACATTTTTGATTTGATTGCTAATGTGGGAAAATTTACTCACAAATACTACTCTATTCAGAGGACTCTTCTGTATATTAGGTTTTTTGATAAGGGCATCGCGATCATAGAATCTGGCCCTCTTTAGTGAGTGAGATAAGAGTTTTTGGGGATATCCTCTCTCCTTAAATTTGTTCTTAAGGATTTCAGCATGCTTGTAGTAGTCATTAATATCAGAACAATTCCTCCTCAGCCGGAGGAATTGGCTAAATGGGATGCTCTCTGTTTGGGATTTGGGATGAAAGCTAGAGAAGTGGAGAAGAGTGTTTTTGGCCATAGGTTTGGTAAACAACTCAACTGCTAACACCCCTTCCGAATTTTTGATGGAGGTGTCCAAAAAGTCAACTTTTGTGGTACTGTATGTCGAGGTAAATCTGAGATTTGGGTCTCCTGGGTTAATCCAACTCAAAAACTCTTCCAATAGGTCAGTAGTCCCTTCCCAAATGAAAAAAATATCGTCAATGTAGCGGTACCAGCCCGCTACATTCTCAAAAAAGGGTGCCATCTCGTTGTCAATATGCTTAGTCTCAAAATTTCCTACATAGAGACAGGCCAGACTTAGGGCACATGTGGCCCCCATGCTGGTCCCCTTCAGTTGTCTAAAATATTCATTTTTGAAAAGGAAAACATTGTTGGTCAAAATTAGTCGTACACAATCCACAATGAAGTCCTTATTAGTCCATAGCAGAGCTCCTTGCATCTTGACCCATCCCTCTTTCTCCTCCACCCATGGCAATCTTCTGGTCAGTGTTCGACAGAGGAGAGGGTCTGCACCAGTGCTGTGAGCTCTCTAGGGTCAGTCCTTGGGTGGGGGCAGGGCAGTGGAGAACTCAGGAGACCAGACCATCCTAGCCTTGTATTAGATTTGGTTGGAACACTTATTCGTGCTCAATCTATGTCAACAAAGGAATAGGACACTTTACCCCGCACACTTTTACTCAGCGTGCCATTACTCATCAGTTTTTACACCGCAAAATCTTTAACAGCGCAGGGCTTTACATCACAAACTATTACAACGCATTCCCCATTGCAACGCAATTTACCATGGTAACTCCACAGGGCGTTACTTTGGGGAATGTGTTGTAATAGTTTGCGGTGTAAAGACCAGCGTTGTAAAAGATTTTGCGGTGTAAAAAATGTTGGTTAATGGCACAGCGGAGTAACGCATGCGGGGTAAAGGATGCTGCCCCATCAAAGTCTGCAGGGTTCACAAATACAGATACATCTAGCTCCTAACTCACCCCAGTATCTTTTCACTTTTCCTCCACTTTTCTTCTGCACTAGTCTCTTGTATTTCACTGAACTGTGCACTGACCTCCTCTAAAAGCTCTCAATTTCTGCAAGATAAACTGACTGATGGCAGCCCCATAAGCTGGCATGCTGAGGATCACACGGTTCTCTCCAGCCAGAGGGAACGCCGGGATTTTAGCTTGAGTCTCTCGGTTTTGAAGTCTGCAGCCTTAACCGCTAAACTCTTTCTTCTCTCCTTATCCACCGACCTCTTTCCCCTTTGTGCTCAGTCACCTTAAATACATATTGAGACAGAGCAGTGCGCATAGGCTTTCAGCAGTCACTATTTGAAATGTAAATGAAAATATCTGATGGTTTACTTTACACAGCTCTTTATCCTAATATATAGGTATTTTTCTATGTACTCCCAAACAGGTCCGTATGAGTATTAAAGCAAACACAAAAACTTGTTTTTCAAAATCCTTATGTGGGAAGTAACAATGCAGCATTTTGTCATGCTTCTAATTATCATGTTCACATCTATTTGAGCTGGTTTGAAGAGGACTAGATATGTGAGTTTAAATGATGGTGACATCACTCTTAGGTCACCCATTAAGGCCTTGTCATTTATTCCTCGTGATGTCTCTTGGCTCAAAAGGCATATAGCCGTTTCCTTATTAAGTGCTACTGCAAGGCGATTTCCTATGATGCAATCTGAGGGACAGAGGTTACTATAGATCAGGTTCCAACAAAATCATTAAGAATTCAAATAGTGGTTTTAAAAATTGTAACCCCCCCCCCCCCCCCCCCCCCCCCCCCCCCCTCTGTTCGGACACAGAACTCAGACAAGTTTGGAAATTCTCGATAAAACAATCAAATGAGGTTAGGAAGCTTTTTTGGAAAATAATTTGGTGCTCTGGGACCTTGGCAGCCCCCCTCAACGCCCCCCCCCCCTCACCCCCGGAAGAGGTCTCATAAATGCTCATTGTCGATGTTTGGCAGCAACGCTTTAGAAATTGTGTATTTTTTTTCATTTAAATATTTCATTGAAATAAATGAGAGTTCTGTGGAAATGGCCATGAAAGGAAACCAGCACGGAAGTGACTACAACCCAGCTCTTACACACGCACGCTATCCGGTTGCGTAATATGTTAGGCTGCGTGAAGTGAATTTTTTCAGTTGTCTTTAATCTCTTCCTCACAGCCTGGCACCAGACAAGGCACCGTTCCAACCCCGCCCTCTTGCGGACAGCCGAGGCAGTGTGTTTTGATGAGTGTGCACCCCTAGTGAAAATTGCATTACCTAGTGACTAATTACATTATTTTCAATTTCACTAATAGTTTAGTTCACACTGTCTATCTTGGGCATCAATCCATCAGCGTTTGTATAGCGCAGCACCGTCACCCCTAAGGGTATCTGGGCGCTGAGGGTGCCAAGTCTCTGTCGAAAAGCCAGGTCTTGAGTTTCTTTCTGAAGTCCTCCAACGACGGTGCTTTTCGGAGGTGGAGGTCATGGGTGCAATGTAGGAAAAGGAGCGGCCCCCCTTGTGACGGATGCGGGGGTGTCCAGCAAGCAGATGGAGGTTCCGTTGATGCCTGGTGTAGGATGGTCCTTCATCGTGGAAGGCTTTGTAGTTGTGCATGTGGATCTTGAACTGGCATCTCTTCGTGATGGGGAGCCAGTGGAGGTTTCTGAAGTGAGGGATGATGCTGGTCCATTTGGGGCAGTCCAGGATGAGTCTGGCTGCGGCGTTCTGTATGGTCTGGAATCTTTTGAGGAGCTGGGTGGAAGTTCTGGTGTAGGGTGCTTGGCTGTTATCGAGGCAGCTGGTGATGAGAGCCTGGGTAACTGTCTTTCTGGAGTTGGTTGGGATCCATCTGAAGATTCTGCGGAGCATGCGAAGGGTGTGGAAGCAGGAGGAGGTGACTGCATTGTATTGTCTTATCATGGTCAGTTGCCTGTCTAGTATGATGCCTAGGTTGCATGCATGGTCTGTCGGTGTTAGTGTTGGTCCAAATTCTGCTGGCCACCAGCTGTGGTCCCATACGGAGGTGTTCTTCCCGAAGATCAGTACTTCAGTTTTGTTGGAGTTGAGTTTGAGGCAGCTGTCTCTCATCCATTTGGCTATGGTGCTCATGGCGTTGCAGAAGTTGGTTTTGGCATTAGATGGGTCCGCGGTGAGTGAGAGGATAAATGCGTGTCATCTGCATAAGACATTATGTTGCGTCCCTGGGATCTGACAACATCTGCAAGGGGGGTCATGTTATATGGGGTTTTATAGCTCGCTCAATTACTACTGGAGTATCCTGGCAATGCTAGAGGCAGAAGTTAGAGGCGGGAAGATGTAGATGTTGAACAGGATGGGGCTGACGGGTAAACCTTAGGGTACGCTGCACATGAAACCCCTGGTGCAGAGTTGAAGGGAGGCAATGCTCTGTGTCCGTCCTGTAAGGAAAGAGGCGATCCACTTGAGGGCGTTTTGCTGTATGCCAGCATTGTAGAGGCTGTCAATGAGGGTGTAGTAGGAGACGGTGTCGAACACAACAGAGAGGTGGAGGATGATCAGGACCACAGTTTCTCTTCGGTCGAGGAGAGTTCTGATGTCATCTGTGGTTGCGATCAGCGTGGTCTCGGTGCTGTGGTTGGCACAGAATCCTAACTGTGAGGTGTGGAGTAGGTGGTTTAGTTCCAGGTATTCGGTGAGCTGTTGGTTGATGGCATGAGGTGGGGAACAGGAATATTTGCCCTTTGGATGCCAAGATTCAGTCTGTGATAGCGTGGGAGGTACCTTCTACTCAAACTGTGGTGGGGGCCTTTTTAGGACTCACTTGTTATTACGAAAACATTGCGGGCCACTATGGAAGTATGTTTTTTAGGAACAAGGGGACCCCAGCACAGAGACCCGGGGTAAAGTATGATGCTTGTAAGAACAGTGGTCTTTGTAGAGGCCCAAAGGGTCCTCTGGTAGCCTGGGCTAAAGTGATTTTTTCAATAGATTAAATCAAGTGAACAGATTCATGAGGAGTCCTAGGAGGACTAGGTTATTTAATATTCATGGACACAAAGTTTTGTTACATATGACAATACATTTATTATCTCCATAAATTAACCATCATATCTTTTACGTAGTGTTTCAGTGCTCACAAAGGGCTTTAGAAGTTCGTGAAGTGAAGGTGTGTAGGTGACAGTTAAGAAAACATTGCATTGAACAACAAACATAAATTACAAAACTCCACAAATAAATGCAAGCAGTAATGGAGTTTTTGTTGATAAGGTCGACGGCGTTTCAATCTCAAGTTACTGAGATCATCATCAGGACGTGAGCCTTTGAGCATTGAGAATCCAATAGATAATGTCAGCGTGTGGGTGTCGGATACGATCGCAGGGGGATTACAGGTTCCATCAGCGGAATAATTGACTTGCAATTATTCCGCCGATCGAACCAGGTCATTCCGGTCCTCACCAACGAGCAGTCTCTTCAAATACAGGTCCTCACCTCGCAAGGACAGACCTCCAGACACCGCTCCGCCCAGGCAATTCACCCCCAGCCCTATGACCCTTGCGGGCTGCCCCAAATAATGCACTAGGAGGCTGTCGGGACACATAATAGCCACCGCTACGTGTAACTCTTAAATCGATCACCACGCAAACCCTGTAATCCCCCTGCAATCGGAACCGATGCCCACGGGGAACCATGCGTGCTGTACATTAATTGAAATAAATCATAGATAAATATGCAAGCAATGCCATGCGTAAATAGTAGGGCCCCTTTTATTTCTTAGCATTTTAAGTGCAGTGTAACTTGTGCTCATTATGCCTTGCGCGGTGTTAAGCAAAGCAGTTTTGAACCATTGTTAAATGCATAGGCCATGAGATATATAAATCACATATGTGATAGAGAATCCTAACAAATCGCTAAGTGGAATGTTTAAAAATAGCACTTTCCTGATAGCGATTCCTACAGAGTCGCAATCGCGATTAGGAAATCGTTATGTTCAGCGCTTAGAGGCCCCGGTGGTTATAACGCGCTATACAAATTAAATAAATAAATAAAAATGTGGAGCCATTCATTCCTCCCTGAACACCTTCAGGAAGAACCTGAAAACCTGGCTCTTCAGCTAAACAGATATGCGGATCCCCCCCCATCAGCGTCTTGAGACCCTCACGGGTGAGTAGCATGCTTACAATTGATTGATATGGGCCAAGCCACAAAGTTACAAATAGTTTTGCATTTCCTAATAAAGAATCACAATTTTGGGAATGCAAAAGTATTCCTACCTGTGGGCCTAAGCCCCCCCAGATCAAATGGAAAAAATAGTGCTGGTATAGAGCACTCAGTTGCTCTCGGGGCAAGTTAGGCGCTCAATGGCACAGTAAATATGCATTTTAGGTGCATTTTGAAAATTGCACATGAATACCATCGACTTGGAGTCGATGGTAATATAATTTACAAAATCCACTTTTCGTATTTAGGAAATGCTTTGTACATGTACTTAGGAAATGGCAAACAGGTAATCCTATTTGTGATTATCCCTATTTGCATTTTCATTTTTAGGGACTTGAAAAATGCTATTTCTGCTGGGTAGAAATCCCATTTTGTGACCACCTTTCGGCCTTTGTACATACCAAAAGGCTATTTAGCTTTTCTCAATGGCCTGAAAAAGCGATCCAATCTGTTAAAAAATGCTGAATAGCTTCTTACATATGACCCAAAGATCCTGCTTGAGGCAGGCGTAAGGGGTGACACATGGGGCTTGTCCCATGTGAAATGACACATTGCTGGAGTTGCACTGGTTTCCAGAAACACTCCAGGAATGCGTAATTTTTGTTCTGACAGATACATCAGAATTCCTGACGTATCTGTAAATCCTTGCAACTTGGAGCGCCGCATAGTAAATACGGCGCATCCATGGTGTTGCAAGGATTGTGCACTGAAAAGTGTTGCATCGCTGTTTCACCCAAGCGATGCAACACTTTTCATAAATAAGGCCCTAAGTTTTTAGAAACTATTGACAGAAAATTCACACTAAAGGCATTCTCCTGTAATACCAAGAATGTACTCAGATGTCCTTGCATGGACCTGTACGTGAGACAGACAACAAAAATGATTTAACAGTTAATCGCCCAACACAGAAGCATGTATTCGCTGGAAGGTGGAAGGAGCACCTTTGGTACTAAATTACAAGGAACTCCGACACATGGAAAATTAGTAATATTGGAGATGGCTGAATTTGTGATAACCGCGGTGGAAGTATCAGCGAGATTCTCAACCGCACAGAATGCAAATGGTTGGACATGCTCAAGCACTACCATGGGACGGAATGATGTGGTTGAAATAAGATGACTTTTAGTCCTCCCTACATGACATGTTTCATGTGTTCTGGGCATTAACTGACTCACTGCATTATGTGGTGTATTTAAACATGAAAGATGTTTGTTATGATCAGTGTTACAATATAATGAGTCAAACATATCTGTTCATAGTGCAATGAGCGAATGAGCCTTGCTGTACAATACATGGTCTACCCGTAACTCATACACCTTCCACCCTAAACAGACGCAAATAAAATAAGCAACATGCCACTGTTCACAACTTCCCATCTCCATGTCTACTGCACAACAAGGCTATTCTACAAAACAACACAGCTCACCAACTCACTCAACCACCATTTCCACCACCTACACATGCCTTCTTAACCTGCTGGACATTAATACAATACAGAACAGCTACACTATTGCTATCCTCATACAGCTAATACCAGCACCAAGGACACCTGCTACAAGTCCACAAAACACTGCTCACTCTTCTAAAAAATCGAGTCACACCATCACCAAAACACACTCTTTAAACTGCCTACTAATAAATGCTTGATCTCTCAAACACAACCTGACTTACACTCGATAACTGAATCATGGCTGGGAGACCACATTGCTCCAGTGTTGCATGAAGCTGTTCCTCTAGGCTATCAAACTATCACACAAAAATCATATAAGCAAAAGAGGAGGTGGCTTAGCTGTTGTATTCAATCAAACATTAAATATCACGAAAACTGACAACGTCTTCATTCAAGTTTGTGAGACATTCCCAGATACATTTATAACACTACACTCCAGCCTTTGCATTTTTGGTGGCCTAAACATTTGGTTTGACAAACCCAATATGTCCCATACAAAAACAATCATTACTGGCCTAGATGCACTGAACCTACATCAGATCGTCCACAAACCCACACACATCGCTGGAAACATCCTAGATGTTATTTCTGCAAATTAAGAACTAGTTACCTTTCACACAATTACTCAAATCATATGGTCAGACCACCATTTGCTCGCTTTCCAACATAAAACAGCGCAAAGCAAAACACTCAAAACCACTGTACATGCCTACACCTATTGACCGTGGAATAAACTTGATTTTAAACACTTAGAAACACAACTAACATCCAATACAGATCAAGGTTTAATAAAGTCCATTCAGAAACTATATGAGCAGCTACAGGAAGCTTTTGATATCCTAATACCACAGACAACAACTCAACAGAACAAAAGAAAACAGACACCTTGGAGAAACACAGAGCTAAAAGAGATAAAACAGGATTATTAGAAATCTGCAACGCACCTGGCTCAAAACAAACACCAATCAAGACGAACGTCAACTACAGAAACATAACAGATTATGCAAGTCAGCAATCAAAAAAGCTAAGACAAAATACTTCTACTCTCTCCAATGCACTACCCTATTTCTCACCAAATACCTCTCTCTATATACCCTCTACCTCCACTCTCTGACTCATCACAAACCCCATTCTACTACTATGATCCCCCAAATAACCCTTTCTAGACTCTTTCCTCCTCTACCCCTCCTTGCATCATTTCATACCTCTTTTACTATTTAGACCTTTCAAACAAGCTTTTCTAAACCCTTCCCTCTGACTCTTCCGACGTCCACCTCCCCTTTAGTCATCCCAAACCTCATCCTACTGCTTTGATCTCAAAAAAACACTTTCTAGACCCTTTCCTCTTCTATCCCTCCACTATCCTTTTCAATCCAGCTAACAGACTCACATGGCCATCGCTAAAATTAATGTCATATTTCCCTATGATAATTCCCCACTAATCCTGCTTGGGTTCCGGAGTAACATGCTTCCTACTAAAAAGCTCTTCAACACCTCAATAGGGGTAGCAAGCGCTACATAAATGCAAACCCTCCCCTCTTCTATCCCTCCACTATCCTTTTCCATTCCAAATAACAAACTCAAGTATAGTACCTTAAAGGATGATATACTAGGCTTTACTGACATGTTAATGATTGTGGTTTCATGTTTAGATCTTCATTCACAAGACCACATGGACTTGAGAACTTGTTTACGTATTTTGGAGTGGTGACTTAAAATACTCAGAGTGATGTGGAATTATTGGCACATACCCTTAAACGCATGAGCACTGAGCACAGTGTAATACCGATCATTTTTGGATGAGTTCCACTGGATTGATGTGTGGCATGTTCAAATAGATATTGGCATATGTTTAAAGCTGTGGTGGTTGTATACATATGGATTTCGATCACACCTAATGTAGTGGGATGTCATATGCGCCATATCATACTAAGCTTAACAACACTATCAGGGCACTATGAGGGCCCCACCCTCTTTAACAGGTGCATGAGATTCGTAGCTTGCCATCGCCCATCCTCACCACTCCACGGTAACGGATGTGCTCTTAACACGAGATTATATCTGATAGACACTTGTTAATCACTATGAGCCTTTCTGCCTTGTGCGCATTAATTACAGGGTGGCTACCTGTTTATGCAGGATCTATGTGATTTATCACCCTCATGGCTTCGCCTTTAACTATTGTTCGACACTGAATTGCCTAACACCCCTCAAGACATGCTGAGAACAATCTACATGGTGCAGTGAGCTAAAAAACGGTGTTGGATCTAGCCCTGATCTCTTGACTGGGTGAGAGCTTTCTGCTTAATTCAGAGACTCTGTCCCTCACCACCCCTTGTTGTAAATATGAGAACAATCTACACGGCATTCCATTTGCTGAAAAATAACAGGGGCGCTACCATTTACGCAAAACATGTTTTGTATATTTATCTCCGATTTATTTTAATTAATGTACAGCATGCCTGATCCGTGTAACATTTTAAATTGCCTACTTTTTACACTAGTATGGTGATTAGACCTCACGCGCTGGTTGGGATAGGTATAAATTAATTGGTTGTCTATCTATCGGGTAATAATGATATATAGTTTCAGATATCAGTAGTCCAAATTGGTGTATATGGATTTATGTGTTACTTAGAGACAGTGTATCGCACATAGGAGACAATTGCTCCTTCAGACACATGGTCATCCTTTGAGAGACCTCCTAGTGGATATGAATTAGTTACACAAACATCATTTTTGGTGTATTTTGGTGAGATATTAAGAAATACACTCTAGATCTATTACACACACGCAATAGTGATTGACGGCACTGGCTGATGGGTCGGTCTGGTTTCTGTCTCCCACAACATTCAGATTATAAGCCAGGCGACTTTGTTCTGAAGAGACCCTCCCACTCATAATGGGCCAACACGTTGAAATGCATCTCCATTGGTTAGGTGATCATTTTTGATCCGCATTGTACTATACTGTATGCACATTGTACAACTTGACCCAGGAACCAAGCACAATGCATTGTGTCTTTTGTATATATTTTCATGTTTACTCACTTGTATTGAAGGAGAATAGCAGCAGAAACTTTTCCAGCATCAGTGTCTGTTTTATGCTACCCGAATGAGAACATTCTATTAGGCTACCTAAAGAACACATTTAGTGTGGGTTTCCCCAGATTTATTCAAAGAGGATTACGTTTTCACAAAAAGCCTCATGGTAATAACGTATTGTGGCTGTAGGCTGACACAGCACAGGTTAACAAGTCCAATTTTACGCTATGATCAATAAAAAGATTAACAACATAGTTATGTTGGAGAAGTCTCACAGATACACATTCTTGAGTATGGCTTCAATTAGCGGTCATACCACTGTTGTGTCCCCTTTGCAATTTAGCTGGTCCTTGCTTCCCAATTAGAATGCAAAATCTTGGCAGCAAGTTCCTTTCATTTAAGAGAACTGCCACGATGGAGGCGGTGACGTAGTGTTGAGGCCAGAAATGTCATCACTGTTACCCACACTGTGGCATCAAGGCACATGGTTTGTTACGCGTGTGATGATGCAAGTAGTGATTCATGGTGTCAGAGTTACATGCAGTACTCATCTTATAGACAACCATCACTGCATCAGCTGCCTTCTCATACCTTTAGGGGCTCTGATAAAGGGACAGAATATCTTCCTCTCCACAAGCAACTTCCAGATTCTTCTCTTGCTTCTTATAATCAACATTCTTGACTGTGCTGAACCTGGCATTCAATGGCTGGTGGGAGACATGATTGAGAAATTTCAACAAGCTGGGGAAGAATCTATCTTATATATGCTAGGCTTCTCAAGATGATCTAATATGGTTACAGTATCACATTTTCTGCCACTCTGCCAGAGTAATAAGTGATACCAACCGTTGCAAATCTTAGAAGAGGTGGGTCAGGAATCAAACATTACATGCTTGCTGGACAAGAATGACATTATTCCTGCCCCATGGCCTCACAGGGGCAGGGTATCTATTCAACGGTTTTTCTTGTTCCTAGGGACAAGTGGAGGGTTTCTTCTTGTCTTCCTGATCTGTCCCAATCGGTGTGTCATCATGCCTTCAATAGGGATGCATTACAACAAATCATTTCCTTGGCATCTCTGGAAAACTTCACAGTGACATTGGATTTAATAGATGTTTATCTCTATATTTGAAAAGTTCTTCAGAATTGTTGTTCAGGCCTGTGTACATTGTCTTTTTATTTTCAATTCAAAGTGCTTCATTTTGGGGTCAATACTGCTCCACGCGTCTCTTTCGAAAAGAAAGCCTTTACTTCATAGTTTCTCTGCTTCATCTGAAGGTTCGGTCTCTTTTTCTGTATCTGGACAAGTGTCTGCTCCTACCTATACCAGCAGAGTTTGTGGCAACAAGTGTGCTATCAGTTCAGGAATGTCGGCCTTATCATGCCTGTGTACTCATTTTTTCAAGTGTCATCTAATTCCTTCTACAGACAGTACATTTATTGGAGCCCAATTCAGGAAGGTCATAGGGTTGGGTTTTCTACCTACTAGCAGAGCAGAAAAAATGCTCTCATTACTGAAACAGCTTTTCTCCAGAGATTCTTCCCCAGTAAGTATGTTGTTCAAGGTCCAGTGTTACATGGCAGCACGTGCTTTCATGGTTTCACTGGGCTGCCTACATATATGCGTCCTCTCCTGTCTTATGCTCTCTCTGTTTGAGGCTCAACGTCTCAAGCATCTCTGGTTCCTACTCACCACTACTTTAGACCCAACTCCAATGGTGGTTTCATTTTCTTGATTCTTTGCAACCTGCCCTACCTTTATTAGTCATGACAGATGCCAGTTGTTTGGCGGGGAAGCCACATTGGGAAATCATTCAACACAAGCCCTTTGGAATCCAAATTAGAGTTGGAGATGGGAGAGAGTTAGCTGTAGTATACAGAGCTCTAATGAATTTCTTCCATTGATCTGGGACAAAGCTGTTCTTGTATGATGAACTCATAGTGGCAGTGCCCTTCGTAAATTGCCAGGGACCTCCACTTCCTATTCTCTTAGTTCTGATAATGGGCAAAGTATAATCTCCTTTTTCCAAGGTCCACAAACAGGCAGAGAGCGTTCAGACAGATAATCTTAGCTAGGAGTTCCCTGCTTTTCAGGTCATAGTCACTTATCCCTGGATATTCAATACAATTTGCTGGAAATATAGGGCTTCGAATTTCGACTTGTCAGTGTTTCATGAGAATGTGATGGTAGAGAAATATTGCTCTCACTTTACATATTCAACAGCACAGGGAACATATGCTCTTTCAGTCCCATAGCCCCAATAATCTCTATAGATGTTTCCTTCAATTGTACTCATTTACCAGGTTCTACCAAGAATTTGGATGGAAGAGTTATCAGTAATCATGATAGTGCCCTTTTGATTAAGAAGTGCCTTGTTTCCCCAGTTACAGACCCTAGCAAATCGATCACCTTGGAAACTTCCTTTGTTGCCATCACCTGTATGATAGAACTCAGTAAATCTACTTAGGTTAGTACTCATCGTCTGAAGATTGAAAGATTGAGGCTTCACTAGAAAGGTCTCCCACATAGCCCTAGTTAATCAGGAGTCTATAAGATCTTCAACAGTTCAATCTTACTCTGTCCACCAGGGCCGGACTGGCTACCGGGCATTTTGATGTGCTGCGGAGCTGGGGGCTAATTTCGTTGATGGGGACCTGCGTGTGCTGAACAAAGTTTGTCTCGCTTTTTTTATTTCAAAGGGCACGCAGGTCCCCATCAACGAAATAAGCCCCCACAGCAGATAAATTAGCCCCCAGCTTAACACGAAAACGCCCGGTAGCCAGTCTGGCCCTGCTGTCCACTGGAGTATCTTTCACCTATGGTGTCTAGCAAAAAAGATTTGTTATTTTTCTTGTGGTTTTGAGATGTCCTTCAGTTTTTCTGGGAAGGGTTTGTCTTAAATCTGGCGCTCCTCAGCAATACAACCCAAAGGGCGGCCATTAACTTAGCCTGAGAACCTTGGGGAGAATTAAGTTCAGGAGATCATTTATTCTAATCACCTTATAATGAGTTTTGTCCCACCTTGTCCATTCATTAACTCTTTGTCACCTGCTTGGGATCATCCTTTAGTTCTTGAGGAACTGCAGAAACATTCCTTTGAGCCTTTTTCTTCAGTTGATCTAAAATTCCTCACAATGAGGATGGTTCTTCTGGTGGCAATAACATGTTAGAACAATAGAGAAATTGGGTGGCTTAGTATGCAAAGTAGATGTTTTGTTCAGTCTTCAAAATCATAAAGGTTTACTTAAATTTAAGAATCAATACAGAAGACAAAATGCAGATAGTAGTCAAATTTAATTCACCATCAATAATGTATCAAATAATGTAAATGTGAGACGATCAACATAAGGTAGTTCTCCAAAGCAAGTAAAAAACCAGAACCAAAATGTAGTTCAGCTAACATAAAATCTGCTCAGTTCAAAAGTCAAGGGAACATTAAGTATAAATCAATAGACAGACTAGAACAGAGTGTAAAGCAAGAGAAGTCTGAATATAAATCAACAGACTGACAAACATGGAGTCCGCCTTTGAGAAGTAAGCAAAATGTCTGTCACATCTTCCAAAAAGGGCACATTTTATAGGTTTTAGGCGGTGAAATTCACAGACTTTAGACGGCGAGATCTGACAGAATAGGACGGTACTAATAAAGTTACATACTCGTAAACTAATGGCGTTTTAAATGAACAAATATGATACATCAAATAAGAAACATTTCTAAACACCTATTTTCATACATAATTATAATAAGGCATACATAAGAAATGAAGGAAATGACATGACATTTGTGCATCATATAAAAACAATATACAGTACAACTGATGAACAGTTGCTACAGCTGACTTGAGGAAATAACTTACATTTGTTGCAAATACAGAAAGATTCTACTCAAGGCTTCCTTCTCAGGAACACAAATTAATAATTTTAATCTTGATAAATAAACAGCACAGTGAAATTAATTCTATTTACTTATTTTCCGAAATGGAACCCCAGAGAAGCAAAACATGTTCACGTAGGAAACTCGTTCATGTAATTTTATAGCACAGTTTTTTCTACCACTGTTAAATGAATGTCAGCGCAGGCTGACTAGGCCTTGTCATGTTAACTGAAGCCTAGTTATGCTAGCTAGACACATTAAATTCAAGCATTATTTATCAGCACAGTCACATAACAGGTATTCATTCCATTCTGCAACTCCCACCACTTCACCCCTAGTCCTCTGAACAAGCACATTCCCACCTTTTTAGGTCTCGCCTAGCGTTGCAGCGCGCATGCGTTGCTCGCTCTCCGAGACATATTGTGATAGAGGAGATTTCAGAAGGGGGCTTGAAGCCCCACCTCTCATTTTCATTGGATGGCGTCATCGTTTATGGTAAAGGGTGGCCTCCGATTGAAAATGAGGCTTCTTTGTTACTACCCTTTCTCCTTTCCATCCGGCCCATCCGGACTGGATCATCTGCTTTTCGGCTGTTGTGAAGGAATTTCTTATCTTAAGGAGGCGTGTTATATAAACAAGCCGTGAAACAAAGGATCCAGTCCGGATAGGCCGTCCCAAAAGGAAACAGGGCGGTAACAAAGAAACACTGTTTGGAGAACTTGTTTTATTAGTGCTCCCTTAGCGCCGCGACACACCGTGAGAAGCAAGGTCAAACAAATGTGGGACCAATGAGAACATAATGGGTTTCAAGCAAGGCACGTACAGACAAGGGAGGAGAGGATTGTATTTATGTATTTACTAGTAGCCCGCCCCAGCGTTGCCCGGGGCAGAAGGGGGCTGGGGGCAGCATTTCAGGATTGCGTCCACTCCCGCCCCGGCCCCCGCCCGCCACGACAGTGTCCCGGACAATGTCGTGGCGGGCGGGAGTGCACGCAAGCCTGAAATGCTGCCCCCAGACCCTGAGCCTTACTGCAGTTGTTCCGGGCCAACCTCCCGCACCGGCTCCCTCCCGTCCCGTGTCCCAGAGCCTTACCGGAGCCGCCGCTCCTCCCCGAGCTCCTCACTTCACCGCCGCTCCTCCTCGTCATCACGTACGTTGCGGACAGCGCTACGTCTTGGCCGTCAGCGTCGCTGGCACTTGTCTAAGATTTTAACATCAAAAGCCAGGGGAATAGTATTAAAGATAAATGTAAATTTGGGGAGGATAGACATCTTTATTAAATTCACCCTGCCCAGTATGGTAAGTGGGAGGTGAGACCAAGATTTTAATAACTTCCTACATTCATTATAGACTCTCTCTAAGTTAACTTGCGCGATGTCTCCAACTTCTTGAGTCACCCATATTCCTAGGTAACGCAGAGTTGGTCACACCCAGATGTAAATTGGGGATATTCCAAACCATGATGTCTGTTTTACTGGCATTGATCTCATACCCCGACATGCAACCAAACTCCTCCGCCCTCTTAATAACCGCGGGAAATGATGCCTCCGGATCAGACGTTAGGATGAGAATATCGTCTGCGTAGAGTGCAACCCGTCTTTCCCACTCCCCAAATTTGAAAGATGGAATATTTTCATCTCCCCGCAGGAGCTGAGCAAACGGTTTGATGTACAAATTGAAGAGAAGGGGAGAGAGCGGGCAGCCCTGCCTCGTGCCCCTCATGATTTTAAAGGATTCTGTCAGGACGCCATTTATTAACAGCCTTGCCGATGGAGCACCAGACATGAGAGTGATAACACGACAAAAGTTTCCGCCAAAATTAAACTTCTTCAATAAAGCAGTCAAGTAGGGCCAGGTGACCCTATCAAAGGCTTTTGTCGCGTCTAAATTGAGTGTAGCCAGTGGAAGAGAAAAAGCCGAAGCGATATCTATTGCCCCCACCAGGTCATACGTCAAATCAGATATCTGACGCCCTTTGATGAAACCCTTCTGGTCTTGATGAACAATTTCCCCAATTACAGATCCCAATCTCGCTGACATGATGGAAGTGAAGATCTTATAATCGCTGTTCAAAAGTGAGATTGGTCGATAGGACCCACACTCAGTTGGGGCTTTCCCTGGTTTGGAGATCAGGACTATGGTCGCCTCTCCCCAAGATTTTGGGGGGTCTTCCCCCTTCCTAAGGATCCCATTGAAAAGGGCTGTCAGTATAGGGACAATAACAGCGCCCAAAGCTCGGTATAACTCACCTGGCAAACCATCGAGGCCTGCCGCCTTCCCACGCTTAAGTTGCCTGATAAGTTGGCTCACTTCAGCCTCAGATATTTCCATCTCCAGGCATTTGCTCTGCACTGTTGAGAGAGTTGGCAGGGAAATTTGGTCTAGCCATGTGTCCCTTGCCAGCTGGTCATTTGGGATGTCTTCCCTATAAATCCCCTCAAAAGACTCCTTAAAGGCAGTTCCTATCTCCCGATTAGAAATCCTGCCTACACTCTCCCCTTCAACTTTGATCTCTCTAATATAATTTTGGGCTTAGTCCGCCTTAACCTTCCATGCCAATAACCTACCCGCTACCTCCCTAAACTTGAAATGGGAGATCTTACTTGCCTCCCATCTCTTAACCACTCTTTCTTGTAGGATATTCTCCAGTTGTTTTTTCAGCTCGCCCAACTTCTCTTGCTCGCCTGGTGACCCTATCGAGGCACCGAGCCTCTGCTCAATCGAATCCATTTCCTGCTCCAAGTTTTTAATCTTCTCCCGATATATTTTGTGCCGATGGGAGGCTCTGTTGGTAATGCAGCCTCTCAAAAAAGCTTTCAATGTCTCCCAGACCGTAACTAGTGCCACAGATTCTAGATTTATCTCCAAAAATGAGGTGGTCTCAGTTGCCAGAAAACCGACTTCCTCGTCTTCCAGTAAGGTAGTACGATCAAATAACCAGGATGGATGTTTAATCTGGGCTTCAAGTTTTAAAGTGAACAGGAGAGCTGAATGGTCAGACAGGTGGGAGGGAAGGTAGTCTATCCCTAATAGGGTGTTCTTAAGGCAATAACTGAATAACGCATAATCAATTCTTGATTTGTGCTTGTATTTAAGATTCCGGAAGGAAACCCCCAGTTTATTGCCAACCCTTTCCCTCCACAAATCTGCCAAACCCAACTGTGTCATGATTTCTATGAGAGTTTGCCTTGATTTGGAAGGCGTGCAGGCTCTGGAGTTAGTTGATTTATCTAGTTTGGGATGGAGCACAATATTAAAATCTCCCGCCCAAATTATAGGGTCTTGGGAAGTTATCAGATGGTTTCTAATTTATCTACCCATCTCTGCTTTTTTAGTAGTGCGATGACCTCTGCTTTAAGAAGATGTGTCTCCTGTATGACAATGATCTGCTCGGGGAGTCTCTCAGATATTGTAAAATATGCTCTCTTCTGCTCCTCAAACGCAGGCCATTGACATTCAAGGACACAAATTGAACAGAGGTCATCATTTGACATCCGTCCTCCTCCCTATACCCTGCCACCTGGCAATCTTATTATCCCGAAGCTGAAAATGTAACCAACTAGGACACAAAACGGACTTGTGAAGGGCTGACTCATGAGGATTTTTTGCTTTTGTACCCCCCCTAACTCCCCCCACCCCTGGAAAACCCTCCCATACTTACTCCGGCCAGATGTGAAGCCAGATTTGCCTCCTCTGACAACCCTACCCCTCCTGCACCGCTTGGCACTCCTGGAGCACTCCTGGAGCGATCAAATACCGGTTGGATTACTTATCAGAGAGCCCAACTAAAAACCATACTCCCCCCCCCCCCTTTTTTTTTCCTTCCTTATTATTATTTTTTGGTTTTTTTACTAACCCCAATGCTCTTCACCTATTTATATGTACACTAATTTTTTTATTTTTTTTATTTATCTTCTCTTCGTGACTCTAAACACCAATAATTCTTCCCATTCTACCTCCTCAATACTGTGTACACTACCACACTTTCCATTTAGCTTAAAGGACTTTTAAGAAAGGGTGTCAACTGACCAAAGGAATCACAAAAATTATGTCTATTGGTCTACTAGTGTATGCTACCAGTAGAGGCAGGAGATAAGGACATCATTGGAACAGAAGCTGGGTATTGCTATATTAAATTCCACCCTGAGAGTAGATTCCAACAATTCATCGGCCTCCAGGGGGGATCTAATGTTGTGCGTCTTGTTATTATACATCACCCGCAAAAATGTGGGAAACCGCATCTGTACAGTTGCACCAAAAGACCTGAACTTGTCCATCCTCTGGCCCAGTTCCCACTGTCTATCCAGAGTGGATTTGGAGAGGTCAGACCGTGCCTCGAAAGAAAAATCGGGGCCCTTAAACGTTTTTGCTTTTAATTAGAGATTTAAGATTTTTTTTCCTTCAGGGTATATGTAAGGAAATTGATCAAAATCTTCCTGGGTATCGTTCTGCCAGGATTTAATCGGAATGGGTCCCGATGTATCCGCTGGATATCTTTGTCAAGCTCCTCGATGGATTCTTCGAGATTAGGTGACTCCTTCAATACATTGATCATGAAGGCCTTGGCATCCCCTCCTTCCTTTCCTTCCGGTATCTTCAGGAGTCGGAGGTTGTTCCGTCGTGAGTAGTTTTCCAGCGATTCGACCCTCTCCCTCATAGCATCTCCTTCTCTCTGTAGGTTTTGGATTTTGGATTCAGCAACCTCTAGGCTGGACTTCAATAACACCACAGAGCCCTCAAGTACCTCTGTTCTCTCGCATAATCCATCTACTTTCCTTTCTAAAGTCTCGCATGATGCTCGTATCTTGCTCTGGTTGGTTTTAGATACCAGGAAATAATTTCTTATTTCTTCCCTCGTAGATGATATTGACGATACTATGGCCTAAAGTGTGCTCCCGGCCCCATTTACCTCCCCACTCTTGCCGTCCATTATTGTCCACACCTGCATCTGCCTCCTCTTCCAGAACCATTGGAGCTTGTTCGCAAGTACCATCGCCCTCAGCTACCACTTCGGGGAGAGGAGGTGGGTCAGCCATCCCTGATTCAGTGGTAGTGGTAGTGATAGATCCTGAAGGTGTAGGTGTGTTTGGTGAAACTGTGGGCAGAGGAGCAGATGTATCTGTAACTGTAGCTGGTAACAGATCCTGCACCTGGGGCAACACTTTAACGAATGAGCACAAAGAGGGGGTAATCCTTGCCGTGCCGCTCTTGGAGTATCTATTACTTGGCCCCCTCTGAGAGCTACCCCTGGGTTTCGTGCCTTTACCCACCTCCTTACTGCTGCTACTGACCCTCTGGTTAACCTGGTTAACCTCTATACCAACTACAGTAGTAGCCTCAACCTCCACTTCTACACCTTTGGATATCGCTGTTCCTTCCTCGAGCCTATCCCCCTCTTTAGCTGGGCATTCTGGGACTGGTAGTTTCTTCCCTGACTTCTGACCTTTCCCCCGTTTCCTGCTCACATTTTTTGGGGTTTGTCTCTTATTTGAAGCTTTCCCACCACTGACTGTCTCCGTGCCGCCCCCCAACCCCCCAACCTTACTGGCAAGATCCACAGTTGATTCGGGGATTCCGCAGGCTTCCTCCTCCCGGGTCCTGTCGCTGACAATACCTTCCACTGAGACCCCGCCGGGTTTCTTCACAGTGACGCCGGAGACGCTGGAAACGCTAGAGAGAGCTTGCTGGGGGCCAGCAGCCCCCCTGTCGCAGCCTGACCCGCCTCGAAAAAGTCCCCGAGCCGCCGCCGTGCGGCCGCGCCTAAGCTGCACGGCTGCTCTGCACCACCGGCTCCACCACAGCAGGGAGGCAAGGGGGAGGGACCGGGAACCTGCACCTTCAGCCAAGCACATCCGAGAGAGCCTCGCAAGGGCAGCGGGGAAAACAGCCAATGTATACGGCAAAGAAAGGGTCTAAGCAACGTTCTTTTCCTCCTGGGGGGTTTGAGACCAAATTACGGCTCCATTAAACTACAGAAGAGTCAGCAGCACCGCGTTGCATCGGAGGGTTGTTTCGGACACGCGCACCTCACTAGCCTGCAGCCGCCATGTTCTCCGTTTGACTTGGAGTGAGCTTAATATGTTGTTCATCTGCGATCTCCCATTGTAATAAGTCTGCCAACCACATTTTTATATCTGCCATGCTAAGCACATCCCAGTGTATACCTATACTTCTCTGCACCAGCACCAAACCCAATGCGAGCATTCGAGATTGCATTTGAAAGTGTTTCCAATGTGGTTGCACCCCTTGTAAAAAAATATCACCACATTAATAAAAGCCAGTACTATTTACAATACCGAGAACTCACACTAGTACGAATGCAATGCAATAGATTTTGCAGTTACAAAAAAGTTAGCTATTGTCATTTTTTCATTACAACATTTGATTAATGTTTCATGAAGGGAAAAAAACCAATGTAATTTACAATGCCAGTAGCTCAAAATAATGTCATTGCGAGACCTATTGCATTGTAAATGCCTGTTTCCCTAAAGGTTCGAGTGTGGCAGATACAACATATTGACAGATTTCCACATTTGTGAGTAAAAATCCACATCCTGAGGCATGTAATCATGTTTTAATTGACTGTTGTAAATAGCTTTTTCTGTAGACCTACTTTCCAGAGAATAATACAGTGATACCGATGCCTTAATAAAGGAAATGAAAGATTGATGGTAATCATTCATTTTAATATATGTTTATAAACTTTTCCCAGGTGTATCGTCATGGCGACAGAAGCTCACAGGAAAGCTATCCTAATGATCCGCACAAAGAAGATGCCTGGCCACAGGGATATGGACAACTTTCAGAGGTTTGCTGGAATGTCACGCATATTTCTAACTTTACAATGTTTTTTATTTGCATATCTTATATATATATATATTCATTGGAAAAACCAAAGGCTACAGGGATGTTATTGTTGGGCTCAGATTTCACTCGTTCAAAACCAGAGAAGTTCAGCAGTTATAGTTACCTGAGATAAATATCTAACTAACTATAACTTACACCCCCGCATTGCACTGCTTAGTACCTTACATATTGCATCACTTATGACAAGGTCAATGACATCACTGATAACATCTCAAATGACATGTAACATGGTGGTGGGTGTGCTGGTGCTTGATGCTGGTTTCATGGACCCATTGTGGTCAGTGTATGGGCCTCTGTTGTTGCATGAATTGACATCTGATGGGGGATGTGTTGGTGTATCATGTTGATTGAGGTGCTGTATGATGCTGGCTGTGTTGTCATATGAAAATATATCTGTTAATGTATGTCAGTGGGTTTGTTCCCAGTTTGTGAGCGGGGTTCCGTCTATGCCCCCAAATCCATCCTTATAGAACCATCTACATGTGCAGAGTGTTCTAGGCTCTGCCCCAGGCCAACAGAACTCTTTGGATGAGCACAGCAGGCTGTACATTTAGGGCAGGGGGTTTGGCTGTGCACTGCACCTTAATTAATAACCTGGGAATCTGTAAAGCACATTGTCTGAGCACAGAGAGCGAGCCCCAAAATCAGTAGGACAGAGCCTTCGGTCGTGAGGGGGAGCTTTAGATGCCATGTCTTGTGCCCAGTCAGCTGACGCCTGACCACTCAGCACCCAACGCTCTGATGTGTTGTGAAATATTAGTTTGTTATTGTGTTATTGTTTTTTGTGTTGCTCTGTTGTATTTTTTTGTGATACAGTACAGTTCCTGGGTGTTGTGGTGTGTTGTTTTGTATTGATAATGTGCTTTATTGTGGTTTCTTTTTAAAATATATTTTTATTGGTTTTCAGCATCAGAAGTCATGAAGTAATGGCACATCTTGTAACATCACATATTGATACATACAGTTTTTTTCCAGTGTGTTATTGAAACATACAGCACTTTCCCCTTTATGTCTCTCTCTTTCTCCCCATGCTTTATTGTGTTGCTTTATTGTATTGTGTTGTTGTTGTTCCTGTGTTATTGTATTTTTGTGTTGTTGTGTGGTTTTTGGTTGCTGAACGTTTTTCCTATTTTTCATTGCTAGCAGCATCAGAAGTCATGAAGTAATGGCACATCTTGTAACATCACATATTGATACATACAGGTTTTTTCTAGTGTGTTATTAAAACATACAACAACACTTTCCCCTTTATGTTATGTGGTTTTGGGTTGCTGAACGTTTTTCCTATTTTTCAATGTTTTCTTGTTTCTGCTGTATTGCTTTTTGTGCTGTAGTGTTGTGGATTTGTTTATTGTTTTGTATTTTTCCGTTGTGTTATTGGGTTGCTGTGCTGTGTTGTTGCAGGTAGGTCAAGGGTACAAAATAATTGGGTTTTATGAAGCATTAACCTTTTAACCTTTTGTATACCTGGAACATTATGTTTGCATGTCAGTTATAGAACCATTCAAATCCTGACTTTAAATGAAATACAAATCAGGTTGCTTCTGATGCATTGTCAAGTCAAGGATTGGCCTGAGCATCCTCGATTTGCGCTCCCACAGAGACAGGGAGCCTGTGCCTGCTGTCTCCAACACAGCAACGCAGCTTCAATGAGCATGTCGGTTTGGCCGGCCTGAGACGGCGGGCCAAACCCACATGTGCACTGATAACAGTGCACACCACTCCCCTTCCGTGACTGCCCCCTCGATGGCATCGCACCCGAGACTTGCCTGGGAGTGAAAAATAAAATGATAATAACCCTGGTTTATTATTTTATTTTCCAATTTTTGCAGCTGCTGGTGGGGAGTACGCTTGGCGGAAAAGCTGCCTCTGTGTAATTGCAGTGTGCAGTGTTTGCTGTAGTACAGAGCTAACATTCCTATGGGTCTTAAAATGTGAAGTGTTGGTCTTTGAATGGCTTCCAATATTACTTTGCCCAACGTGACCCAACAAGCTTGACAGACCAAGCACCGCCAAGGTGCCAAAGCAGAAACCGAAAGTATGCTTTCTAAGACTGTAATTTAACCTAGGGTCACTCTGAATGCCTCTGCGATGTGTTTGTGTACATACATATTTATATAACTGAAAAAAATACTAAGCAAGAAAGCGAGCTAAGGTTTATGGAGGTCATTACTAACTTCCAGCACAGCATCGAAGAAGGTATGAAAGCCATAAGTTAAGGGTACGCCTGTAAGTTAAACTCCTGAGTGTTTCGTGTTCGAAAGGTGTCAATGAGCAATGAATATAGATGAATACGTTGGTTAGTGTGTAAGAGTTTATACGATTCAGTAACTTGATCAGGATGGGTTGGAGAAATTCCTGTCTAACCTTTAGGAAGGACTGAGGAAGCACTTCCCCATTCACATAGGGGGAGCGAAAGTGGGTGGGTCCAAGGATGACTTACCAGCCCCTAACCAAGGCGTGATGGCTTCCCAGTACCTCCCCACCTTGTCAAGGCTCAGGTGGAATTTGAAACCCCCAGATCCTTGCCAGGAGGGGTAAGAAGGGGGCCCCTTTTTAGTTTTCATCTCTCTCCTACCTGTAAAAAGACCGGGTACAGGGCTACATAAGTGGGCAGGCTAGAGCCCGCCATCTTATATATCTATCAGCTGCCCGGCTGTGCTGCTTTTTAGGTCTCGGCTAGAAGCGAGCGAAGCTCGCTCTCGCCAGAGACCTTATTGTTACCGGCTCATCTTCCCAGGAGGACAGCACTGGCCGCGCGCGCCGATTTGTTAAGGCCACGCGCACGAGAACGCGCTCGCGGCCAGGTGCTGTCCTCCTCGAAAGCTGCCTCCCTTCCCCGTGCAGGGCGGGCCGCCGCGCTGCCTGCGGCGACCCGGAAGCATTGCCGGCCAAACAGGAAGTAGGTGCTTCCTGACTATCGCAGTGTTGAGCTCGGTGGGCCGCACTGGCTACAGGCAATGGCTGGAGAGGCGGAGACGGGCCTCAACCCCGCTGCCCACCCCCGCCCCCCAGGCACCCACCGGTTGCGACAGAGAACAATCGCTGAGGTGGCACTGAAGGGAACGACTTCCAGGCCGTTTTCATACAGCGCGAACTCACCCCAAGGACATTTGCATACACAAGGTCAGAATCATCTATGTTTTTTTAGTCCCGCGGAGATTGAGTCATTTGCCCAGAATCACACAATGCTGAACCGATGCCGGAATTTGAACCGGATTCCCCAGTTACAAAGTCAATAGCTCTGGTCGTTACGCTGCATCCTCTCCACAGATGGAGGGAAGCGGCCCCTCAGGTAAAAGAGAAAGAAGATTGTCCCCTCGCTGCTGGAGCCATCCGTCACCGGAGACCCACTGCCCATTACCGGCCGAGCCTGCGGGGTCTCCTGTCTCCTCGGAAGAGGACATAAAACCAGATTTGCAACGCCCTGGGGTCGTGTTGCTGGCTTCTCTCCGCGCCTCAAGATTGTTTTAGCCAGTTGGGACAACGCGTCAGTTTCCTCATCTTTCACACAGGCCCCGTATGCAGCCGCTTGATTTGCTTTTATGCCCCTCTAGTGAGTTAATTGAAGCGGCGAGCGGCGGCCCGTAATGTCCCATTTGCTTCATTGGTGTGCAGGGAGGCGTCACTCGAGCTCGGATATGGCTGTTTCCGTGTTAGTCATTGCCTGCGATCCGTGCCGGGGAGAACACACAGCCATTGACACCGCCCGACTCGGAGTGCCTAATAGGATCCTGGCAAAACGGGGTGATTTCTGTTCATACAGCCTCTCGGCAGACTGCAAACCACGCTTTCAAGGATCGACAGCGAGCTGAGGAATGTCCCTATGAGACTTGCAAGGGTTTCTGCAAGTGGCTGTTTTGGACAAGTATTTTATTCATTGACAGACCACACCCCCTATTAATGAAAGCTACTAAGTAAGCCTGCAGCATGGTCAGTTTAGCTGAAGCAGTGTACAATGCTGGTACAAAGTGGGTAGGACCAGTTAGCAGCCATGCAGAGAATTCTAAATCAGTTTAATAAAAGGTATGTTGTGGCTGGCAGTGCATGCTGGAGGGGGCATTTTGAGTGTACTCACACCTGAAGAACAGACTCTCACATGAGGGAAGAGTGTCTGAAAATCGGGCACAGTTAAAGGCAGAATGGCCGGCTCTGTCCAACCGCTGGGAAGATTAGAGGTGCATGAGTTGCATCCAAGACAAGAAAACAACGGGTCTCTGTAAAGTGTAGGCAAGGGAGACGTCTTGCAGCAAATGCAGAGTGAACACAAGAATACATGCGAATTAGACAGGGGCGATAGTCTTCCTCCATAATCCATTAAAAATTGCTGGGTACAGGTGCAGTGTGGGAGATGAAATGCAGCCCCTGGGGCTGAAAGGAGCAGGGCCAAGAAAGAAAGGCAGCAAATGTTAGGTGTCGAAACAGTCGACTCTGGCAAAGGGAAAACAATCGAGAGATTAGGGCACAAAGAAGTTGCTTGGCAACTAAGGTTTTGCCATTAATACATTGTAAAGGAGGTACAGTGGACTCCTCACAGCACAACCTTGGACACAAACCTACCTGCCTGTGGTCGGAAAAATTATGAGCCTCAAATAAAATTGAATTGAGACAGAGTTTAGACTAACATGGCAAGATGGGCACAGCTACATGTTTCAGCGAGCTCTAGCAAAAGTTTCTTTGCCAGTGACCCAACCATAACCTTTACCAGCGCAGTGCTAAGGTAAGAGTTGGTGAGGGCCTTGACTGCTTTAATGAGAAATGGGGTTTAAATCAGCTCCTTAAATAAAGCAGGAGGGCAGATATCTAGTGTGAGCTCTGACATTTTGCTCTTGTTCACAACAGATACAAACTCTACAAGTGGGCACCAGGACCCTGAGGACGCTACTTTCCGGGCAGCTGGTGTGGGAAGCAGGAAGTGGTGGGCACAGGAAGGGGGGGGGCACAGGGGGACTAGGGACAGAGGGGAAACAGGGACGTGGACCTGCCCAGGCCGTGCTGTGGCCATACATGTAAAGCTAAGACTGAAGAAGCTACTACTACCTCTTATCTAGCTCCTTTGAGCTCCTTCGTCCTTCATGACACGACAAGAACATTATTTACATTTTTAGGTCTCGGCTAGAAGCGAGCGAAGCTCGCTCTCGCCAGAGACCTTATTGTTACCGGCTCATCTTCCCAGGAGGACAGCACTGGCCGCGCGCGCCGATTTGTTAAGGCCACGCGCACGAGAACGCGCTCGCGGCCAGGTGCTGTCCTCCTCGAAAGCTGCCTCCCTTCCCCGTGCAGGGCGGGCCGCCGCGCTGCCTGCGGCGACCCGGAAGCATTGCCGGCCAAACAGGAAGTAGGTGCTTCCTGACTATCGCAGTGTTGAGCTCGGTGGGCCGCACTGGCTACAGGCAATGGCTGGAGAGGCGGAGACGACCCTCAACCCCGCTGCCCACCCCCGCCCCCCAGGCACCCACCGGTTGCGACAGAGAACAATCGCTGAGGTGGCACTGAAGGGAACGACTTCCAGGCCGTTTTCATACAGCGCGAACTCACCCCAAGGACATTTGCATACACAAGGTCAGAATCATCTATGTTTTTTTAGTCCCGCGGAGATTGAGTCATTTGCCCAGAATCACACAATGCTGAACCGATGCCGGATTTTGAACCGGATTCCCCAGTTACAAAGTCAATAGCTCTGGTCGTTACGCTGCATCCTCTCCACAGATGGAGGGAAGCGGCCCCTCAGGTAAAAGAGAAAGTGGCACGTTACAGGCAGTCACTGTAATTATGCAGCATTGATTGGGTACATTCCTTGGCAGTATTATACATTCATTATGGCAGGGTAGCGCACATTGATGCAAAAAACGAATCTCTATGTAAAATGCAAAGGTCTCTTAATACATATTCAGAAGATGCTATATTCTTGACCAACAAATTATTTTTGTCACCGGGAAGCACAGAAAAATAATTTAAGCAACTGCCTTTAATAGCTGTCATAGTAAAATATACAACGCAGCAATTAGCAGAAAAGAAGCCTAAATATAATTACAAGTATTCCTCAGGTATTTTTTAAGAAATGGTCTTCAGTTTTCGGTTAATTGGGTGTGCCTACTATGGGCTTCCGGAAGTACCTTTCCCCTTTACGAAACAGATTGTCAGAAAATATGTATGTTACGCATTATATTTAAATGCAACAATAAAACCTTTTGGGGGATGTTTCTACACTAAGAATGATCTCTTGAACTGTGGTAGCCAGTGTGTCAGGGGCCCAAGTGTAAGGAAGAAAATGGATACCCATCAGTGCTTAATCTGCGTCGGTGTTTTCCCGCCCTTGTGTGAGAGTGTGCAGGGTGAGCAGGGTGTTTGTAGGGTGAGCAGTGTGTGAGTGTGCAGGGTGAACAGTGTGAGAGTGTGTAGGGTGAGCAGTGTGTGAGTTTACAGGGTGAGCGTGTGTGAGTGTGTAGGGTGAGCAGTGTGTGTGTGTAGGGTGAGCAGTGTGTGAGTGTGTAGGGTGAGCAGTGTGTAGGGTGAACAGTGTGAGTGTATAGGGTGAACATTGTGTGAGTGTGCAAGGTGAACATTGTGTGAGTGTGCAGGGTGAGCAGTGTGTGAGTGTGCAGGGTGAGCAGTGTGTAATTTTGCAGGGTGAACATTGTGTGAGTGTGTAGGGTGAGCAGTGTGTGAGTGTGTAGGGGCAGTGTGTGAGTGTGCAGGGTACAAAAACTCGAATTAAGTCCACCACACACATAAGACCACACACATAAGACCACATACACACACACACCACACACACACATCACCACCACACACTCTCAGACCACACTCTCACCACCACACACTCACCACCACACACTCACCACCGCAACGCAACGACACACACAACCACACACACACACCACCAGCCGTCAGTGCACACTTTTTCCGGGCGCAAACACCACCAGCAGTCAGTGCATGCTTTCACCGGGCACAAACACCACCAGCCGTCAGTGCACGCTTTCACCAGGCACACACCACCAGCCGTCAGTGCACACTTTCACCAGGCACACTCACCACCAGATCCACTTCTCTGGCACCCCTTTACCAAGGCCCCAGGTACTACCTAGTGAGAGGTTTACATTTCACATCCGCTTAAAGCAAAGAGTCTCTGAAATTTTTAACACCAGTTGTAGATCACGTACTGCTGTGCAAAATGTAAGGATTTACAAAGAATTGCTACAGACTCCAGTCTATGACCACATCTTCAAGACCAGGCCGGGGGTTTCCTAACACCAATAGCTTACAGCTTCACCACAAAAAACAAACAAGCGAGCAATGGATGTAAAAAAACCTCAAACGTCCTTTTTAGGTCGAGGGAAACTGAACTGAACTGAGATTTTAAAGCGCTACAGTATGCTTAACTCAGTAATCCCTACATGGCCACGCTCCTGGGTAGTTGATTTGTTTATATATGTCCAAAGAAGGTCTAGAAGGGCTGCATCAATGTCACTGACCACATATATTAATCACTTTAAATTAATTGTGGTAATTTTTTAATTATAAGGATTTCCATATATACGGCTGAAAAATAGCACAAGGCGAGAATAATGAAATTCAACAGTACTGCGAAAGCATGGCTTACATTACAAACAAAGTCTTGCAGTTGCCCATTGTAAATGACAATGCCATTTATTTAACGATTAAGCTACTGGCAATGTAAATGACAATGCCATTTATTTAACGATTAAGCTACTGGCAATGTAAATGACAATGCCATTTATTTATGATTTAAAGAAAAAAAAAAGAAATGTCATGAGCAATGCCAATAGCTCTACCTTTAATGATGCCGAGACCATTGCATTGTAAATGCTTGTTTTCTTCTTTCACCCTCTATTCACAGACATAGACAGAGGTAGGGGAGTCTACTGCTCATGAGCCTACGTAACGCCTGCACATTGTTTTCATTTTCATTGTTTGCAACAAATTCTCCATTTTTTATCTGTAGATGGTGTAGGAGAGTAGGATCTGCTTACTTTGGTTACCCCCACTTTTTGCTGTGTTTCACTGGTTTATCGACTTTAGTCTGGCTGTGGCCCTGCTAATCAGGACCCCAGCCTAGCTGTTCTCTCTCTAAATGTTTTGCATGTACATTAGGTGCACACCAGATTGGTTACTGGGTTACCCTTGTGAGTCCCTAGTATATGCTACCTCAGGTACCAATGGCATAGGTACCCCGGAGGCCTACCAGGGGCTGAAGCATGTATTATGCCACCCCTGGGAACAGGGCCGGATTGGGAACCACAACCGGCCTTGGCAAAGTGCTCGGCCGGACCCCCCTCCCCACTGAGGGTGGGGGTTGTGGTTGCCGCCGAGCCCTTTTGGTAAAGGGCCTATTTTGCAGCATTGTGCAAAAACGGCCCTATAACAAAATCGGCCCCCAGGGGCCCAAAACCGGCCCTCTCCCGTGCGGCACACCGGGGGATTTCCCGGTGCCCGCTATGGCCAGTCTGGCCCTGCCTGGGAAGCCTTCCAAAATGGCACCACAAGCCTGCACTTACAGCCTGGGTATGGTGGTGTAAGCACCCCTTACTGGGATATAGTATACCTATATCCACCATTTAAAACAGACACATATTAACCTACAAGTTACTCCTATTGCAGGCCTTGATAATCCTGAAGGCAGAGTGATTGGTTTTGTGTGAGAGGGTGCCCTAGCATGAGCTGAGCCCCTCTGCAGTTTTCGGAATCCCTTTCTTATAGCTGTTCTGTGATATGGCCATGCCATATATTCTTAAGTTCATTATAATCCTCGTGGTTAATGCTAACTTTGGTTTGGCTTTATCAAAACATGTCGTGTTTGGTGTCAAACACTTTGGAATACTACCCCCCCACCTGCCAGTTATGGCGGCGGGTGTAGCATTTCACCCTTCTAGAGGAAGAAGACATGTACACACTTACCCGGTAAATGTTTAAAAGATCCTCAGCATCCCAAAATGGATGCTGTTGCCACAGACACGAGTCTGACCTCCTGCTGCTGGACGAAACTCCGGCAGGGGAGGCCTGGACAATAGGTTTCCTGTCCAGGGAGGTGCCAGCACCTCCCTAGACAGGCTTTAGTGTATTGGGGCGGAGTGGGTTGCATTCAGTGAATGCTTTTCAGACACTGCCTGGGGCACACAAGGTGCTCTATGCATTTCCAAGTTCAAACCGGTTGACGCGAAATTGGACAAAGGGGAAGGGGTGTAACCACCTCTCCCCAGGTTCTCCCATAGGTGGGACCCTAGAATTAGTTCAACCCCTAAACTTAGTATAAGTATAGGACCCCATTCCCTAGGACTTTAGATTACCCTGGACGAAACTCTGAAGACGAAATCTTGGACCTGCGACATTCCATATCGACTGGAAGACGGAAGAAATCTCCCTTGGGGTCAAGGAGTGACCCCCTGTTTAAACAGGTACCAAAGAAGCATCTTGCCGGTCTGCATTTTTGAGGCTCCCGCCAGATCCCGAAGAATCTGCGACACAGAACACGGACTTCCAGACATCTCCGAGGCCGACACGAGTCCCTAGCGAAGCTGACACCTGTAGCCATTACGAGAGACGTGGGACCAGAAATCCTGGACATCCTGCAAGTTTGCAAGTGCACCTACTTCCTGAAGTTTCCCGAAGTGTGCATTGGGCTATTTGTTGCCCGTGCCCTGAGCACCTTTTGCACCGAAGCTGAGAGGCCTACACTCCACGAGTGTTCCGTGGGCCAGCTTTCTTCACCGCAGCTAGAGGCTCCTTCGCGATCTCTAGTCCGTTGGCTAGCAGGGGCCGCACGAAGGACAATCCTTTGTTTCTTGGGCTTTTCTGGTTGCTGCAGACGTGCCCGGACTCCCCCCAAAAGGGTGAGTCCCTCAGACCTTGCTGGTATGAACCAAAGCCAATCTTGTCATCTTACATGGGTTGCTGTTGCTAAGGCTTGTTGGGTCTAATCCGGATACCGACGCTGCAGGACTCGACATCCGACGTGGGACAGCTCGAATCCAGCTCTTGGTTGTCGTCGACGCCTCCTGGACCTCGTTGCTGAAGAGTCAAGCTTCCCCTACTTCACCTTAAAGCACCAAACATCGGCGGGCATCTTCCTGTCGCCATCCTGGTCACTGGCTAGTGACCCAGACTCTGTCCTCTCTGCTTTCAGGTTCTTCAGATCTCCGATCCACTCTTGGATCCACACGCACACTTTTCCTCTGGTCGCCTGCAGCACTTCTTTGCAGCTCTCCATTGAAAACTAAAACCTAACCCGGCACAAAAAGACACCTGTGCACCCGGCTTCCCTGGGTGAGGTAACACGAGTACTTCAGTGGTCCCATGGGTCTTGACTCTCGAAGTGTCCAGTACTGAAGGGGTTCCACCGTAGTCCACTCCTAAGTGTCCTTACCTTGGGTGGATCCTGGTTGCCCCAGCGGTTCTACAGGCTCTAGGCCTCACTTCTAATGCTCATGTGGTTCTTATACCACTATTTTAGTATATGGTTTGTGATGCCCCTAGGGCAAAACGTATACTGTGCTCTTGACTGTGTGCTATTTAAAGTTCTTGTATTATACTTTTGCCTCTAGCCTCATAAAGAGGCTAGAGGGGTTATGTTTAGAATAAATACATATATTTTATATATTTACCTTGTGTGGTGTACTTTCATTTGATTATTCAAGAGATTATAGACTGGTAAAACAAGCTGCTTTACATTCCTTCAAGACTTAGCCTGAAGGCTGCTCTCCACAGCTACCACTAGGATAGCTTTCTATAAAGGTTGTCTTAAACCTACCATCAATAAGGGTCATTTGGACTGGTGTAAGGTGCCCACTAGAATAGTGGACATCATATGCCAGGCCAACTTCTCACAGATGGTAGCCTGTTACAAAAGATATTTAGCTCAAAAGTCATGGACGGAATGCTTAAATTCATATCTGCTGCTGATAATTACACTATGCAGCATTCCATTACATCTTTTTTAGCCCATCTATGCCATTATAGACAGAAGCTAACTGCATATTTCCACACCACATCCAAAATGTACAGGTTAAGTCGCCTCTGAACAGGAACACAATAAACCTCAAGCCAGTTTCAGCCTTGCACGGCCTCATCAGGGGGTTGCAGCTTAAATCCTATGGCCTGATGCTGCAATCCCTAAAAGACAGAGACTGCTTTGGGGTTTCTTCTGTTCCTGTATGGAGGGGACCTTCCCTGCCAGGATGGTCTAGACCAGTGTTCTCCAAAATTAGTCCAGGAGGGCTGAGTCCATGTCAGATTTTTAAGATAACTACATTTATCTAAATGGGGCTATGCTGCAAATCTGGCATTGATTCGAATCTCCAGGACCGACTTTGGAGAACCCTGGTCTGGACTGTCATAGATGAAGCAGGGCCAAGTCTCATTTCATTAAAATTGGTCCTTCTCTGGAGTGGCACGGTAAGCAAAACAACGGACTGGAATGATGCACATAGCGATTAGTAGTAGCTGAAATTAATATGACCATTTCACCCATCACATTTTTGCGTTTTTCAATGAGATGGCCTAAGTGCGGCGGGTATGCCCAGACTTGGGTCCTATGCCCTCTGCCCCATAGGACTTATGCACCTCGCTGAGGAGGCTCAACATTGCTGAATTCATCTAGAATGTTTATTTTCCCACTCACAGTGGACCTGGGAGGTTGGGTGAAGTTTTCCTATTGGAGCAAGATCAGGTCTGACTTGTATAATGCTGATCCCTTTCTGGTGTGACAATCGGAGGGGAATAAAATGATGATCTGGAATGTAGTGCCATGTAATTACCCAGGGGCTGAGATGAATTCAAGCATCCCTTGTGCCTTATATCTCAGAAACAGCTGGATGCAAATTCACCAAAGCAAGAAAAGGCACCAAATGGTGGAAAGACAGCTGTGCCAACAGTTTCCGACTTCTGTGTGCGGAATTTGGCTATGGGCAAACCTATTTCTTCCAAGTTTGGTACTAATTGGTCAAGAGAGCAAAGTTATTAAGGGTGCTGAAATGGGACTTACATCGAAGCGAAGTGTCAGTCTTCACCACAGATACACACTGCATCTCTGTAACATATTCAAAGCACCACACTATACTAAAAACTGCAGAAATAACTACACACAGAACTACACCCTTAACTGACGCTGAATGCTGTATTGTGTTAGTAATGCCCAGTGCTGTTCTTCCTCTGTGGCTCATTATGGGCGGTGAGCTGGTGATGCAAAAACAATCAGCCAAGCCACGTGGCCCAAGGTCACGGCGTTATCACGTCACGGTCCTGTAATGAATCGCCGGTGCACCAAACACACCTCTCATTCACCTGGACCAAAGGTGGGCTTTGGAAGAGGGCGGTCCTGTTACTTATGAATTCCAACAGGACGTGCAAAGGAGTTGTTTCCAAGCCATAAAAATGCCAAATGCTGCTGAGCGGGGTATCTACTTACCCAGGGATAATATTAGGTTGTGACTATTAGAGAAATGTAAACCCGCAGGCCTTTTGTTATAAACTTCGGAGTAGTTTCAGCGTGCCTACAACAACTGGGCTGGGGTGATCCATTCTCTTCAAGGTTTGCTATCTTAAATTCTTTATTTATTGCGGGATTAAAAGTAATTTAGATCTATGTGTATAAGATTTCTTCAAATGTCAATCTTGCCTGAAACCTTATATCTGCACTCATTTTGAGGTTAGCAGTAACTTTACCTCGTGTGGTGCGATTTGGAAACAAGCATAGGCATAGCTAGTAGGTCTCACCTATGCAAGAGGTATTTGCTTTGCCAATGTTTTTTAGACAGGCATGACTAAACTTTAGTGGAACAGAGGGCAGCAGAGTTGCAAACAGTGGACTGGAGTGTGAACGAGTGCAGCGGAGCAGAGTGGAGTGGAACAGAGCTGCATAGAGTGGATCAGAGTAGAGTGGAGCAGAGCATCAAGGATTGGAGCGGAGTAGAGCAGAGCAGAGTGGAAAAGAGCAGAGCGGCTAGGAGAAAAGCGGCAAAGAGTGGAACGGAGCAGAGCGGCAAAGAGTGTCGCAGAGCAGAGCAGTAAAGAGTGGAACAGAGCAACAAAGAGTGGAGCGGAGGAGATTGGTTAAGAGTGGAATGGAGCAGAGAGGCAAAGAGTGGAGAAGAGCGGAGCAGAGTGGAACAGAGAGGCAAAGTGTAGAGCTGTAAAGAGTGGAGCACAGCCAGCAGAGTGGCAAAGAGTGGAGCAGAGAAGAGCAGTAAAGAGTGGAGCAGCGCAGTAAAGAGTGGAACAGAGCAACAAAGAGTGGAGCAGAGCAGTAAAGAGTGGAACAGAGCAACAAAGAGTGGAGCAGAGCAGTAAAGAGTGGAACAGAGCAACAAAGAGTGGAGCAGAGCAACAAAGAGTGGAGCGGAGCAGAGCGGCAGAGTGGAGCGGAGCAGAAAAGCAAAGAGTGGAGCAGAGCAACAAAGAGTGGAGCGGAGCAGAGCGGCAGAGTGGAGCGGAGCAGAGAAGCAAAGAGTGGAGCAGAGCCGCAAAGAGTGGAGCAGAGCGGCAAAGAGGGGAGCAGAGGAGAGCGGCAAGGAGTGGAGGTGAGCAGAATGGCAAAGAGTGGAGCGGGGCAGAGCAGCAGAGTGGAGCGGAGCAGAGCGTCAAAGAGTGGAGTAGAGCAGCAAACAGTGGAGCAGAGCAGCAGAGAGTGGGGCGGAGCAGAATGGCAAATAATGGAATAGAGCAGAATGGCAAAGAATGGAGTGGAACAAAGAGGCAAGGAGTGGAGCAGAGCAGAGCGGCAAAGATTGGTGCTGGGTAGAATGGCAAAGAATGGAGTGGAACAAAGAGGCAAGGAGTGGAGCAGAGCAGAGCGGCAAAGAGTGGTGCAGAGTAGAATGGCAAAGGATGGAGTGGAACAAAGAGGCAAGGAGTGGAGCAGAGCAGAGCGGCAAAGAGTGGTGCAGAGTAGAATGGCAAAGAATGGAGTGGAACAAAGAGGCAAGGAGTGGAACAGAGCAGAGCGGCAAAGAGTGGTGCAGAGTAGAATGGCAAAGAATGGAGTAGAGCAGAGAGGCAAAGAGAAAGCAGATTGTAAAACAGCGGAGCAGAGCGGCATAGTAGAGCGGAACAGAGCAGTATGAGTGGAGCAGAGCGTCAAAGAATGGAGCGGAGCAGAGCAGCAAAGAGTGGAGCGGAGCTAAATGGCAAATAATGGAATAGAGCAGAATGGCAAAGAATGGAGTGGAACAAGGAGGCAACGAGTGGAGCAGAGTGGCAAAGAGTGGAGCAGAGTAGAATGGCAAAGAATGGAGTGGAGCAGAGCAGAGCGGCAAAGAGTGGTGCAGAATAGAATGGCAAAGAATGGAGTGGAGCAGAGCGGCAAAGAGTGGAGCAGAGTGGCAAAGACTTCTTACAGCGAGGTCTGCTTTACTCTTCTCCGACACACAGACCCAAATGGATCCCATTAGAACAAATCAATAACAATGTAAAAATATACCTAGGACACATCGCAGACCACACCACCTTCACGGATGTCTCTGCTCGCTACACAACTTGCCGCCCACGTCAAGGCTAAAGCTGCTGCTCAGCTGTTTGTGGTTGGACTCTTTGCAAGAAGCTGATAGAATAAAACCACACGCTCTATTCTGGGGAGGCCCGAGTGACTTTATCACAGCTGCCCCATTCACTTCCTCCTTCGGGGTCTCTGCAGCCTGCGCGCCACCCACTGCCTGGACTGATGCTCTCAAGCAAGCCTCAGATTGGAGCCAGTGCTCACAACATGGGTGCCCGCTCAGTGGCAGGGGATGCCACCATAGAGCGACCTCCTGGCTCGGACGCTGGTCTGACCACAGAGGACAAAGTCATGTATGAATAGAACGTGTTGGCAGGTGCGAAAAACAGACCCTGTGCAACAAGCAAAGTCTGCCCACCAAGATCTGCAACGTCCGCATAACGTTTAGACGGTTCGTAAGTCCTCGGCAAGGCAGGTCTGACCACAGGCCACTATCTCTACTGCCTCCGAAGAGTCCTTCATGCAGAGCTGACCTTCACAGGTCTGTAAGCAAGCTCCACCAGACACATGTATCACAGTATTATTTACAAGGAAACACTGGTCCTATGGTTTGTCCACCAATCTAGTAATGGCTGCTGTTATAACTAAACTTAAAAGTATTCTGCTTTTCACTTCAGAAGTATGACAGACAGTGAGCGCAGCAGCAGGTTGAACCTGTTTCACTACTTATCTCTGTATATATAAATTAAAGGCAGCAGTTGAAACTATATTCTATTCGACCAGTTTTACAAATGTGACAATTTTTGGCGTGACCTTGGAGAGACTGTTCTGGAAGATGGCGAAGACTTAAAACCAGTGAGGAAGATGCACTCTTCAGAGATTGGCTGAAACACTCCCCTGTAACCAAAGGCTGCACTTTGGTTCGCTCAGGCTATCTGCCTGCGCTTCCAAGAGGGACACCAGTGAGTTGGACATCCAGGGGAGCCTGCATGTTTGCTGGGCACAGTTCAGTCCTCCTATACACAGGGCACAGCCTGGATTCTTGGAAGTAGCTTTGCTGCTGTGACATGAGGAGAGGGGTCCAGGAATACACCAGCGTTCTGGTCCTCTGTGTGCTTTTGCTGTCAGTCCCTCGAAGTGGTCAAGATGTGAGTTTACCTCGGTACATGCTGGACGGATGCAGCCGGTACAGCAGCACCGTCCTGAGCATCCTTGAACTCCACCATCGCCCAAACTACCACAATCACATTGCGCCTACACATGTCCCACACATGGAGAATTGTCAGGAGGAGAGACTCATTAGGCACTGTGTTCAGGGGGTGTAGGTAAAAAGGCCACACACACACACACTTAGCCCGACACATGTCCCACACAGAAGGGTAGTCAGGAACCCTAGTTATGGAGCATGGACAGTAAGAAGTCTCACTGGGCGCTTTCTTCAGGGGGATGTAGGTAAAAAGGCCTGTGTCCCTGAACAACAATGATGCTGCCAAGGCCTCTAGGTTACTTACCCTGGAAAGAGCAGAATAGTCTTACCGGACACGCTCTCCACCGCTCTGAGCCACTTCTCTGCAGTGATCCTTACATAAACCTATGCTGGGTGAGCAAATTCGCTTTCATCCCCCGCTCTGCACCGGAATGAGCCCAGTTTTCTAGTTTTCAGTTGGGTTTCTGGCAAGTCTGTGGCCTAATTCCAGCTCACCATGAAGCTGTCTAGAGAGTTGTGTGGCCACTTGACCAGACCTACTGTTAGTCTTGCCTTTATTGCTCGTGTTGGGCAGGCACAGTCCACTCCCTGTTTGCTCCGATGATCACCCTGTAGTTTGGTTACAGAGAGCCAACAGGATGGATCAGATGACGCATTACCTTGAAAACCCAAGCAGCGCTTCATGACCCTAGTACAGTGCTGCTCCAGACCCCACCGAAAAATATCAGTGGAGCACTTTACAGAGATGTGCATGGTGCAAAGTAAGGTACAATCAAGACCACTTAACTGGTGACATTGCATTGATATGTACAGTATGCGTCAAGGTCTAACTGCTTACAATGGTACTCCTCATTTTGTAGACTCTGAGATCTCTGGGAATTATACTAGACAAACAACTTGAGTACAGAAGTGCCACGCTCAGTGGCCTTCCCAGATACAAACTGGCCCTTTTACTGTCCTCCTTTAATGCTGCGGTCAGACTCATCACCGGAACAGAAAGAAACAATCACATCTCCCCTGAGCTGAAATCCCTAAACTCAGTCCTGTATGAAACACAAATTCATCTAAAAATCGCTTGCATGACCCATAAAGCCATACATTTCAACACCCCAAGATACCTAGCACAAAAGCTGGAACTTTCTGGCGGATGTAGGACCTTGCAGAGCAACATGTGGGGGGAGGGCGGTTCCCAGGCGCCCTCAGGACTCTTTGTCACCAACTTTGGTCACAACATGTCACTGAAAACCATGCAAAGTTCTGTTTGATGATGCATGTGCTCTGGGGAGACAGACAAAGTATTGGTTAGAGGCAATGGATTGCAAATTTGCTTTCATTTAGTCATCAGTTGATTTTAGCCTGGAACTTTACCCAAGAGCACCCAAGTCTGGCACAATCACATAAAGAAGGGGAAAGGGAGAACAAACAATTCAGAAGAATTACCTCTGAAAATATCTGTTTAATAACCCTTTCTCGTACACCGGGAAACACATACAAATACACTATGAGAATACATAAATTAATGCATACATATTTCAGTGGAGCTGGATGTAGAAACGAGAATTTGTTGGGAAGTCATTGTATGAAGGCACATGGCAAATAGCCACTGGGCGTACGACGACATAAGAATAACAGAGGCGCTCAAAATGAATGAAAATACCAGCGCTCCTGAGGAGGGCTCATAAACCAAGAAAAATGATGTCCCTAAAATGGTCATAAAATGAGACCAGCGGAGGGATAGTGTACTTGGTCCCTGCTCTCGGAGAGTGGGAAACACAAGAAGAGGCATGACGAATGCAAGCATGAAAAAAGGAGAGAAAGAATAGGAGAGCGATGAAGCAGCCTACAAATGGGAAGCCTATGGGTGGTTTGAAGCCCACAAAGTACATACAGCGTGTCTCTTCGAGACAGCGCATCCCCTGTTTACAGCAGAGACGTAAAGATTGCTGCATATTGTTAAAAAAAGTACAAGACCATGACCAGGAGTTGCAGTATTGTCATTGTTTTTGATAAAACATAACAATAAGGTGGTAGTTACTCTGTTACCACCCAGGATGCCTCATTTTTTCGTCCAAATTGCTAAATAAGGAGGTAAAGCCCATAGCCCAGCACAATCAGTACTTGTGCTTTAGTTTTTGCTTCGAAATGTAGCGGCAAACACTGTATTTCTATAGTTGAGTGAATACATCAATCTTTATTGTGGTTTTCTCAGTTTAGTGGACCCGTTCGGCTACTTTGGCGTTCTGTGTGTCCCTGAATATCATATATTTATGCTTTTACGTTTTTTTTCAGCTATCACGAATTTGATTAATCCACATCGATGTATGTGCAAAGAGCAAACTATGCCTGAGAGCAATGGAGCACTGCACAACACTGGTTATAGCGTTTTCGGAATGCCTTTTATGCTAGTGGAACACTTCGTACACCTAGCAACACAGTAAACTGCGCAGAACAAGCCACAGAGTGCAAAGTGCATTTAGTAATCGCAATGCATTAATTTAACGGATTCTATGTTTTCTTGTTTCTAATTTTTATTCCCTGAAATATGAAAGAAGGATTGTGAATATGTGAGTAAGCATTAATCGCACAAACAAGTTTTATTGCTCAATACGTATTAATCAATAAATCATTTTTTGCAATATCCTATGGAATATTGTACTGTAGCTGATGTGAACATTTCAGTTTGCATAAGACAAGTATACATATTTGAATGGTATACAAGAGTGCATGGTGACATATAGGAAGGGTACCTAAACGCTATCTTTGTAACCCTCAAGGAAACATCAGGAAGCAATAATCCTTGTATTTAGGGTGTACTAGATGGGTCAAATCTGTCAACAGCAATGAGTTCTTACAGAAGTTTATATCATCAGCCACGACACCAAATCTCCCAGTCTACCACATGCTGAGATGAAGTTCAGGAAATTGGGTTCACCATGCCCAATTATTGTCAAAGTTTTATTCTATTCTCTTATTTTTTCTATGAGCAGAACAAATTATCTGATCATTCCTCAGTGGTGGAAGGCTGACTGTAAACCCAGTGGCCCGTTGTGTTAAATGGTTTTGCATTAGAAAAGCCTGCTGTTCCCAAAATCACAGGCTTTGTGACCACACAAACCTATGTCACAATGTCTTTGTGAATTGCAATATACGCTTTACAAAGCATAATGAATTGCAAAAATGTTTTGACCCCATATATGTCCGAGGTCTCCTCAGAACGCGGCCTGGTTACTACCCATTGTTAATTTTAATCATGGGAAGTTCTGTTGGTCAGTGGCCCTGGTTGCCTCGGTACTGCTAAAATCAGCGCATTTTGAGCAGGCAACGATACTCTAGAGGCTCTATTACAAACAACCCCCCAGAGCAGAAGATGAAAGATTGAGTTGTATAATCACCTATAATATTTTCCAACAGTGTGAAGAAGGCCATTAACATAAATTGGCACCTCCTAGATTTTGGCAGTCTGTATTGGAGGAATCTATGTTCTCCATTAAAAGAGGTACCAACTTGCAAAACATTTTGGTACACACAAGAACATCTACACTGAATTCTGAAGTTAGGACTACTACATCATGAGGTTTACCCCTGGTGAGGGGTCACTTTCCATGTGGCAGGTGTATTGTTTGTACATTGACATCATGGGCCTTACAAACACTTTGGCAACTCAATAAACACGTCAGTTGCAATTCAGAGAACATCATTTGCCTGATCTGTGTTGATTAAAGTACATCAACATGATGACTTGTATGGTTTGGATTCGGCTAGTGGAATGCTAAATTAATATCTTCTTCAAAAGAAACACAACATATATAACTAATCACTTTCTTGAATGTGGTCATTTAGAGAAGGACATGGAATGTATTATGTAATTTTATGCAGATTTATAGAGCACACTATCGCTGGGAGCGTATCGGGGCATTGAGCAGGTGTGGGTCTAATCATACCTAGGAGCTGGTGGAACTACTCAAAAAGACAGGTCTTCAGCTTCTTCCATAATTCAAGAAGTGAGAAGGAGGCTCTTATGTGTAGCAGCAGATCACTGGGTCTGCTTTTCTGTGTGCATTGGATGTGCGCAAGCAAAAGTTCGGACAAGCAGAGGTGTACAGAAGGTTTGTGAAAGCAGATGCGATTGTTGAGGAATGCTGGGCTAGGATTATTTAGTGCCTTGAAAGTGTGGGTCAGGAGTTTGAAATGTGCTTGCTTGTGAATGTGGAGCAAGTGGAGCTAGTGGAGCTCCTTCAGGTGTGGTGCGATGTGAGTGCAGCGTGGGCGGTTGAGAGTGATTCTGGCCACTGAGTACTGAATGGTCTGCAGTCCTGGCATAGAGGGTGTTTGCGTAATCCAGCGTGGCCGCAACCTCATCTGCAGAGTTCCACAAGGATCCTCCCTGAGCCTCTTCATTTCACAGGTGATTCCTCTAGCCAGCATCACCCGCTCTCATGACATCAATGTCCTTTCCTATGCTGACGACGACCACACGCAACTCATTCTCTCCCTCCCGGACAAGCCCCGGAATAAGTTCAATGCATGCATGACTGAAATTAGCCACTGGATGAAGACCATCTGTCTAGAGTTGAACACCAAGAAGACAGAGCACATTATAGAGAGACTCCACCTGGTGGCCAACAGAGATAGGACCAACATCCACCCCAACACTGAAAGAGAATGATGAGGGCACACAATCTTTGTTACCTCCTCATCCTCTTCCTCACCCCGGAACTTAGTAGCATAAGTTGTAATCCTTCCCGAGAGGCACCTCACTGACACCTAAAACAAAAACCATCATGAGTCCTCAAAGGGAGTGGCTTTGCCCCCTACTATATGCACTCTATTGTCAGAGGATACCCTAATCCTGTTCTTGTGTCTGACCAATACAGACTCTCTGCCCTGCCCTCATCGGAGAGTCCACCTTTGGTATTTTCCGTTTTCTTACGTGTTGTGCATGTAACGAATCCATAGGTATTTTGTGATCGTGGCTGATTTGGCCCTGCCTGGCCAAGGGTCCATTGCCTACTGTCAGTCTTTGGAAGGTAATGCTTGCCCGTGTGTTGACGGATGCCTCCTTCCGTGTGTCCCCCGAGTGCGATTAATTTCTTGTTCCATCTGCTGCACCCTGAGGAAAGTAGGGATTGCCTGTATGTTATCAGATGCCTGCTTTCTGTGGCTCTCCCTGGATCCTCAACTAGCTACTCCCTTGGTAGACTGTATGTGGGGTGCTGGCTGTTCGTTTCTTTTTAGGTCTCGCCTGAGCCAGAGGATGCGCTGCTCTGGCGAGACTTTTAGTAAGTGGGCTTCAAAAAGCTCACCACACACTGTTGCTTGTAGCCAAAAGCTTACTGTTATGCGAACAGTAACGCGCACAGGTGCCATCTGGTTTTCCTCTCAGGGTCTTTGGCCATCGCTCTTCCAGGCACGCGCGCGCACCCCTCGCAGGCTCACCTCCTGCTCCCCCTCTCAGTTAACAGTTAACTTTCGCAGCCGCGGGGCCGCGCTTGTGTTTTACAGCTTTTTTTTCAATTAAGCACTGTTTTTACTGTACATTTTATGTGTTGTTAAATATGTTTTTGTCATTTTATTATGTCTTAGCAACTTTTGTAATATTCGTATCGCAAATTATTTTGCACGCTACAAGCAAATTGTCCTGGCATTCGCCTGGAACCACTGTGCCTCGAAGATGTAGCGCCAACCCTCCTCATTCTTATGTGGCAAGTGAGTTCCCGCATTGACTCGTACAGCCTTTTTGTCGCAGCTCATCACACGGTGACAAGGAACGTCTCCACAGTCTCACGGGACTCCCGCTACTGCAACAACATTTTACTGTAGAATGAAAAACTCTGCGATGGCGCGGCGCCATTATTGCCCCAAATTCCGAATTCATGGGACTGTGAGCCAGGATGTAAAAGTCGTCACTGATTAACCTTTGCCGCCGGAGAATATTGCCTAATTGGTCTTGGCAACTTCCACGCGCTTTGGCACACTTTGCGGGGCACCTTTCATCCCCGGCGTTCGCCATTGCCTTATGTTTTTTGCTGAAATTCTTCCTCTATTATAAACCCATCAGAGACAGCGGTGACTTTACTGCACTTTCATGTAAAATATGTGTGAATCACCTTGCTGCTGTGACATCTGTAATAATCTAATACAATCAATCTCGGTCTGCCTCGCGCACGCGGTCACTGGGCTCGTTTGTGCGACTGGCTGCTTCTCTACTCGCTCAGATATTTTCTGATGATGATTTGCAGCTGTTCATTCCTGGTGGATCTGGTAGGTGGGAAGTGCCATTTTATTCCTGAGAAAATAACCAAATTTGCGCTTTCATGTAAAACTTTTGAAATAAGCCCATTAGTTAAAACAAGCATCGGCATAGCCAATAGGTCTCGCCTTTTGGACCTTATAAGTGTTTAACCATGCAACAGTTAATGTTGTTGTAGTAAGGATATTGTGCTGCATAACCAAATACTTATAAGGTCCCAAAGGCGAGACCTATTGGCTATGCCAATGCTTGTTCTTTTTCTGCTCACTTGTAAGTGTTGTCTCCCTACCAATTCTGCTTGGTTGCCCCTCATTGCTGTCAGCAACCCATCTCCCTATGGACCTGTGTGGTGGGCACCTTTCTTTCAATGCTCTCCAGAGCCGTGCCCTTACGAGACGTTGCTGAGGTTCTTCACGTTTCACGCAGGGGGTGAGATTACGTGTCCTGTTCTCCTCCTATCTCAGCTAAAGAACTCACTTCATGCCATCTCGGTTAGACAAGGGTAGCTTTACACAAGGTGTGATCTATCAGTAGATTTGTAAATCGCTACTTGTCACCCGTGAGGGTTCTGTGCGCTGGCTCCGCTCCTCTCAGTATCCAGCACAGCTTCATGTGGTGGGTTGTCCCATTCTCTGGGTTTCTTTTTGTGGTGCTGTAGACATCATCTTGGATCAAGCTTGTCTTTCCGTTGCTCCATCATGTTGCGGTTGAGCACAGCTCTGCCATGTTTAGTTGGTTATCGGTGATCCATCTACCTGCCCTCCTTCTGTTTCGGTCCTGCTTCTTTCCGTCTGTTGTCAGTCTAGCGCCTCTTTCAAAGTTCTCTCTTGCTACCCTGGGGGAGCTTCCAGTATGGGTTGGATGCACACATCAAGCATTCATTGTGCCATAGGGATAAGATCTCTGGTTGAGGGCCAAGCTCATCGTGTCATGTCGCTTTTAATTTGCCTTGGGGTTATACATTAGCAGACAGGAAAAGAATGGGGTGAAAAAATTATCCCCAATTATTCGCTCGGCTGATCCCTATATTTTATTTCCGTGTAAATAATGCAGAAATTTGAAGTAGCCGAAGAGTTGTTTCATTTTTCAGAAAGAGCAAAACAGCAGCATGAGGTCTTTCACAGATGAAACCCGTTATTAACTACAAGTTGAACCACGCTAGTTCCTTCCTAAAGGAAGTTACACTGGAAGTTAAACAGATGCTTCCTTACAATGAGATGCAATCCATACATATTACAGTATTTAAAAGATAAGCAAAGGTGGTTGAAAGGTGAAAAAAGAAGAATCATGCATCCTGTTTCGATGCATTACTTCGTATTGTATAATTAATTGTGTGAATGGGAATGGAATGACTATGAAGGGGCACTGGCAAAGCTAATGAGTTTTGCGTTGGCTGTCAACCTTTTGTCTTTGTCAATGGTTGTTTTGTTTGGTAATGGTTCTTGTAAAACGGTACTTTAGGGCAAGCTTCAAAACATAACAGAACACGGACTATGAGCAGAAATGTTTTGTTTCATAAAGAAACGCATTGCGATTGTAGTCCCTGGCACCGAAGGGAACTATTTTGTGTGCACATGCTCCCTGTGAAAGAGCTGAAGGCGGTGTCACTCACAGTGAATTTATCTAAGGGCTGGAGTGGGCTGGCACACATGCCATCGCAGGCGAAAGGAAAATGTGAATGGCACAACAATAGGCCAATGGATGATTCGGGTGGCTGAAAGCCCCTAGAAGTAAGTATAGCGTGTATATAACTTTAGTAAACTCGAAAGGTGTTGGCTAACGCCAGACAAAACGTTGCTTTTCTTTATAGTAGCAGAGTTTGAAGGGGAAACACAGGTTTGGCAGGAAGATGGACGGAACAACACTTTCTCTGTTTTGGATTCAAATTACCTTGAAGGCAGCGACTGGCATGCGCCCCCGGGCTAGTGACCATGTGCTGACTTGCAAATAATCGTACAGTGAACGCCTCGGCTTGAATAAGTGAACTACTTATCAGGAAATGTGAGTCATGCCTCTCTCTTGCTCAGCAGCTTCAAGAACAGGTTCTTCCTACACCTTAGGAATCCAAGAACAAACTCCCAGGGCAGAGTTTTGTCCTTGAAAACAACAATGACCTTAATGTGCAGTAAGTTTTGTTCCCTGTGTGCGGCAGCCATTGTGCAATCTTTATGCCCAAAAGCTCGATGTATCCAATGGGGGTCTCGGGTAGGGAAATCTAGTGGCCGTCGCTGTGTCTGGGTATGAATTGGTGGTCCTCTGGTGGACGGACCACCAGATCAAGGATACCCACCAGTGGGGCTCCCCAAGGCTCCACCATAAGGAATTTAAACAATTGGAGCCTCACCTATATGTATACACATCCACATAAAAAACCAACAGGAGTAGGGACCCCTCCTTATTAGTGTCCCCGGGGATTTGTCAATGACATAGATCCAATGGTTAGAATGTGTGGAGATACTAAAAATCACACAGGACCACTCAACTTCATCCACCAGAAAAGTGTGAAAGATAGAGAGAGTACCTCACGGTAGCACCACCCGAGGGGGTTCCGGGTTAGTAATTGCCGGTATACCCACTTCTCATCATTGGCCACTCTCTCTATGTGAAAAGACAAAAGTGCACTAAAGAAAGATAATAGTGCAGACGTGAGAACAGTGATGTGAAAAAACACAAATAGTGACAAACGTCTCACCACTGACACATAATTTGAAGTGTACAGAGCAGATGTATAGACCCCTAACCAAACACACAAATAATATGTAAAAGTGTGGTGGGGTTGTGCTTGCTTTACCGTTTTATTCTGATGCAGCAGAACCCCACTTCTTAAAAATGGTAAATATGTACCATAACTCTTTTCAATCTCAAGCCGACATGTTTCATCGCTGCAATTTTAGCGATTTCATCAGGGCAATGAGGGGTAAAAAATTCTCAGTCTTTTCATGAAGTCATGGACCTGTGTGAAAGAGAAAAAAGACGCAAAAGTGCGTCGTTCAAACCCCTACATATGGGGCATCGCTGAAGCAGCTTGATAATGACACGCAAATTTCAGATAATTTTACCTTGAGGGTGCTACGTTAGCACATACCAGCACCACTCAAAAAGGGGGCACCGTGTTAAGTGTCCACGTGTCCCAACATGTGACCGACTCTAATCACAGCCACCTGTACATAGAGGGAGACAAAGACCGAACAAATTCACATTAATGTCTCCATAGGTGCAGGTAGCTGTCGCGTTCTGACCCGTGTGGGTTCAGCCGCTCTGGTCTCAAAGCACAACCCCTCGGTCTACCGCCCATTACAGGGGTGAAACATACATATGCCAGCGAGGGGTGTTAGAGGAGAGCTCACGCTTAACGCTCTATCAACAAGTAGAATTTCAATTATGCGTACGCGGTCACTGCATCACATGTATCAAGTCAGTTTACTCTTAACGCTACGGAAATGACACCATTCACCATAACACCAGCGGTCAGCCCCCCAGCCTCCTTACTGTCGCCGAGTCCCTCCGGCGCTTCCGACGATCCACGCATCCATTCAGTGCCGGGATGCGGAAGTAGCCGGTGGCGGGACGCGACTCCGCCCCCCACGTCAACGTGAGGGGGCGGCCATCTTGGATTGGTTCCAAAGTGAACCCACACTGCACCAGCGTTGGTAGGCTACAGCGAAGTTCATAGCCCAAGAATGCTACCGGAGTATCACCCTTTACAAAGATGCATGGATAGGAATTTAATTAAATATATCTATTCAATAGATCAACCCCCTCTAGACTTATTTAGAGACAGACTGTTGGGCAACTAAAATTTCTGGATTTGTTATGAATTAGACAACTGCTTAATGATGCAACTCTGTGGTGACCAGATGCTTCATAGGCGCCTGATGTTTCGCCTGATATTTATACCAAGTCCCCCTAGGTGATATTAGATAGAATGATAAGCCTTCGCAAGGCAGGTAATTGTGGGTTCTGGCACATCGACCGTAGTGTTTCAAAGGTTGTGCCTAGTCAAGATGCATATGTGAAGGGGGTGGAGGTGGGGGAGGCGGGGGTAATTACATTAGGTACTCCCTCTAGTACTGTGATGTTAGTTTTAGCAGTGAGGACAGAGGAGAGGATGCGAGAACAGAGCCCTGTTATCGCCTGCTGACCTTATTCCATTCAATATTTTCATTAAGTCCCTCAAGGTCAGCCTTCTCCAAAAAAATCCATTTTGCCTCTTTCCTTGCTAGAATGCTTTCCAGGTTGTGACTGTCACCCACCACCTTCTCCAAAACAGTCCACCTCAGATTTTTGGGGTCATGTCCAGTGACACTGAAATGTTGTACCAAGCGAGTTGTTAACTTCTTTGCTCTTATGGTACTAAGATGCTCCTGTATTCTTATTTTGACCTTGCGAGTGGTAAGACCGATATAGTAAAGGCCACAACTGCACATGAGTCTGTAAATAACATGTGTCGTGTTGCAGTTGCTAAACCTGTTTAGGAACCAGGTTTTGGCCCCCGCAAAATTACACTTTTTGTTGGTGTGGTGAGCCCACAAACTGAGCAACTGCCGCATGGATAATGTCCAGAAGGAACAGTACTCGTTTTGGCCGTGTTAGGGTTACGGGTGTGTACCAATTTATCTCGCAGGTTGGAGGCTCTTTTAAATGCAAAGCGTGGAGTTGGCATTTTATGGTCCCTTGTATCAAGTATCGACCAATGTTTCTTTATTATCTGCCTTATTTTGGTCGAGAGGGGGTCAAAAGTGGTGACTACAGGGAGGCATGATTGCTTCTCTTTGCTGTTACGCTCCAACAAAACATCACGTGGGGTATTCAAGGCCTGCCATTCCTCCTTGGTCAAATTGTGACCCGAGGAACAATTTGACCAAGGAGGAATGGCAGGCAATTGGTACTCTACAAAGAAATGTGGCTATTACCATCAAGCCAGCCGACAAAGGCGGTGCTGTAGTCATACTCAACACCAGTGACTACGAAACAGAGATCCTAAAGCTTCTGGGGGTCCGTACGAATTACCAGCCTTTGATGCGTGATCCCACGCCAGACCTTGCCAACACCATCAAGAGCATGGTGTCAGATGCAGTGTCTAAAAAGTGGATCTCAGCCAAGGAGGCGGACTTTATCATCAACAGCAATCCAAGGGTGCCGGCATTTTACATCTTGCCTAAAATTCATAAGCCCCAACGTCCACCTCCTGGGCGTCCCATTGTCTCTGGGATCCAATCCATTTTGGAACCTTTGTCTCAGTTCGCTGACTTCTTCCTCAGGGAAGCGGTGGTAACCCAGGAGTCATATGTACAAGACACCACGGACATTCTTAATATCCTGAAGGAAACACCTTTTGACCCTGCTAACCAACTATTGGTTACAATTGACATCGAGTCACTGTATACCAGCATCCCCCAGGATGCCACGCTGGTGGCAGCAGCGCGGGCCCTGGGGGAAATGGAGTGGTTCTATGACACACCACAAACATTCGTCATGCAGTGTGTCGAACTGGCACTTACAAGAAATGTTTTTGAGTACCAGGGACAACTATACCTACAGACCTCCGGCACGTCAATGGGGGCTACATTTGCTCCCAGCCTGGCCTGCATTTATGTGGGCCAGGTCGAGAAGAATGTGATCCTCCATGAGACGAATCCATATAGAGGGAATATCTCTCTGTGGAGACGTTATATTGACGACGTCCTCTGTATCTGGACAGGTACAGAGGACCGGCTCAATACCTTCTTACAATGGCTGAACCAGGTAGATGAGAGTCTACGCTTCACCTGGACCATCAGTAACAGCTCGGTGGTTTACCTTGATGTTGACATCACAGTGTCCGACTCACAATTGGTCACGAGTGTGCACCACAAAAGTACGGATAGGAACTCCCTCCTCCACTACCACTCTTTTCATCCCAGATCCCTCCGGGACAATCTCCCGGTGGGTCAGTTTTTGAGGTACAGGCGGAACTGCTCGTCCACAGAGACTTTTGTGGAACAGTCCTCTGAGTTGGTCACTAAACTGAAACAACGGGAATATCCTACCAGAGTGATTAAACATGCACAGAAGAGGGCCTTGAATACCCCACGTGATGTTTTGTTGGAGCGTAACAGCAAAGAGAAGCAATCATGCCTCCCTGTAGTCACCACTTTTGACCCCCTCTCGACCAAAATAAGGCAGATAATAAAGAAACATTGGTCGATACTTGATACAAGGGACCATAAAATGCCAACTCCACGCTTTGCATTTAAAAGAGCCTCCAACCTGCGAGATAAATTGGTACACACCCGTAACCCTAACACGGCCAAAACGAGTACTGTTCCTTCTGGACATTATCCATGCGGCAGTTGCTCAGTTTGTGGGCTCACCACACCAACAAAAAGTGTAATTTTGCGGGGGGCAAAACCTGGTTCCTAAACAGGTTTAGCAACTGCAACACGACACATGTTATTTACAGACTCATGTGCAGTTGTGGCCTTTACTATATCGGTCTTACCACTCGCAAGGTCAAAATAAGAATACAGGAGCATCTTAGTACCATAAGAGCAAAGAAGTTAACAACTCGCTTGGTACAACATTTCAGTGTCACTGGACATGACCCCAAAAATCTGAGGTGGACTGTTTTGGAGAAGGTGGTGGGTGACAGTCACAACCTGGAAAGCATTCTAGCAAGGAAAGAGGCAAAATGGATTTTTTTGGAGAAGGCTGACCTTGAGGGGCTTAATGAAAATATTGAATGGAATAAGATCAGCAGGCGATAACAGGGCTCTGTTCTCGCATCCTCTCCTCTGTCCTCACTGCTAAAACTAACATCACAGTACTAGAGGGAGTACCTAATGTAATTGCCCCCGCCTCCCCCACCTCCACCCCCTTCACATATGCATCTTGACTAGGCACAACCTTTGAAACACTACGGTCGATGTGCCAGAACCCACAATTACCTGCCTTGCGAAGGCTTATCATTCTATCTAATATCACCTAGGGGGACTTGGTATAAATATCAGGCGAAACATCAGGCGCCTATGAAGCATCTGGTCACCACAGAGTTGCATCATTAAGCAGTTGTCTAATTCATAACAAATCCAGAAATTTTAGTCGCCCAACAGTCTGTCTCTAAATAAGTCTAGAGGGGGTTGATCTATTGAATAGATATATTTAATTAAATTCCTATCCATGCATCTTTGTAAAGGGTGATACTCCGGTAGCATTCTTGGGCTATGAACTTCGCTGTAGCCTACCAACGCTGGTGCAGTGTGGGTTCACTTTGGAACCAATCCAAGATGGCCGCCCCCTCACGTTGACGTGGGGGGCGGAGTCGCGTCCCGCCACCGGCTACTTCCGCATCCCGGCACTGAATGGATGCGTGGATCGTCGGAAGCGCCGGAGGGACTCGGCGACAGTAAGGAGGCTGGGGGGCTGACCGCTGGTGTTATGGTGAATGGTGTCATTTCCGTAGCGTTAAGAGTAAACTGACTTGATACATGTGATGCAGTGACCGCGTACGCATAATTGAAATTCTACTTGTTGATAGAGCGTTAAGCGTGAGCTCTCCTCTAACACCCCTCGCTGGCATATGTATGTTTCACCCCTGTAATGGGCGGTAGACCGAGGGGTTGTGCTTTGAGACCAGAGCGGCTGAACCCACACGGGTCAGAACGCGACAGCTACCTGCACCTATGGAGACATTAATGTGAATTTGTTCGGTCTTTGTCTCCCTCTATGTACAGGTGGCTGTGATTAGAGTCGGTCACATGTTGGGACACGTGGACACTTAACACGGTGCCCCCTTTTTGAGTGGTGCTGGTATGTGCTAACGTAGCACCCTCAAGGTAAAATTATCTGAAATTTGCGTGTCATTATCAAGCTGCTTCAGCGATGCCCCATATGTAGGGGTTTGAACGACGCACTTTTGCGTCTTTTTTCTCTTTCACACAGGTCCATGACTTCATGAAAAGACTGAGAATTTTTTACCCCTCATTGCCCTGATGAAATCGCTAAAATTGCAGCGATGAAACATGTCGGCTTGAGATTGAAAAGAGTTATGGTACATATTTACCATTTTTAAGAAGTGGGGTTCTGCTGCATCAGAATAAAACGGTAAAGCAAGCACAACCCCACCACACTTTTACATATTATTTGTGTGTTTGGTTAGGGGTCTATACATCTGCTCTGTACACTTCAAATTATGTGTCAGTGGTGAGACGTTTGTCACTATTTGTGTTTTTTCACATCACTGTTCTCACGTCTGCACTATTATCTTTCTTTAGTGCACTTTTGTCTTTTCACATAGAGAGAGTGGCCAATGATGAGAAGTGGGTATACCGGCAATTACTAACCGGGAACCCCCTCGGGTGGTGCTACCGTGAGGTACTCTCTCTATCTTTCACACTTTTCTGGTGGATGAAGTTGAGTGGTCCTGTGTGATTTTTAGTATCTCCACACATTCTAACCATTGGATCTATGTCATTGACAAATCCCCGGGGACACTAATAAGGAGGGGTCCCTACTCCTGTTGGTTTTTTATGTGGATGTGTATACATATAGGTGAGGCTCCAATTGTTTAAATACTGTATGAGTGGGGGGCTGCCTTACCTATTCCCTTCCCCCTATACCCCCAAGTGATTGTTCCACCATAAGGAACCCCGCTGGCCCCCGCGTACTGCTTTATGGCAGATGTTGAGTTACCAAAGTCTTAATAATTTCTTTTGAGTTTTAATGATAGAAATTGGGGTTTGTGGCACAGAGAAAGAGCAGGGGGGGCTCAGAAAAGGAGATTACTTTGTAGCTCTGACGAATTCTGCTTAGAAGGTGGCTGGTGATCTCTTTAATGTATTGTGTTAAAAAGTAGTTGAAGTTTCATCGTGACACCCACAGTTTTGGGTCAGGTTGTCGTCTGGACAGTGGGTGAAATGTGAGTTGTTCTGGCTAATTTACTATTGGGGTCCATGAGAAAGAATTACATTTTAGGTTTCGACTACAGTGCTTGAGCTGCACTTGTGAAATATCTTGTACTTATTATGTTTTAAAAGGGGGCTCTTATTAGTTCCCATCTCGGAATTACTGTGTTCATTCGCTGGAACTTTTGTGGAACTTTTTTTCGGTTAACTTCACCTGGCTGTATTTACGATACTTCTATTAAAGCTGTTCACACTGCTTTATCCCCATTCACTCTCAAGATAAGCTCTCTTCACACGGAAAAGGCAGGCAGGTTCTAACAGTATGCTGAAATGCTTACTTTTTAATACTTAGTTGTGTAAAGCAGATGCTTTAGCCCTAGACTGTTTGTAGCATTTCCTATTCATGCCTCAATACTTTTCTTTGCACTTTGTAGGCATTATCAGATTGATTTTTTCAACTTAATGTATTTGGTCATTATGATCAAATTCTAAATGTTGTAATAAACATTGCACGTTAAAAATAAAGTTAATATACAAGAGCTATGCTATATTTTATTACTAAATAGGCAGCGAAAAGGGTCATGCTTTGAATGGTGCAGCAGGTGCAGTGGCACCAGACACCCATACATTGTCAGAACTCCTCTAAACACATAATAGTTCTATATTTGACTACAAAACAGGCATTCACAATTGCAGTTACCTTGCAGTTAAAAGGGACTTGATTGGAATGGTGCAGCGGCACTGGGGCCAAAAGCTCTAGGGACCCCACTAAACCCAGATTATTGGTAAAATTTAAAAGAGATATCACTGTTAGGCAATCTTTCTAAGAGCCCTTACCTGTAAACATCGCCATCCCCGCGAAGGCGCGCAGTCTCTTGCTATGGCCTCTAATGCCTTAGCAATAAATTGGAAAAGAGGGAAAACAACTTGTGCAGCACATCAATAAAATTTGAAAAGAGTTGCCACAAGAACCAAGGAAAGAGGGAGACTGTGCAAAGTCTCCAGGAACTGCTTAATTATAGAAATAGCCTTCACATGCTTGGTGTTCCTTTTTGTTGTCTTTTTGTATTTATATAGATTATATTTGTTTGCGTCCTGAGACTAACTGGGCACTGCACAGATACTGATGCTTAAATGCTTAACACATCCTAGGGATTTTCATTGACTTACCCAAGAAGATAGGAGTGTATAAGCAGTTGCCTCTCTTGGTTCAAGCCTAGGGATAGTTTCCCAATCAACTGAAACTAATACAGAATTCTGCTTTTTGTTCTTCCATGTAGATTGGAATACAGCAGCACTATGAACTTGGACAGTATCTAAAGAAAAGGTATCAGGGATTCCTGAATGCCACCTACAACCATGATGAGGTAAGCTTGAATACACAGGGGAAAGCAGCTGCGGTCTCTTCGATGTGGCCTTTAAGCTAATGGGGGAATATCTGCTTGGCTTACTACTTTAAAGCTTTTTAACCACCTTAAGCTAATAATATAAAAGTATTACTTAATATGAGGGCTAGAGTTCTCCTGATGCATTTTAGCCGAATGTACTGCAAATGGAAGCAAAGAACATAAAACGTTTTGGTTCTCTTGGGGTAACTACAGCTAAGTTTTAAAACCTTAATATTTCTACAAAGTAATGGTGGCTTATGATCTTGGAAAGTGGTGGCTGTAATACTGCCCGGACCTCCAGTGAAAGAACAAGGGGCCTCATTTAGAAAAAGTGACGCATCGCTGCGTGAAAGCAGCGATGCGTCACTTTTCACTGCGCCCTCCTTGCAACACCAAGTCAAGTCAAGTCAAGTCATAAAATTTATATAGCGCACTACATACCCAGAGGGTTTCAAGGCGCTTAGGAAGGGGAGGAGGATTATTTGTCAAAAATCCACGTTTTAAGCTGTTTTCTGAACGCTAGGTGATTCTGGGTGAGGCGAAGGTAAGCGGGGAGTGAGTTCCATGTTGTGGCAGCTAGGTATGAAAAGGATCTGCCTCCCATGGTGGTCTTGTTGATGCGAGGTACAGTGGCGAGGGCTTGGTTGGAAGAGCGAAGTTGGCGGGAGGGGGTGTAGAAGGACAGTCGAGAGTTGAGGCAATCTGGTCCGATGTCGTAGAGTGATTTGTGTGCGTGGGTAAGCAGACGGAAAGTAATCCTCTTATTGACGGGTAGCCAGTGGAGGTCTTTGAGGTGACCAGAGATGTGTTCGTTGCGTGGGATGTCTAATATGAGCCTGGCTGAGGCGTTTTGGATTCGTTGTAGTTTCTTCTGGAGTTTAGCGGTGGTACCTGCGTAGAGGGTGTTTCCGTAGTCCAGTCGGCTCGTGACCAGGGCATGGGTGACTGTTTTCCTTGTTTCGGTGGGGATCCAGCGAAAAGTTTTTCTGAGCATGCGAAGAATGTTAAAGCAGGAAGAGGATACGGCGCTGACTTGTCTGTTCATAGAGAGTGAAGAATCCAGGATGACGCCAAGATTCCGTGCGTGGTCTGTCGGGATGGGTGCATTTCCGAGGGCTTCCGGCCACCAGGAGTCGTCCCATGCAGAGGGGGATTTACCTAAGATGAGGACTTCTGTTTTGTCTGAGTTCAGTTTCAGACGGCTTTGTTTCATCCATTCGGCGACTTCTTTCATTCCTTCGTGTAGGTTAGTTTTGGCGGTGCTGGGGTCCTTGGTGAGAGATAGGATCAGTTGAGTGTCATCCGCGTAAGAGATGATGTTGAGGTTGTGTTGGCGGGCGATGGCCGCGAGGGGGCTCATGTATACGTTGAAGAGGGTGGGACTGAGTGAGGATCCTTGTGGTACGCCGCAGATGATTTCAGAGGCCTCGGACTTGAATGGTGGGAGGCGGACTCTCTGGGTTCTTCCGGTGAGGAACGAGGTGATCCATTCCAGTGCCTTTCCTTGGATTCCGATGTTTCTGAGGCGTTGTAAAAGGGTGCTGTGGCAGACTGTGTCGAAGGCTGCAGAGAGGTCGAGGAGGATGAGGGCGACTGTGTCTCCGTTGTCCAGTAGAGTTCGAATGTCGTCTGTTGCTGCGATGAGGGCGGTCTCAGTGCTGTGTTTGGCTCGGAAGCCAGATTGTGAGGGGTCGAGTGATTTGTTGGCTTCGAGGAAGGCGGCGAGCTGGTTGTTGACGGCTTTCTCGATGACTTTGGCCGGGAATGGAAGAAGCGAGATGGGGCGGTAGTTTTTGAGTTCGGTGGGGTCTGCTGTTGGTTTTTTCAGAAGGGCGGTGAGTTCAGCGTGTTTCCAGTCTTCTGGGAAGGTAGCGGAGTTGAAGGAGCAGTTGATGACGTCTCGGAGGTGCGGAGCTATGATGGAGTCTGCTTTGTTGAAGATGTGGTGAGGGCATGGGTCTGTGGGGGATCCAGAATGGATGGAATTCATCAGGCGGATGGTGTCCTCAGTGGAGATTGGGTTCCAGGCGTTAAGGGTGTTAACGAGGGGAAGATGGTCGGCTGATGGTAGGGTGGGTTGGCTTCCGGGTTGGTTGTCAAAGCTGTTGTGGATGTCAGCAATCTTGTTGTGGAAAAAAGAGGCTAGGGAATCGCAGAGGGTTTGAGTGGGGGTGATCTCGTTGGAGTTGGCCGAGGGGTTGGAAAATTCCTTGACGATGTTGAAAAGTTCCTTGCTGTTGTGGGCGTTGTTGTCAAGTCGATCCTTGAATGCTGTTTTCTTGGCTTTTCGGATCAGTTGGTGGTGAGTACGGATGGCGCTTTTGAAGGCGTCCTTGGTGTTGGTGGATGGGTCTTTTTTCCAGGCCTTTACAGTATGACACATCATGGCGCAAGGAGTTACACATACATCAGTATTTCTGACGTATCTGTATGGCGCAAAAGTGACGCATTGCTGGAGTGTGTCACAAAGTGACGCAACTCCAGCAATGTGTCCTTTCACATGGGGCAAGCCCCATGTGAAAGGGCCTGTGTCAGTCTTACACCTGCTGTGAGGCAGGCGCAGGAAATTGACGCATTTGTGTCCTAGAAGAGGCGCAGTGAAATCTTATAGATTTCACTGCGTCACTTCTATGACCCTTTCTTGCGTCAGAACCCCCCCCCCCCCCGCATACATTATACCTGGCGTAGGTATAAAGTAGCGCAGGGGTTTACAAAGTGACGCATCTACCTAGATGCGTCACTTTGTAAATATGGTGCAACAAGGCACATTTTTTACGCTGCTGCTCAGGCAGGCCAACAGAGACTTCCCCATGGTACTGTGGGGGGACAGGGGACGCGCCTAGACTTCTTAAAGCCCTTTGAGGATATAAACTTAAAGCAACATGTGGTCCTTTAAGGGATTCAGTTTGACATATATTATCAGCATATATGACAAGATTTTTCTTTCTGCTGCTCTCTGGAGTCATGAAATTAGTCTCAGCCCCAGGGCACTGAGCTCCACGGAGCTTAGGAAGAACGACCGGCCTGTCCTCCTTGAAATGACCCTACTTCAGGAAATCACAGCTGGTCCTTGAACACCCACAGGCTGCCCTCCTAGAGGTTCAAATACCCCTAACTGGCCCTCAGTTCCCAATAAATCACCATCTCACATCAGAGGTCCTTCACTGTGTTTCAGGCATACATAGATGGTCATATAGTATACTGTGGGCCACAGGCTAAGAGACCCTGAGCATCAGGCTGTCAGAAATCCCTCAGCTATGCTCTAGAGACACTTGGTATGGCTTCAGAAACAACTATCTTACTTTCATATACCTTCGGCTCACCTTCAAACACGCAAGACCTAGAAAATCTCAGGTCTACCTTCAGATATCTCTAGTAGGCCCTCGGAGCGCCGAGGCAATATCCCTCCCCTTCCCCCCTAGACAAATTAGGGGGGATAAGGTAGACACACTAACCCAGTACACACTTAGGCAAGGTAAGGGTAGTTGGTAAAGTACACTTACACCAGACCTGAGCAAGGTGGGAGTGGGATTAGGTACAGGTACACACTGCCCTTACCACTGGGCAAAGAGGGGATGGTGCAGTTTAGACACCCCCCGGTCAGGATGTTGAGGGGTGCACACATTGCCCCTGCCATACAGCAAGGTGGGGGTCATTGCAAAAATATGGGGAGAGTGAAAAAAATTGACCCCTCCTACCATGAATAAAGGTGGAGGGGGAAAAAGAGCGCCAACCATATACAAAGGGAATGGCATTCATTTCTTTTTTATTAGAATTTGGCAAAAAATGTCATGTTTTCTAACCAAAACTTCATTTTCAGCAAACATTTTATCATCACCAGCACAGTTACATGGACAGGGATAGTGGGACAAGGATAGACACAGAGGAACATGAGCAGCGGGAGATAAACAAGAATAGGGACAGAGGTGCATGAACGCAGAGAGGGACAGAGGGACAGGAACAGAGGAACGGGCAAAACTGAGGAATGGGGCGAAGAGAGGGGCCTGGCACAAAGAGACAGGGAGAGGATGATGGCGACATATACAGCGGGAGTGGGACGGAGATAGAGATGGAGGGACAGAGGTATAGGGGCAAAGGAATAGAGGGGGAAAGAGAGGCAGGGGCAGTGGGACTGGGTAAAGGGGCAGTAGCATAGGGATACAAAATGGGAAATAGAGCAATAGAGAGAGGGACAGGATCACAATGAGCAACAGAGACAGAGTGATAGAAAGAGGTGAAAGACAGGGGATCATCGTGAAGAATAGTGGCATAAGGATATCCGCACAGCCGCCATCATGTGCTCAAACACCCACCATCCCATACCAACGCTCTCTCATCAGATTCCCAAACCCTCACTATCAATCACCAACAAACCCATCATCAGACTCCCCCAACATCATGTGGCCAGAAATCCACCATCCAAACCTCTTAAACATACAATTCCATTCCTAAGCACTTACCATCATACAGGCACTTGTCCACCATCAAGCTCCCATACTCACGCCATCAAATGCCTACACACCCACCATCACACCACCCACACATGGCCCATCTTGTGCCCCACACCCACCATTATACTCCCACACAACTACAATCAGACAACCACCATCATACACGAACTTACCCACCTTAACATGCCCACACTCTCACAAGAAGATTATCACATATCCATGATCATAGGTCCACACCTACCGCATACACCCACCATCAGACACCAACACATCTCTGTTCATAGGACCCACAACTAAAATGACACCCTTGTCACAGTCGGCATCATAGGCCCTCCCAACCAACATACTTTGCCAAAACACACACACCAGCATAAAGTTACAGAACCACTGTTGTGTACGATCACATATTGATTCACACAACATACACCAAAACATACTAACTGCAGTAATCCATCCACCATCACTCCAACATAATGACCGTTATATGGGCACTTACCAACCACCTTACCCCAACACAGCTGTCCTAATATGCCCAAACACACACCATAATACAATAACACACCCACCATCAAATGAATATGCACCCCCAAAAATCCCAGACCTACACCACAACATACCCACCAACTTATATCATACTCCAATTCACCCATTATGATAGGGCGACATACTCAACATTATATATGATCACACACCTACAGTCATATCCACACAGCCACTATGTTATTACCATACAGCTACCATGATAAGCCAGCAAAGACACCTTAATATTGCCACTCATTCACCCTCATATATGACCACACACCCGCCATCATATGTTCACACACCACCCTTGTTCCTCCTCACAATCACCCACACCCATTATAATATTTCACCCACTATAATATGACCGCTCACCCACCATCATAAACTCAAACTCCCACCGCCATACACAAACAACTACCATCATACATCTGCTGTGCCTTACTTTTGGCAGACCTTTGACTAACTCACTGCGTGACAAACACCTTGTTCTGCAGAGCCTTTGGTCTTGTGCAGTGAGTTTGGCCACAGGGTCTGGCCTGCAGCTAGCCCCTACAGCCAACCTCCTGTTTGAACAGGCCCTCACTGGATGCAGCTTTCAGCTGTACACAGTTTGGGGTAGCTGCAGGATGCGGCCAGTGACCAGGTCCTGTAGTCAAGGCCAAGTGTTAAGGAGGATGGCAGCAAGGCCTTCTTTGAGCTACAATGTCTTCCCAATTTCTTGTGCTCCCCCATGGTGCACGGCCATCACCAAGAGCTCAGGGCTTGGCTGCAGTACCCGCTCTCTGACCAGTGCCTGCACCCAACCTTGCTTGCATCCAACCCCCACTGCTTGTGGCTTTTGACCATGCAAAGCAGACGTTGGCTGCAGTGAGGTAACATTGAATTCTCAAACAGTATTCTTAGCATAATTTCATCCAGAATAATTACCTCTGAAGGATGCTTTCTTAGACGAATTACAATCAAATGACAATGGTTATTTCTTCACATATGGATGAAATGTACCACTCCTTTTTGGAGGATTGTACATTACCACCATTTTCTAAATCAGATGCTAAACCCTTTGAAGACAAGGGTTGAGTTGAGTCGAGGTTATGAATTTGTTTTAATGCACAAGTTACTACTTGTGTAACAATATATCTGTAAGAGACATTAGTTAGTGATAGATTCCTTACCTTAGAATATTCCCCAGGCATCAGACTGGATCCGGAAAGTTTTCCTGCTTAGCCGTAACCCTGCACACCTGTAGGTGGCGTCGTGGGGCTTTGCGTCCGTCACTGGCGTCGTAAGTGCCGGGATTACATCACGGAGACTACTTAGTCGCCACCCATGTGCACTGATGTCAGTTCTGTACACAACTTTCCGCGCCGAAACGCAGAGCCATGCAAGACACTGACTATTGGTGCATAAAATTAGGGCCCTAAAAGGGGATGCTCTTAACCCTAGTAATCAGGTCGCTGAACGGGGAGGATGGGTGGGGCGGTAAGGAATCTATCACTAACTAATATCTCTGACAGATATATCGTTCAACAAGTAGTAACTTGTGCAGCTGAAAGAGACACGTTAGTGATAGATTCCTTACCTTAGAATAGATACCCCAGCAATACCAACGCGGTGGTGGGTCTGCGAACAAGATTACACCAGAAAGTCACGGAGCACAGAACGGCCAAGGAACCCGTCTCTCCGGACCTAACTGTCAAGGCAGTAGTGTTTTGTAAATGTGTGCAGCGTTGCCCACGTAGCTGCCTGACAAATGTCCTGCAAGGGAACGCCGTGTCCCAAGGCAGTAGTGGCTGCGGTTGCCCTGGTCGAATGGGCAAAGAGCCCCACAGGAGGCTCCTTCTTGGCCAAGGAGTAACATGCTTTGATGCACAGAACGACCCACCGGGAGATGGTCCGTTTGTGCGCAGCCCGACCTTTTTTTGGCGCCCACGTAGCCAACAAAAAGCTGATCATCCACCCAGAACTGCTGTATACTGCAGATAGAATGCAAGCGCACGTTTTGGGTCCAGACCGTGGAACCTCTCCTCTTCCCTTGAAGGATGCAGAGGCGGAAAGAAGGTGGGCAAAGTGATGGTCTGCCCGATGTGGAAGGGCGTGACAACCTTTGGCAGAAAAGAAGGATGGATCCTCAAAACCACCTTGTCCGGATGAATAGACAGGAAAGGAGGTTTAGAAGAAAGGTCCTGGAGCTTACTCACTCTTCTGGAAGAGGTGATGGCAACCAGGAAGGCCGTCTTGAGAGTGGAAAGACGTAAGGGACAGTTATGAAGGGGCTCAAAGGGAGCGCACATCAGAAAAGTCAAGACAAGATTCAAGTCCCACTGAGGCATTATGAAGGGCACAGGTGGGAATGTATGCATAATGCCTTTAAGGAAACGGTTAACAACCGGGGACTTAAAAAGAGAAGGCTGATCTGAAAGCCGCAGAAAGGCGGAGATGGCCGAAAGATAACCTTTGATAGTGCCCAGAGCAGAGCCCTGCTGGGCCAAAGAGAGAAGGAACAGAAGAACCTCATAAAGAGGGGCAGAAAGGGGATCCACAGCCTGTTCCACCTGCAGGCGTATACCGTTTTGGCAGAGGGACGCCTGGCTGCCAGAATGATATCACAGACTTCAGGAGGAAGATCGAAAGGTGTCAACTGTCGCCGCTCAATCTCCAAGCATGGAGGTGGAGGCTGGACAGGTTCGATTGGAGGACCGTCCCCTCCTGCTGCGACAGAAGATCCTCCCGAAGAGGCACACGGATTGGGGGATCGATGCTCATACTGAGTAGCTCGGGATAACATACTCTTCTAGCCCAGTCCAGAGCCACAAGGATGACTTGGACCCGGTCGTGCCTGATCTTCATCACTCGGGCAGAAGTAGTATAGGTGGAAAAGCGTACAATAGAACGCAGCTCCACTCGTGACGAAAAGCGTCTCAGAGCGAGTGCCGCCTTGGAAACTCCAACGTGCAGAACTGGTGACATTGCGTGTTCTCTTCGGTGCCGAATAGATCTAACCAAGACTCTCCCCACTGCAGAAAGAGACCTTGCGCCACGTCCGAGTTCAGATGCTATTCGTTATCCACCATGCACCGGCGGCTGAGTTTGTCTGCCCTGGTGTTCAGAGAACCTGCCAGTTGTTGAACCACCAAGGTAATGCCTTGATGTTCCAGCCATGTCCAGAGGCGCAGAGCCTCCCGACATAGGGTCCACGACCCCACTCTGCCCTGTTTGTTGCAATACCACATGGCGGTGGGGTTTTCCATGAACACCTGCACTACACTTCCCCGGACAGAGTGAAGGAATGCTTTCAGTGCAAGCCAGATCGCCCGCAGCTCCAGACGGTTGATATGGAGCCAGGACTCCGCCGGAGACCAGAGGCCTCTGATCTCTGCCTCTCCCATGTGGCCTTCCCATCCCAGGAGGGATGCATCCGTCACCACTGTGTGCTCCGGTTGGGGAAGGGAGAGGGATCTGCCACTGACCCAATCGCGGTTCGTGAGCCACCACTGCAACAGTCTTGCAGCACCCTCCAAGATCTGGACGTGATCAGACAGGTTACCCTGATGCTGTGCCCACTGGAACTTCAGGTCCACTGCAGAGCCCGCATATGCCATCTGGCATGCATCACTAGCAGGATGCAGGAGGCCATCAGGCCCAGAAGCCGGAGGGTCACCCTGACTGAAACCTGGGATAGAGGCTGAAAGAGCGGAATCATATCCTTAATATCCCGGACTCGTTGCTCGGGAGGATAAACCCGAAACAGTGCCTAATCGAGAACCACTTCGATGAAGGGGAGCTTCTGAGAGGGACTCAGGTGCGACTTTGGCACTTTGATGGAGAACCCCAGCAAGTGCAGGAGGTCGGCCATAGTCTGGAGGTGGGTGACGACTGCCTGGGGCGAGCCCGCCTTCAACAGCCAGTCGTCGAGGTAGGGGAAGACTGACACCCCTGAACTGCGCAGATGAGCTGCGACCACCGCCATCACCTTCGTGAACACCCGAGGGGCACTGGTAAGGCCAAAGGGGAGCACGGCAAACTGAAAATGCTCCTGGCCTACCGTGAACCGCAGGTAGGGCCGGTGGGCCGGCAGGACGGGGATGTGGAAATAGGCGTCCTGCAAGTCCAACGCCACCATCCAGTCTCCAGGGTCCAAGGCAGCCAGGACCTGAGCCAGAGTTAGCATCTTGAACTTTTACTTCTGGAGGAAGCGATTGACGTCCTAGAGGTCCAAGATGGGGACCAGGAAGTAGTGGGAATAACAACCACTACCTACTTCCTGACCGGCCCCCTTGGCCAAGAGGGCCGTGATTTCCTGACAGAGAAGAGACAAATGATCCCCCGACATGCCGTGGTACAGAGGTGGCATGGCCGGAGGGGAGGACAGGAAGGGGAGTGACTAACCGTGACAGATTATCTGCAGCACCCACTTGTCCGAGGTAATTTCGCCCCAGTGGTGGAGGTGGTGACGTACCCTGCCACCCACTGGTGTGGGGTGCTCCATGAAGCACGGATTAGGAAGGATTATAGGCGGAAGCAGCGGGGTGGAGGTGGACTGACCCGCTCGCTGGTTACCAGACCCGCCCTTGCAGAAGCCACAGTCGTGGCCTCGCTGGGGCTGGTGCTGCACAGACTTAGCAGAGGAGCGTGCTTGAGTGCTCTTACACTGACCACGAAAGGAACAAAACCCAGACGTGGCAGGGGCCTTCGTGGAAAGACCCAAAGACTTGGCCGTGGCGCGTGAATCTTTAAAGCGCTCCAGGGCATTGTCCGACTTGTCGCCAAAGAGACGGGAGCCATCAAAGGGCATGTCCATGAGCGAGCTCTGGACATCGGGTGAGAACCCAGTGGAACGCAACCAGGCATGGCGCCGCAACACCACCGTCGTGGAAATCGCCCTGCCCAACGAATCAGCGGTGTCCAAACCACACCTGATGCCAAACTTCGCCGCATCCTTGCCCTCCGCAATCGCTTGGGAAGGACAGCCTGGACCTCCTCAGAGCACTGAGGCAGAACCTCTGCCACCAAATCCCACACTGCGTGGGAGTAACGGCCCAATAAGCAGGCGGTATTAACCGATCTCAATCCCAAACTGGCTGAGGAGAACAACCTCTTGCCATATTGGTCCAGCCTCTTAGAGTCCTTATTCGGCGGAGCCGAGGGAAAGGCACTATGCGATATCGAGGCCTCAAGGCGTAGGGTGAGTGGTCAAGAAGGCGAGATCACCAGTTGCCGGACGATGACGCCTAGCGTCGTTCTTATCCACCGGTGCCCCCGAGGCCGGCCGCAACCGAGTACCCAAGAGGACTTCGGTAAGGGCCTTATTGAAAGGGAGCAGCGGCTCCGACGACGTAGACGCCGTCTGGAGCACCTTCCTAAGGAGGTTGGTCTTAAGGGCCACCGTAGGGAGGTCGAGATGGAGAGCCTCCGCGGCTCGGCGCAGCCCCATAGTATAGGAAGCACCTTCCTCCATAGTAGGCGGAGGTGAGGCAAACCCCGGGTCAGAAGACACATCAAGTTCACCCGCATCTTGAAGGTCATCCACCCAATCATGCTCGGAGTCACACTGCGGGCAAGGGGGTCCTCGAAGCTGTCTCAGTCCTAGTATAGCTCCGGGGTAGAAGGAGCCGGCCGTGGCGGCAGGGCCGGAGCCTAATAGGGGGCCAGCGGTGCTGGCAGCGGCACCAGCTGGGGCCTTGCCGGAGCCGCATCCCAACGCGGATCCCGGGCCGGAACAAAATGGTCCGGCAACCGGCGCAGGGGCGGGATAAACAGCATCCAGTGCGGCGCCTGTGGCGGAGCCAAGGGCGGCGCTGGGGCTGGAGCCAAGGGCGGGGCCGGAGCCAGCTGTGCTGCACCTTGTGGGGCCAGAGCCGAGGGCGTTTGATCCAGTGGCTCCGGGGCTGGCGCAGAGGCGGTGCCGCCGGGCCAACAGGATCTGGACACGGGGCCCGCAGGCCCGCCTGCAGGAACCCGAGGCCTAAACAGGCGCTCCATGGCAGCAAGAAACTCTTGCACCTGTTCGGGAGTCGCTGACGGACCCGGGGATAGCGGGTAGGCCACGGGGCTCCCAGGCTCCGGAGGAGCTGCAGGGGCGGAGCCCCTGTCCCCTACGTCCGCCTCCGGGGAGCGACGGGGGGACGTCGGCCAGCGAACGCGCTTCTTCGACTTCTTCTTATGGCGTCGCTTACCGGAATCTGAAGGTGAAGACTTAAAATCCGAGGAGCGACGTCTCCGGTCCTGCGAACAGCCCCTAGACCCGTAGCGGCGGTGAGAGGAGTGCCGGACCTCCAACAACTTCCGGCGCCACTCCCGTAATGCCTTCGGGCCATGGCACGGCAGTCCCGACAATTCCGGGAGTCATGGTCATGCTTCAGGCAGTAGAGGCAGACATCATGGGGGTCCACCACCGACATATTACGGTGGCACAACCCGCAAGACTTAAAGCCGGGCATCCCTACGTGCACCAGGAGACAAGAAAAGGAGACAAAATGTCTGAAAAAAGTGGTCAAAAAGTGACAGAGGCACGCGCTCAATCCGGATCTGCGCTTTCAGCACGGAAAAAGAAAGAACTGACGTCAGCGCGCATGGGTGGCGCCTAAGTAGTCTCCGTGACGTCATCCCAGCGCTTACAACGTCAGTGACGGACGCGGAGCCGCATGACACCACCTACCGGCGTGCAGGGGTACTACTAAGCAGAACAACTTTCCGGATACAGTCTGACGCCTGGGGAATATTCTACGGTAAGGAATAGTTACAAGTAGGCAATGAGGCGCCTGTCATGAAAATTAAACCTCAACAGGAAGCACTGACAAATATGAAAACAAGCATTTGCAATGCAATAGGTCTCGCATTAGGAAAGTTTGAGCTATTGGTCTTGTAAATGACAATATTTTTTATTTATGTGTTGGTTTTGAAAATAGCTAAATTAATAGCTTTCTCATTTACAATGCCAATAATTAAAACATTCGCAAATGTGACACCTATAGCATTTGTAATGCAACATGTTTTGTATTTACGTGACTTAGATGTATTGATATTACAAATTACAATGGCTTTTAATTTTTTTAAATAATTAATACTTAAATAAAAGTGATTTTAATTTATAATGGCAATAGCTTAAACTTTTGTAAATACCTTTTGTAAAGATTATGTTCAGTGTATTTTATTGTGACGAAAATCCAAGAACAGAAGTGAAATATTAACATCTTTTTGTGACATTTGTAATAAAGCTTGAAACATTGAGAGAACATATTTGAACCAGTTGTTGTTGAATGGTTGCGCAGATTGATGCTGGGGTGGCGCTGAGTGGTGCTGTGGTGGTGCTGAGTGGTGCTGTGGTGATGCTGAGTGGTGCTGTGGTGGTCCTGAGTGATACTGGGATGGTGCTGAGTGATGCTGGGGTGGTGCTGCTGAGTGGTGCTGTGGTGGTGCTGAGTGATGCTGTTGTAGTGCTGAGTGGTGTGGTGGTGGTGCTGAGTGATAATGTGGTGGTGCTGAGTGATGCTGTGGTGGTGCTGAGTGATGTTGTGTTGGCGCTGAGTGGTGCTGTGGTGGTTCTGAGTGGTGCTGTGGTGGTGCTGAGTGATGCTGTGGTGGTGCTGAGTGATGCTGTGGTGGCGCTGAGTGATGCTGTGGTGACGCTGAGTGGTGCTGTGGTGGTGCTGAGTGATGCTGGGGTAGTGTTGATGTGGTGATGCAGAGGGCAGAAAGGCACAAAAAGCAGTCTAAGAAAGGGCAGAAGGGCAGAAAAACAAGGGAAAAACTAGTCTAACAGAGAGCAGAAGGGCACAAAAAACAGTCTAACATAGGACAGAAGGGCAGAAAAACAAGGGAAAAACGAGTCTAACAGGGCAGAAGGGCACCAAAATCGAGTCTAACAGAGGGCAGAAGGCACAAAAAACGAGTCTAACAGAGGGCAGAAGGGCAGAAAAGCAAGGGAATAACAGAGGGCAGAAGGGCACAAAAAACAAGTCCAACAGAGGGCAGAAGGGCAGAAAAACAATGGAAAAATTAGTCTAACAGAGGGCAGAAGGGCACAAAAAACGAGTCTAACAGGGGGCAGAAGGGCAGAAAAACAAGGGAAAAACGAGTCTAACAGAGGGCAGAAGGGCAGAAAAACAAGGGAAAAACTAGTCTAACAGAGGGCAGAAGGGCACAAAAAACGAGTCTAACAGGGGGTAGATTGAATCCCGCCCTGCGTGTTTGTCCACGAAGATGCCACCGTTTTGTGCAATACCTCTACTCAACTGGAGTACTTTCTACTGTCTAATCAGTAAGTGCTCCCTCGTTGGCTAAATGTATAGGGGCAGATTTACAATAACTGGCGCATCCCCAGGGATGCACCAGTTATTGTGCGCCGCAACTCCGCCACCCATGGTCAGCCGCATTTACAATGCAGCGCATTGCTGGAGCTGCGTCGCAAGCGCGACGCAGCTCCAGCAATGCTCTGGGGGGCCCTATCTCCCCAATTCTACGTCAAGCCTTGCGCCTGCTCAAGCAGCCGTAGGGTTTTGACGCAGCATTGGCCTAAAAGTGACTGAGTGAAATCTTGTAGATTTCACTCAGCCACTTTTAGGAGGCGTTCCTGCGCAGGAACGCCCTCCCCTGCGCCGGAACGCCTCCTGATGGCGCAGGGCTTTACAACGTGACGTCACGTTGTTAATACCCAGACCATGGCGCATCTTTTGTGATGCCGCTGCATCACAAAAGTGACGCAACTGCGGCGCAAAAGAGGCGCAAGAGGCTTGTAAATCTGCCCCATAGTGCTTTTACTACACTGTAGCTGTGTAAACGGCCAGAAGATGTGTCTCCAGTGACCATGTGTGCCTGTGGCTGTGTTACAGGCACACATGGTCACTGGAGACACATCTTCTGCCCCTTTACGCAGCTGCAGTGTAGTAAAAGCACTATACATTAACCCAATGAGGGAGCACTTACTGGATTAGCCAGTAGAAAGTACTCCAGGGCAAATCGCAAAAAAATCTGCGATTTCGTGGGAAAATTCGCAAATTCGCGGATTTATTTGCGATTTCACAGGGAAATTTCGGCCATGCTTAGTAAGGAATCTATCACTTACGTGTCTCTTTCAGATGTTTGTACTACTAAGGTTCAGGCTGTATCAGCCTTAGTACTTGAGGGTAAATTACCTTCAGTGTTCATCAAAAATAAAAACACAAAAATGTCAGGCTCTCTACTTACCCGTTATTTACATTCTGGACGCAGATTTATGTGCGCAGCACGGACATGGATCGAACTCTGATGAGTGCCCAGGCCAATCTGGCAGGAATGTATCCACCGACTGGGGAGCAGATTTGGAGTCCAGACATACATTGGCAGCCCATCCCTGTGCATACCCTGCCATTGTTTGAGGAACAGGTCAGTATGGAGTGTGGTGACTGCTTCAACAGCAGGTTCAGGTTCATATGGCGTCTTTGCATGAGTCCACCTGTATTGAAATGAAAAATGGATGTAAATTGCTCCTGAACAGTTTCCAGTTATTAGTGTTTATGTAAGTGCCTTATGCTGAGAAGTAGACAAGGGGACCCTGCTTCCAATTGTTTTTGCAGTAAGAGGACTATGTTACAGGAGAGCAATATCTACAAGTACTAGGACACAAGTAGTCACAATGGGCACAAGAACTCATGTTTAGTTTTTGGCGTATTGCCCTTGCTGTTCTGCCCTCATCCAACATTAGCTCCTTGCAAGTGTATTACCCATTTTCCCGATATTCAGACTCCACGCTCTAAACACCGCACTAACACTGAGCAAATCAAGACAGGACAAAAGCCCTGGGTCTGGACTCACCGCAAACAATATCTTACCTGATGAGGAGGTAAGACTTTTTTGACTGAACAACAAACCCAATTGGGGAATATTAATATTGCAGAGCATGAGCAGACACCTAGGATAATCTCTTCTGAAGTTATTCAAGCATTAAGGCCGCACCTGCAGAAATTGAAACTCCTTGCATCAGCTTATTTTATGAGCTTTAAATTACCAGTAACTAATGTTTGGAAGACACTCAGCTTTATGCCTGATGCCAAATTGGTCTCAAATGTGTCTCACTGTGTGTCAACACCCTCTTAAGTTTCTTCTGGACTATGTACCAAAGATATCTCAAATGCGTTTCTTCCTGCCTGGTTCATTGAGCCTTGATGCAATAATAGCCTCTGTTGATATTGAAAAAAGAGTGCCATGAATGAGGTGTACATGATGGGCCACTCACTAAATGCACACATACAACACTCACTTGGAACCATCACATATCATGCACTATCAGTGGCCACTCTTTTGCGACAATCAATACCTCAGTTACTATTAATGACCTTGAAGAAACGTATTCTCAGATTTCTGTTTTCATGTTAGAACGGGCAATGGCACATGTACAGTCCTTGATTAGGGTAGAATCCATGGTAGCGATGGTAGTAATACTATGTATTATTATAATGTAGGATTATTTTACCTTTAGTGACTCACGGCACACTGGATTTTGTGTTGTCATCTGTGGTCATGGTGTAGGAAATATAAATGCTTACTGGTAAGCAATTTAGGACCAAATTTGATCATAAATATTTCAAAGGGAGTGTACAGGCAGTGCATCCTTCCTGCAACCTAAATGTGGTCAGTCAGAAGTCTTACCACTCAATGCAACTCAGGATGGATCAATTAACGATTGTCAGTGCCGGGTCTAATGAGCATAATCAATGTCATGATAATCAGCATCCTAAGATGAGCAGTACACTATGCCATGGCTTGTCTTCAGTGTTTTGGAGACCTCTGCAATTCTCCCTAAAGATCATTTAGATGTTGGCAAAACTGATAAAAGTGTCTTTGGCTTACCATCAGTACAGTCTAAATGTGTCTACTGGCTCCCTCTTTATAGTAACCCTCTGAAAAAAAAGGCAGCAATGCAAAGCGGGGAGTGGGTAAGCCAAACTGGGCAATCCCTGATTGTGGCAATAACAGTAATAACAGTGATAAGAAATGCCAATGTAAGGCAATCTTCCCTCTCCAAAAATATATGCAATAATCGAACATTTTATTGCTCGTGGGCCTATTAACAGTCCAAAAAAATTAATAAATCCACTGTACCAATTATTGATATCAATTTTCCCCAGTATCTAGAAGCAAGGAATTGATTTCCTCTGAAGGAAACATTGATATATAGTCAATTCTGATTAGTACAGTTTTTCTCCCATTAAATAATACCCACCCTAAATAATTATTCATAATTATTGTAAATGCTGTCTTCCGTTCCTCGGCTGTACTGACTTAAGAGGTCCTGAGACTTATTTAATCTATAACACTTCAATCAATATTTAAATATGAACTAACCAGTGAAATTGGAGTGGTTCATTTTACAAGAGAATTTGTGTTAGGATATGATGACCATATGCATCTGGTGGGTTTTGATGTCTTTCCAGTGTCCATTACTGCAGGAAGCAAAACTAAGAACAACGACCCAAAACATCCTAATCAGCGATTAGAACCCAACTCTGACTAGCAAAATTATTTTATGAGTTAGCCTACTATTGTAATTAAAGCTGGAGTTAGACTGTTGGCTGGAAGCACAAGCTTGAATATATTGGGTGCAATGAGACTACTGACTGCCAAGGTATAGATTACAATGTTGATAATAAAGGCAATAGGGATAAGGTGGAACAGAAAGAAATGCTTACCAGCGTGCTTCTTGTGATTCTGAAGATGTCTACCTGGTGGAAATAGACAACCACTTTTATGTAGTTTGTGGAACACGGCAGGGCTTCAGTGCCCCATGTCAACTAAAGATGTTTTTAACCACGTTGGGCAAATCAAATTAGTTTGGTACAGGAAACACGAAGGACCTAATGTTAACTATAACCCAGGTCCAAATTAAACCACATACACCTCAAAGTGGAGTCTCCTGGTTGATTTGCCAAGATTGCCATAAACTGTGCTATGCATTTTATTTTGTTGACTCCCAATATCAATCCTTTAAGCCTCTGTTTTTCCTTCCATTGATGGATGCCTTAGCTTGGGCATGTTTTTTTTTTAAATGCTGCATTTTAACTTGTAGAGGCAACAAGGGAAAAAGCTTGAGCTGACGGCTGCCATTATTCTTGGCCCCTCCCACAAGGATTGTTCTATGTGCAGTGGTGATGTCAGCACCAAAGTGCCAAACAATTGATTACTTGAGGCTACCACTGGATACTGCTCAGATTGGGTATTCCTTAGTCTAAATTTTGGGATCTCTTGGTGGATAAGAGGCCTTTAATTATACTTTCAATCTCCAGTGGGAATACCAAAAAGTCCAGCTATATCTTGTTTGGAAAAATGATCTTGTTCAACTCTTTTCATATCCCGTTATTATGAAAGGAGGTAGCTAGGATTTTTTCATAATCAACAAAGTTACAATTCAGGCCCCAAAACCCCTTGAAGTTGGGAAATCCAATCACAAATTATTTCAATTCACCTTCATATTTGAATTCCTATAAAGTTAGAATGCAATCAAAGACATATTATATATCTGGACATTAACTTCTCTAATCCAGAGACACTTAGAACAGTGATCACCCAAACATTTAATTTCAGTTGCTCAACCAACAACGTATGTGTCCTAGTCTCACGCTATAATCAGAGATTGGTTTGAGCCCTTAACTTTGTAGCTCTGAAGAAGAAGAAAGGAAAGCTCCATGTTACTCCAAATAATAAATCACTAAAAAAAAAGACATCATGAGACTAGAACGAAATGGTTACAAACTCTGTGTGTGTCTGTGTGTTTATGTATGTAATCTCCAACTCTTCTGCAAGAGAAAGAAATCATGTAGAAAGAACATACATTTTACTAAATTATTAACAACCAAATCAGCAAGACCAGATACAGAACCCCAAAAATTAAAATTGGTAAAAAATAGGATGCATCCCAGCTCTTCAGCTTCCACTGATGGGCGTGTAAAGTTGGGATTTTCTGTCTCGGATAAAATAAAGAGTATTACATGTGGAAACATTGACAGCTGAAATCAAGCATAAATATTAAACTAAATGGTTGTCTTTTATAGATATTGACTGAATTTTCTTCCGCAAAGCAGCTGGAGACCCAAAGCCTGCTTCATGCATAGATGACCCCATCCCGTATTCCTTAGCTGAAAAAAATGACTAGAAGAAATTTAGCTTAGCATCATAAGAGTTCCTCTAAACAGAGTAGGGTGCCACACTCCTAAAAGAGAACAGCTGAAGATAATTTTCAAAAACAGGTAGTGATGCAAGTGATCTAAACTGCTACATGTCCATCACTCGTCCTCTACTTATTACTAAACTACTGGAGGCCTGTGGAGAAGCTCAAATTTAAAACAACATCTTGGAGCGCTACCCTAGTGGCCTCCAATCTGGCTTCAAATCAGATGCCTACACCAAACTGCTACTTTAGTTCTCAGACTGTTGGAGAAAGCTGAGGCATATCTTTGCAATTCTTTAGACTACAATATAGTCCTAGGGTATTCTATGCTAAAATTGTTCTCATCTTATCTCTACGAGAGAGAGGTGGAAATACACACATACAGCCACTTCTCTCCCCAATACCTTATACCACACAGTATTCCAGTAAATTCCACAATGGTCCGTCATCAACCAATTTAATATGTATATAGAGCAGCTGAGTAACTAAAAATATCCACATTGTCTACCGCGAATAGGCTGTTGATACTTAACATAAAATCATTTGAGGATGTCTACTTTCTTGCCCAGATTTCAAAAGGTTTTGTTTCAGGTTTGCGTTATGTTTTTAAAGCTGACCCGGCGCAAAATCCAGGTTTGTATTTACAAAGCAACACAAATGGTGAATTGTGTTGACTTGCAACCAAAGTAATGTAACATAGCACAATGCACTGCCTATGGGTGGTGCCGGTGCACCCATTGATGCATTTTCATGCAATTTCATTTCTACAAATAATTGTATACATGGATTTGATCCAATAACCTGTGCCTCCCTGAGGCTGGAGTAACAAGGAGAAATATTTTTATTTACCCTTGTTTTTCCTCTTTGCATGTGTGTTGCATTCTGCATCACACATACTAAGAGGACATTGCCTTAAATGGCCCCTTCTTGCACAAAATCTGTGCTGATCACAACACAGACACCCTTGGCAAGGGCCCCGGAAAGTGCACCACCGTAGGGTGGGAGCAGAACTGCACAACATCTTTCGAGATATATCACAGTTCTGCACTCTCAAGGGCATGCAATTCAGTACAGCAGCTTTGCTTGCTGCCCTGTATTGCATCAAATCTTTGCAACTCTGGGCCTTGATGTCTAAATTCTTAGTTAGGGCCTGATTTATAGTTTGGCGACGGGTTACTCCATCCCAAATGTGTCTGTTGTACGACAAGTGCTATAGATTATAATGGGCTTGTAATAGGGGCGAACTTGGTATCCTGCGTGTTTGTGACAGAGCAACCCTTCCGCCAAATTCTAAATCGGGTCCTTAAACTAAACACATCCAGAGCTATCTTCCCTCCAAAAGGATGAACACACTAGACATACCATCAAAGGTGCTCAACTACCCTTGTAGTATGTCATAGAATTCATGATTCTTAACACAATTGAGTGCACTAAATCCCTCCTGTGCAACCTTACCGAATTCAGACTAAGAACCTTTAAAAGTAATAATCCATGGGATTCTGACAACAGCCCTAAGGACCACTCTTCCCCAGTACTCAGTGACCTTGGGAAGCTGCACTAAAAGCAAGATAATATGCTCCTGCAAACTAGTGCGCATCGCTTGTAAGCCTGTGAGGTTCTGTTACGTTATGCTATGCTATGTTACGGTATGGTATGGTATGTTATGCTCCGCTATGTTGTAATATGTTATGTTAGGCTATGCTATATTATGTTATGTTACTTTACATTATGCTCCTGACATTAATAATCTGGACCCTTATGGTATTCTGGCTCCCCACTGAGTACCACATTCTCTCTTCCTTCACTCAGACAACACAAGGAGGACTTCCCTTTCACTGCACATGTGGCACCACCTCTTGTTCTCCCAGGACAGTGAACAGTGGCCCGCCCTGTGGGCAGGGCTTGTGTTGTGCCAAAGTCTATAATGCACTTTTTACAGCTAAGAGTAGGCTTGGCCTCCTGTGTTATTAAACATCATACTTTCTGGTAATTAGATCATAGTTGTAAAAAAAACTGGTTGCTCAGGCTTTTGCTGTAATGAAGCGATTCATGGCTGCCCGGGAGACGCTCGCTGTCTCTTTTCAGCCTCTTGGGCCAGGAATGCATGGTAACAATAGGAAACTTTATTGCAAAATTTAAAAAACCTTTGCAAGTTACAAAAGATTAAAATGTACGTATTAAAAAGAAAGTGGAACCCCAATTCCTTATTAAAAGAGCCCCGCCACCTCCAATTGTCCGAGGTCTCTTGTAGCTGCCCTGCCGCCAAAGCATTGGAGGCGGCCCCTGTGGGGCTATTGTGATCGTGTCCAAGTTTAAAGAATGTTGAGTCCCGGAGTAGTCCAGCTTGAGTGCACGGCCCCTTTAGTCAGTTAGTGTGATGACTCTAACAGTTTATCCTTTTCTGGATGTCTACAGGGAAGACTTGCCAGTTATTTTTCTAATGAAGGTTGCTGTTCATGGATCCCCTCCCCTAGGTTTTTTACAGCATGATCCATAAACCTTACTAGTGCACAGTTTAAATTGGCGTTCCGTGAGTCAAATCAGGCCAGTACTGCGGCTCTGCATGATCTGACCTCATTGATGTTCCAGCCTTTCCGTAAAAGGGACCGTCTTTCCTTCAACAGATTTGGAAAAAGGCATAGGGTGTGTATTATGTCTTCTAAGAAAGAAAAACATAAGCCCATAGTAGATGAAATCCTTTGTGACCCTACCAGCCCCATAAATCCTATTGAGGTAAATGTCATAGAGGCACAAAGGGGGGGTAAACACAAAATCCAGTGACTATTTGTGGACAACATCGATGGGCCTTTAAACCCGATAGCATGTGAAGCTAGCATTACCTGCTCTAACCGCTTTTCTGTGTTGGAAGGGGAAACAAGAGAATTAGCTGAAGTCCTGTCACAAGGCTTGGGGGAGGTCACAGAAACAAGGAAGAATAGTTCGGATAATTGTTCTAGATGTTTGAATTTTAATGTTTTACTTATGAAGAAACTAGAGAGTTTTAAAATGGATATAGCTTTTATAAAGAAAACTACAATGGATTTGCTAACCCGGGAGGAAGTGCACAAAACAAAGTCCTCACATGTAACATCAGCATTGACAAAAACCCCACCTATGCAAACAGTCGCATTAAAACACTTAGGAGGAGAGACTTCAACGCAGCACCCAACTAGCCACCCCAGGAGCCTCCAAAGCTACAGGGGAGTCACGACTTAAAACCTTGGCCAAACACACTGTAGCCAAAATGCCTTTTAGGCAGAGCTCATATGCGGATACAGTAAAAGGGAGTAGATCAACACTGCAGAATAGGGACACGCAGGGGGTCAATGAAATGGCCGGGAGATCAAAATGGAGTATCAACAACATAGATACATCATATAGACCCTCCATTGACACTGTTTATATGACCGGGGTCCCCAAACTAGGTGCCAATAAGTCTTATGAGAATAGTGAGTCCATACGCAATAAGGCCATTCACTGGCTTCGCAATGTAAGAGGGTGTAGCTCAGTGATTAGAGAGGACTTCATTAACGTTGAAAGACTTTCTTTACCAAATTCGACAACCGACTGCATTGAATTAAAATTTGTAAATAAATAAATTGCTGAAAACTTAGCAGCCTTGGAGTTTAGGACATGCCCCCCCAGGTACTCTAACATTCAAATGAGATATATGCCATCTTGGTCCAAACCTGGGCCCGATGAAGCATCAGGACTCAATAACATAGATTGACTGTCAGAGGATATTAATCAGGATAATTTTTTACGAATACATATCTTAGATAAATGTAAGCACCAGACTAACCCTACTACAAGTCTTCCTGATATGGTGGCTAGGGAGCCAAATGATGAGTTTAATGATGAGATTGCTCCATCTGGGGAAGAAAAGAACATGGAAGTGGCTAACGCCCCAAATCAACACTCAATAGTAGCAGAAAGATTAGCACCTGAATTGGCTAACATCGAGAGGGTTGCACATATAGATACAAATACTATCAAATTATTTTCCTGGAATATAGCGGGGCTTCTAAAGAATATGATAAACCCCGAATGGAATACTTTTGTAGACAACTTTGACATCTGCATGTTCCAGGAAACCTGGAGCACTTCTCCCTTGTACAAATGTGGCTATTCTACTCACTTTATTACAGCTTCTAGTACAGGGAGGGGCCGCCCATCAGGAGGTTTGCTAGTATGGATTAGTGTGGCCCTGAATTGGACAGTGTCTGTGCATACTCTACCTTCTCAGGACTTACTCCATATCTCTGCTAAGGCTCCACAATGTGAAATCCCAATAGAGCTATTTGATGTGTATGCCAGAGGGTCCCCGGGAGATCAGACCTCACCCACTATAGCCATATTGGACGTGGCATTAGCCGCCATTTCCCCAAAGTCTGGAGTTATTGTAGGGGGAGATTTCAATTGTTCATATGAACCCCTAAGTGAGGAAGACCTGTCTGGTCTTAATGAAGAGGACCATAAACACTCTATCCCCCCTCTATCATTACCTTCAATTAAAAAATGGACACCCAGAGTGATCCAATTAAATGCTCTGACAGTGGAACACAACTTACGTGCCCTTAATGGTAGAACAATCTCAGACCCTAATGGCGCGATGACGTACAATAAACTTAGCTGTCCATCCCGCATCGACTATATTCTGCTCGACATAGGCTCATGGAGCAGACTGGTCGATATGGAAGTTAGGCAGACACATGATAGTGATCACAACCCACTTTATATGGAATTTAGCTGGGGTAATGAAAGTGCAAGGATAATAGGCCCACTAATGACCACAAAAGAGGTGGTTCCGTCAAACTGCAAGCGCAGATTAAAATGGGACAAGGTGGTATGCCATGAAGAGAGTCTAATCTGCATCAAAGAATTAGTAGAAGCAGGGACCATGGAGCTCACATCCTGTAACCCGCCGCATATTAACAAAAAGAGTACCAAATTTATGGATGCCTATATGAATCTAATAGAGAAAATAGGCTTGTTCTTTGTCATGGGAAACACCAGAGTAGGCAACAAGAAGAACACGCTGAAAACAGGTACACCTTGGTATACTACTGAATGCAGAATAAAGAGAAGGGCTATAGGAAATGCAATTAGGAACAAGGATTCTACTGCCGTGCGAACGGCCCGAAGGGACTATAAAGTCTGCATTACTAATACAAAGAAGGAATGGGAGGAAGATTATTGGCAGCAGCTTAAGGATGCCGCCAATCTGAAGAATTCTATACAGTTCTAGTCTCTGATAAATAAGTATGACTCCCCAATCATATAACTGAGCATCAGTGGCATTCCCACTTCTCAAGCTTATATTGTATAGAAGAGGAGCGATGCCAACCCCGGAGGGAACCAATGGATGTCCTCTCTACTGAGGAGTTGGCATTAACAGAACCTTTCTTAGCACAGGAAGTCTCTGAGGCAATTCGGACCATTATCCCCTCTAAAGCCGCTGGCCCCAATGGGCTACCGGGCGACCTGTACTTGCATGATGCTAAACTGTGGTCTGACTAAATCGACCCGTTAATGAATTCAATCCTCCATGGTTATCCTGTCCCAGATTCATGGATGGGGGCTGAAGTTGTGACAATTCACAAGAAAGGCGACAGGGAGGACCCGGTAAATTACAGGCCGATTAGCCTAATTGATGCCATTCAAAAAATAGTTGGCATGGTCATTATAAACAGAGTAAACACGTGGCTAGAGGGAGGGAACATCTTGTCCCATTTCCAGGCAGGATTTCGCAAGAACGTGGGCTCAATAGACCTGGTATTCAGGTTCTGGGCAACCTATTGGAAAACTGTAACCATCAAGAGGGGAAACCTATACCTGGCCTTTATTGATTTAAACAGCGCTTTCGACCTGGTGCCCCGCGATAAACTCTGGAGGGTGCTGCTGGATATGGGGTTCCCGCGGTACCTACTAGAGGTTATAGTTAAACTCCATCAAGACAACTACGCCAAGATTAGATGGGGCAGGCAGGGTCAGCTAACAGGAAAGGTGTCTGTGAATAGAGGAGTACGCCAGGGCTGTGTGATGGCCCCGACATTGTTCTCCCTCTTTGTTAATGGGGTGGTGGACCATTTGAGGGAGGACAATGCCGATGCCCCGGTCCTGGCGGGAGAAAAAAACCTACCCTCCTCTTCGCAGACGACACGCTTTTGCTGTCCAAAATTCCCTCCGGACTGCAGAAACTGCTGAATAGTTTTAGTTCGTTCTGCAAGGAAAGCGGGCTGACCATCAACACATCTAAAGCTAAGCTAATGGTCCTGCCCCCCTCAAAAAAGGCAAAGAAAATTAATATTACCCTTGATGGGACACCCCTGGAAGTGGTGGAGAATTTTGATTATTTGGGAATTAGATTAAACAACAAAATGATGTGGGATTCCCACATCTCCAAGATGCTGATAAATCTGAAGAGAGTGTCTGGCGCTATTTTGAGGAGTCAACGTATGTCTGCAAGTAGGCCTATAGCCCCTGCGCTTGCAGTATACGAAGGAAAGGCGCTGGCCTCCGCAGTTTACAGGTCAGAATTATGGGGTAGTGAAAATGTAATAGACTTGACTATAGCTGAAAATAAGTTCATAAGGGACTTAGTCTCTCTCCCCACTTCAACCCCATTGAAGCCACTCTTTCATGATATGGGCAAACGCTCGATATCAGATATAGTTCGTCTCCGCCCTTTGCTATTCTGGGTGCGCCTGCGGAGGACCCCAGAACTAGCAAATTATGCATTGGTGATGGACGCACTTATCACACTAAATGGTGCGAATAAGATCCAGTGGCTAACTAAACTCAGACAGTTGGTCACAAAGTTGGGACTGGCCGAATTCTGGACCACGCAGCCCCCTCCGCCAAAACAAGTAATTAAGAACATTTAATGGGAATGGATCGAAAATGAGGAACTCAGGAGCACAAAGTGGAGAGCCTTAACTGCCCAATTCCTCGAGCACAAGCCCATTAGGAGGTTTGAACTTCTTTTACACTTTATTCAAAAACCTAAAGATAGAGTTATCTTTTTAAAAATGAGGTATGGTACACTTCCACTCAATACATTCGTGGAGGGCTGGAACGGAAGGCGGGCTCTAGACGGCGCTTGTCCAAGCTGCCCATGCAAAATCGAATCCTTGCCGCAGTTTTTGTTTGGATGCAAAGCATACAAGAAAGCAAGAGTAAAATGGTTGAAACCAATATGCATGATGTTAGGGGTCAGAGATTTTAGGGTTGCTCTCCGCATTCTCTAACTGATACAACTTCTTTAGCTGTTGTATGTGGAGTTGCTAAATACCTATCAAGTGCTTGGTTTACCCGCTCTAAGTTGTTAAATTGTAATAACAAATAGAGCCCGTAGGAGTAGAATCTTTGTATGTGTATTACTGTTACAGAATGAGAGATTGTAAAAATACTTGTTCTTAACTTACATATATATATTTTTATTGTCTTTTAATTGTATTTTATCTCATGAAATAGCTATTAATTGTCCCTCCTAACTTTCTACTTTTTATATTTTTACCAAATGTATGTACTTTTATGATATTCATATCGAATAAAGTATAAGTAAAGTATAAAGTATTATGTCTTCCCTATGATTTCCACAAAGTCGACAATGTTCCTGGCCATGGTCTCTTTTCCATTTAGGCAGATGACACAACAAGTTGATCACTCCCATTCTCAATTTAAAAAAACTTAATTTGGTGCCTTCGCTAAACGGCAGGGTTAAATACCTCTGAGGCGTCAGCTGGACGTATGATGACAGGGTCATCCAGCCGTGGCTTCTTCTTGCTAGACGTGCCTTATCTTCCAGTGAGGAGAGTTTCTTACGCTTATTTTTGCTAGCCTTTTAAATTCGTTATGGCTGGTTTGTAGGTTCCAAACTTCCTTCAAGCCTAGATTTTTTAGACCTCTTGCCCAGTATTCATGCCCTACTCGCCATCGTTTCCTTTGACGATCTCAGTTTGTGACAGCACATTAAGAAACTCATTAATCTGGCCAGTGATTGATTGCAAATGCCCAGTTCCAGCCTAATTTGGGCCGGTGACGTTTGTGTTGGTAACTTGAACACTGTTCTATAGATTTTTGCAATGATTTTGTCTAATTGGCCACTATCCAATCCTTTTAACACCTCACTTCCATACGTTAATGTAGGAATGGCTTTTGCCTGTGCTGCCTGCAATGTTCGAGTGAATGTTGGGCCAAGTTGCTTCTTGTAAATAGAGCTGATTGAAAAAGCTAGCGCTGCTCCCTTCTTTTTTTGTTCTTCAACGTGGGTTTTATATCTTCCGTTATTGTTGAAGAGAACACCTAGATACTTATGGCAGTTGGATTCTGCAATACTTTCAGTCAGCCAGAACCTCTTTATTCGGATACAATCGTAACCATAAGAGCACAATATATAAAACAATATATAAGACATTACAGTAATTACAAATATAAAATACGATAGACATATATCCTAAATAGACAAGGAATACAAAATATTTAAAAGATAAAATACGAATATATGTATATCAAAAAGTGGCTAGTGCGTGGGCAGTCGACAAACAATGGATACAATTAATAAAATAGAGCAGTGGACAAATTTCATGGGGGTCAGGGAACCAGCATTGACCTACGGGCCCTTATAGCCCTTGTAAGAAAAGTGCCTGTGCGAAAAATCAAATCAACATTGACTAGGTCTAACATGTGACAATATGCTTGCTCCAGACTAATTGGTCTTCGCTTGTTAAAGTATGGGTAAAGCAGCTGTTTAGAATATATACAGTAATATGTACAAAGAAATATAAAGTGGTTTGCTCACTCCGATCGTCACACGGACACAAAATATGATTTCCATTTATATTGAAGCCTATAGGAAACAGAGTGCAAATCGAATTGTACCTGCCCTGAATCGCAACAGGACACTCCTTTCCCAGCTACTCATTGAGAGGGTCAGATACAGGTGAAGCGGAAGACTATACTGTTCTATGGCCAAGTAGTTGTACACCATGGTTTTCCTGGACTCCACCACTAACCGCTCGTTGTTATAAAGTTGATAAAAAGCGTCCTGAATTTCCTTTTTTGAGACAGATACGACCGGAGTGGGATCCAGGAAAAGACTTTCTCTATTTATGCTACGCAAACTGGAAGTGACACCGCTTAGCAGTGGGATTTCGAGGCCTTTGTCGCACTGAAGACAATCCTTTATAATCTGTTGTGTCAGAAGTGCTGCCTCATTCTTCCACACTGAGACCCACATAAGTGCCGGGCGTGCTCGAATGAAGTCGATTATAAAATCAATGTTAAGCTCCTTGTGACATATGTATTGGGGAGTAGAGATAGGGGTGCACACCAATTTCCTGCAAAACCTGTTCTCTTCTAGCTGTATTGCTGAACAATTAGCAGTTCCCCAAATCTCTGCGCCGTATGTTGCCTCCGGTGCACATTGTAATTTATATATTTTCTGGATTGCTGCGAGGGCACCCGTGCTCTGAGGGCGGGCTAAACTTAAAATTTAATTGGGGGCCTTTGAGAACTTGCTCCTGGCGTGAGTGATATGCCCACTCCAGGAGCCGTTCGCAGCAAAGGCCAACCCTAGATAAACAAAAGATTTACAGAGGTCAGTTTTTGACCGTCTATTGTTAGGGATCCCATGTCGTGCTTCCCTGGCCCACTGCTCATAAGAAAGGATTTTTTCAAATTTACCCGGAGGTCTAATTCCTTCATGTAATGATTAAAACTTTGCACAAGAAGACGCAGGGAATTAGGGGTACGACCTATCAGAACAGCGTCATCCACGTAGAGAAGTACCGGGATAGGCTCTTTTCCAACATATGGGACGTCATTGGTAGCCATTTTCAGGGAAGAATTGAGCCCATTTATATATATGATAAAAAGCAGGGGTGCCAACACGCACCCCTGTCTGACACCCCTGCCGATATTAATGGTCCCTGAAACCTCACCACCCTTCCCTATCCTTACTTAGGCTTGAAGATCACGGTGTAGGTAGGCTAGGAATTTTACCAATGCTGCGTCCAACCCACCAGCCACAAGGATAGCCCACAGCTTCGACCTATTAACTAGGTCAATAGCTGTAGAAAAGTCCATGAAAGCCATATAGATGGGGGCCCTACTAGCAATGTTGTATTTTCCTAGAAGTAAATTTAAATTGAGACATTGTTCAACTGTTCCTATCTTACCCCTAAATCCCAGCTGGCATGGATCCAGAATAGCATTTGCCTCTGTCCATTCCAGGATTTTATTATATACAGGGCCAGACTGAAAGCAGCCCTGGCAAATTTCTGAAGACCAGCCCCGTCTGGCGCGCATCGAGCGTAGCGAGCGAGCCCGACCGCTACTAGGGGGGTTTGGGGGGGTTCTCCCCCCACGAAAATTTTGTAAAATGACAGCCCAAAATGGTGATTTTTACAGCTCATTTTTCATTACATACTCAATTGTATCCATAGTAGATGATGACCTTAAAGAGCACCAGGTTACCCACCCAGTCATATGTACCCATACACGTTCTTTCAGAGCGCACAAAATATAGACACAAGTAGTGAATCAGAGAGAACAAAGTAAAAGTGAGACCAGCCCCCCCCCACCCCCCCATGGTGTGTAGTGATCAAGTGCAGTGAGCAACCACTACTAGGGGAAGTTTGGGGGGTTGAACTTGTCCCCCCCCAAGAAAATTTAAGAGACAGAAAGGCCAAAACAAAGCATTTTTCAACACATTTTTCATTACATATTAGATTGTATTAACTTTTAAAGCATAGTAAATTGTCCCTCATGTTATCACACATTAAGCACTGACATGTGATGTCACACATGAGCACACAGGCCACAGGCCACTGTCTGAGGCCAGAATACTGTGGAAATGTCACACATAAGCACCTAGGCACTGACTCAGGCCTCGTCCCACCACCAGGGCAGTAAGCATGCAAACGTCACACATAAGCACCCAGGCCAGTAAGCATGGAAATGTCACACATGAGCCTCCAGGTCACTGAGGCCAGAAAGTATGGAAATAGCACACATAATTAAGCACCCAGGCCAGAAAGCATGGAAATGTCACACATAAGCACCCAGGCTGACAGAAGTAAAGGAAATGTCTCAAATGGCACCCTGGCCAGAAAGCATGAAAAATTAGCACAAAGGCCCTGGCCTTGACATGACACATCTTTAAATAGCCTACTTAAGTGGGTGGCACAATAAGTGTTGCAGGCCCACTAGCAGCATTCAATGTACAGACCCTGGGTACATGTAGAACCACATTTCTAGTGACTTACAAGTAAATTAAAATTGCCAATTTGGTGTAAGCCAATTTTACCATGTTTGAAAGGAAAGAGCGCAAGCACTTTAGCACTGGTTAGTGGTGGTAAAGTGCACTGAGCCCTAAGAGCCAACAAAAATTGCCTTTTTTTGATGTAATAAAGCAGATGAAAACAGATTTTAATGTGGAGGAATCTGAGGCCAACAAGGCCTTATCTAACCTTGTCTCAGCAGTCACCACCTCCTAAAATGGCCCTGAAACTGCTGCTGCATTATTTATCCAGCACTGAGATTTTTCCCCCCACGGACCAAGGAGACAGTGAGAAGGAGCAGATGCAGCAGTACAGCTCACTAGTGAGTAAATCATAGCTGCCAAAGTTTCGGATTGCTATGTGTGACATTTTCATAACTTCTGTGAAATTATGAGTGACATTTCAACGACTATGGGTGACACTCTCTCGCGAGCAAGATCAAACAATGGAGACCAAGCAAACATATCAATATGAGAAATTACACTCATTTGAGCAACAAGAAACTCTAAGAAGATCTTGAAACTGTTGTGAACCACCAGAAATGAAAAGGCACTAACAATCGACAAATAGTCCATCCAGGCTCTGGCAGATGTAAGACCTGACCAAGCAGGCTGAGAGGCACCAGCGAGAATCTCAGCTGCTAATTATAATCACATTACTAAGTCAGTGTGCTACAGGGTTAGTCAGGCTGGAATAATATTTTAGACCTTTAGTGCTAATAAATAATAATGTATGGACTGCACTCATTGTGTCAGCCGAGTGGAGGTCTGGGGCATTAGCGCGTCCTGAGAGCAGTGTACAGGCTCAGGCAGAGCAGTTATGCTGTAATTAAATATAATGTACTGTTGGTTCGAAAGTTGGACATCACCTGACCAGAATTAAACGGAAAGCAGGATGTGTCTGACTCCTACGTATAGTTCAAGCACATGAGACAATAGTAAATAACATGGATCATGCTCAGAGCTGAGCGGCGCTGCTCTGTGCAGCCTGAGAGAGCAATGAGCAGAGTGGAGCTGTAACATGGTGTCAGTCAGGCAGTAAGTGACGCTCTAAATTGAATATATAACAGATCCTGTATTAGTCATATTTACCACGCGCCAGGCTGTGAAACTACGTGTTACAGTCAGTGGAGGCTGGAGCAAAAACAGATGCAGGGCTCAGCTGAACCACCCGGCCCAGGCCCAATCAAAAATAATGTGTTTGCCACCTATTTGAGATACCGGCATTTGTAACAGATGGAGCGCGCATGCTGGCTGATTAAATGCACAGCTCCTTGGTGTGAGGTGCCTTGCAGGAATCACAATCAATTAATCCACGCATCACTGCGCCTGACCAGGCAGCCTCTGTCCACGTGGGACCGACTAAGAAGGCTGAGAGGCACCAGCACAGATCTCAGGTGCTGCCTTTTAACCAATTTTAATTAACATTTCCGCGGCACCAGCTAAGAGTTACAGAATCAGACTGACTGTAAAAGGAAGCATTTACAACAATACAATCAGAATTCACACACGCACCCATTAGCGCGGCCGGACTGTGCTAACATGACTTCAGCATCACGATGGGAAGCATTAGAATCTGTAGGGACTACTGATATTTCATGAAGAAAACACACACAGAAGTTGTAAATGTTGATTATTTTAACCTCTGCAGAAGCGGGCTGTGCCTATCAACCCTTCACATTTCAGATCATCTAAAAACCTTCAGCAGGGCCACCTGTTTAAAAAGTAAATGATTACTGTAAAAAACAAAATAATAATGACTTCACAATTGTTGAATTGTGCACAACAGCAGCATAAACTTTGCACCCTTTTCACTCTATGCCTGTGCTATAATGAGAAATGAGTTGTATGCACAGTCTGTTGCCAGCCCAGGATATGACTCAAGATTGTTTACAGTGAGGCAGGTAATATGTAGACGCCTATCGTGATACTAAATACATCGACTTTGAAACAAAAGCAAGATTAGTTGGAACTGCCAAGATTTGAGACTGGGACCTACGGGTTAAACACATATCTCTGCTGCAAGCACCTAACCTGCTGTGCTACCTCATTAGCTTCCAGGACTGCTCACCCAAACAGAGAGCCAAGGCTCATATCAGCATCCAACCAATCCCAGCAATGCTGGGATTGGTTGGTCGTCCTACCACCACCCTTAATTTTACTCCCCACACTTCCCTTAACTTGCCTTGTCCCTGCATCTGTACTCTCCATCCTAAACCTAACAAACTAACTTTGCTTTTTAAAACTGTAAAACCTTCAACTCCCTGCCTTCTGCAAGTATAAACTCTCTCCAACCCCCACTTTCAAACGGCTTCGGGGGGACAAGAGCAATAAAACGGACTCAAACAATGATGAAAACCTCTTTGCAAACCACCGCTCAGGAAAACACCCCCATTGAAAGTTTTTCAGCCTATGCCCTCTGCAATATGTTTCCCCTACTGAGTTCCTAGTGTGCCCCAATATTGTTGACCACCACCTGACACCAGAGCGTACCCCACAGCTTCCAGTAACTGTAGCAAATAGAGATTCATGCCCATGGCAGACAAGTGTGCACCATAATGTCTGATTTGCCCGGTGCCCGGCATTGCCAGTCCGGCCCTGGGCGTCACTAGACTCTAGACATAAAAGTACAAGAAGGCAAAATCTAAAGGCAGACCATTTCTAAATGTGTCCTGAGAATCTGTAACAAGATCTTCATTGACATCAGTACTGTTCCACTACTCCTGCAATTCAGTAAAAATCTGAATCCTCATTATGATAAGAAGCATTTCCCCACACAATAGAATTACCAGTTGCCTACTAACCTATATACACCTGTATCGCTCCACCTACTCTCACCTATTAGCAGTACTCCAATGCTTCTCAACTAGGTTCATGCAACACAAGTGCCAGAACATACTTATTATCAACACTCCCCACAGCTGCCTGTCTTTAACATAGCTGAGTACGGGTTGCCTTCAACCAAGATTTCAGAGATATGAAGAAAGCCTACTTATTTTTCTGGTAGTCTCTCCTGGCTTTGGTAGAAACATCCACAGACTCTTACAATAAAGCATCACTGACTCTCTGCTTGCTGCCAGTGTGCTGAAATCCAGCATCTTTAGAGGCAGAATGATATGAATCAATGCTATGAATCAACAGCTGCAACTCTTTCTTAATAACTGACAGATTGGTTGCCTTATGGACCGTGGTCTGGCCAGGTGTGGCAGCATATTGCATAGCCTAGTGTCTGTTTATTATTCTCTGTACTTCAGTTTTTGAGAGGATTTCCCCTTTGTTGCTAAATCAGACATATTGATGCCAGTATGGATCCCTGATCTATTCCAATGACCTTCTATCACCTGAATATTTACATGCACCAAATGTATGCATTCGAGAAGGCGTTTGTGCCCCCTAGTGCTTATTTAAACAATGAGTCATCCAAGTGAGCTTATGCAGGAGATGTGCTGCAGCTGCAATACATATGCCTTTCTAAAAGTGCTCATGTGTGCACTATCCGGGTTGTTTTCTTCGGGATCTAACGCCAGGGCAAGGTTCTGGCTTACTCTTTCGGCCTGCGTTTATTTAAAGTGAAATGCTTTGCCAAGACACTATCCAGAGCACAGCTCCCTGATCTGCTCTATTTGTGTTGGTCTGTAACCAGGTGCTGTCTTCTGTATCCTCACCTTGCATTTCTGCAGCTGGCAGCCCCAGGTCCCTATCCTTCTAGAGGACTGTTGAAGCACTGTGATTCACGTTGGGGTCTCTGTTCCACTTCTTCAGTCTGGTTCTTTTGATTACCAAGCTTGGGATTCAGTTAAATGCAGCTATCCTTGTGTTTTTCTTCCCTTTTTCAGAAACCTGACCTTTCACACTGTCTGGTAGTAGGAGACAAGTGATTGCCTCTGCTGGTGTAGTCTCTGCACTAGACTCTTTGTTCTTTCAGGAGGCTGGCTGATTCAGAGGACTGTGGCTCATATTTCCCTATCCAGTGAGTGTGGTCTTCTCAGTCAGACTTTGGGGTAATGTCCTCATCCTTACCAGGAGGGGCAATCAGTACAGAACGTACCGGGCATCAATCAACTAAGTTGTAATAACTTTTTACTACTGATTTGTCTCTCTATTTTTTGATGGGGGCTGCTTCACTGGTGATGAACCATGGTCTATTCTATATAAGTGTATTTCACCCGAACAAACAACCTTTTTCAATAATCACACCTTTCCTTTGCAGTAGGTCAGTGGATTAAATTAGCTGAAGTTAGGTGTGATCATTTGGGGGGAGGGTAGGACCGTACGCAAGTTCATGGAGATGGCTGGTGGGATGAGATTACGTATTGCTAGATTGCAGGATTTGACTTTCAAATTAGGACAGGTTGTGACCTTTGAAATGAGATTCAGTAATTTAGGGAAATACAATAACAGATTAGGACAAACATTCCCATGACTTGGATGAATACTAAACATACGTGCCAGAAAAAGTAAAAATATTGCTATGCAGAGAAAACAGCCTTTCTAAAGGTACTTTTCTCATGCTGCCATTGGAGTATCTGTGATTGACTTTAGACCACAGAAGGTCACTCAGTTCAGAGAACGTACATGGTACAGGCGGCACAGGTTTTTAAAGGTATCTGTGAAAAGTGGTAAGACGGCACTATGCAAAACACATTGCTTGCAAAAATAAATGTAAATAACAAAACGCAAAACAGTGTCTTAACACCTGCAAGGAGTACACTAACAATGAGCAGTTGCGTAGAAACACAATCTGTAAAAAGACTTTAAAATGTAATGTGATACGAAAAGTAAACACAAAATAAAAATGTGTCATTGTGCATTTAGCCATCAAGCACCCACACCTCATATAGAATGTAGAAATGGTGCATGGACCGCGGTTCGAAAAAATAAATAGTATGAAGCCTATTCGATTCAGCATCTGTAGTAAAAATATTTTGATAGCCATATTGAGAAATTAGGTTACAAAATGTTGGCGTGATCAAGGAAGGGCTAGCCTAAAATACAAGGTGATAATAACAAAGATAAGCCAATGTGCCCAAAGAAAGCCAAGAACACAAAGTGTATGTAAGAAAGTAAAACGTTCGACTGTGCAGCTTAAAAGAAAACTGAACACCATGTTGAAATAAATACAAAATCTCAAATATGCCACATCAAACCTGTTGCAACAAAAGAGCGGGCAGGCCAGTAATCACGGTGGAGGGGCCCCTAGGCGGCCGGTGGCCAGCATCCGCTACTGTGGTGTCTTTTCTAGTCTGCAGTGATCGATGAGGATCCCGGGGTGGGTGAAGTGCAGGAGGACATGGTGGAAGCTTGTGGCGGGAGATGTCAGGAGGGGGGTGAGGAGGAAGGGGGGGGAGAGCTGTAGCCAACGGAGGATTGCACGTGTAGTGTGATCGTGGAGCGGGCCGTTGCTTGTGGGACCCCGAGGAGACGGAGGGCCGGGTCACTAGGGCGTAGGGAGCCAGTACATAAGTCCTGTTGTCTTCTTTGCAGGTCGCGAGGAGCAGCAGGTTGGCAGACTAGGGAGAGCCTGGTGCGACAGGCTGCCTGCCTCTGCAGGCTCGGCTCCTTAACAGACACAGGGCCTGCACTGGACGTGAAGTGGCGCGCACACTGTAGTTGCATTCACGTGACTCCACCACGTCACGTGAATGCCGTGCCGGCTGGCCCGCAGGCTTTGTACTGCGCTCAGTAGTGGTCACTGCTCATTGCTGCGCTGGCTGCAGCAATGAACGTCCCCCAGCAGCAGATCTAATAATGAATGCTCATTGCTGCAGCCAGCGCAGCAATGAGCAGTGACCACTTTACTGAGCGCACTACAAAAAATCGGCCCCCGCCCCACCCAGCAACAAAACCGGCCTCCGGCACAAAAACCGGCCCCCACCCCTGGCAGCCGACCGGGGGTTTGCCCGGTGCCCGGCATTGCCAGTCCGGGCCTGATTATATAGGACTCTCCCTAAAGTTTTAAGGGTATTATCTATGAGAGAGATCAGCCTGTAATTACATGGGAGCGATCCATCTCCCTTCTTAAAAATTGGCACTATAATGCTTCTTGCCCAGGTCGTAGGTATAGTGGTCTGGGTTAGATTGATAAAAACGTTCAAGAGTAAGGGGGCCCAAAATACCGAGTTTGACTTAATCAAATCAATTGGGAGCCCATCCGGGCCCGGGGCCTTATTGCCTAAGCTCTGATACATAGCTTCCGTTACTTCAGAGATATTTATATCTATGGGGACTGGACTACCAGGTTTGAAAATTTCATCATGTAGGGGCGGAGGAGTATAAATACCCGAGAAGTGTTCCACCCATGCCTCACTGGCTATATTGCAGCCGATGGGCGATGCTGATTGACCAGTAGATTGGACGTCACGGACCGCTGCCCAGAAGTTACTGCCCTTCTTCAGGGTAGCGGCCTCAGTTAATTTGTCCCATTTATCTATCAAAAGCTCCTTCTTCCTATCGTTAGTTACCTTCTTGTAGATTTTCCTGGCCAGTTTAACCTCTGACGGGCACCTTGGAATAGCATAGAGGGCACTGCGCAACTTCCTGTTAGCTAAAGAGCACTCCTTATTAGACCATCTAGGGTTAATTGCCATTTCTATAGAGGGCTTGGAAAGAAAGGTCTTGATCGTCTGACAGATCTTCCCAAAATCCCTGGTGAATGGTCGAGTGAGTGGCAAGACTCTATCAATGGCAAGTTATTCCTTACTAGTTTACTAAAGATTTTAGATTTTAGAATTGTCGAGCCCCCTCCAACATAGTCTTAAGTTGTCCGATGCACTGTTAGATTTGTGGCCCCACATTCAATCTGGAAGGTTGGCCTTTGGGCGGTAAGTATCACTATTGTAATTGGGTTGTGATCACTGAAATCGGATGGCACCACCTCAGCGGCTGCCAGTTGATATTCTATTAGTGGATATTTGACCAATAGCCTTGTATATCTTCTTTACCCCAGTTGCTGATCCATCCCTTAACTAGCGCCGAGACGCCCACGGGTATTCGCCGCGCTCTACAAATGTCAATAAATAAATAAATAAATACAAAAATAAATTCTATGGTGGTGCTACAGCCCCTTCCCCTATAGGTCGGACAATTGTTCTTAGTACCCCCTTCCCAGATCCATAACGTTAGACATGTTGTGTGATGCTATGAATCTGGATAATTCTCTACCTCTACATAATGATCGGCTGTGATAGGCTAACTCAGTTTCAGAGTCTATTTCCGAAAGTTTGGCATTAAAATCTCCGCCCAGGATAAGGCCCAGTGAATCCCCATTAAAAGAATGGTTATCCAGTACCGATATAAAATCAAAGAGCTTTATGAAGCTCTTATTTGGGACTGACTGAAAATCTTTGTTATAAAAGTTAATCAGATGGAAATGAATCCCTCTTTTGTACAAAACTGCTTGATAGTCTAGACTGTCTGATGGAATTACCTCAACTCTACCACCAGCGGCCACATTAATTCCCAGGAAGAGACCTCCAGAGGGTCTCCTAATCCTAGGAACTTGGGATGGTACGCTAAAACAATGAAAGACCTCAATAAATAGTTCTTCTGTGGCCCACGTTTCCTGAAACATTACAATGTCGTAGGACCTAATCATATTTACCCAATCCATATTATCAAGCTTTGAGCGTAGACCTGCCACCTTCCAGCTCAAAACGCTCAGGCTAATATCTTTGTCACTTATTAGTGGGTATGACCTTTTTTCTGTATAATTAGCTCTAGGTAGGTTATTTATGGGTGGCCTGACATTTGCACCTGCGTTGAGGACCATATCTAGTAGTCAATCTTGTGGCTCCAGAGTAGAAAGAGCATGGTAACCGTTAAAAAGGGGCATGGCTGTTTCAATACTTCCATTTGGGATTAGAGGTGGCTTATAAAAGTAGCCTAGGTGAAGTGAGCTAATATTGGTGGGGGGATTAAATGATTCATCCATAGTGGACAGTAAACGACGGACCATCTGGGGTCTCCTAAAGTTTAGGACAATGCAGTCCCCTTCTATAGATTTATTTGAAGGTCCGACCCAACCCACTCGCCTAGCCATGATTATTTCATCCATCCTACGCAAGTCAAACTTTTTATGTTTATGGGGCCAGTCTGCCGATTTATTTTGCAGATCGCTCCAGCACTCTGTCTGCCCCTCCCTAAGTGCTGGGATGCCTGCTAGGACAAGTACATATGGGGCGGAGGCTGGGGGGAGGTGTAGGACGTCTGGGTTAGGATTGTTCCTTAGGGTGCGGTGGGAGCCAGATTTCCCAATATCTCTATTCCCCGTGGTGGTAATATTGGCTGGCCCTAGGGCCTGCTTTGGCTGTCTGCCCTGAGTGATCCCCCCCCCCCCCCCCCCTTAGGAATGCCTGTCCCAGCCTTTAGTGTTGACCTACTACTTCCATCTAGGTGACAGTCGTGTATAACCAAAGAGGCTCCTTCCGTCCCACTGGTGGCAGACGAAGGCTTGAGAAAGAGCTATGGGGTCTTCTGACCTTTGGGTTTTGAGATCGCCATTACTGATAATTTTACCATTTGACTGATCCCCACCCTTGTTTATGTTAGTTATCTTAGACATAAACATCCATGGACATCAAGTTTCTTTACAAAGATGTCCATCACACCATCCCAGTCTTGACTCAAAAGCTTCAAACATGGAATTTAAAATCTCAATTCCCATGTCAGTAGTATTAGGGCTAGGGTCCCACAGTTATTCAGTCTGGGTTGAGGTAGAATTGCATCGCCGAACTGTAACGAGGCCATCACCTCCAGTGACATCATTGCTAAATGGGGTGCCAATATTAGGGTCTGTATGTTTTTGCCTCAGCTTTAATTGGTTTGGTTTGGCAGTGATTTTCTTTCCCCAACAGCTGTGGCAACCAATAACTGCCCTCTGGCCAACTTACTCAGGGTCCCTCTGGTGTTGTTGGCAGGTGCACTTTGGTCCTGGTTAGTAAGTGCAGGTGAAGAATTATTGTTTGTAATAACAATAGTGGGGCTTAAAGGCACAGGTGAAGGCGTTATACACCCTGTTGACGTTAAATCCTGAGTCCCCCCCAGTTGACAGACGGGGTGTAGTGGAACAAGATCTAGTGACAGACGACTCTCGGTAGCCTGTATTTCGTGTATTATCACAGATTCCGCTCTTGTAAAAAAGTCATCTAAGATACCAACAACCCTCTTCCGTTTGCTCGTTTTAGCAAAGGTTTCCATTATTGATTGAGATCAGACAGTGGGGCAGCGTTAATACAGCAATGTATTTCAAGTGGCACTGAGTGCGAATATCACATACCTGGGTTCCTTGAGACTGAGAGCCTTAAAACAACAGTTAAATGGGGTGGCCCAGCCCGCGGCCTCCTTTGGCACCTGACGGCCACAGACGGCCCGCCCTTTGCTCAGGCTTAGCCCGGCGCGTCCCGTGTCATGGAAGAGCGTAGTCAGTTAAATCCTCGTGATGACGGTGGTGAGGGGGGAGGGGCTGCCGGTCACGCTGCCTGATGGTGTTTGTAGGCGCCAAGATATGCCCCCGCTGCTCCTCTGTTTGTGCTGCGATGCGTTTCTCGCAAAGCGGGAAACGCGAGGTCCAAAAATACCCGGGGGGGGTGAGGGGGGGAGAGGGGCTGCCGGTCACGCTGGCGGCCCCCGCTGCCTGATGGTGTTTGTAGGCACCAAGATATGCCCCCACTACTCCTCTCACTCCTCTGTTTGTGCTGCGATGTGTTTCCCCATGCCAGCTTCTTTGGCCATCCTGGACGTACCGCCAAGATTTTGGTTTTCTTGGTATTTATCAGGAGCTCGTTCTTGTTTGAGTATTCGGCAGTAGCGTCCATGATTCTTTGCAGGCCAATCTTTGTTTTACTCAGAAGAACCACGTCGTCGGCGTAAAGAAGATTTGACAGCTGGAACCCAGCTAGTTTGGGCGCATGAGAGTTTACCTTATTTAAGGCTTCTGGGAAGTCTGATAAAAATAAGGTAAAAAGTGTGGGGGCCAGGACGCATCCTTGTTTAAGACCTTTCGTCTTAAGGAATGCTTTTGTATTATTCGTGGTTATAACCACCCACACTAACAAACACCACAATGATCCAAATGTTAAGCTGCCCACGTTAAGAAAGATCTTAGATTGCAAGGTTCTGAAAAGGAGTCACCTAACCGAGCGGATGGTGACCGAGTCTGAAATAAAAAGCTGTCAAGCAAATCCTTTTAGTATTTTTTTAAATTTCTTTAAAGACAGTTGGTGGCAGTATATTCTAATAATTGTTTCAGGTCTAATAGAACAACATGTATGTTTTATATTTTTTAGTTGAAGCGCATAATTTATTTCATAAACTTTTTTGCTAGCCTTTAGCGAGTGAGTGTTTTTTGTAGCACACTGCCTACAGGATGTCCTCTACACACTTCTGACATTCGCAGCTGAAGAGACCTTAGCACCGAAATGATGTGAGTTCGCCAGGATCAAGGGGAAGTAAAGCGTCTCGCTCACGCTATTTATTATCTTCTTATCTTCCGACTCTCCTATACTACCTCAGACAGATCACATAAACAAGGACTGGTTTACAAGCATATGTGGGCGATGACAGGCGTGTTGGGTTGGGGAAGAGTCAGGCCTATTCTCTAATAGGGAATCGAGGTATGGAAGATCACTAGCATGTCAGACAGAGCCTGAGAAGTCAGTGAAGCTCCCCCAACCTGCAGGTCATTTCATAAAGGAACCAATAGGCCATTCTGCCTATGCTTCTCCCTCGGCCACTCCATCAGTCCTATCTATCCTCTTCCTCCGATTGCTATACTTCCCCCTCTCCTTTTGCTCCTTCTCCCATTTCTCATTCTCTCCCTCCTTTCTGCCCCTGCTGTTCATTGCTTTTCCTTCTATTCTCCCCTTCTTTCTTCTTCTCCCTCATTTAACGTTGATTTCTTCTTTTCCCTTCTTTCTCTCCTTACCTCTGTTCAGCACCTCATTTTTCCTACTTCATCTACTCCTTTTTTTTCTTCCTTCTCCTACCTCCCCTGTATTTTTTGTCTTTCACCTGATCCTTCCACGCTCGATTCCTCTCCTCTTCTCTATACCTACTCTCTTGCAGTGGTGGGCTGTAGGAATTGTCTATGGAAAGATTCACTCATACCAGTCAGGTTCCTCTCAAAGACTGGTGGGGATGGGAAAGGGTCAGTCGGTGCTTTATTTGAGCCGGTGGTTTCCAGTGCTCAGCACCGGCACTTAATTGTCGGAACAACACTTATGACAGTCCGCCACATGGTGGCCCTGTCTATCTAATTTTGGAATGAACACTGTTTGATAATTCTGTTGACATTAAAAAAATCACTAATACCTGCCGTCCAAGCCATTCATATAGTTTTGGGTGCCTGGAATAGTCTGAATTGTCGCACTTATAAGAGTGTCATGGTTACTAGTTATGTTGATACTTTTATTGGCAGCGCTGCAAAGGCAAAGGGTGGTGCATGCTGCTGTGGTCTCCTCACATGGGCCCTCGTATTTCTATGTTTTACAAATTAAGCACTGGGGTCAGTTACATATTGTTGATTGTAGCTTAGCCCATCGGAACGTTTAGGACAGGCAGAGGGGCTGAGAGTGAGGTCTATGCGGCAGCATTTGTTTGTCCTGTGTGCTAGGGGTGCTCCCTCCCTCAGTAGACAATCACTCTAAGGTACATACCCTAGTTTGGTATCTTTTCCGAATCCTCATGGGTGAGCTGAGACACTGCCCTCCTGGTGCTGTATTGCTACATTGACGGAATCAGTGCATGCAGAAAAGCTTCAAGCCTTCGGTAAACAAGTTTTTCCTCCGGGTTAAGTGTGCGCAAACTTGATTGCCACTTGCTGCTGTTATATGGGTTGTATCCAACCCTACCCGCAAACACTATTGAAGCCTCCTGTTGGACATCTGCGTGTCGTACTATGAGAGAGCAAGCCGGCTGCGTCTGAGCTCTAACACTACCTGATCAGGGTAGACCACTCTTTCTGACTTTGAGAAAAGGCAAATATCCTGTAAAAATGACACAATCTGTTCATTCTTTCATAGGACTGATCACTGAGTGAGCCTGCTCGGACTGAGGGAAGGGCTGTATCAGTGTAAGATTCTAAGGCTCTCTTATTTGTTCTTATGTGCCATATAGTTTATGAGTGGGGCAAAGCTGAAGGTTTTATCCATCAATGTTTCCACAATATTGCAGAAGCCATTAAAAGGTTTCTTCCGACAGCCATATAGCAATGCAGGGATGCTAGCATTCAAAGGATGATGCAGAGATCTGCATCTGACTAGGTCTTCACAACTTCAGACTGTGGGTGTAGAAGCACACTGTGGACAGCTCCCTTCCTCAAACCTGTATGCCTGATCCACAGAGGGATGCAACAGGTTTCCTTCGGTCCTGGTGCCAAAGAAATCAACATTTTCTCTGGTAGCAAAAATATTGCTTGGAGGTTACCTGTCAACAAAAGAATCACCTTCAGGCTCCTCACGCACACCTACAAAGCCCTCCACAACCTGGGACCCGCATACCTCAACCACCGCCTCTTCTTCTACGCTCCCACCAGTCATCTCTGCTCTGCCCAACCAGCCCTGGCCAAATTTCCATGGATCCGCAAGACCACGGCTGGAGGAAGATCCTTCTCGTACTTTACTGTCAAGACCTGGAACTCCCTGCCTCTGCACCTCAGGCAATCCCATCACTGCCGCCATTGAAGAAGGACCTCCACTCGGCTCTTCAACTGAACTGCAGATCCACACACCACCCTCCCCCCAACGCCTTAAGACCCTCACAGGTGAGTAGTCGCGCATTATAAGATTGCTTATTGATTGATTGATTGAGGTGCTCCGTCTATAGAAACAGAATCTACCTATGGAGCATCTGCCACTTCTGCTCTCACTAGGTCTAACAAAAACATTCAACTAGGAGAAGATCACAAGTTGGGCAACTTGTAACAATTTATTTATGGTGCTCCAGGAGGGCGCACAGTTCGGAACTTTTTCAGCAGGCTGGAAATTCTCTTTCAATTCGTGAACTCTCAGCTCTTAAGCATTCCATTCTTTCATAGCACTCTTTAACAGTGGTTGCACGCACCACATTAGACACTAACTCTGGTTGGTAGGCCATCAGGAGGCAAGCTGATGTAACCAAGTCCTTAGGGTAGCACATTGCGGAAGAAGCCAGGACAGCGCTCCAAATGTTTCAAGAGCAAGGGAAGGATGAATATTTACCTTGTTTTTTTCTGAAGGTTTGTACCACTTAGAATGGGTGCAACATAACCGTTTATTGTGAGGTCAATTTAGGATGCCATCAGGATGCTATTGAAGGGGGCCCTTGATTAATATCCAGCTGCCCCTAAAGTGTCCCCTACTCACTTCTTCCTAGAGAGTAGTTCAAGACATATTAGATTTAGAGTGAGGTTAAGAAAAAAGCTAACAGGTCATATCCTGTCCAATCAAATCCAAGTGCCTTTAAATTCTCAATGCCTGGACCTTAAGTTTTGAAATACTCACAGGCAAGGAGGACTCCTCTCAGCCCACAACTTTTGCAGAAATGAATAACCTCCTCTATGACTCTCAATCGGGTTTCCGAGTAGGATATAGCACGGAAACAGCATTGCTGGAAATTTCCGAATCGGTACGAGAGTCTGTCGGTAGCGGAAATGCAGCCATGATAGTACTTTACCTATTGGCAGCTTTCAACCCGGTCTCACATCAGATCCTGCTGGAGCGTTTATATCATCTGGGCGTGAGGGGAGTAGCACTCTCATGGCTTTGGTCCTATCTGGAAGATCGCTCTCAACAGGTCTTTTTTACAACCTCACTCATCCTCACCAAAATCTTTGGTGTGCGGAGTACCGCAGGGCTCGACTTTGAGCCCAGTGCTTTATATTCTTTACTTGACCCCCTTAGCCACATTATTTCATCTTGAGGAGTGAAAGTAGTCTCCTACGCAGATGAAACGCAGCTGGTATTTTCCTTCAAAGAGCACTCCCCAGCAGCATTCAATAAATTCAAAGAATGCATGTTAGAATTGGGGGTCTCTAGTTGGCACAGGTAGGTACTTGTGACAAATAGGAACCCTCTCCTCTAGTCAGGGTGAGGGGATTACACTCCTTAATAACCCCTGTTCACCCCCTTGGTAGCTTAGCACGACCAGACAGGCTTATCTCAGAGGCAGTGTGTTAAGCATTTGTGAATATACACAGTAATACAGTGAAAACACTACAGATGGACACACCACAGGTTTTTTAAAAATAAGTATTTAGACCACAAACAACTGAAATTCACAATACTATACTTAAAGTTGACTTAAAGGTGATAAAAGTTGCTTAGTTTAAGTTGATGATAAATGCGACAAAGTTCTCAACAAAGTACCTGGATGTGTAACCGAAAGTGAACAAAAGGCTCGCAAAAGGGAAGATGCATCATTCCGTGATCCGGGGGAAAGGATGCATCGTGCCTCAATGCTTGCGCAGAGTAGGGGATGCGTCGTGATCCTTACCGGTGCGGAGGTGATGCGTAGATTCTCGGCCTGCGGGCTGTTGCAATGCGCAAGATGGCGCTTTGATACGATGCGATGATCCGAATGCGATGGGAGAAGATGGCACCCTTGATGCGATGATGATGTGTAGATACCCAGGCAGCCTTGCGACGACTCTACTTTAGAGCCGCGACAGGCCCTGCGACACACTCCTCCGGTGATGCGATGAGGACTCTCTCAATGGCGTCACGCTTCTCTGGTAATGAGACAGCAGGCAGCTTTGACGAAGACACGCTTTCTGGCAGATGCGGTGGCGGCAACGCTTCTCCAGCGATGCGACGATTTCAGCTCCGGCGGCGACACGCTTCCTCTCGATGTGTCGCGCTTCCAGCACCCAGCGACACGCAAATGTCTGTAGATAGACTTCCCAGCAAGGAAATTCACAGGGGGAGCAGGTAGTGAAGTCTTTTGTCCCTGAGACTTCAGCAGGAGGCAAGCACCAGTTCAAGCCCTTGGAGAATATTTTGCAGATGATAAAAGTCCTTTAAAAGTTCCTTCTCCTTTCCCTTGGCAATGAAGCAACCACTGCAGGCCAGCCCAGCAAACAGCACACTGGCGGAGGAACAGTCCAAACTCCTGCAGCTTCCTTTGGTTCTTCTCCTTGGCAAAAGGTTTCTTGTACCCAGAAGTGATCTAAAGTTCTTGGGACTGGGTCCCAATATTTATACCCCAAAATCCTTTGTTCTCTGAAGGCAGTGAGGCCTCTTCCTAGTCCAAACCAGTTCCTGAGCACTTTGTTTACATGACTCCTTGTTTCCTTCCTCAGTGCAGGGCAGAGACATGAGACGCCCCACAGAAGGTGGAGCCAGCACAGGGGAGGGAAGGCACAGTCCTGGAGCACTTTGTTGACATGATTCCTTCTCTCCTTTCACAGTGCAGGGCAGATACATCAGACACACCACAGGAGGCGGAGCCAGCATTGTAGAGGGAAGACCCAGCCCTATTCAGTTCCCAGGTGCAACTCCTCCCTCCCATCTAGATGCAGATCTCTCTATTCACCACTGGGCTGCCCAGTCTGCCTCCTGGAATCCCCCAGCCCTGTCAATCAAAACTCCAGACAAGGAATCCACAACTTAGCAGAGGCAGGCCTGGACAGTTAGGCAAGAAAATGCCTACTTTGTAAAAGTGGTATTTTCAAAGACAGAAGGTTACAACCAACTTCACTAAAAGATGTATTTTATCATTCTGAGTTCAGGCATATTAAATTCGAACTTCTACCATGTTCCCTGAGTCAGTTAGGATTATGAGAATGTAATAATCTAACTGCCCATTCTAGCCTATGGAGAACAGGTAGCCATGCAATAGTGAAAAATGAAAATGGATGTAATTCACTATTAGGACTTGCTACACACACCAGGGCATTTCCTACTTCATACTTACAATGCACCCTGCCCTAGGGCCTACCATAGGGGTGTCTGATATGAAGTAAAGGGAAGGTTTAGGGACTGGCAAGTGGGTGCACTTGCCAAATCGACTTTGCAGTCACAGACTGCACACAGGCCTTGCAATGGCAGGCCTGAGGCACACTTTACAAGCTGCTTCTGTGGGTGGCACAATCAGTGCTGCAAGCCCACCAGCAGCATTTGATTTACAAGCCCTGGGCACACATGATGCACTGTACTAGAGTCTGACAAGTAAATCAAATAACCCAATCATGGAATCACCAATTAGTACATCAATTTAACATGGGGAGCACTTGCACTGTGGCATTGAATAGCAGTGGCACAGTGCCCAAAGCATATAACCAGCAAAAACATATCAAAAACAGAGGAGTCAATCAGTAAAAAAATTGAAGGAAGACTCACGCCAATGATGCCAGGTCTAACAATGCATGAAGCAGATTTCCACGTGGATGTATGATAATTGCTCGAAATTGAATGTGGATAAGACTGAGGTCTTGTTCTTCAATCAGAGCTCACCACCACTATCCAATCTCTGGTAGCAGGAAGAATTGAACCCCTCTCCAAAACCTAAATAGTCTGCGAGAAATTTGGGTATCAGGTTTGATACTGATCTTTCTTTTTCTTTTACTACGCACATCCGACAAGTCTTGGCCACATGCTTCTGAAGGTTACGGTCCTTGAGGAAAGTTTTATGATATCTGCCTGAGGAAAACGGTAAGATCATCATACATGCCCTGGTTACCTGCCAGCTGGACTATGCAAACAGTCTGTATATTGAGCTCCCGACATATCTGGTCCCCAGATTACAGATTGTGCAGAATGCAGCAGCAAGGCTGCATTCTGACTCCCGACATCATATTTCCCCTCACCTGAGATGGTTACATTGGTGCCTGGTGAGCAACAGGATTGAATTTAAGGCCTCAACACTGACTTTTAGAGCTATAAGATTCGTGCCCGCTTCATGTGCAACGATATACCAAAGAGCGTCAAGGGGGAAGGTCATTCTTGGTTAGGGCAACCAAACTCTGGAATGCCTTTCCCCTCCACATGCGCCTAATCAAGTCAGAACTAGAGTTTAGGAAGACCTTAAAGACGCTGCTTTTCTCACAGATGTAGTACCTCTATGCTGATCTCCGCTGTCAGTCTGCACTAGTGCTGGGACACCTCCTTCAAGGTAGCTGTTGCACTCTACAAATGCACTTTGATTGATTGACTGATTGACTCGAACACAGTGGCGTAACGCAAAATGATGAGACTCCCCTGTGAAAGTAGTGAACTGTCCCTCAGGCTCTTTAGCCTTGGCGTGAAAGATGCCCCCCTTAATCCCAGGGGTGAAGGTGAGAGTCGACCAGTTAACCTGTGTACAAGAGGCTAACATAGGGGTTAGATTAAGGCCTAAGTATCTAATCATGTCAGAGGTCCATTGAAATGGCGCAAGTCCTTGTAAAGTGGGGTGATACTGCTTGGGCATGGTGAGGTTGAGTGCAAAGAACTTGGTCATACTGACTTTGAACCCAGACACCGCTTCAAAAGTGGCAGGGCTGTTAACGCAGCTGGTAGAGAGATGGTGGGTTGAGAGATAGTAAGCAAGAGATCATCCACAAAGAGGCTTGCCTTTTGAGCTCAACCCCAATCGTAGCAGTGTGCCTGATAGTGATGGCTAAAAGCTTGACTGCTAGTGCAAAGAGAAGGGGCAATAGTGGGCACCCTTATCGGGGCCTCTGAAAATACAGATGAGGCTGTATTGTGCCTGTTGACTAGAATTGAGGCTATTGGGGCAACATAGGAGGCAATTATTTTAACTATTATGTCCAGTTCCAGGCCTATCTTATCCAGACCCACTCGGGGGAAGGTCCAGTTCACCCTGTTGAATGCCTTCTCAACATCAAGCAAGAGAAGGCACGCCGGGATGTTGCAGCAGTGGGTCTTTCAACCAAGTGTGCTATCCAGCATATCTTGCTGCACCCTGTCTGTTGAGGATGAACCCCACCTGATTAGGATCTAAAAGACCTCGGAAGTAGTGCCCCAGCCTTGGGGCTAGTATCTTCACGAGTATCTTTTCGTCGATGTTAAGAAGGGTTATAGGGTGATAGGAATAGCACTGTGTAGGATCTTTCCCTGGTTTGGGTATAAGGGCAATCTCAGCCGCTGCCATAGTGGGCATTAGGCCGTATAATGGCTAAAGGAATTGAAAAGCGTTAACAGGTGACCTGCAGACTAAGAAGGAACAGTCTGTAGAAAGTAACATGGAGCCCGTCGGGTCCCAGAGTTTTCCCAAGTGGCAGTGCCCTAACCACTTGGCTCGGTTCCTCTTGGGTGATTGGGGTGTTGATTAGCTGCATTTGTTGGGGATGGATAAGATCCTAGTCGCAGATTCACAGATTTGCATCGATCAGGGTTTGGGAAGCATCTTGTGTGTAGAGAATTTGATAGTATTCATGGAATGCCCGCTGTTTATCCCTTTCAGAGGTCGGCAAGTCTGTGACCTTGAATCAAAGTTTGGCCATATATGTTCTAGTTTGGATTTGGCGGAGTTTGAGAGCCAACAAGTAGCTGACCTTATTCCCGCTTCATAGTACTTCTGTTTCAGGGCTAAGAGGGAGTGGTCTGCTCTATTAGTTCTGTGTGCCCTCATCTGGCATCACAGGATTGCTAGTTTCTGTTTGTTGCACCTAGTGGGTGTCATCTGATCCTTCCTCTCTAAGGCTTTGATCTCGGCTGCCAGGCCCAGCTCCACCAGTCTAGCCTCCCTCTCCCTGGAGATAGCAATGAATGAGATCACCCCCCTGATGTTAGCCTTGAACCCATCCCAGAGTGTGTACAGTGAAGTATCCAGGCGAGCACTGAGCTCAAAGTAGTCGACTATCTCCTTGCAGATCTCGGCCTCATCATGCTTGAGTATGATGCATAGACGTAAGAATAAAACATTCTACCAAACTTTGTGCTCCCTTCCTACCTTGATGCTCCACTTGTTTAACACCATCGGTGTAGCGCATTTTCCCGCTGTGCGCTGAAGATTCGAAAATCCCGCGGGTCATGACAAGCTCAGTTCGTCATGAGCGTACGAGAGGTGTACTTCATGACGCGCTGAGCTCGTCATCAGCGTCGAAGGGGATTGTCAGCATGCTGCCTCTTCCCATCCTGACAGGATCTCAGTGGCATTGGTGGGCAGTCATCCTGCTACCAGCACTGCAAGCGCATTTCAATATGGGTATCCTGCCTTCACTCCATATAGCAGTAACTAATCTTCATCTCAGTACATCTGGCTGCAGGTCTGATTCCTGGTAGAACTGGGGCTAAGCTGATCCCCAACACACCTGTCCCCTCTTCTTGCTAATAATCTTGTGAGTAAAACAAAGCTATTGTAGGTCATAACTACATAAAATATTAAAGTAAGCATACATTGATTTATCCAAGGACCAACCATTCGTTTGCAGAATAAAATATTTTAAGAAAGAGTTGAAGTCCATGTTATACTTATAAGTCAACTAGTTTGCGATGTTCACAAAAGAATGGAAACGTTATATAGCAAAAATGGATCTTCACTCTGCTCTCGATTATTCAATCTGTATAAAGTAAGCAAGCTGTATAGCTGTCTTGAGAAAGGTTAGTAGACCAAAACGTATGGACAGCAGCTGTGTGCCTATTAATTAAATTGAAATATATCTGACTTACTGAAAACCATGGTGCAAGTGCTGTTTCACCCTGCAAAGCAAGGGATGGTCTTCAAAGCTTGCCCCTTAGCTAATCACCAGTCCCAAAAGTAAAAGCACCTGCACTCACAGGCGAGGGCTGAACATATATTGATTCATGAATATATTTATTTATTCATTATGTGGTTTTCCCTAGCTTAAGCACTAATCCCATTTGAATATCCAGGAAGGGTGGCATAGATCTGCTGTTAAGTACACAAACGCACACTTCCAAATAAGGGTGCAGTAAATTCTTGGTACACACGGCCAGATTCATCAAGCTTAATTGCGCTCGCAAAGGGCCAGATTCTGAGAATCTGGCCCTTTGCGAGTGCAATTTTTGCATTTGGGATTCATCATCCCAAATGCAAAATTCGCTATTAAAGAATTCGCACATTTGCGAGGAATTGCATTTAAGGAATCTCTATTTGAGATTCCTTAAATGCAATTCATGAACAATTTTAAAATTGCGAAATCGCAATTTTGGGCCGCTATTTACCGCGAGGTCAAACCTCGTGGTAAATAGCGAAAACTTAGAAAAATGCATTTAAATGCATTTTTCTAAGTTGCATGTTACACACACACATGTCTTTTGGACATGTGTGTGCGCAACACCAATGTAGATTACATTTCAGGGGTGCTACAGGGTATCCTTTGGACACCCCTGGCACCCTTGAAATCGCTTCCTTATTTGCGATTAGCTAATTGCTAATCGCAAATAAGGAATGACTCTCCATTCATTCCTATGGGTCTTAGGCCATAGGAATGAATGGAGAGTCATTCCTTATTTGCGATTAGCAATTAGCTAATCGCAAATAAGGAATCGGTGGGAATCGCAAATTCAATTGCGATTCCTACATGAATCCCGTTTTGCGAGTCCTTAATAGCGAATCCTTATTACCTTACCTTGATGAACCTGGCTGATAGTTTCCAATGCAAAGTAATGTTGGTGAGTTCAGATCTCCTCTGTAGCTGTTTCCATCCTCTTTGCCATTAAAGATGTGACTCTAACAAACCAGAAGCCTGGACTCTGCAGCTCATCTGTGTTTTTTAAGACATGTTGCTTTATTTACATAACAATTCTGTAATTAACAGCATTGTCTGTTACTTCAAGAATATAATATTAATGTAAGGATAATAAGGAATATGTATGTGATCCCTAATCCTAGTAGTATTTCATACACTGAGTGTATCTTTCTTTTTATTTCAGTTGTTGCTCTATCCTCTTGACAATTGCCCCCACTTCAATGAACTCTTGAAAGAAACTTTAAAATCAACGCAATTTCAAACGATAATCGCACCCTATCAGGTACGTGGCCTCTGGGCATATGATATGACTCAATTTCTCCATGTCTAGAATATGTTGCGGTAGCTTTACCTAAGCATGAGTCGATTCATACTCGTAAGCTTCAATCTTCTTGCAATGCCTGTTGGCGATGATAGAAGAGGAGCTCAGCATCGAGTAACCCAGAACTGCCAAACTGAGATAATAAGTACACAAATCAAAGCATTGCATGTTTGACTACCTGCCAGGTTCCTTTCGTGGTACATTGCTATAGGTGAAAATGGAAAATGTCTATGGCAAACATTGGTGTTCCAATATGTAGGATTAATAATGCACCATATATAGGACGTTAAGTCTCAATTGGGGGATTCATGGAAGATGCAGGTATTTAATTTTTTTTCGAATTGGATGAAAGGTAAGCATTGGTGTAATGTGGAATGAGCTCTTCCTAGGAAGGTTTCATGGGAATCAAGACTCAGTCTGCCACACAGGTCCTTTCTTAATAGGGAAAGAGTGAGGCAGAAGGCTATCCTTACATTTAAAGTACAAAGACTATGGGCCCGATTCACAGAATGAATGGATGGGCACTCTCAGAGTATAAAGATGCATACAAATTTGAAAACTTCATGTCTTTGACGTGATGGTGAAAAAAAACGAGCAAACTTTGGAATAAAAGTTGGAATAAAAATTGGATGAATTTGGAGAAAATATGGATTATGTGTGAATATCATTTACATTTGTGCATATGGCTGTGCAACTCCTTTGTGGCACGGACATCCCGTGCCCCCTACAAGGCTGCCTAGGCTGCCACACAGCAGACATGTTGCTGGACGCCTGGGTAGAGAGCCATCTGCTCCCCTGGGCCTGCAACAATGCACGTCCTGGGCGAGGTGCTTGGTCTCCTCCCCCAGGTTGGGCAGGGGAAGCTTCAAAGGCATGTCGCCTTTGTGAGCTTCTCCATACCACTTGCTGTACCCAGCAACTGGCCCCCACCGGTTCTGTCCCCCACTCTGGCGGGAAGACTGGCGGGAAACCCTACGTGAGGAAAGGGGGTGTGCCAGCTTGTGCCAACTCCACCCCTCAGGTGGGAGAGGCGAGGTGAAGCACAACTCCGGGCTCCGGTCATCTTGAAGATGGGGAGGCCTGCCCAATCAGCGATAGGCTCCTGCCCCCCTCCCACAGAAGAGGAGCAGGATATGGGGTGTACTCACCCCAGGACAGGGACCTGTAGGTCCCTGCCCTTCCCCTACCTGTAACAACCCTACATTTAGTATTTAGGGGCACCCCTAACCTTCCTTCCTCAGATCCCGATTTGAAAACAAGAAAGAAGATCAAGAAGAAGAAGACCTGTCATGCAGCTTCTAACAAGAGGATGACACCAACTGACTTGGCCCCAGCTCTACAGGCCTGTTGATCCCTGAACCTGCTCCTGCTAAATCCCGGCGCCTCCTGTGGACAGCAACCTTGAAAACCCTGGAGGACCTGCCTGCCTTGAACCTCTTAAAGACTGGGACTCCCATGAGCAGTGGTTCTTTTCAAACAGCAACACCCCTGGTGCCAGCCAGGAACCACGAATCCAGCCCACTCTGCACCCGCCGGGCCCGGCCTGTGCCCGAATGGACAACGACCCTGAGGAAGTCCCCCCGGCGATTGTGTCCTGAAATCCAGTGCCCAAGGACCCTCCTCGACGACCCAGACGAGGCCTGCAGTCTCACAACAGAAGACCCCTCCAACCGCGACCAGCAGAGGGTAAGATTTTCCAACGTACAAAGACACCCCTGCACCCGGCGCCCCCTGTACCCCTGTGCCCAACTCCTGGGTCCATAAAGTAACATTGACTGGTTTCACTTGGAAATGCTTCTACGTGTGGAGTTTTGAAACTTTAAAATATTCATCTAAAATCAGCTGAACAACAAATTCCGACTTACTCACCTGTTATCAGGAGAGAATCCAGTGCTGCATCTTTTAGCCAAGCACTGGCCCGGAAAAGTAATTTTAACCACACTTGCCAGTAACTTGAATTTCCTTCAGTAAGAATCCATTGTCTGCTTTTCATCAAAAAACATTCTGTTGATTTTCACAAACTACAAATATTCCTTAAAAATCACCTGTATGACTTAAACGCATTATTTCAACTGTTTACAGGAGATGCACCAGTGCTGGATCCAGGATCCAACACTGAGTAAGAAAAAGTAACGATAACACTACTTACCTGCTAAGTGAATTTCTTCCCATAGGATAACATTGGTGATTCAATGTGAAAGTGTCAACTTTTAAAATACAATAATATTCCTTAAAAATCACTGTAACCAAAACGCTTTCCCTCAACTGTTTACAGGAAATGTCCCAGGACTGAATCTAGGATCCAGTCCTGTGGTTAGAAAAGTAATCTACAAAGTAACTAATTGCATTTAACTAGAAATTCCCATTGAGCTCAATGTTGCATTGTATTTGAAATTGTGTTGCCTATTGCAACAACTGTAACTATTGTAATCAAAAATCTATTGCCTATTTGAAAAGTATTTAACGAAAGTAACTCATTCTTAGAAAGTATATTTTGCTACCTTGTTGGTTCTAAAATAAAACAACTATATATTTTGATACAAAACAATTGTCCTAGAGTTCAGTTCTTTTGTGTGTGTGAGACCATTTGCTGACTGAGTGTGTACAACAAATGCTTTGCACTGTCCTCTGCTACTGCCGTACTGCTCGACCAAGCTACCACTTTAGAGAATAAGGTTATATCTAACTTTAACCTCTACCAAACCTCTGGGGACTGTTTCCCTTACTTTGGTCCAGTATAAACAGAGCCACTCTCTTACATCCACCATAAGTTGATGGAGCTCCCTTCCCACCAACTTAATGGCGTCCCTGCCCATTTAAAGGTGGATGAACTGCTGGTGTCCAACAGTGGTGCTGCAAAGGCTCTTTTGACAGTAACACTTGACTCAGCAATCAACTTAAGGACATGGTGGCTCTCTCCTTTTACCATACAGGTCCACCACATAAGGAGTGGGGGCCCTAAGCAAGGAAAAGAAATAATGGTGCCCCAATAATAGTGGACAACTCTTGCTCCATCAGGCCCATTTAGCTTATGTTTTTTTTAACAATCAAACGAAAAAAGAAGGCTAAGCGAGTGGAAAAATCTTCCCTCCCCCCCTTGCCATTTGATGTCCTTCAGTGCATCTGCTGATAAGATGAATGTACTGAAGGCATCAACATCCCTACCTGTTGACCTGTAGGTATCAGTGGTCCCCTGCCTGATTAGAGGAGGCCAGGGTCTTTGCAGACCTGAAGGGCTGGTGTGCTGCCCGCCATGATCCAAATGAACCTGTAAATCCATTAAAATGAAAATACGCAGGGTAACAGCCAAACCAAAAGGTTGATTTTTCTGCCTAAACTATGACAATTCTGTGAAATTCATGTAGAAACCCAGGGTGGGGAGGAGGTGGATTTGAATTCGAAATAAATAATTTTTTATGGTAGTTATACTTTTATATGCTCTTATTGTTATATTTCAGGATTTTATTCAGAAGGTTTCCAACGACACGGGGTATCCTGTGAATGTCTTGATCAATAAAGGCAAGCTGTGGATTGTGTATGACACTTTACTTTGTGAGGTATGACATATATTACATCATTGCATTGTTGACCTTGCTAAATTAAAAAAATACTTCAGAATTCATTGTGAAGTTGGAGTTAATTCAACACCGAGTTTAATTTAAAGTTGGGTGGAAATAAAAAGTTCTCTGATTTCAGGAGTATGTGTTAAGCCCTAGAAAAGCCGCGGACATTTTCACTATCATCCAATCCCTACAGGATGGGACATTTAACCGTTTGAGATTGCAAATGAACCAAATTTAGGGGCATTAGCTTCACATTTTGCATTTGTTCGCACTGATTCCTATTTACCAGATGAATGTACTGTTTATTTTATTTAGGAATCAGTCTGTGCACAGCCGTTGGTAAGTGAAGTTGTATAGGTGTTCTGTGCTCCAGGGTATCACCCTCTGAACAGAGTGTCTCAATTACTTGTTTATGATCCAGGTAGCTTATGGAGAGTTGTTCTTGTGTGGTGGTAGTGAGGGAGTCTGAGGAGGAGGTCATGAGAGGGAGGGGCTACTGAGAGATGAGGGGCACTGGTGGATGGTGGCAGTGGGGGAATCTGAGGAGGAGCCCGATGGTGCCTGATATGAGGCTGGGGCCCAAGGTCAGCTGTGAAATAAGGTGTACTGGAGAGGAGTAGTGGATAATTAAGCCGGTAAGGGAGTGCATTGCAGAGTCCAGGGACAGGTTGAGGTAGTAAAGAAGAGGGATTCTCCCTGTAGGCTCGCACAAAAATATTGTGAGGTTACAACGATATTAAACAGCATTAAACCCAACGGAATGTATTTGGTTTATTGAACTGGATACAAACTATTGAAACCTTAAATAAGGACTATTCCTTCCAGTGCCCTGGGGACATTCCCCATGGATATGAGGGTGCAACTTCAGTGTACCATTTATTTTACCACAGTCTTCCAAATGCTGCTCTCAGATTAATTGATACAATCAAGATTGAGTTAATTTACTTAAACACAACTCTCCATAAGCTACCTGGGTGATAAACATCCCTTAAAAATTGAAATATTAAATGAGGCATAAGTATGCACTAATCAAGCAATCTAATCTAACCAAATAATAGGTAAGGTTTATGTTTAGGTAAGGAAATAATATAGAGAAATGTTGATTATTGGTACAGATTAGGTGAAATGTAGTGAGAGAGCTGTGGCGCCTCGTTTTTTGTTCCTTCACATTTATGGACTTAACCATCTACGTATATCATCCTTGAACTAACGGCGAGGAATAAGAATTGGGTATGGGTGTTATTGTAAAACATTTATGGTTCAAAACAAAAAGAACACTAAAATAGAAATAATAAAGCAAAAATGAAATGTTGCAAGAGCAGGATTGCAAACATACATTGTTTACATTTCCAGTACAATAAAGAAGAGAGGCTAGTAAAGGAAAATTCGAACCTCTTTCAAGCAAAGCGCTAGCATCGCTGAATTAGCAACGCGAGCATGCTGTTACCTCCAAGAAGAATTTCTTTCACCCCCCATCCTTCTTTACACGTGTCCATCCCTCACCCCCCAAGCCATCTATCCCTCATCCATCCATCCATTCTTTCACTCTTCCTTCCATCCGTCCATCAGTTATCCATCCACCATTCCATACATTCACTGATTTGTTCACCTCTCAAACACTTCCTTCCATCTAGCGGTCCACCCATCCTTTCTCCCTTCCATCTATCCACCAACCCATCCATCCACCCATCATCCATCCATCCTTTTATTACTATTTCCGTGCATCTTTTCATCCATCCATTCTTCATAACATCCATCCTTTCATCATTCTATTCATTATGTCAGCCTTGCATCTATCCATCTTCACCAAATCCATTGTTCCATTCCTCCACCCGTCTACGCATCCATCATGACAACATTACTTTCTTTCATCGTGCTTTCCTTCCTTTCAACCTTTCTCGCATCCTTCCTTTCATTATTTCTTTGTCTTCCTTCCAACCTTCCCTCTTTCCTTTTTCCATTCCTTTGTACACCAATTTTCTAAACACCATTCTTTCTTGTCACCCCTTCTTCTTTTAATTTTTTACCTTTCCCTTTCACCTGTGCTCTTTTTATTTGTCTGTCTTTCTCTGTCTCTTTTACTTTACTTCTATCATTTGGTAGCCCTCCGCTCTCACCCATTATTCCCTTACACTCTTATTTGGGTGGCCCATAAAAAAACGAAATCAAGCTTTTGTTCCCACTTGCAATCCCAGCTGGGGCAGCCAGAGTGAGTCACTGGTGAAATATACACATTGGAGCAGAAGTGACCAATGCCGTGCAAGGATGGGCGGATCCATGCCAGATTTTCAGGATAAAAATATTTTTAAAAAGTGTGCTTATTGAGATTTTTTGTAATGTAGGTGCTTCGGAAAGTCTTATTCTTCTCACGTTGAAGAGGCCTGAATGTTTGTGAATAAGATCATTTATTAGCTAGGACTTTGTGGTAAATAAAGTATTTCCCTGTCATAATTTCTATAGTTAAACAAAGGATCATGCATATAATGAGAGGCAGAGTCCGTGGTGTCCGATTCAAAAGGGCTTTATTTCAATAACTCGAGTTAAGGGAGAATCGGTTCCATCACCACTAAGGTTCAGGAAGGGTCTTCTAAACTTTATTCACAGAGTACAATATTTATACATTCAATTGCATATAGAGGAGGAGCGCTCCAGGCAGAGCAAGAGAAAGAGAGATAAGAAACATGTGGGCGTGCATGAGGGCGTACATGTGGGCGTTCACTTGAGGAGTCATAGGTGAGTCATAGGTGGGTGGATACCTGAAGGGGGGTTGCATGACCAGCTTGAACCTTACCCTACTTGTGTGCGCAACTTGGACATGACGTGCAATTGACGTGTAACTGGGGGAACTGGGGGAAGCTGACTTTTGGTCTAGTAGGGAGGCCTTCAGTGTCAGGACGACCAGCACGTCTGGTATTATCTGATATCTTATGTCCGGGGATGTATTATCTGAAGCAAAGGTCGCTCATCACTAAGAGCCAGTGTGGGCATATATTTCTTCGTTCATTACGAGGGGGCCTCGGGCTTTCTATGGATGCGAGCTCTGTAAATCACTTAAACAGAGACAGAAAGGCTAGGCCCTATCTCTGCAGACGGGTTCTGTTTACCTTCTTCACCAGGCAGGAATGTGATTCTGTAGAGCAAGCGGATAACTGTTGTGCAAAATACTGTCTCGGCACCCCGGGCAGGGCCCCTCTCGGCTTAGCCAGAAGTATGCGAGAGGTCAGGGATACGTAGCTGCAGCCCTCAGAGTGTCTGGAGGCATGAAAACCCTAATTCGGAGACTGGCTCAGGCTGAGCCACAAAATGGGTTCTTCGTGATATATTAAAAGTGCACAATGCAAACACATGGGCCTCAGGGCCTCAATGCAGAATTAACGTTTCTTTCATGGAAGACTTGGTAACTGACATCCTAATGTGGGACGGAAATGCAGAGGCATTATTATTGCAGGTCATAGAGGGAAAATGCATGGGTGACATGTACATACACTAAACGTTGGGTACAAGCAGGGGACACATTGGCCATGTAAAATTTCATTTTCCTCATTCCCTCCTTGTCCCCTACTGTACCCTTCAGGACACATCTATTTTCATGAGACCGTATATTTGATCATACAGCATCATTTTTTCATCTTTGATCTTTTGTATACGTGGATGTGGAACACAGGCAGTGGCACACAGGCCGCAAATCGCCGAGCCACACTGCAGACAGAAACAGCAGCCGAATATCATAAGCAGTATCATTCCTAGGAACGACAACACTTTCCATCCCCATGCTGATATTACACTCCAGAGCCAACTTGACCAAGTCCATGTGCCTGGGTCTTGATGTATCTCGTGAGCAATCTTGTGGAGCCTTGTTATTGCTGCGTACACAGATGGCGCGTTATTTGGAATGAAAACGCAGCAACTGGAGCCGATCACTCTACAAGGCCCGCCCCTATCTGCCAGGATGACTCAAGAACAAGGCGGTTCTGAAGAACAACCAATCGCATGGCAGACTGCTCCTGGGTCAAGTCCGCCGGGGCAGATGCAGTCTCATTCACAACTGCTTCCAGAGTTCTTGTTAACCTGCGTATGAGTTTACTGTTTTGGACGGGACCTATGAAGAAAAAGAATCCTCTATTGAAATCTGTATATTGCTCCCAGGCTGTCTCAGTCTGATCAATCACTGAGGCATCTGTCTCTCTCCTGTGTCTAACATGCTCTAGTCGTGAATCTCGATGATAATTGGATGGGGCCAGAAAGACGGGTGGCAGAAGGAACGATATATAACATGTCCCACCCCAATCTAAGGGCAGATGTACATAGGCTGTCTGACCGCAAATGAAATAGGTATGGCGAGATGCTTTGAAAGAAGACTTTCCTTTATCAGTAAACTCTACTACAGTATTACATTCACTGTGTCCCATATGTACTGATCCTTTCTTTCTAACGCACATATCGCCTTTTACTGGTAGGACTGAAATAAACGGTGGACCTGCTTTTTGCTTGGGCTGAACATTTAACATTATAAAACTGAGGGAAGCATTTCCTTGCTCGTATTCTTCATTTTCTAGATCGGTCCCCTTCCTTTGGGGAAGTCCGTCTTCGTCTGGAAAACATACCTCATTCATTACTTTATTCAAGTTTCCCCATATCCAGTCACCCTGGTAAACCGTGTACTTTCTGTCTATTGATGACATTAAGGCAAACCATGCTCCGCACGAACCATTGTGGGAGAACGGAAAAGGGACGAGGGGCAGAACTCCCTTCGTCTTTTGAAAAGGTGGAAGTTGGCCACATACCCAGCAATCTGTCGCATTGCTGGTCTGATGGGAACGGTGCAACATCCGAATAAAAGTATTGTTGCGCAGGGCTAGTCGATATGACAGTTCGTGGTGTGGCAAATCACTAAATGTATGCTCTACAGTGTCATTAATGAAAGAGTGTATATGTGAAGAGATAGGAGGAAAGAAAACATGTAGTATTAAGCTGATACAGATTATAGTGATGCACAGAAGAGACATAAAAATCAGATGTTACTATACATCTACTACGTAATATCTTGCAGTATTTCTCTTTCATTTTGCTAATTTTACTATTCTGGTCCGCGATCTTATACATGTCAGAAACTTGCATAACCGATTCACCACCTAGTGGACTTAAACAATTAAACGCTGTCTGACTTTCTAGACCGTAACTTGGACCTGTATTCTTGCTGTGGAGTCTTTTCTAGCAAAGGGGGCTCAAAGTCTGTAATGTCTTTATTCTTTACCAAAGTTCCAGAGTCTCCAAAGTACTTTTTGCAGTGATAGGCATGGAGCCATCCCTTTCTTCCTTCGACCTTGATGGCTGTCCTCGTGGTCAGTAACACTAATTTCGGTGTCTTCCAACGCGGCTCAAGGGGGCTTGATCAATCAAAATTCCGAACGAAAACAAAGTCGCCAGGGACGATGGCATGCTCCTTGACCTGGGTGTTGTCAGGGAAGGCGGCGGCAACCTGTGAACGACAAGAGAGTAGTGCAGACATCAAGGAAGCCAGGTAATCTGTCAGCATGTTACTGTCAACATCAGTTATTTTCTTAGGCATAGGCGTACCCCACATGTTCGGCGGTCTACCGAAAACCACTTCATATGGTGATAGGCCTGTTCTGGAATGGGCTACCATACGCATGTAAAAGAGGGCAACCGGCAAGGCTACCATCCAATCCACGCCTTTGTCTGCACAGATCTTTGCTAGTTTTGTCTTAATTGTCTGATTGTGTCTTTCTACAAGGCCTGCTGCTTCAGGGTGTCGTACACAATGGAACTTCCAAGTATATCCTAACAGAAGGGACACTTGTTTCATTAATTCAGAAGAAAAAGGCTGACCATTGTCTGAGTACACGACACGGGGCAATCCATATCTAGGGAAGAATTCACGCACCAATTGCCTGGCGGTTGTCACAGCAGTATAATCTGGGACTGGATACGCTTCTGTCCATCTAGATAGTGCACACACAACTACCAAGACACACTTGTAACCTCTACATCTGTCCATTTGGATATAATCCATCTGGAGAACCTCAAAAGGGTGGTCAGGAGGATGAAATCCGCCTTGTTCCACCGGGATGCCTTTACCTGGATTGAACTGGCAACAGATCATACACGTACGTACTTTTTGTTTCGCTGCTGCACGTAGGTACTTGTTAAACCAGACATTCTGTAAGCTGTCTATCATTGCCTTCTCTCCCAAGTGTGCTGGACTATGTGCTGTGTTTATGATCACTTGTACCATGGAATCTGGAAGAAACCATGTAGCTTTGCCCTTAGTCATCCAACCTTGGTCAGTCTGGACCCCTCCTTGTTCAGTCCATTTCTTTATTTCATCTGGAGTGGCATGTGTCTGTATGTCGAGTACGTCTTGAGAAGGATCCCTGACTGTCATACTTTTTGTCAGTAATGGTACATCTGCCTTTGTCGTGTCTGTTGGTGTCTGGGCTGTAAGTTTAGCAGTTCGGTCTGCCAGGTCATTACCCTGGGAAATGGTGTCTGTAGCTTTGGTGTGTGCTTTGCATTTAAGGATAGCTATGGCTGCAGGTAAATGTATTGCTTCCAACAGGGCCTGAATAAGCGGGCCATGCTGAATTTTGGCCCCATGAGAGGTCAAGAAACCTCTTTCCCTCCAGAGAACTCCGAAGTCATGAACAACGCCAAAAGCATACTGTGAATCTGTATAAATGTTCACTTTCAAGTTCTTAGCTCTTATGCAGGCTTGTGTCAGAGCGATGAGCTCTGCTGCTTGTGCTGACAGTGTGTCTATTCTTTGTGTCTCTATGACTTCAGTAGCAGTGGTCACGGCATATGCTGCCACTAATTCTCCTGTGCTCGTTCTCATGCATGAACCATCTACATAGAGTGTTAGGTCGGGGTCTGGAAGGGCAATATCTGTCAGGTCTTGTCTTGGTTTCGTCACTGTGTTCATTATTTCCACACAGTCATGTGGTGCGGTGTCTACTGTACTTGAGGGCAACAGTGTAGCAGGGTTCAGAATGTTACATCGTCTGATCTCTATGTGTGGTTGAAATAACGTCAGTTCATATCCTGTCAGTCTCGCTACAGTCAAGTGTTGTGTCTGTATCCTGTTCAAGAGAACTTCCACTGCATGCGGAACCTGTACTGTCAGGGGTTGTCCCAGCACTATGGAGTCACTTTGTCTTATGGCTAGGGCTGTTGCTGCAACTGATTTCAGGCACGCAGGCAGAGCCTGGGCCACTGGGTCCAGTGTACTAGAAAAATAAGCACAAGGCTTGTGTTTTCCTGCTTGATCTTGTGTGAGGACTGATAATGCTGTTCCATCTCGTTTATTTACGAAAAGCATAAAAGGTTTGCTGTAACAAGGAGTCGCTAAAACTGGCGCTTGACATATGGCTCTTTTTAATTCTTCAAATGCCAAGGTGTGTTCTTGTGTCCAAGGGAGGACAGTCGAAGACGCTGCCTCCTGTGTTGTCAACTGTATGAGTGGTTTGGCTAGATAGGCATACTGGGGAATCCACTGCCTACAGTATGAAGTGAGGCCAATGAAGGCCCGCACTTCCTTTTGTGTCTTGGGCTGTGACAGGTTAGAAATTAACTGAATACGTTCTTGTGTCAGCTGTCTACCCCTCTTGGACAGCAAGTGTCCAAGGTATACCACTTGCTGTGCACAGAACTGTAACTTCGAAGGGGACACTTTGTGCCCCTTGTCTGCCAGAAAGTGTAAAACTGTCAGTGATGCATGTTCACAGTCTGTTTCTGAACGTGCTGTAATCAGGATGTCGTCAACGTACTGGAGCAGTGCTGTGTCGGTAGGCATATTAATACTGTTCAGCTATCTTTTTAAAGCCTGACTGTAAATGCTAGGACTCTCTGTAAAACCTTGTGGTGCCCTTGTAAATTTAAAACTGCGTCCACTTAAGCTGAATCCGAAGAGATACTGGCTATCTGGATGAATTGGAACGCTGAAAAATGCATTCTTCAGGTCAATTACTGTAAAGAACATTGCCTCAGAATCAATAGCAGTCAGTAATGAAGAAATGTCTGGGACCACTGGGTACTGTGGTACTACGCATTTATTCAATTCTCGAAGGTCAACAACCAGTCTGTAAACTGGTGGTGCATTAGGGTCTGATCGTTTAAGAATAGGAATGACAGGTGAGTTACATACATTCGAGTCAGTCTCCACCACCACCCCATGTGCAATGAGTTTGTCAATAATTTTCAATAAGGCCACTTCGGCATCAGGTGGTAACTTGTATTGTCGTATACGTGGTAGTACTACTCCTGCTTTGAGAGTGACACGGTGTGGTGTTATGTTCATTTAACCTACGTCTGTCGGACCTTGTGCCCATAGGTGCTGTGGTACATTCTGGAGTCTGTGGTCAAAATCTGTCAACACATAATGTCCCTTGAAATCACGTAAGAACAATCGCACTCCTTCCGGAGAACAACAAATAACTGCTCCTAGTTCTTTCAATGTCTTTATACCAAGTAAGTTTTCTGGACATGATTAAGTCAGTAGCAAGTCTGTGGTACGTGACAATGGACCAACCCGAGGGAGACTGGTTTCGATACTTCATTAACAATAGGCTTTCCTGAAAATCCCAGGGAAACATTCTGTGAGCCCGAGAGGGGTGCTCCTGGAACCTCGTCATGGCTGATGGTAGTTCTGCTCGATTTGTATCAATCAGAAATTTTCTGTCTTGTCCCAATACACGACTATGTACATAAGGACCCTCTTGATCTACAGGAACCTCAATAAGGGGCAAGCCATTTTCCCTCTCAAGGCTGTTTCATGAGAATGCTTGGTATTCTGGATAGTCTGACTGCGTGTACTGATACATTTGTTGTGTGGCATGAACAGGCGGTGGTGGGGGTGGAAAATTTGCTACTGTCTGTTGTGTGCTCTGTTGGGTGTTAGTGTTATTTTGCCTAGGAGGGTGTGGTCGTTATTTTGTTCTGCCTGTAGCTATATTGTGTTTCAGGACAGCACATTCCTTTACATAGTGACCTGGTTGTTTGCAATAATTACAGTTCCCCTTGACAGGTGTCGTGCCATTTCTGTTCGTATTTACCGGTACCGTTTGGGCAACCAGCACCTTCATTTTTGTCTCTTTCAAACGTCTCTTTTCCTGATCCTGCTCTTCCCTAATCCTGTTCTGGTGATACTGTAACATCTGCAACATTTGTGAAGGGCTGTTTGCTTGCCAAGTACTCTCAACCTTCAGTACTCTATTCTTGATCTGGGGTAGGGAATTCTCTATAATTTACTCACAAAAAGATGTGGATACGATTCGCTACCGGGCTTAAGGCCACTATTAATAGTAAAACATTTCTCGAATCTAGAATAGAAATCACTAGTGTCCTCGTCTGGTTTTTGTTTACAGGCTGAAATAGCATCCCAATCCTCCTTTTTTAGTAATCAATAGTCTCGGCAAAACCTGTATTAGGAGTTCAGGTAGTTCTTTAGCTTTGTCACCAAGACCAACCCCCAGAAGCCTGGCTTTATCCTCTGTTTCCAATTCTGTCCAACTCAACTTTTTCTCTCCCACCTCCCAGTCTTTTTCCTTAAGCTTTTCATAAATACCTGCAGGCAATAGTACTTTCAATAGTTTCAGAATGTCAGCGTACGTATAATCTCCGATGCGGAGAATGTCTTTTAATTCTCGGTGGAACCCCCCCGGGTCTTTATCATGGCAGGGCAGCATCTTTTTCATTTCCAGTATTTCTAATTTCGTCAAGGGGGTGTAAACATACACCTGTTGAAGCACATTGTTGGCATCTTTGACGGGATGTACTTCTCATAGGGGGTTCTGTCTGTCTATGTATAGGTGCTTTCTGTCGTGGTGTGGGGCGGGAAGCATGCATGTGGTCAGGGAATTTAAGTACTTATGTCGTTGATCCAGGATGACGTTAATTAAATCAGTACCCAGGCCTGTCCATCTTTCTAGAAGGATGTCGTCCAGTAATTTATACAAGTGACCGGGATCGGAATATTGACTCTCATACAACGTTATTAAATGTTGAACCATGTAAATACCGGCCAAACGCTGTTCGTTCGGCGGAAGGCTCAAGAAAGTTTGGGCCACTATATCATTGCTATATATATTAGAATTGGACACCCACTGGGTGGCTGACCGGGCCAACTCTATTTTGTGTGGGGTGTGAGATCGCTCGCTCCCTATCCGTCGTTTCAGTGCTTTTTCAGTAGCTTGGAATAGATTTTCAAGAGAATATCTTTCTTTTATAGTCTGTCCCTGTTTACGGTAGTCGAGGCACTTGGGCCTGTCAAACTGTCGTGCTTTGCCTACATAATGTATTTTGTCCTTTGCCTCGTTTTCCACTTCTAACTCTTCCGTTGATGACTCAAACTTCTCGTCAGACTCTGCTCTGTGTATTGCTATTATTTCCTTTCGTATTTTCTTCATCATGTTGTCTGTCTGTCCCTGTTTATCATGCCGACCGGCATCTATGTTATCACTCCATTCGATCAGACCTGACTTTACATCCCCGTCTCCTTCGTCTTGTTCCCTGATCAGGCAGTTAATCATAAAGCGGAGAATGTAGTTCTTAACCCCTACCTTTCTGTATTCCATGGCCTGTTCTATACACTCGGGTCCCTCCCCGTTCTAATGAAACGGTATATTTTATCTAGGTGTTCTTTCATGTCAGGTAGTGTGACCAAATAGTCGACGGCTTGTCTTAATCTTAGTGAAATCACGAGCATTGAACCCTTTCCTGGTTCTGGATCGCCTATACAGTGTGAAATTGCTACATCTACAGTAAACTTATATGGCGTTGGCCCCCCTCCCCCTACGGCCCCTTGTCCTACGTCGTCTCTCACAAGCTGGTGGAGCTGTTGGAGCTGGTCTGCTGGTGGGGGCGGAGGGAAATCTGCATTTACGTTTGCGTTTACGTTTCCGTTTGCGTAATCCGGTGGGGACTCTTCTAGATAGGAGGATATAAAAGCCTCGGATGCTGTTGGCTTTGTTCTACGTACTCTAAAGGGTACAGGTGGTGGCGTACGCGATCTACGGGGTGTTTCTGAGGGGGTCACTCTAGCTAGTTCTTCTGAGAGGACGGGAAAAATACCAGCAACGACGGCATTTCTTTCTCTATCAGCCTGCTCTGCCTTGACCCGTTCCCCCTCCTCCCGCAGTTCTTTTTCTTTGGCCTTTTCCGCTGCTTGTTTATTTCTCTCTGCTTGGTGGAATTCTTTCTCTGATCTCCTATGTGCTTCTTTGCGCCATAACTCAATGGCATCTTTCTGAGAGGGTCTTGATTTATTTTTCCATAGCGCTTCCTCTACTCTCATAATGCATTCAGAATCCCACGTTCCCGAGGCAGGCCATCTGTACTTTTCCTCTAAATCCTTTGTGTAATCTACCCATAAGTCTAAATACAATACGGCATCTAGCCCGTGCTTATTATACATGTAATGACCAGGTGTGTCTCTAGGCGGGATGTTAACTGGCTCTTCTAGTATCCCTTTTCTGGTCCCTATCTGACGTAACTTCGAAAACAGTGGCATGTTGAAACTGACTTAACGAAAACACAATACACAACAAAATAGACTGACTGAAACAATCATTCACACTACAACACTAAAACACTAAAACAGATACGTTTTAACTGATACATAGACTTGAAAACATGTACTTGAAAACAGTTAACTTTATGCACTGGAATACAGTACAACCATACCGGTCTCATAAATGAGATACGTCTTTACCGAGTTCACGCTAGTGAACCCGTCTTTACCGTGTTCGTGTGAATGAAACACGTCTTTACCGTGTCCACGAAAGTGGACCCGTCTTGAACTTTATGCGTTCCCCATACTGGTACTTACCGGGAAGCAGAACTTGAAGGCCTCGGAAACTTGATACTGCGCATGCGCCTCGGAACAGGTGGACCTTCGGAAACCTCGGACCTTGCTCTCTCACGGCTTGGGCTCTGGTTGGGATGATCCGCGATCCTCACCGCCTCGTGTGGATGCCTGGTCGCAGTCCGTCCTCCGCGGGCCTGAGGGAGTAAGCGGGAAGTCCCACTGGCGTGTACACTTTGAAGTCCGTCACGGCTGTAGAAGGGGGCAAGGGCTGGACCTACATCGCCGGCGCGTGGGGAAGGGGATTTGTCCCTATTCTGGTGCCAGATTTATGTGGTAAATAAAGTATTACCCTGTCATAATTTCTATAGTTAAACAAAGGATCATGCATATAATGAGAGGCAGAGTCCGTGGTGTCCGATTCAAAAGGGCTTTATTTCAATAACTCGAGTTAAGGGAGAATCGGTTCCATCACCACTAAGGTTCAGGAAGGGTCTTCTAAACTTTATTCACAGAGTACAATATTTATACATTCAATTGCATATAGAGGAGGAGCGCTCCAGGCAGAGCAAGAGAAAGAGAGATAAGAAACATGTGGGCGTGCATGAGGGCGTACATGTGGGCGTTCACTTGAGGAGTCATAGGTGAGTCATAGGTGGGTGGATACCTGAAGGGGGGTTGCATGGCCAGCTTGAACCTTACCCTACTTGTGTGCGCAACTTGGTCATGACGTGCAATTGACGTGTAACTGGGGGAACTGGGGGAAGCTGACTTTCGGTCTAGAAGGGAGGCCTTCAGTGTCAGGACGACCAGCACGTCTGGTATTATCTGATATCTTATGTCCGGGGATGTATTATCTGAAGCAAAGGTCGCTCATCACTAAGAGCCAGTGTGGGCATATATTTCTTCGTTCATTGCGAGGGGGCCTCGGGCTTTCTATGGATGCGAGCTCTGTAAATCACTTAAACGGAGACAGAAAGGCTAGGCCCTATCTCTGCAGACGGGTTCTGTTTACCTTCTTCACCAGGCAGGAATGTGATTCTGTAGAGCAAGCAGATAACTGTTGTGCAAAATACTGTCTCGGCACCCCGGGCAGGGCCCCTCTCGGCTTAGCCAGAAGTATGCGAGAGGTCAGGGATACGTAGCTGCAGCCCTCAGAGTGTCTGGAGGCATGAAAACCCTAATTCGGAGACTGGCTCAGGCTGAGCCACAAAATGGGTTCTTCGTGATATATTAAAAGTGCACAATGCAAACACATGGGCCTCAGGGCCTCAATGCAGAATTAACGTTTCTTTCATGGAAGACTTGGTAACTGACATCCTAATGTGGGACGGAAATGCAGAGGCATTATTATTGCAGGTCATAGAGGGAAAATGCATGGGTGGCATGTACATACACTAAACGTTGGGTACAAGCAGGGGACACATTGGCCATGTAAAATTTCATTTCCCTCAACTTAAGCAACAAAAAAAATGTTTACATACTTCAACTGCAGGACGCAACAGTAGCACCTTCTTTTCTCATGGAGGCTGCCTAACATAAAAGTGTGTCCTTCCTGTGGCCACAATCCTGCTTAACACTTGGGGTCTTATTGTGACTACAGCAGTTCATCGGCACCGCCGCACCAGCAGCCCAACTGCCCCCATTACAATTTTGGCGGTCAGAAAGCATTCGCATGGCTGCAACCGCCAGGGATCAAAGATCCCTGATGGTGTTGCATCGATCTTAGGGCCGCAATAAGCTTGCCGGACCTCTGAGGCAATGCCAAGCATATTATGAGTTTCTTCACTGCCACACGTTATGTGGCGGTGTGACTGCCATGAAAAGTGTGGTGGTGAGGAAACAAAAGGGTGCATCTGAGCCTTCGGGTGCATGCAGGGTGGCACATGTTGTGCCCCCTTTATGCATCCACCCCCAGTTCCTGCAGGTCATGGACTTGATAGCCAATGCCCTGCAGGAATTGCCTCTGGCACTCCCATTGCGGTGCCTTTTTCAAAGGCACTGCTGTGGGACTGCCAAAGAACTGTCTGCCAGAGACTTCAAAAGTCGTACTCTGGTGGGCGATTATTATGGTTATGGCAGTCTTGGAGTGGGGCGGCGGCGTAGCGCCCCGCTCCGAGACCGCCAAAGTATTAATAAGGCCCTTAGGAATACCACTTGGAAGCAACAGGTGTCTCTGTGAAATGACACTAATTGAGGAAGAAATCGAAGTACAAAATAGTAGAGGAATCAGGCACTCACAAAGCCCAGTCAAAACAAGAAGAGAGGGGTCCCACAACCAAGGGGACAGGACACCTGATCAGACTGTGCAGTCCAAAAACTTTTTCTTGGAACTCAATATTACACTATCATAAACATGCCGGATCATTTATTCATTCACCCCTATTGCAATCCTTTAACACTCTGTTATCTCTCAAATCCAAACGCAAGAGTGCCACAGAAGTATCAGGTTGTGAAGAGCTTTATTACCATATGTGACAAAACACATCTAATTTTATATAAATATGAAGTTATATGACATAGCTCATCCTGTAGTTGGTTAAAAAATCTGACAATATATTCTAACAATAATTTAAAAACATCAGCAAAATACAGCACAAATATTAGAAATTGTTTTTTCATACAAAAACATGCACGTAATTAAAAAAAAAAGACAAACAATTCAAAACATGACAAGGACGAGATACAGAAGACAACCACATATGTCTTTTTCCACTTCATATCTGTTTGAATCATAGATCAGGACAAATGATTTTCCCTGTTAATTGTCATCTATTGTACCCCCAAAAGGGGGGCGTGGCCAAGCCAGCCAAGATGGCGGACGCACTCTCTTAGTGCTCCGATCGGCTGCCCACGGGAACATCGCCATACTTAGCACAGAATGCCAAAACTACACCAAATTGCTTCGTGGTGCAGCAGGGAGCCCATGAGGATGCCAGCGGTTTCCCAGAATTTCGCCTAGCCAACGCGGGAGGGGGGCTACAGGACTGCAAACGGCCAAGAAGAAGGACAAGCAGTTGACTCCGTAAGACGGGCCCCACTGGTTGCTGTGGCCGAGGCAGGGGGTGGGGATCCCGATAAACTTGCAAATCACCGGCACGGCGACGGAGACACTGATGCAACAGCCCCGTCAGTGGGGAAACACAGAGGGCAATTCGGGTGGGTCCTACCACCCCTGCACACGTCAACTGCTGAGTCGGCTCACGGCCTATATGAGGAGACCCCCCGGTGCGGTCCCTGTGAACGGCGAGCGGCCTCAGGCCCCCCCGGCCCCACCCGCCCCGATCCCCACATAACGATCAGCACTGGGGGTCAGGAGACACCAAGACCCAGGATGTTTCGGGGGACGAACTGCTGAAGGGTTGTGCACATAATCTACCGGGCCTACACAAAATGGTGGTGCACATTGGCTGATCCTAACAGGAACAAGGCAGACCAGGGGCCAGACCGCGCAGAGGGAGCACACATAATTACCTAACTGGCAACGATAGAGGACGAGCGCGGGCCTATGTACAGCAATTGACCCCGCTGCACATGAGGTGGCGGGTGCCGACGGCGAGCTCAGGTGACGTACCAGGACGGCAGGCACAAGAGAACCCCGGGTAGATCTTTGCGCCCCCCTTTTCGCCGCGGGATCCCAGAGGTGCAGAGGATCTGGACCGTACCCTGACACAGGAGGCAGTGGGTACCGCCAGCTACCGGACAGCTGCCGGGGTCCTTTCCATCACATGGGACCAGGAAAACTACTGAGTGGGCGAGGACAAGACGGATTGCGCCCTCACGTGTGAGATCCACACGTCCTGGCTGCGCGGGGCTCGCCGTCGGGGTCCATCACCTAGCCGTGGGTGGAAATGGAGAGACAGCAGCATACAATGACCACGACACCAGCGCCGGCAACGAGGAGACAGCCCTCCCCAGGGCCCTAGGGGAGAAAACAGAATGGAGAACCACCGCATGCGGATGATATGTCGACGAAGTTGGACAAAGTACTAGCAGCAATGGAACATTCCCGGGTGTCTATGGAGAGTACACTTGGTGAGTTAGCCACGGACCTCAACCTGTTGAGAGACGATCACAGGAAACTGGCTGAAAAAGTAAACCAAGGGGAAAAACGCTACAAGGAATGGGGCCGCAGGTAGAGACACATCAAGAGGCCATCAAAGAGCTACAGAGCAAAGTGAATTCCCTAGAGCGCAAAACCGATGATTTGGAGGGCCGCTCTCGCCGGAGCAACATACGAGTCCTCAACTTACCGGAGGGTGTGGAAGGGGCAGACCCCATACGATACATAGAAAATTGGATCAAAACTTTCACGCTGGCCCAGGACCTATCACCATTCTTCTCGGTGGAGAGGGCGCACAGGCTTCCATCCTGGAAGCCACCCGCGGGTTCCCCACCCAGGCCGTTTTTGCTCAAACTGCTGCATTATCAAGACCGAGACGCGGTACTGCGAGCAGCCAGACAAGCGAGAACACTGAGAGTGGAGAACAAACACGTAATGCTGTTCCCAGATTATTCCCAGGCAGTACAACGTCAACGGGCCACATTTCTTGCGGTGAAACAAACCCTACGTCAAACCAACGTGCAGTATGCGCTCCTCTTCCCAGCACGCCTTAAAATTATTCATGGAGGATCTATGCACTTGTTCACAGACCCAGCAGAGGCGAGAAATTGGTTGGAGCGACACAGTGATGACCTGCCTGAACGCAGAGCCACGCCACATCATGGACTCCCCAATAAGCGGCGACTGCACTCTAAACGGGTCGCCCTTACACAGCTGAATCATCCGTCTGTCCCCGGCACCAGAAATTCCCCAGATCTGGAACAAATAATAGCGGACCGAAGAAGAGCCTTGCAAGCGGCGGCGGGAGCCCGGCGCACGGTAGATAGCTCAGAGGGAGAACATGGCCCACATATCTTCACGTCGGAGGAGGAGGAACACAGCGACACTCGCACCTTCAGAGAGGGCTCAGTCTCACCACCACTGATGACCCCACAAACTGCTGGTATGAAACACAACATGAAGGTGACATGGTAAGAGCAAGATATTCCATGCAGATGGACACCGACAATCATCGCGAACCAAAGATGAAGGTAATGGCAGGTGCAAGCACACTCACAGATACACTATGAAGTGGGTAGCCAGAACACTGACCACCAGTTGCGACGCCAAAAGACCCCCCGCACGAAACGATCTAGAGACAGTACGAGATGTACAGTTTGGACTTATTGTGTTGAGCAATAGGCCCCTTATGTTGGGAATGTTTCCCGAAAGTTGTTTTTAAGTTCCCCCTTCCCCATCACTTTCCTGGTACTCTTGCGGGAGCGAGCAGCTGGACTGATATAGGACATGTGGAGGGTGGCTGTGCGGGCGGGGGAGGCCCTCGCTATGTGGTGGAGCAGGATAGAAAGAAGACATACGTAAGTAGTCACGGACATGACGAGAGCCCCTAACACGGACATTACATTTGTTACACTAAATGTGAGGGGACTGCACACGGCTACGCAGTGTATGCCTATCTTAAGAGACAGCAGGCACACATAGCCCTCTTACAAGAGACCCTCTGACGACATTAGAGGTCGAACGATTACAGAGGAAATGGAAGGGGCACCATTTGTGCCACTGGGTACTCAGCGTTCGCTAGAGGGACATTAATCTGGATCAGGCCAGGTACCCCGTTTAAAGAACAGGTAAGGGTGGTGGATAAGGAAGGGTGATACATGCTGATAGAGGGATTATTGGACGGGAAATCGGTATTGATAGGCAGTATATATGCCCCTAATGTAGAGCAAGACGTGTTCTGGTTCCGCCTCACGAAAACATTAGCTCAACATACGCACACCCCCTGGATATTAGGTGGAGATTGCAACTGTGTCTTAGACACAGACTTGGACCGCTCCCATCCCCCACTGGCACATTCACCACTCTATAGACAAACGGAACTCTTCAACGTATGGGTAAAACACTGGGCATTGATAGATGCATGGAGGGCACAACACCCCATCACTAAACTGTACTCATTTAATTCCATTCCCCATGATCTACGGGTGCGCCTAGACAGATTTTTATGCTTGGCTGCCTCACACTCCAAAGTGCAACACACAGATTATTTGGGGAGGGTGCTATCAGATCACGACGCCCACTCGTTGACCCTTAGGTGGAGACCGCCTCACCCCCCAGTACCCACATGGAAGCTACCCCGGGAATGTCTCACGGATCAGACCTTCACACATGACCACGGGGAACACTTACAGGAACACTTCACAATAAACGCGGGAACAGCATCCTCACGACTCTTGGAGTGGGATACACACAAAGTGGTGGTGAGGGGTCACTGTTTACAGCAAATAGTGGGAGTGCGCAAAATACTTGAGAAGGCGCTACAAGATACGGAACGTACCCTAGCAACCCTACTGAAAAAAGAGGACTGTGGCGAGGCCACCCGGAACGAGTTGCGGAAGCCAAAACTAGATATGCGGAAACACTAAAGGACCTCCGCAAATATCATTTCAGAGTATACGCTGCCAGGGTACACCGGGAGGACAACAGGGGAGGGACACTTCTGGCCTGGCTTACTAGGTAGGACCCCGACCTGAAACTAGTCACGGAAGTGAGGTATCAGACAGGACGGCTCCAGACCTCCCAAACTGCGATATTACAAGTCTTCCAAGCATATTATTCCAACATTTACCAGGCCCCGGGACAGGGAGACCCCGAGCAATCAATAGATTTTTCCATGCACTAACACTCCCCCAGGTCCCGCAAGCGGATAAGAAATTGCTAGAGAAAAAGATACGACCTGAGGAGTTCAAACAGGCGATAAGAGCATTGGCTAGGAACAAGGCCCCAGGGTTGGACGGCTTCCCACTTGAATATTAGAGCACATTTTCGGCCCACTTGCTCCCACGTATGGTTATCATGTATAATGATAGTGAATAAAACATGGACCCCCTGAGCACAAAATTATATGCAAATCCTAGGTCAGGGAAAAATCATATGTGCAAACATGTAACTAGGCATTCACGGTTGCTTGTCTAAGAAATAATATGAAACCTAAAGACCATTCTCAAAGATGAAATTACAGTTTTATTGAGAGCAGTCAATGAATTTAGTTAAAAACAAATATTTAATTAATCCAAAAAGTTATTATAAAAATCGTCCGTGGGGACTATACATAAATTCTCAACATAAAAGGAGAAAATAAGTATACATCAAACAAAGGTGAAAGCAACTACACAATGTAAAAAACAATTGTAAGCAAATAAAAAATACAATAAATATTTGTATTTTTTATTTGCTTACAATTGTTTTTTACATTGTGTAGGTGCTTTCACCTTTGTTTGATGTATACTTATTTTCTCCTTTTATGTTGAGAATTCATGTATAGTCCCCACGGACTATTTTTATAAAAACTTTTTGGATTAATTAAATATTTGTTTTTAACTAAATTCATTGATATGCTCTCAATAAAACTGTAATTTCATCTTTGAGAATGATCTTTAGGTTTCATATTATTTCTTAGACAAGCAACCTTGAATGCCTAGGTACATGTTTACACATATCATGTATAATGATGCACTCGAGAAAGGGGAATTACTAGGATCCCTTAGGAAATTGATTATAGTTACTTTTCTAAAACCACACAGAGACTCTACACTCCCGTCTTCCTACAGACCAATCACGTTACTCAACGCGGACTGCAAAATACTGGGTAAAATTCTGGCAGAGAGATTCGCCCAAATCCTGAACCCGTTGGTGCATCCAGACCAATGTGGGTTCGTTCCACGCCGTAAAACGTTGTAAAATATACGTAGACTGTTCTACATTCAGGACACAACAGAGGGGCGGTTCCCCAACGTGGCATGCCTAATTTTAGATCTTGAAAAGGCATTTGACACCCTGTTATGGCCGTATTTATTTGAGGTCCTTCGAAGAAACAATATCGGCCCGGGTCTATTAGCATACACAAGGCTCCTGTACACGCGCCTTACCTCTCGAGTCTGGATGGGCAAATACATCTCCCCAGAGTTCGCAGTGGAGGGAGGAACCAGGCAGGGAGGCCCACTGTCACCCCTCCTGTTCACCCTAGTGGTCGAACCCCTGGCAATCCTCCTGCGACGGGAGGGAGAAGACTGGGGAATTCCCCTAGCAGGTACAATGCACTGTGTGTCCTTGTATGCGGACGACCTATTAATATATGTCCGGGACGCCACCAAAGATCTGACGGCCATCTGGAGATCACTAGGAGACTTCGCGGAAGTCTCGGGCCTCAAGGTGAACTGGGAGAAATCCTCCCTCTACCCGCTGAGCCCCCACATGGCCCCATTCGAAGCTCGGGTTGGTGCCCAGTCTCTCAGATGGAACGCAGAGGCCCCTAGGTATCTGGGACTGCGACTGTACCAAACCCCGGAGGATCTGTATGAGGGGAACCATCGTAAAGCCCTAGCAGGACTCAGGTCGGCAGTAGGATTTTGGAAAACGTTACCTCTGGCCCCCATAGGCCGAGTGGCACTGGCAAAAATGATAATGGTCCCCCGACTATTGTACCCTTTCACTAACCTCCCAGTGGTTCCACCGAGATCATTCTTTAAAGAGCCAGACAGTCTCCTTACTGAGCTTATATGAGGAGGAGGGCGGCGACGAGTCGTGTTGTCAACGTTATACCTACCCAAGACAGAGGGGGGCTTGGGAGCGCCGGCATTCGAAGCATACTTCTTAGCGGCACAGCTCCAATGGCTATCGTATTGGACAGCGGGGCGCCAAATAGGGAAGACTATCACCATGGAGGGCCTCATGCCACAACCGGCAATCCATAGAATGCTGCTGTCGGGTACTAAACCCATACGCGCGCGGCCACTACAGGTGTCCATAGCCCGCACCTGTATGATGAAAATACATCATATGTCTAAAACACGGCCACCATACTCTCCCTTACTACCGTTGGTGGGTTTTCCAAAAGGGGACACGTACTACACACCGGGTGCCCTCCCGGTATGGACAGATGAGGCAGTTACAGAGGTAGAATCATTCTTCGAAGAAGGGCAGTTGAAGACATACCACGAGATGATGGAGCAGTACGATCTCCCACCCCGGCAATTTCTAATACACAGACAGATTCTAGATAGCAGGTGTAGGTACTGGAATCCTAACACAGGGGAACCTCCAACGCACCCAGTGATCCACACGATATTACACATGGGAGTGGGGCGTCATTTTGTCACTTGGCTTTACAAGGCAGTGCGTGAGCTGATCCTCCCATCCCTTCAGCCCTTGCGTCAAAAGTGGGAAACGGACTTAGGTAGGGTAGTCCACGACAAAGAATGGAGCACAGCTCTGGAATACCCCAAAAAAGTCTCCAGAAAGGCACGATTCCAAAAGATACAGTTTAATATCCTACACAGAGCCTACCTCACACCGGACCGCCTACACCAATTCTTCCCAAATACACACTTTGCATGCCCCCACTGTCAAGCCACAGCACCAGACTTCAAACACATATTTTGGGACTGCCCCACACTCAATGGCTTTTGAGACAGGGTGCATCGGACACTCACAGTAGTCACCAACATCACGACTATGTCCACATGGGAGGCATGTGCACTTGGGATTTTCCGCAGGCGGAAAACCGAGAAAGTACAATATCGATTCATGTCCCTAGCCATCCTCTTGGCAAAAAGGGGAATAGCCATGCACTGGAGGTCCTTCACGGGGCCTCCGGAAGCAGCCTGGATAGGCGCCATGAACAAATGGGGAAAAGCTGAGGAAGAGACACTCCGGGAGGAAGAATTGAAGGGAATCCGCAAACACCCTATTTCCTTAGAGTGGGCACAATTAATGCACGAATTTACACAGGCAACGAACCCACCGGAGACTCCCGCGGCCTCACAGTCCCAGACCCAGCCGGCCGCTCCAGCCCCCTGTACTTCAGAGACGTCACGACAAAGTCCGCCACCCCGGACCCAATCAGGAGTGGTACTCACACAGAGTGGTCACCCCTCGGCAGAGTAGGGATCACCACAAAAACTCGACCCCTCGACCCCTCTGCCCCGCACACGCTACCACTTCTCACACATCACCGAAGTAGGAATCCAGGGATAAGAGAAATCCCACCAAAGCACGGTTGGAAAACTCCCGCTCCCCTTTAGTTCCTCCCTTCCCATGGTTTGCTCCAACGGTTAGAAAAGTTAGCAAGTTCAAACTGGAAAGGGTGCCCCCGCCAGAGATTTATTGGGAATGCATACAGAAAAGGTTGACACGGCAACACCAAGGGATGCACATCACGACGACCCCGTCAGGTACACCCAGAACGACAGATTACACCTAAAAGTGACGCAGGGTCGCTATTGTGCTAAGAGGGGTGGGTTACTTTCCCCCGACAGGTCTTTATTATTATAAAGAGTACAACACTGACGTTGCAGGAATATGATGTATGTAACAATGGACCAAACAGTTCTAGAACGGTCGGACAACACAATGCTCATGTATGAGAATGTATACCTGGATTTTATTGTTATTGAGTCTTCACAGCATCGCACTAATGTACTAACTATAACTGTCATAATGAATGCAAAAAACCCAATAAACAAATTTAAACAAAATTCTATTGTACCCCAAAATTCATCAGGGTTAGTCCAAGCTGTGAGTTGTTGCGTTTCAGTGGATAACAGAAATTTGACCACCTTTCTCAGGACAAAAATTATATCTCTCACCTTTACATACGTAGAGACAAATAAAACTTTATGTTCGTGAGTGTTTCTACTTGGTGTCCGTCTCCTTTTATTAAAGTCCGGACAAGACCAATAGATCCCAGTCTCACACAGTTCAAAAGAAAGTTTCTTGTCGGTGTGATAACACATCCAAGTTATCTGTTTCCTTCACCAGGCCTTGGTGCTGCGATGTGTATAAAAACACCCACGAGTGGATCAACCACCTCTGATCTGAGGTTTGGCGGGTTGATCTTTAACCATACCCTGTTTTGTCAATTAGCAGGCTGGCAGGTTTCTGGTACCTTCCAAACTGTGGATCGATACAGACCCCCGCTCACTCAAATATCCAGCAAAACAAGTAGAAAATAGTGGAAGAATCTAGCACTCACAAAGCCCGGACCGGAGTAGATGAAGAACTGTGCTGTTGGAACCGGAGTCTAGGAGACATAGCTGAAGGAAATCTCTTAAGAGAACCAGAGTCCTAATAGCAGAAAAAACAGGAAACAAAGAAGAACATGATGCAACAGTTACCAAGGGTTTGCGGCACATAGTACTGATGGTTCCTGTTCATCATGTACGGAGACACAAACAATAATAGACAAGAAGCAGTAAGTGACATCCAGGCAGTTAATCGGCCATGAAGGAATGGGAACTCACAGATAAGGTATTAACAGAGGAGTCCATACTGGATTGGGAAAGACATATTAGGGCTGATTATAATCTCGCTCGGAAAGCCTCTGACCTTGGGTCGGAGGCTTTCTGACCAAGATCATCAGTTTCAATTCCAACCAGCTGATTACAATACTGCCGCTCGGAATTGAAGCCGGTCGGTAATTTGCGTTTCCACCATTGGGACTACGATGCGCGGTTTCTGACCGACTTTCCATGTCAGGCTTTCTGGCGTGGAAAGCCTGTCAGAAAGTGTATTTTTGGGCTCATGACAAGGCCCACCTAAACTTGCGGCTTCTGGTTGAGGTGCACTGTGTGGCAGGCACCTCTTGTGGTGCAGGGATGAACACAACCTCCCATTTCCCTATGGGAGCTTGTTCTATGGCCGGTTTACAGCCGTAACACATGCGGTCGCATCGTAATGAGGTGGTTGGGACCGCCGACCTTAGGTCAGTCGGTCCCGTTTCCACAGCAGTGTTGATCAGAGGAAATTCCGACCGATATTGTAAAAAGTCCTTTTTCATAAGCACAACAGGCAGAGAATGGAGCCATATTGTGCACAAGAAAGCGACCGGAGTGCCCAAAAGCAGTGTAAGACCTGGGGTCACCAGCTCTTAAGGGGGTAGCATGGCTCGAGCAGGAAGGCAGCCAGGGGCTTGCGTGTAAAGCAGCTACTTGACACACACATCCAATGAAACATACAGTGGCGCAGTAATGGAGACCACACCAGTAGTTGTATTTGAAAGAATCAAGATCTTTTATATAGGCTTTCAAATAGAGCGTTGCATTATTAATTCATCAGCATTTCAGGTAAGCATTTCATTGAGACATTTCATGAATCACGTTCAGGTTACATTTCCTATGAAATGGTGAACATTTCATTAGAATAATAACCAGCTCATCTAGCAGTGAAACACTAGCTAACCCCGCCTGTCGTATCAAACTCTCTGACAGGCAACGGGGTAACTGTATTAACCTGGAGGATCCTACAAGAAGCGACTATAGTAATGAGTTTAAATATCACATCAAACCTCTCATGGACGCTTTTCCTTAAAGGTAATAAAACATATCAGCAAGTACTTATCAGTCCAACAAGGAACTCCAAAGAATACAACCTTTAATCATTTGTGACAAGCCTTTCTTCTTGTGAATTCCGGTCGGCTTGCAACCTAGATCAGGTCATCAGAATACTATGGAAGCCCACCTCTGCAAGAAAATTCAGTACAGTGAAGTGAATATCCCTCTCATTTCAGGCTTGGAAATATGGTGCACTATGAACAATTCAGGCTTGTAGATACGGTGCACTATAACATTTCAGGTTTGTAAATACGGTGCACTATAAACATTTCAGGCTTGTAAATACGGTGCACGATAAACATTTCAGGCTTGTAAATACGGTGCACGATAAACATTTCAGGCTTGTAAATATGGTGCACTAAGAACAATTCAGGCTTGTAGATACGGTGCACTATAACATTTCAGGCTTCAACCTCCATTCTCTTGAGGCACATCCGAAGGGGGGGCCAACAGGGCCCAGTCTCAGAGAATCCCGGGGGAGGGGCGACCTCGGGACTCTCCCGGCCTACCGCCCTCCTCCCCAGGGGGTTACCTCACTTCTTCGGCCCTCCAGGGCCCTTGCGTCGGTTTCAAGGGAGGAGAGGGGGTTCCAACCCTCTCGTGGCCTCACTCGTCGCAGCGCGGTGCAGGCTCAGCTTCAGGGCACCGGCGCTGGGGACGAGGCAGGGGCTGCATGCGGCGCAGAACGGAGGGGGCTTCCTGACTCCACGACCCCCTCCGCAACAAGATGGTGCTTCCCCGAGTGCCGGGGCTCGGCAGGGAAGGCCCGGGCAGGCAGCCAATGACTGCGCGGCTGTGGCGGGGGCGCGGCCGTTGACGCGGCGGCGCTCCCGTCACGTGACACAGGCCTCAGAGGCTTCAGGCCTAGCGCGGCCTATCGTGCGCGATGCGGCGGCCCTCTCCTGGCATACGGGGGCCGCCGAGGGTGACAGGACGAGGCAGTGCTCCACCCGGGCGCCGGGGCTCCAAGCAGAGGGTGATTTCCGGCCCAACTGGGCCGATTGAGGATTCCGGCGGCCCTCTCCTGGCATACGGGGGCCGCCGAGGGGGGGTTCCACGCGACCTCTGAGGGGATTCCTCGACGTGGCGGTGAGTCAACCGGGGCAGTGCTCTTGACTCCCTGAGTGCTACGGGGGCAAGGGGACAGCACTGTGCCGAGAGCGCTCGAGGCACTCGATGTGGGGGCACTCCCCGGGGCACTGCAGGGCTCAGGGCAATAGCGACTTCCAGTCTGGGCAGTCTCTGACACAGCGCTGGGCAGGGAGGAGCAGGCTGGGAGCAATTTACAGTGCTGGGCACACAGTACAGTCAGGGGAATACAGGTCGGCCCAATTGTAGGCAGGGAATGCGCAGGGCAGCACAGTCCAGTACCTGGTCCCAGAAAGCAGTCTTCTTGGCGCTTGGATGGCTCTGCGCCCTTGGTTGCTTGTTTCTTGAAGTTACTGGGGGGGGGGAGGATGAGTTGAAGGCTTGAAGAATTTCTCTTCAGTCACTGCAGATGGTCCCTGGGGTTCCCTACCACTGGGCCAGATCAGGGGGCTAGCTTAGGACACCTCACCCAGCTTAAGAGGCAGCACCTAAATACTGTCACTCCCAGTAGCATAGGTTCCTCACTAGGCCCTCCCGCCTAAAACTCCTGTGTGGGTTCCCCAGGTCAGTGATGCCCCAACTGACTAGAAAGTTCCCCTCCTTTTCCTTATATAGTGTCAGTTGGCAGTGGCAGTTGGTGCCTCCCCTATTCTGGAAGGTTGCAGGAGCTTCCCTCATTCTAGCTATGGGCAGGCTGGCAGGCTGGTATGGCAACATTGTTTCAGGGTTCCAGCCAGCTCCTGGCTACTAGAGTGCACCTAATCAGACCACGCTGCAGTAGCAGGGGTCAGTGGCAGCCATGTTGGGGGAAGAGAGCACCTGCACCCTGGCATTGATTAGCAATGGGAGGGTGCCCAGAGTTCTAAAGCCAACAAAAAGTAGGTGTGAAAAATGAGGCAAGGGCAAAAAAATACAGGGAAAGACCACCCTAGGGCTGACAGGTCTAACAAGACGTTTCCAAGGTAATAATGTGAGTGGATTGAAGAGAAAGATAGGCACCTAACTCTCCTGCGGCTGTGCAGTCCTCACGTTGCCGGCACGACCAATGTCCACAAATGCACACCCGTCCTAGGAGCAAATCAATTCCCAGAGGAAGATGAGACCATGACTGAGCGGCCCCTCTAACAGTATGTCGTAACAACATCATAGATATTAAACACAACCTTAAAATGTGTGCAGATATTGCAGTGCTTAGGGCCATATGTATCAAGATGCCAATTAGCGATTCTGTAATAGCGATTTTTAAGAAATCGCTATTTCAGACTCGCTAATTTGTATGTATCAAGAAAATCGCAATTTTTTTGCCATTTCTTTATATTCCTTAATTGCGAATTTGCAAATTGCGAATTCGCAATTAAGGAATACTTTCCCATTCATTTCTATGGCCCTCCAAGCCCATAGGAAGGAATGGGAATTTATTCTCAATTTGGGATTTGCAATTTGCTAATCGCAAATTGATAATAATTTCAAGGGTGCAGGGGTGTCCAAAGGACACCCTGCTGCACCCCTGAAATAAGTATGGGTGCACATGTGATGCACATACATGCCCTAAGGGCATGTATATGCGTCACATGGCACTTTGAAAAATGCCAAAATTGGCATTTTTCAATAAATTCGGAAGTTACCACCAACTTGAAGTTGGTGGTAATTTGCGATTCCTTAGGGTCAATTAGCAATTTTTTTTAGCTTCATACATTGCATTTAAGGAATTGCAAAATTTGTGATTCCTTAAATGCAATTGCAAAATAAGGAATCGCAAATTTTGCGATTTCTTATTTTGAACCGGATTTTCATTCATACATCCCATTTAGCAAATTTGCATTCGCGAATGCGAATTTGTATGATGCATATGACCCTTAGTCTCGAAGTGCTCTGTGCTATATGCATACATTCAAAAAATGGGCAAAACCGTAAGATAAGATCAAAACAGAATGGAAGAACACAGAAGTTACTGTCAAGACATTTATTTTATTTCCAAGCAATCTGCTACATTCACACGCCCACCATTCGACCATCTGTTCAAAAATAGCACCGGGTCTTTCTCAGGGCGGAATGTTTTATAAAGAAGGGCCACCATTCAAGTTTTGACCTGCTGCATAGAGAATGCTGTTAGTGACGATGAATTAATAAAGAGGACTGTTATTCTTTCACTTATTGATGTGAATAAATCAAGCACTAGATGATTGGTGGGAAGCTCCCAAGCTCCATGGATAGGTGTTGTAGACAGTTCCTAATGGGATATGGCTTTGCCCTGTTTAATTGCTGAGAAGCCCAGGATAAGTACTGACTACATAAGTGGATCCAATTTAGATTAATGCATGTAAATGTATACTATGTGGATATCCTGAGAATCTGGCATCGATCTGGCTCGTAAAGGCCAAAGTCGGAACCCTCTGCATTAGAGCATCAGTTGGTACATAACCCAGTGCAAAAGAAAGTGACTTGCCCTAAAGGCTTGGCACACCCATCCATCGATGCACAGAGGCAAAAAGGAACAGGGCTGCCTCCTTTGTGCGTGCTACTTCACAAAATCTGAATGAAAAGTTTTATAATTATCCTAAACCTCAGCTTTTCGAGTCGTTTGGGACTTGTCGAACTGTATTTAAAGAACTATCTGGCAGATGCATCAACGTAGCCTTTTGCTATTCCTAAATAGCGATTTTTAAGGAATCGCTATTTAGGAATAGCAAAAGCCTATGCATGTAGGAATCGCTATTAAAATAGCGATTCCTAAACATTCCTTAATTGCTACTCACAAATTGCTAGTCGCCATTAAGGAATGCTGTCCCATTCATTCCTATGGGCCTACTGGCCCATAGGAATGAATTGGAGATTGCATGAGCAATTTGCGAGTACCGGTAGGTACTCGCAAATTGCTCATGCAATTTCAGGGGTGTCAAAATGACACCCTGTTGCACCCCTGAAATTGATCTCTGCACATATGTTGCACACACACATGCCCTAAGAGCATGTGTGTGCACAACATGAAACTTTGAAAAATGCATAAAAGTGCTTTTTTCAAAGTTTTAGCAAATTACCATGAAGTTCAACTTCATGGTAATTTGCTACTCCTATTAGCGAATTCGCAATTTTTTTTACTTTCATGCATTGCATTTAAGGAATCTCAATTTGGGATTCCTTAAATGCGGTCGCAATTTAAGGAATCTCAATTTAGAGATTCCTTAAATTGCGATTTTTGCATTTGGAATGATGCATCCCAAATGCAAAAATTCCGGGAGCAAACGGGAAGATTCTGAGAATCTGCCCATTTGCTCCCGGTATTTACTTTGATGCATGTGCCTGTATATATTCCTGAAATCTTTGTGATGGCAGTATACAACTGTTCACGTGACTTGTTTGACATGAAGCACAGTGTTTGAGATAACCTTTGATTTGTTATACTTGTTTTATGCTAACCATTGTTGGTCGTTTACTTCTGGTAACTTTCAAGCCACTGGGCATTTATTTCATTGTATCAGTACGTTTTCTCCAATAGATTCCAGCAGGTCAGACCTGCCAACATTTATCAGTAGTAATGGTCTCTAAAAAGGGCAAAACTTGTGGAATTCAGTAAGTTAAATACCAGTTCTGCATGTTATTTCTCATTTGCAAGTTAAAAACTAGAAAGAAGAAGTATTGACCACATGTCGCAATGATCTCAACTTTATATAGGGCCTGGTTTGTAGTTTGTCATAATCCAGTTGATTTTATATCGCACCCGATAAAAAGAGATACTCTGCGGTATGATATTTAGCAGGTGCATTAAATAGCACTTATTACGACTTTCTGGGGAATAACTTGCAGATTTTGGTGATTACTGCACTAAAATTTGCATGGTACAGTAAATACTATCCACTTTTCCCCTTTTAAATTTCAGCAGGTTTAACGGGCTGAAATGTAACGAAGGGGGAGATATTTGACACATCTTGTAGTTGCCAGATGCAGTTATTATGACCCAACAGGTAAATCCAATCCCTGTGGAAACAAGAACTTACGCAGGGGCCAGAAAACAAGGGTCCACTAGTAATCAGGGCCACAGCATGTCTGTTGCTCCAGTTGCCTGCCTCTGCCTCAATCCCTACCTCCATGTCCTCAGTCACTTTGACACTTCCCCTCCCTCATCTTCAATCTTGTAATTTTGTTAAGATTCTCTTATTTTTTTCCTCCTAATAGTAGTTTTGCCCAAGTCTCGCAGATTGCCCACTGCGCCAAAACAAATTCAATGCTGTGGCCTCACTTATGTCTAACCCTGGGCGTTGTTCGCGTAGTCGCGCTACGGGTAGCTACGCAAAGTGCAGTTCGCACTACGCAAGCGACGCGAAGTGCACTTTGCACTACGCAAGCTACACAAACTGCGTAGTGTGGTAGGGAAAATGCTGTTCGCACTGATTGCACAGTGCCGGATGCTTGTCCGCACTGTGCAATCATTGCAAATGGCATCTTGCACAGTGCAAGTGGGTGTTTTCTGACGCTCGAGTAGATTTCTACTCGAGCAGGAGTTTTCTCAACGCAGACTGGTAGTTTCTCATTGCGAGCGGTCACGAGCATACGCGACCACTCTCAATGAGAAACTTGACCTCCCCACGCTCGCGATCGACAACTTGATGTTGCTGATCGCGAACGAGGAAAAAGTCTCGCTGGGATGTCATTTTGCTCGCTCGCGGTCGCCATCTTGACGTTGAGGACCGCGAGCAAGCAAAAAATGCCCGCTACATGTTTTTGCACTGTGCTACGTGCAATTCGCATACCGCGTAGTAGCACAAACTACGCAAGCGTAGCATAGCCCTACGCCCAGGGTTACTTATGTCTTTAAAAATATATTTTAATTCCAATTGTCTTTGTAGTCAACTTGTATCCCTTTCTAGCTATGTCTATTATGCCGATTAACTACCAAAACTTCTTACCGAGTACTGCTCTCTAGTGGTTATATATGTTGCGGCAACTGTTTTATCCACAATTCTTAACAAGATGTGTTTTTGTGTTGCGGCCCCAGCGTTTAGTTAGGGATCTTTTTACTGGCAGGATCAGTACTTAAGTGTTGGACTTTTTTTATCACATTTGCTTAGATTATGTTGCCCGATATTATTAAATGTTTGAATAGAATGTTTTCTGCTAGGATTACCTGCAGTTTCTTTATTGTTTAGTGTTTAAAGAAATGAAAGCAATCTTTCAAGGATGATACTTTTATTAAACAAATCCATATTTTGGTTCCTCCCTTTCAAAAACATATTAAAGGAGATTTCCAAATACACCTTAGCAACCATCAAAGCAATACCGACATAAGCCACCAGACTTTGTTCTAGAACAAGAAAATGCATTCTTATTGCCATTGTATCAGAAACCACGGCTCTGCGCCCCTTACTATTACAACACTCCCTTATAAGCGCAACTTACCCCTTCCCTTATTTACTGTTTCCCCAGCCCCTTTACATATGATGCACCTCCCTATCACTAATCTTTCTGCTTTTCTCCACTATAAAACCACCATCATGCATCATTGCTTTGTAGCTAGGTTTTCTTATTGGTAATGGAGCTCATCCTGTTCAAGCAGGGGCGGCTCCTCTATTATGGCGTAGGAGCATCGCTCACTCCTGGAACCAGCAGATGTATGTAAAATAAAATGAAAATAAAGCAGTTATAAAGCTGCTTTATTATAATTTAATTTTACTCCCGCAGCTGAGTCTTGGGGTAGGGGGTGGCCATCAGGTGGAGGAGGCGTGGTGGACTCAGAGTACCGCCAGTGCGCATGTTGGTTTGGCCGGCCCTCCACGGCCTGCCAAACCGACAATTGCACTTGGATATTTCCGGCTAATGTTTAGAGATATCGACAGGTTCAGGAGCACAGGCTCCCAGTCCCTGCTGGAGCGTGGAACCAGCCTGCTCTGCCAAATCCCTGTGCTTCTCTCATGGGTAATATCAGCATGAGAGAAGTGTCTGGATCGGCGCACAGGAGTTTTAGAGTCTGTGTGAGCATCGGAGCTGAAGAGGCGGCGAATGTCAGGCTGCAGGTAAGTTTTGTTTATTTTTATTTTCTATTCTCCCCACTGCAGCCCCACTGATTTCCCCTGCCTGCTACTGTCCCGTTGCACACGTGTCCGTGTCCTATATACTTTTCATCAGCAGCCATGCCTGCACATATGTATATATATTTTTTTAGTTTTATATAGTAGGAACTAGACCCGAAGGTATCAGAGCTCTTTACATGAGTACCAGTTGCATGACAGACGGACACGTTTCTTTTGTTAGGCACCGGAAATTAAGTGATTTGCCCAGAACCACAAGATGTAGAGTTTCCCTGCCGAGACTCAGCTTCTAGGTTGACCTCTCTATCTTCATGTCATCATGAAACCTCTGAGTCATCAAGCAGGGGAAAGCAACATTGGGGGCCACCCCTTCGTTCATATAACAAACCCATTCAGAGAGTGCAAAGCTTACCTCCAAGAAAACCCCTTGGCACTATTATTATTATTAGATGTTTATTGTTACCCGAATCAGTGGCACTCATTTCATCAATCTCGGAAGGATGAAAGGCTGAGCAGGCTGGGATTTGAATCTGTGACCGTAAGGTCAAACACAGATCCCAGTAGTGGATACATTAGTCAACTGAACCACCAGACTGGCCTTTTCAAATAGGACCACATCTTTTCCGAAAACCTTGTAATTAAATCTTTTATACTGCTACTGGAGTCAATTATTTTGTTTTATTTTTATTTTGAACTAGCAGCCCGCCCCAGCGTTGCCTGGGGCAGAAGGGGGCTGGGGCAGCATTTCAGGCTTGCGTTCACTCCCGCCACGGCCCCCGCCCACCACGACATTGTCTATGTCCCGGTCAATGTCGTGGCCAGCGGGGGCGGGAGTGCACGCAAGCTTGAAATGCTGCCCCCAGACCCTAAGCCTTACCGCAGTTGTTCCGGCCCAACCTCCCGCACCGGCTCCCTCCCGTCCCGTGTCCCAGAGCCTTACCTGAGCCGCCGCTCCTACCCGAGCTCCTCACTTCACCGCCGCTCCTCCTCGCAAGCCTGAAATGCTGCCCCCAGACCCTGAGCCTTACCGCAGTTGTTCCGGGCCAACCTCCCGCACCGACTCCCTCCCGTCCCGTGTCCCAGAGCCTTACCTGAGCCGGCGCTCCTCCCCGAGCTCCTCACTTCACCGCCGCTCCTCCTCGTTATCACGTACGTTGCGGCCAGCGCTACGTCGTGGCCGTCAGCGTCGCGGCCGGCGCTACTTTCAGGGCCCTACTTTTTTTTAAGTTATATTTTTAAATTTACATTTTTTTTTAATTTTCTATAGCCTATGTCCATCTGCACACCTTGAGGAGTACAACAATGTATTGGGTGTGTGGATTGGCGCTGTGGTTCCCGAGTTTACCTTGCCAAAAGGTTTGTGTTCTCTCTTTATAATAGTAGTATAGATAACATGTGGGAGTGGAGAAATGCCCAGCCTCATGGTATAGTCACTAAAATGCAATATGTCAGTGAATGCAGCAAGTAACAGTGTGAAACATTCTCTAGTCTGGTATTTTAACAAACGGTTTGATCCTGGGCAGATGATACTATCCTTGTGCCTCTGTCCACTCATCTGACTGAATGTAGCAGCACTTTGAAACACGCCTTATAGAGAGACAAACACAATGGGCATGGGATATGGATTTCTGAACCAGGCTCCATTGTAAAGTGCTCTTAATGCTACCCTGACTCTAGCTGTTCCCATAATCAGCTTCAAATGAGATATTGACATGTTTTCATGACCTGAAGGTACATTCAGCTTCCACAACAACAGTTTCCTGTTTATCAGCAGCATCGAGACTTGAGTGTGGCCAAGACGCCCGAGAATATCTCTGTCTCAGGGTCTTCTGGTACATATAGGAGATGTAACGTTGATATGTGCACAGAGGTGATGCATAGAAAGAATACTGGGTCTGGCTGGATTCTTCCATTACGTTTCTGTCCTACTTGACATCCACGATCAGTTTGATCAGATAGAGTACACGTGGTCAGTTTATTATATAAACACTGAGATCTGACCCTTCAGGTGAGAGAGGTCTCCGCCCGAGCTCTCAAGAGAGGAGTCAGATCCCAGATCACCGCCTGCTGTCCTTCCTAGGCCGACGTTGGACACACGGAGCAGTAACGGAGGTCGGCTGACCTCCACTCACAGACGGCCCCTCCTCCTTGCGGCCCAGGGTCTGACTGGTCGGCATGCAGAATGACAATGCTAACGCTGCCCCTGTAGGTGATGTTAATCATCTTTGATGCTCTCAGAGGAGTGAGCGATAAGAGTGGGTGCAGGAGAGAGGGAGCTGCCGGGTGCTGAGTACCATGAAAATACAATTGTTGGGTTTACGTCCATAGTAAGCCCAGGAATAGCGACCCGACTCCTATGTTCCGTGGTCATAGCTCATGTACTAATGCATAGAATACTGAAATAAACGTTTTTAAACATACGTTGTGTCATTGTTAGTGCAGATGCTCGAGTGTGACATTCTCAGTGTGAAAGTCACGCTTCCTGCGCCCCTGGGAAAGGGTCTGGTTTGTTTCCAGCGCGCGCATCCCCTCTCGGGAGGCGGAGCAGAGATCAGGTCTGTAGTAAAGCAGAGCCCTCCTCTCTCATACACAGCGCATTGCTTGTGTCATTGGGTCAGGGGGTCTAAACCTGTAGACTTGGGGAATGGTCCTAAGATACGTAACAAGGCTTCCAGGACATGTGCATATTCAGGGCTGTTCATCAGCAGGCGGCTGGTTTGCAGACCTAAAGCTGAGCCTGCTCCTCACACTTTATAGCTCATTTAGGGCTCAAAGAGTAGAGTTTTCTTGGAGTTTGAGAGAGTTAAAATAGCGGGACGACTGGACTCCTAGAGCTCGTCTGTGTGGGCGGGGGGCACGTGATTGGAAGAAACACCTGCAAGATGACTGGACACCTGCATGGAAGCCTCACATACCCGAGGCCAATCACCACACCCATAGGACTCGAGCACAGAGCGTGGCGCATAGCGCGAGGCGCCTCCCGCCTCGGCTTTGAAATCCCCCCCCACCCCATGACGACTTACCTCCCCGCGCTGCCACTGCTCCTCCGCTTCTCACCGCTCGGTATTGCTGTTGCTGTGGTGAACTCCGCTCCTCCCCTCACTCAGACGCTAATCATGTCCTCGCTCCTCCTGTTGCTGTGAAGGACGCTACTCCCCTCACGCATACGTCGCGACCGGCGCTACTTGCAAGGGACTACTTTATTTTTCTTTGTAAATATTTTAAACAACGTTTATTTTTTATTTTTATGTAGCCTATGTCCTTCTGCTTGCACTGAGGTTTTCTAAGATGTCTTGGGGGTTCAGATTGGTGGTGTAGTTTTCGAGTTTACCTTGCCCAAAGGTGCAAGTTCTCTCTTTATAATAGTAGTATAGATGCATCTAAGCCTGTTTTGATATAATTCTTTCATTCATTCACTGTATTGTATTGCAGTTTATTTACTGATGATCTCTATCTTCTTGCGAGAGAAGCCTTTGGTTAGACAGACCGAGTAAACAGTAATATCTGTAATATTTTAGTGAGAATAGATTAAAAATCAGGGTTTTTTCAAAATATATTTTTCTCATTCCGCAACGGTTCGGGAGGTTAAGGATAAAGTGTGACTTCATTAACATTAAGGGGCCGATTCCGATCTCAGTCGGATGGGCTCCGTATCGGGTTCAGGTTTAGCGGGTTGGATTCGTTGGCTGAATTTCCGTCCGGTTCGTTCACGGGTCCAGACGACGAAGTACGATGCGAACAAGTGCCAAATCTCCGGCCGAATCGTTTCCAGGTCCGAACCGCTCCGTACGTCTCGGCCGTAAGCTAACCGTGGCACTCAATGGAGGCGAATTCCAACCGAGCCAGTACGATGCGCGTTTCGGACAGCCGGATCGAGTCGGAGCTTCCGGCTCACAATAGCTCCTGGAGCTGGACTTTGGGGGTCCACATCGGACCCCTGTTACCCGCAGCCTTACGGCTCAGACCCATGGGTCTCCCCAACACAGCCATGTACGGTGCGGATGACACCGACACGTACACACTGTAGGGGGCGCACTTGTCCGGAACGTACCCATTCAGTCAATGGGAGCCCATGTACACGTTGTACGACCGTCTCCCATCGACTTCAATGGGAGTCCGACCGAAACGAGTCCGACAACATACTGCTGCATCGTACTCGCTCGGTTGGACTGCAGGAGTCCGGATCGGTCGGAAAACACCCCGGATCCGCTCGGTCAGAGTGATTTCCGACCCAGATCGGAATCGGCCCCTTAGTGCTTATCAAATTTTTGGGGTGTCAAGTTGAAGTTTTTCACAACGTTCTGCGGAAAAGGGAAACAGGCCTTTCCTCTTTTTAGGTCTAGTGCTGGCCGAGAATTTTGATTTTACTAAAATCATACATCTAATATGCCTGCTTAGATTCCTATGCCTCAATGTTTTTTTACATTTATGAGGGCCTGGCAGACCCTCCACCAATAAAGGTTTGCAAAAGTCCTTACAAAACAAGCAAGTCAAGAGGCTAGGCTAACACAAGACCTATTGGGTTTGCCAATGCTTCTTTCACTTGTGGCCAAAGGTGTTACCATTCTCCAGACTTGACGACCCTGCTCTATGTGTTTTCCATGTGAGTGGATTTCCGTTTGTTGTCATATATGGGTCTCCTTGTAGGCCTCCTGCAATGTGTTAAGACTTCTGTGATCCAATCAACAGAACAAAAGCAGTGAACATACTAATGACTTGCAAAAAGCTTTCAAAATAGAAGTGTATTTTTAATCAGCCAGCCATATTATTAATATACTTGTATGCCACAACTGTGTACAATTATGCAGTAGTGAACCCCTCACAAGAGGTGGGTGGCCCTTTTCAGAGGGCCAGTGCAACCTGCACCACCCATACCCCACTAGCACTGCCAATAGCAGAACCAAGATACACCTAACCATCACACTCCTACAAGTGTGGCAATTCAGACTATTTTGAGCTGCATAAAGCTATAATAATGGCATGAGAGGCTGGCATTATTGATTTAAATTAAAAAGACAGCGCCTCCATGTGGCGGACTGTAACTATAGCCAGTGCTGACAATCAGGTGCGGGTGCCGAGCACCCGAAACCACCGGCTCAAATTAAGCACTGGTGGTGTGGACACGGCGTGGTTTGCCAATAGAGTTTGTGATTGCCTACAAGCTTGTGAGTTTGTGAATATTCACAACCTCATCACTGACCTTTTCCTACAGTAAATGTTGGTGATTTACACCCGCAAAGAGCTAGAGTAATTCCTCTTCAAAGGTCATAAAGGGAATGGCACAACTCAAGGTTTGTGGCAAGGCAAACATATTTTCCCTGTGAAGTTAAAAAAGAAAACAAACACAACAATTTGAAGCTGCCTAATTTCAGCATTACACAATTGTACCGTGTGCACAGCTCCTCATCAGAATAATAGAAAATGTTACATAACATTCCTGGTAGTACACATTGGGAGGTTGTGACTGGCACAGATTTCCAGGCTTACTACAGGCAATGTTTGTGAGTTTCCAAACTGGCAAATCTGCAACTGTCTCTAGGAGTATGTGTGTGAGTACAGATGTATGAGCATTCTTTGTGAATCATGCACTACATCCTTTGGTGAACACATATGAAATGTTCCCCATAGGGTTTATTTTTTTGTAAATGTTAAACGACTTGAAGAAATGTTAAAAAAAAGAATTTCACTATATATGCCAACATGTTACTGCTTCTGTTGTGGTTCAACTATTGTTACCAGACAAAAAAGACATGCAACCATGAAAAAGCCTTTAATAAAATGTTACGTATTTTAAAGTTTCTATGTCACTCTTTCTACTGTGGCAAATAGTCCTAAAGACTTATGGGTGAACAGCTCAAAAATAATTATTGTCTTCTTGCAGGAAATACACAATCTTACTTTACCAACGTGGGCCACTCCGGATGTTCGGGCCACATTATTAAAAGTCTCACACATCATATTGAAGGCCTTATTTGGTCTTTACAAGCAAGAAGAGAAATCACGCTTACAAGGAGGTAAGTTATTGCATGTTCCATGTATTTGTGTAAAACTAGTGAAATACACTGGACTGTCAACTATAAGGGGATCACACGCTATGTCTCAGTAAGACAATTATCGTGAAGGAATGGAAAATGTAAATGATATCTTATTGTGATATTACTCCTGAACATGGTGGCATGAGGTAGGTATCTCCCAAATGCTAGTAAGAGTCCACCCATGGATGTCAATTCACGAAAATGCCAGGGGAAGCGCAAGTGACAGCACATGCCTTTTGACCTCCACTTTCACACACACACACACACGCACATACTTATACATACATAAACGCACTCTCACCCGCAAGCACGCACACAACATACCTTTAAAAGCATTTTTTACTTACCTCAACAAAACCCTGGACTGGATCACCTCCTTCCTCACTGGCAGGACCCAGAGAGTCTGCCTCCCACTTTCAGATCCGAAGCCACCACGATCACCTGCGGCGTACCCCAAGGATCATCCCTCAGTCCGACCCTTTTCAACATCTACATGGCACCACTCTCCAACATCATCTCGTACGCCAACGACAACCAAATGATCCTCTCCCTCACTAAGGACCGGGCCACCGCCAAATCCAACCCCCACAAGGGAATGAAGGCCGTCGCAGAGTGGATAAAGATCAGCCGTCTGAAACTGAACTCTGACAAGATGGAGGTCTTAATCCTCGGGCTCCACCCCCTCCACGTGGGATGATTCTTGGTCGCCGGCCAAGTTGGGAGCTGCCCCGACACCCTCCAACCACGCACGCAACCTGGATTTCATCCTGGACTCAACGCTCTCCATGATCCAGCAAGTCAATGCTGTCTCCTCCTCCTGCTTCAACACCCTCCGCATGCTCCGCAAGATCTACCGATGAATCTCCAGCGAAACCAGAAGGACGGTCACCCAAGCCCTTGTCAGCAGCAGGCTGGATTACGGCAACGTCCTCTACGAGGGAACCAAAGTCAAACTCCAGAAAAGACTCCAACACATACAAAATGCCTCAGCACGCCTCATTCTCGGAATCCCTCGCCAAAGCCACATCACACCCCACCTGAGAGACGCGCTGGCCCCCGGTCAACAAGAGGATCACCTTCAAGCTCCTCACCCAAGCCCACAAAGCACTCCACACCACCGGACCAGCATACCTCAACGAACGACTCACCTTCTGCACCCCGAACCGCCAGCTTCGGTCCGCTGACCTCGCCCTCGCCACCATCCAACGCATCCGCCGAACGACCACTGGCGGCAGATCATTCTCCCACCTCTCCGCCAAGACATGGAACACCCTCCCCATCCGCCTGCGACAGACCCAGAACCTGCTGACCTTCAAGAGACTTCTGAAGACCTGGCTGTTCGATCAGTAGCAGCTTCTGCGCCGCGCCTTGAGACCCTCAGGGGTGAGTAGTGCGCTCTATAAATGTTCTGATTGACTGATTAATTGACAATAGCAGGTTCCTAGGACGACGCTTAGAATTCGTTGGGAATTCCAATAAAGTTTGAAATTTGCCCGTAATATAGGTTTGAGCGAATATGAGTAGCTCTTCGACTGTCTTTGTGAATCGAGCCATGTAATAGGGCTGCTGTACACATTAAAGTCCAGGGCAATTTACCCAATTATATTTGCAGATTCGCAGTCCTTAAACTTAAAATACGCGTGAATTTCAAAGTGTCTGACACAGCTTGAATACTAGGGGAGGGTTAATTGGATAGATGAAAGCGGCCTCTTTAAGGTAATTGAAATATAATAAGTTGTGAATCCCCCACACCCTATGATGTGTAGAAAATCCTGGGTTTGCATGTATCGGTGCAATGTAGGAAGTGCTCTATAAAGCGAATCAGAGAGTAGTATTGTGCAAGCCTGTTTGCATATCACATATTTTCTGAAATAGGTATTTATGCAGACTGGCTCGCCCAAAACCATACAAAGAGGGTACATCAGACTCTGGTGTTGGTGCAAACAGTAGCTACAGAGGTTTTTGCACCAGCGTCTATTTCAAAGCTTAATTTGTCAAAGAATTAATGCCAGTGCTCAAAGCTCTGCTAGAATGCGGCCAGCACAATTAAATATCAGTGTGCCGAGCACCAAGACTGCATATATTTGAATCTCCCTCATGCTTCTTTAATCCTCTACCAGACACTTCCTGCCTCTTTCTCTCACTCTTGCATAATCCTGCTCTTTTCCTCTGTGATGTTTTTTTCGTCTTTATCTTCTTCCTGTTCCCTTTGTGTGTCTTTCCCTTTCTTGCTCTCGGAATATGTCTGAAAAAGAAATAAAAGTGCTGGTCCCCAAATATTAGTGTTGGTGGCCCCTTTGGGCAATGACCAACTCTGTTTAGAGTAAAGTACAAATTGCTCTTGCTTGAGGTTTGCAGTCACATTTACCGCGCGGTGCTGGAAATTGGGGTGCAAGAAACCTTGCAAGAGGTCAAGAGAAGAGTAGACAAGAAAGAGGCCTTTAAAAAAAAGTCAAAGTCAAAAGTTTTTTATTTGCTTTGGTACTCAACTGAGGACCACAAATTTAAAAACAGTTTACAGAATATAGCATAATCAATATAGTTTTAGAAAAGATTTTAAAAATTTATAGAAATTATAGCAAACCCATTTGTCAGTCGGTCGTTTACATAATGCTAGTAAATTGTTTACTGTTGTAATATTGCATTTCTGATATATCGGCTTAAGATATCTAGCCCGCGCTTTTACTACACTTGCGTGAGGACAAACAAATAAAATATGCACAATGTCTTGATCACCACCATAACAGAGTTTACAGATAGGGGAGTCTCCTGGTGACCATTTAGATGTGACGGTGGAAACTGGGAGAATGCCTAAGCGCAACATAGTTATGGACCTTCTTGCTCCATGTGTAAGGCAAAGCCCCAGATATGGCGGTAATTGCTTATATTCCAACGACTCTATGTAAGTTTTATATGTAGATAACTTACTACAATGCATAAAATCAAGATCGTAACTTAGTCTTGGGGTAAAGCATTTCAAGAAAAGTTTTAACTGGGGTTTTGTCCATGATAACAGAATATCTTCAGTCAGGTTCGCTGTTTTAAAAGCTTCAGACATATTCTTCGTTTTGAATATCTCAGTCTTCAACAAGAATCTCAACGTTCCTTCCTTTGCATGCAAGATGTTGTACGCCCATCGAATAACATTTGCCATAGCTGTTGCATATGAACTTGTCAATGCAAATTCCAGTCTGAGAGCCTGTACAGATGTTGATGTAGAAACCTTTAGTATTCTTTTCAAGATCTTTCCTTCGGTAATGTCCATGAAAGACCATTGTTTTGTAGGTAAATGTTCAATTGCATAGGACAAAACCGAGGGTATTTTTACTTTATACACCTTGAGTAATGAGGAGAAATGCCTACTTCCTGTGGCAGTATACATTCTAGAGAGTGCCCCGGCATGGATGTCAGATTTTTTCTTTAAATTGTTTATATGTTTAAAATTTTGTAAGTTCTTAGTAAAAATCCTGCCAAGGTAAGTATATTCATCTACTTCCTCTACTCTTATCCCATCAAGGTTCCAGTGATATTTAGCGCTTTTTTTCCGGCCAGAAAACGCCGCCACTTTTGTTTTCGTTAAATTGGGGATTAGATAATGTTCCTTCGAATAAACATTTAAAGAATCCAGTAAGTTTTGAAGACCAAAAGGTGTGAGGTCTAACATAACTATATCGTCTGCGTATAGCAGCGCGTGTATGGTCTGAAAAGCAATCTTTGGTGGCAGGCTAGAGCATTTTTGTAAGTAAGATGGTAGATCGCTCAGATATAGTGAAAATAAAATTGGTGCAAGAAGACATCCTTGTTTGAGACCATTCGAAGTATTAATTGATTTCGTCAGACCTTTTTCACTTCCCATTTGTACCTGGGACCAGGTGTTCGTATGTAATTTGATTATAATTTGCAATAAATTTTCAGAAATCCCCAGTCTTCTCAATTTTTTCCATAACGTTGGTCTATCTACGCGATCAAACGCGGTGGAATAATCTATAAAGGCAGCATACACTGGTTGTGATTTCCTCCCAATGTATTTATCGAGAATAGTCTGAAGTATTGAGATATTATCTGTTACTGAGTGATTAGGACGAAAGCCAGCTTGAAACATCGGTATTATTCCATTCGAGAAGCACCAGGCTTTTAATCTGTCCAGTACCTCCGCTGCGAAAATTTTACCTGTAGCGTCCATTAATGCAATTTGTCGGTAATTACTAGCAACATTTTGATTCCCTTTTTTGTATATAGGGATTATTGTACTTCCCTGCCATGATTTAGGTATTCTCCTGGTACAAAAGATAAGATTAAAAAGTGATGTTAACATCTGACTCCATTCCTTAGGATTTGACTGCAGAACTCGACTGCAGAACTTTAATCGGTATCAGGTCGGGACCTGACGCTGAAGTATTCCTGGCATTTCTAATATGATTTTCAATAGAATATGCTGTACTTTTTTCTATTGGAATTGGGTTGCTTTCCAAACAAATTTCAGCAGCATTACTGTCAGTCTCAGTTGAATTCGCTTTATATAGGTCAGTTAAATAGACTTCCCATTCCTGGGGTGGTACTGGTATGGCATATAATTTCTTTTTTGTTCCAGTTATTTTGGCTATCAAAGACCAGTATTTTTTTGATTGTATTGTTTCGCCGCCTCTTGAATGTCCACCCAATTTTTGTCTTGTAGCATTCTTTTTTTGCTAGTCTTCTCTCTTCTAAGTTGATTCTTTAACTTATTTATCTCTTGCTGTATAACAGGTGAGTAATCTAAGAATTGCCCTCGTATAAGTTTATTTAGTTTCCTCCTGTGTATATTTTCATTAGAGTTCTTGTAGTCTTTGTTTTTGCGTGGTTTATCCCTGTTAAGAAGAAATCTTTTAAGAATTGTCATAATACATTCGAAGTTTATTATTTGGTCTTCCGAGTGTATTTTGGTTAAAACGTTATTTTGTAGAATCTTTCCATTTATATAGTCTAATGTCCCTGAATTCCAGAAGATTCGTCTCTGCTTATTATCAATTTCGATATTCCCCTTAAGGTACATAATTGGATTAGACGAAGCTGATTTTAGCGACCAAACAGTGTTTAGGCATAAAAGCGCATGGTCGCTTTCTTCTGTAAAATTGACTTTCAGATGATGGAATGTGTCCGATATCTCTAAGCTACATGTTAGATAATCAATGATAGAAGGGGATCCATTTCCACGCCTTGTGTAAGATGCCGGTCTATCACCTTCTACGTAACCATTCAAGATTAAACCGTTTATACTTGGGAGTGATGCTAATAACATTTTCCCTCTTTTATCGGCGACTTTTCCTTTTGGGAATATTGGAATAGGTAAATCTATTGACTCATCTTCGTATGTTTTTGCCCATTTGCCAATTTCAGTATTAGAGAGTTTCCCGTTCACATCACCCACGATTAAGTACGGAATGTTAGCTCGTTCATCGATTATCTTGGATATTAAATCTATGGTTTCTACAAAAGAGGCATCCTGAGATGTGCCTGGAGGATTGTACATGTTGAAAAACAAAAGGGCTTTTTTTTGGTCAGAAATATTTGTTTTTAGTATGACCTTGATGCATTGAAAATTGTCAGATTTGGAATCGATTATTTCTTGAGACCATTGATGTTCCTCGCTTAAAAGAATAGCCAAACCTCCCTTGGCATGACCTCTGCTAGTTGTTGTAGCTGGGATAGTATAGACATAGTAACCCTTCTGTTTGAATGATTTTATTGCCCATGTTTCCTGTATAGCTAGAATATCAGGGTTGTCTTTTAGTGCTGTGGTCATTTTGTTGGATAGTTTTCCGGCCATATTCCACGAGGTGATCTTTAAGCTACTGTTAAACAGTGCATTGCAATCGATGTACTTGTTTGTTGCTATTTAAGGCCTCAGATATCCAGGCCCAAGATTCTGTTGTTTTTCTGGCCTCTTTTTCTTCATGATATTGGGTCCATACATTCCTTTGACCATTATTTACCTGAATTTTCAAAATATCCTTCCTAGAGCTAGTTTGCCCCAGTTCGATGTGATCAGAGATGTTTGTAGACCAATTGTTTGTGTGGATATTGGTAATAGTGTTTTGAGGGCCAGTCGATTTGGTAGTGAAGTTCTTTGGTGGAAATATTTCAATGACATCATATCCATATTTATGCAATATTTCTTTTTCCCTTACAATGATCCCGGGAACAACAGTTGACCAGAAGGCTACTTTCGCGATTTTTTGATTTTCTTTTATAGGAAATGTGACTAAATCTATTTCTTTACTAGTGATGGATTGTAGCGTATAGATTTGTTGCAGCAAATTGATTATCCTTTCTCGATTTAGCGATAGATCATCAGTAGAAAAAAGTTCTTCAAATTGTAGATATTTGGTCGAAGGTTGGTCGCCACCGAGGGATAGCATCTTATTAGTTCTGCTTTCTTTATTTGTTTGATCAATACTGTTTCTAAGAGGTACATATTCAGGTGCTTTATGATTCAGTTGTTTTGTGGGCAGTATGTTTATGGTTTCATTTTGTTCCTCTACCATAGATTGATTAGTTGTTACCTTTTCCAGAGATCCTTCCTCAATATTCTGATCAATGTTTACATTTTCAAATCTGATCTTTCTGGTTTTCTTTTTATTGATTCTTCTTAATGGCCTCCTATTGCTCATTTTTCTTTTTGATCTTTTGTTACATTTCTTTTGGTAGGGTTTTTCATTTCCAGCCTCATCTGATACAGGTACTAGAGTAGTTATTTCATTTCCTTCAACGGTATCTTTTATCATTTTGGTATTCTTAATCGAAAAGATCGGATACTCTTTGGTTATCGATGAAGGTTCCTCTTTAAACAGTTTCTTTAGAGAGTATATTCGGTCCCCATTGGGATTTTTCTGGGTCTTAGTGTTAACTAGATGTACTGATTTTTGATCGGTGGTTTGAGTACTGTTATCACGTTTATTTTGAGATTCAGGAGTTGGAGTTTTTGTTGAAAGGAACAATTCAGAGAGCTCTTTTATTTCCTCTTGAGTCTGTGTACTTTTTGTTAATTCAATATGTTCTTTTTTCCTCTTTTCTTCTACCAAAAACTTCAGAATGCCAATTTGAACATCCAAAGTTTGATCTGAGTTTTCTAAGATGTTACCTAAAAAAGAGAGGACAGATTCAAGTATTTCCTGTAAAGTATGTAGAGACTTTGAGACAGGTGTCGCCATGTTAGTAGAGTTCATATTATTTGGAAGAAATGTGTCCAATGATGTATCCAAGTCTATTTTGTGATCAAATATTTGATCGTGAGATTCAATTTGCAGATCAGCTGAATTTGGTAATATCTCAGAAATATTTTCTATCGGTTTTATATCGTTTGGGTAGGGAGCCTCGATGTCAGAAGAGTGATTTATTTGTTTTACCGGTGTGATGGTAATTCGTTTTGAAGAGTCAAGAATCGATGTTTGAGACTCCTGTGTTGGACGAAATATCTGAGGTTTTGATTGGGAACCTTGATCACTTGAAATTGAGGTAGTCTGTGCATCCGTAGTAGGCAACTCAGAAGCCTCTTTAGGTGGAGTTTTTTCCATTGTTATAGGCGATTCACGATCAGGTAAACAAGATTGGTCTTTAGGAGTAGGAGCTAAGAAGTATTTACTAATAGCTGGTGTGCCAATTAACCAACCCTGTTTTACTGCTTTTACGGAACTTTGCCTTACAGCTTCCTCTGTACCCATTCTCTTCATAAAAATGGTACGCGATCTTAGTTTTTTATATGCCATAAATAATTGTCACAGTCAAATATATAAAGTATATTGTCAATAGTTACCGTGATGTTATCAGATGTGTAGTTTATCAGCGTCAGTAGTCAGCGGCAAGTACTTTAGAAAGAAGAGGCTTTTCCACGGTTTAGCTGATTTCTCCTGGTAATAAAGACTATATAACTATCGAACATTTTAATCCAAGTATAAGTTTCACAACGATAAGCAAGGAGATGAAAAAGGGGTGGCCCGTCCCGTCCTTATGCGTCCTTGGACGGCCTTAGACGGCCCGCCCTTTGCCCGGGCTTCGCCCGGCGCGCTCCCGCGCAGCGGGACCCTGTAGTTGAAAATATACTATCTAGGGAGGAAGGGGAGGAGCCTGCAGGGAGAGCGTCCCAGCTGCTGACGATTGGGAGTTGTGGGCGCTCCTGGGACTTTGAGTCCTGCGCCCACAACACGCTCGCAGCCCTGCAGGTCTCAGTGCCCAAATTCAAAATCCAAGAAGTAGCGCTGTAGTCCAGGCAGTAGCGCTGTCGAAGGGTGCCCTCTGGCGACGCGGGACCCGCGCAGCGGGTACCGCTAGCTGTGATGTTGAAGGTGAAAGCAGAGTCTCAAAAGCACAGCGAAGACTCAGCGTCAGAACGCAGCAACAGAGCAAATCAATGCAGGAATCCTCTGACACAGGTGAGAGAGCGGGTTATACCGCGTTTGAACAGCCAGGGGAGGAGCCTGCAGGGAGAGCGTCCCAGCTGCTGACGATTGGGAGTTGTGGGCGCTCCTGGGACTTTGAGTCCTGCGCCCACAACACGCTCGCAGCCCTGCAGGTCTCAGTGCCCAAATTCAAAATCCAAGAAGTAGCGCTGTAGTCCAGGCAGTAGCGCTGTCGAAGGGTGCCCTCTGGCGACGCGGGACCCGCGCAGCGGGTACCGCTAGCTGTGATGTTGAAGGTGAAAGCAGAGTCTCAAAAGCACAGCGAAGACTCAGCGTCAGAACGCAGCAACAGAGCAAATCAATGCAGGAATCCTCTGACACAGGTGAGAGAGCGGGTTATACCGCGTTTGAACAGCCAGGGGAGGAGCCTGCAGGGAGAGCGTCCCAGCTGCTGACGATTGGGAGTTGTGGGCGCTCCTGGGACTTTGAGTCCTGCGCCCACAACACGCTCGCAGCCCTGCAGGTCTCAGTGCCCAAATTCAAAATCCAAGAAGTAGCGCTGTAGTCCAGGCAGTAGCGCTGTCGAAGGGTGCCCTCTGGCGACGCGGGACCCGCGCAGCGGGTACCGCTAGCTGTGATATTGAAGGTGAAAGCAGAGTCTCAAAAGCACAGCGAAGACTCAGCGTCAGAACGCAGCAACAGAGCAAATCAATGCAGGAATCCTTTACATTTAGTTAATATCTTGTTGGATTTGCTGTAGGTTCAAAAACAGGTCAAATGTACGTCTGACAATGTCTTCTGACAAACTGCTTCTTATTCTTTTACATGGTGATTGGTGTTTACTTTTCCTTACTCTAACTGCGATGATGAACATTTGTGTTCTGAACCAAGTGACATTCTTGTTGGGGTGCAGGGAGCATGAAAAGAATGAATGAATGAAGTGGTTTTTATATTGCGCAAACTTAGCCCAATGGGCGTCAAGGCGCCTAAATCAAAGGTGGAGGTTAAGACCCCTCTCTGCAGCATTATCTCATAGGTAAGCCCTCTTGAAGAAGAAAGTTTTAAGAGCCTTTTTAAATGACTCTATTGAGGGAAGAGTTTTTATTTGAATAGGGATGGAATTTCGAAGCTGAGGGGCAACCACAGAGAAGGCTCTGGCTCCCCATCTAGCAAGTTTAAAACGGGGCACAACAAGTTGACAGAGTTCCGCAGAGCGAAGGTCTCTTGTAGGAACATAGCGCGAAAGAAGAGAGCCCATGGCACTTGAGGGACCTTCTGTCAATGCTCTGTAGGCCAGACATAGAATTTTAAAGGAAATTCTGTGCTGGACAGGAAGCCAATGAAGGTCTTTCCTGGCCACAGTAGCGGAAAAGGATTTGGGGAGGGCCAGGACAAAGCGCGCTGCAGCATTCTGCACAATCTGCAGTCGGTGTAAAAGGCTTTTGTTGGCAAGGTCAGATTTATTGGAAATTAACCATATAAATATTTTAAAATATATCCACAGTAAGGAAACTTATCGCATAAGGCCTGCTGCTTTTTTGGAATTCTTAAGTTTGATTGAAACAAAGATTTCAAGAGGATCAAAACAAACAAAAGACACTTCACGTAAAGGATAAATATGCGCTGAAACTTGATTTCTACAGGTTATTGTTTCTACGCCATATATATTTAGGAGTAGAACTGCATATCTGATGCGACTTTAGTAGCCCTTTCACAAGAGCATTTCAGTGGAAAATGTGCAAGTTGTAAATGCAGTACTACACCACACTATGCTTTAGTTATATATTCGGGACAATGCACTCTAAAATGTGCCACAGGACATAATACTACTCCCCTACCACTCTCGCTTGCTTAATTGTAACACTTGTTCCTTCTGTAAACCTTGGATTAGTCAGTGCCCTTATGACTTCAGTGATGTAACATTGATAGCAGCACCCCCACTCTGAGAATTGTTCCTGCACCATTGCATGTACCGGCTGGCAGGGAGAATGACAGGAAAGTACGTCCCCGACAGGCCGCGCCCCTGAATCTCCTGTAATGGCGGCTTCGCGTTGTTCTGCATGGATGGCGTGTAGTGGGGGCTTGGTCCTCTGAGCCAGAAGGAGCAGGTAGAGGCTGCAGCTGCTTTCTTTTGCAGTACTGACAACCACATAGTGAAGTGGAGTTTAAATGAGCTTGTTAAGCAGCCTTGGATATATCTGTTATACTACACTATGTGTTACACTACAGGAGTTATCAGCTAGTTGGAGGATTGGATGCACATAGTAAGGGAAATTGCTGGGAGGTTGCTGAGGGTAGTACTGTGAGCGTGGCAAGAGCTGTGAAAAGCAGCAGCAGCTCCTCTACTAAGGCAGAGGAGCGTCGCCCCACTGCTCTCCGAGCAGTTGAAAGAGGAAAAATAAAAGGATACTAACGCAGCATTATTATCATTTTATTTCTCCTACTGCAGTGGCTCAGTTTGGGCGGAGCTGGGCTCCGAGACATCAGAGCACCAAAGGTGGAGGAGTGGCGAGTGCACTTTGTGAGTGTGCATGCCGCTTTGGCCGTCTCTCTTGGGCCAGCCAAAGCGTCCCCTCTTGGGCGGACCAAAGCGTCATGCACGCTTTGCAAGTTCTCCACCCAGACCGCATTACAGCCTGGGTGGAGAGCTTGCCCAAGTCCCCAGCCCCTGTCTGAGTGGCGAACCACGGCACTTAGACCAATCACAATGCTGCAGTGCAGCCTTGTGATTCACTGTGGGGAGCCTGGGAGCGCGGTGCTTCCTTCTGCCTGACTCAAGGAAGATGAATTGGACCGGCTAGAGGTGGACGCCGGCGCCATTCCAGGTAAGTGGGATTTAAATTAAAAAATATATATATTTTCATTCCCACTCCTCCCCTCACTCCGATCAGTATCAGCCGCTACTGGCCAAAAGGCAAGATGGCTCAGAGACAGCCTAGACCTTGTTTGATCTTTTTGGCAATGTGATTTCTATAGCAGGGGGAGCAGGATGAGAGCTTGAGTCACACACCATTTGACATGATAATTATGGGCAAAAACGACACGTGTACTTTATTCTGAAACCCAAATTTGTTGTATAAAATGGAACGAAAAAGAGAAGGGGTCCCCTTTTTGTGTTTTTGTTTTAGCTTCTAAGTAAAAAAATCTCCTCCCCTTCTTTGAAAACTCTTGCTGGGTTCATTTAGCCCTGATGTGTGTATGCACCTCCCTGCGCCCACTTTTATGCCTCACAGTAGATTGAAATGCTGAAAAGGAAGGCTTTGGTGAGAAAGCCAAGGCCTTTTCAAGCTAGCTCCCTCTCCAGAGTAAAAACCCACATTTTGAAAGAATTAAGACCCCCAGAACAGCAAGCTATGGATCTTGTAGGTGAAGCAAAGTCGCAAGGTTCTTGAGGGTAAGAGACAGAAATCCATTGAGGGGCAGAGAAAGTGAGAGATAAAAATCTAAGGGGGAGACCTGTGCTCAGCAAATGGGACAGAATGAAAGGGCAATCTCACAGCCGTTTGCTGAGCAAACCCGGGGTACAGACTTAAACTCTCAAGAATGGAGAAGATTGACCCACTTGAGGCAAGACACAATTGTAAGACGGTGGAAGACAGCTTACAGGTTGACGACATTAAAACCGATTCCGCCCGCTCCCCCAAGGAAGAATCACAAAACAGGGCAGACAAGTCTTGTGAGTGAGACTCAGTACCCAATATCTACAAGGATTGGAAAAGGGGGGGCCCTCCACCATGTGTTTCATCAAGTTCTTCGCAATTGATCCCCTCTCCACCCAGGAGACCCAGTAGACCCAGGTTGAAATATCAAACAAGACTGCCCTCAATTCAAATAACACCTGGCTATCACTGGAAAAGGAAAGGGAATCCCTTTTAGCTCAACAGGTTCAGTATTATCAGAACATTGTTGAAGAGAACAGAATGGACAGCTTGCCGCTTGCAAGCTTATCAGTAGCTGCAAACATGGAATCAACTGGCTTGTATTTGGGGTATTAGACAGTGACTTTACTTCCGTAGACAGCATTAACCTCCCCCCCCCCCCCCCCCCCCCCATCCCCCATCTTCCTCAGGTTTGGAAATTACTTTGGGGGTAGAGCCTCAGGGTCTGGACAAAACATTTTTTTTGTCCTACTTCAGTTGGTCCTACAGGAAGAGCGAGATATTAAAACCTCCCAAGCTGATCTAGTGAGTAAACTGGAAGCAAGACTAGAGGACACAGATTATATAATTTCAGATTTAGATATCCGGCAAGCAACAGCCGAGCAAAGGATATCAGATATAGGGGACACAGTTGCTAAGCAGGACAAATGAACTCAAAAAACACACAAGGAATTGCAGTCCTTAAGTGGAAAGCTTGAAGACTTGGAAAATTGCTCTTGCAGGTCTAACTTGTGTTTTTAGGTATCCCGGAGATCTGGAAAGCAGAGTCAGAAATAACAGAGGCAATAACAAACCTAATTGTGACCTGTTTTCTCTAGGAGCCAGTATCAGACATACTTATTGCTAGAGCACACAGAGTGCCCGCTGGAAAATCACCTAGAGTCAACTAATGACCTCAAACTATATTTGTGTACTTCCAAGAGTTTAGAATTTGTGAACGAATATTGCGGAAGGCCATCCAAATGTATAAATGTTGAGCGAGACTTCTTTTAAATTTTTGCCTGATAGATCATTCGAGACTTTCCATCAGCAAGGGGAATTCAAGCAAATGCTGTGCAAATTGAAAGTGAATTGTGTGCCAGCTCAACTGGTTCAAGCAGCCAATTTGAAAATGTTGTGGGAGGGTAGATTTCTGGTCTTCTCAGAGGTAGAGGCAGTGAGAGATTTTTTGATGACAGTAAGTAGTGCCTGAGACTAACATTCCAAGGTTTAGAGGTGTGCCACTTTTTTGTTTTTTAGGGAGCTTTTGATGAGATGTTACACAACTAATGAGTGAGAAGATAGCCAAAGCTGACATGGGTGCCTGGATATCGCACACAGAAAATGTTGTGGACTGGAGAGCTTTGTTGGAGGGGACAAAGCGCTTCATGGGTGGGGAGGGACACGGGGTGGTGGTTCAACAAGGGGAAGGGAGAAGGGGCAAGGGGTTTGACCCAGGCATTTAGGGTAAGGGCATCAGCAGAAATTTGGGTGTGTTGGATTTCATTTTCGAGGGTAAGGGTCACAGGAAGAAAAATGGAGGTGCAAGGGATGCAGCTTTTCGCAGGAGGTTTAGAAAATTGATTGAGAAGGAATAGAATTTTGGTGGGGGTCAAGCACAGTAGAAATGGTGCAGGGTGGGTTCAGTTGGGGTCGTTCCCAGTAACACTTAAACATGGTTTACATGCAATGCAATTTAGGGAGGCCTTTTTAGGAGAGACTATTTTGATATTCTGGACAAGCTTACTGTTTAGAATGTATAACTCTTATCGCACTTATCACACCTTTAACGGCTGGACGTTGACTATATGTAATGCACTTTATTGCTCTAGGTATGCACTTTATGAACACACCTTGGAAAGATATTTCGATATTTTTTGTTTCATATTGTATTGCTGCTTTGTTACCAGGTTCTTTTCTCGGCACTTTATATTAGCATTAGCACTTTAGCATTATCGCTCAGAATGAACTAATATATACCAGACTTAAGGTTTTTTGTTTTACTGTATATAGGCTGAACAACAGTTGAAAAAGGCAAGCTGTAGAACCCATGATTCAAGCGCATAATCCAACAGGTGTATTCATGCAGGAGACACACATTCCTGCTAATAAGTATACTTATACGTTTACTATGTTTAAGGGCTGGGGTGACTTTAAGTGCTTTTCCTCTCCTAGTGATGCCCAAAGATGGATGGCAATATATATCCATAAGAGGGCACGTGCTAAAGTCCATCTATGGCAGGCCAACTCTGAGGATCGATGGTGCTGGGTCAATTGTTCGCTAGACTCTTTTTTAGTTACATTGATTTGTCTGGATGCGCCTATGGTAGATAATCCTGGTCCATTAAGCAAACTCTATCGATCTTTAGGCTAGATAGAAGGTGAGATTCTTTTAGGCGGGTTCTTCAATTTCCTTCAAAACCCAGATTTTGACTCTTCAACTAGAAATATGAGACAGCACAACCCTCAAATTGCAGGCATTTTTTAAAACTTATTTTAGTATGTTTAAATTATCAGACTCATGGCGAAAGGCCTTTCCCAATAAAAAAAGAGTTCACTTGTTTTTCAAACAGATACAGCAATGCACCACACAGTGATTACTTAGTGATCCCACTGCAGTTAAGTTCAAATGGCTGGACTTGCTGCCAAATGGATTTTTAGATCAGTCAGCACTAGAACTGGAACTATGGGGTAGGGAGACAAAATCCAAATCTCAGAGGTGGGTTTTTAATAAGACTTACCTAGAGCAGGAGAGCTGGTTGGGCTCCTGCAGAGTCGAAATTGAGAATCTTTAGGACTCAACATAGGCACCGCACCGCTCCTGCCACTATGGTTTGAAAAGCCATTAAGGCTTCTCTGCGGTCTTCCCCGCTCTCCCAGGACATATTTTATCTGAAATCGTTAAAAGCAGAAAAAGCCTGTTTGGAAGATGGAATCAATAAGAAGTATGAGGAATTTCTTAGGGTGGGGTCCAGGGAAAATAGAAAGTCTCTGGATAAGGCCAAATTGGCACTATGGGAATATTATAATGCTAAAAATGATGTGCAGAATTCCATGTATTTGCAGCAAATGTATGAAGAAAGTGATTATGAAGAGAGATTCCTGGCTTGGCAGATCCGGGAGCGCTGCAATAATTATACAATTAATTTTGTAAGGTGCCCTAAGTCAAGTGCCATGATTTCATCAAAGGGGAAAATATCAAGATTTTTTGGGAGCATTTAAAAAATATATAGATCATCTCTAGTGACATTGATCAGGTGGAGCAGAGTGTTTTTAGAGGCTATTCCACTTACGGTTTTATCTGTGGATGACCGAGTTTTTATAGATTACTTAATTAGCCTTCAAGGACTAAATGTAGCTAAGAACATGCCTGCGGGTAAGGTGAGGGGGGGATCTGATAGATTCCCCACCTAATTCTATAAGGCATTCGGAGATCTTGTAAACCCTTTGTTATTGGAGGTGCCCCGCCCCCCCCTTTTTCAACCAGGGTAATAAAAAGGCAAAAACACTCTAGATCTTAATTCATTTTCGTCCTATTATACTGCTTAATGCAGACTACAAGATTGTAATGCAAATATTTACAAATAAGCTGAATAAACTGGCCTCCAAGTTGATACACAATGATCAGAATGGATTTGTTGCTAGGTGGCAGCTTTACACCAACACTAATCATTTAATTGATATATGTGTTACCCAAATTATTCCAGCAGTGATCTTTCTTTTAGACACTAAAAAATGCATTCAACCTTGTGGTCTGGGAAACACTCTTTCGGATTCTTGAGAGATTCAGTTATTTTCCTCAGACCCCAGGATTTAAAAAAAATATATATTTTAATGCTGAAGGTAGCTGTCACCTGAACTTCGAGGGGGGTATAGCCCTGCAAGGAAACTACGTGCAACTTGGCTCGTTTTAACCTTTTCATTTACTGAGCATTTGTTATGTCTTTCTTTCAGCCTGCATTCTTCCAGTCACGGGGTGGTAGACCTTGGGTAAGAGTACTTCGCCTCTCCTTGAGCTCCCCTGGCTCCTTTGTCACATTCTGCAATTTCATGCCCCTCAGGAAAAGAAAGAAAAACTGGTGATCATCGGGAACCGACCTTAGCTTAAAGGGTAGGGGGTAGTGCGAGAGGTATCACCCAAAGAGAAAAAAAAGACTAGGAACTACCACCAAGCGAACTCCGGTTAATGCACCGGTTCCCGTCTTGTCAGCCGAGGTGTATCCTCCCCTTACTTATTTTGCCCCCCCCCCAGTGCCCTGTGAGCCCGCGCAGTCTGAACCGTACCCTGGTTAGCCATGCTCCTCCGCGAGTGTGGCGGGGCGAATCGCAGGACCGTTGGCCTCCTGCCATCTCCTCTTCTTCGGGGAAGATTTCTCAGCTTTTCGCTGGTGCTACTTTCCCGGTTGTCATCCACTCTCTCTGGCTCTCCTCGGTTCCTCAGCGTTGTCCGGGGCTTATTCTCTCTATAGCCTTGGTTCCTGCATCCTTTTCCGGCTTTGTCAGAGCGGTTCCCTCTCCCCATTGGCCAGGGAATGGAGTCCTCGTCAGGGCTGGCAGACCACCTTCTTCTGGGATGGTAGGCTCCGGATTCTTAAAGGGACAGGCAGGAAACGAAGCCTGTGCAGGGAGGAAGAGTACCTCATTTACTACAGTCATCGGGGAGTATGGCATCTCCTCCCCTACGTCCTCCTCGACCCCATGATACTAGCCTAATTTTGAATATATCCATAAGTGAGGGTTTTAAAGTGCTTGGAGACACCAGGCAGGGTAGTCCTCTTTCCCCTTTTCTTTTTGCCTATTTTAATGAGCCCCTAGCTCAGGCTATTAGGCAGGATGCTAACATTAAGGCACCTTTGGCTCAAATGTCCAAAATGAAATTATATGCGAATTACGTAGTGTTAATTCTGGCACCTGAGAGTTCAGTACAAAAAAAGAGTGTTTGAGATCTTTAAGGATTTTAATATCTTAAGGGGGTATAAGATCATTAAAACTAAAACTGAGATTATTCTTTGCAGCTGCTCAAGGGAGAAATTGCTACTGGAGTTTGGATGTGATGCACATAATCAACCAAGACGCTACTTGGGTGTTACAGAAAATCTAGGTGGTTTGTACAATATGAATTACCAGCTCCTTTGTTAGGTCTCACCTAGCGAATGGAGCGCATGCGTTGCTTCGCCTTGGCGAAACTATTGTTGGCTGTTTGGTGCACGAAGGTAGACAAACCATATGCGCGTGCGGACACGCAATGTGCACACGCATGGCGTCTCCTCTCTGCCTCACACGCTCTCACTGTGCGCTTGTTAGGTCTCGCATGGGCGTGGCAGCGGAAAAGCGCTGCTTCGCATCTGCAAGACATACTATATATGTAAGATTTCTTAAAGGGACTCTAAGCCCCGCCCCTCCTTTCCATTGGGTAACGTCAGCATTTATGGTAAACACTGGCTTCCCATTTGAAAGGAGGGTTTTTGGTTGCCGCCCTGTCCGCTTTTCGGACGGCCCCTCCTGACACCATTGCCAGCTTTGCGCCTGCTGTGAAGATATTTCTTATCTGCTTGTTTATTTAACAAGCAGATAAGAGAAGTCTTCACGATGGCTGTGAAGCAGGCGCAGGCACGGAACGCTTAATGAAACAATGAGACATGAAGGCACATCAAAGAATCCTCAACAGCAATGAGGTCTCCTACGAAGCACTCAGTGCATTTCCAGGAATCGGGGAGAGGCGGGGGCTGCCTCGTCGGATTCCGAATTCTGTCTGTGAATACAACCAAGTGAAAAGACAAGCTAATCCAGACAGAGCCTCGCAACCAGCCAATGAAACTCCAGGAAGTGCTATCACGATGCGGAGGAGGAGAAGAGAGCTCTGTGGAAAGAGGCAGCACAAACAGAGACTGTCAATGTGCGCCTCACGCCTGCTTTGTGGCGCCTCCAAAGAGATCTCGGACTCTGATATCTGCAGTGGGCGTCTCACACCCACCGCTGAAGAGAGCGGTCTTTCAGACAAGCCATGAGCGTCTCACACCCACCTCGTGGTACCACCAAATAGACCGTCTGCGAGGTCTGCAATGTGCATCTCACATCCACCTAATACCAATGTCAAAAAGACAGACTGGTCTGTGCCTCACACCCACCTCTGAGAAGCCAGTCTTGTCACCCCCGGGTCATGTTTTTCTCACACCCGCATCTGAAGAGAGTGCACGAATCCGAGACCAGCCATGTGCTCTGCACAATCACCTTTAAAGAGACAGTCCATCCCTGCGCTTCACACCTACCTACAAAGAGACGGCTGCAACTGAGACCGGTCACGTGCTTCGCCTCACACTCGCATCCGAAGAGACAAGCATTCCCTAAACCCTGCATCCCGCCCTGAGGCCGTCCATGGGCACCTCACTCCAAAAGATACATCCCATCCAGAGACAGGCCATTTGCTTCTCACACTCACCTCTAATGAGACAGTCCATCCCTAAGACCTGACACGTGCGCCTCACACCTGTTGAACGAGAAGACAGCCCGCCCGTCCCCATCCCAGACATGTATTTCACATTCCCTAAACCCGCAGCCTAGGAAACAGCCCGGCCCTGTGCACCTTACGTCCTTCAGCCCAACACCCCCTCCCGCGAAGAGACTGTAAAATTCACACATCACCCACGTGCACCTCTCCCCCACCCCCTAAGAGACAGTCCCGCCCTGACACCGGCCTGGTGCACCTCACACCCTTCAGCCCAACACCCCCTCCCGCGAAGAGACTGTACAATTCTCACATCACCCACGTGCGTCTTTCACCCACCCCGAAGAGACAGTCCAACCCTGAGACCGGCCCTGTGCACCTCACACCCTACAGCCCCAACACCTCTTCTTCTGCGAAGATGCTTTCCAATTCTGACACCGGCCACGTGCGCCTCTCACCCACCCCCGAAGAGACAGTCCGACCTTGAGACCGGTTACGTGCGCTGCACACCCTCCTCCAAAGAGAGAGCCCGAACCTGAGACCCATTATGTGCCTTACAACCATCCCCAAGAGACAGCCCAATCCTGAGACCGGCTACATGCGCCTCACCCCCTCCCCCCCCTCACCCCCACCTGCCCCCACCAAGGGACAGCCCGACCCTGACACATTATGTAAACAGTGCCTATATTTATACTGTTAGCACTTTACTTGTTTTTTCCTTTTCCCCAACTCTGCTCTTTTCTCTCGCTCCAATTTTTTTATCGCTCCATTTCTGTCTATCTGTCCCTTATCTCCCCATCTGTCCCTTCTCTATTCCTACTCTAATCCCACTCCTCTTCCTCCAGCCCCTTCCCCCAGTATTGGAGCATAGACAGCTTCAGGTGTCTGGTGCCTTCTCAGTCTCGGCTCTTGGGGGTGGGTGAGCCCTCCCCTCCTTTCCCCCACTTTAAGTGGGTCACATCATCAGCGGATAATAAACCTCTCTTTACCAACAAGCACGAGCGGTCTCAGTTGACGGCTGATGCGGGCAGGGATCTGCTCTCGGCCCTGGCAGGGCCTGTGGAGAGGGGGTGTTACCTTACACTAGGATAGGAGGTGAAAGTGATACCACCCCCTCCCCTCGTTACCCCCACCTCTGTCTCTCCTCTTCTCTGTCTTACCTTACCTCCACTTCTGACTCCCTTCCACCTCTATCTCTCCTCACCCTCCACCTTGGTCTCTCCTCACCGCCACCTTTGTCTCTTCTCACACTCCACCCCTATCTCTCCTCACCTCCACCTCTGTCTGCCTCCCTCCACCACTGTCTCTCCCAATCCTCCACCTCTGTCTCTCCCCCCTCTACCAGTTTGTCTCCCCATCCTCTACTTCTGACTTCCCCCTCCACCATCTCTCCCCATCCTCCACCTCTGTCTCTCCTCACCTCCACATCTGTCTGGCCTCACCTCTACCTTGATCTCTCCTCACCCTCCACCTCTGTCTCTCCTCACCCTCCACCCCACCTCTCCTCACCTCCACCTCGCCTCACCTCTACCTCTACTCACCTCCACCTCTGTTTCTCCTTACCCTCCACCTCTGTCTCTCCTCACCCTCCACCTCGGTCTCTCCTCTCCTCACCCTCCACCTCTGTCTCTCCTCACCCTCCATTTCTCCTCGCCCTCCACCTTTGTCTCTACTCACCTCGCCTCACCTCCACCTCTGTCTCGCCTCATGCTCCCCTCTGTCTCGCCTCACCTCCACCTCGCCTCACCTCTGTCTCGCCTCACGCTCACCTCTGTCTCGTCTCACCTCCACCTCGCCTCACCTCCACCTCTGTCTCGCCTCACTCTCACCTCTGTCTTGCCTCACCTCGCTTCACCTCCACCTCTGTCTCTCCTCACCCTCCACCTCTGTCTCTCCTCACCCTCCACAGCGGTCTCTCCTCACCCTCCATCTCTCCTCACCCTTCATCTCTCCTCACCCTTCACCTCTGTTTCTCCTGTTAGCATCCGCAGCTGGGTCTTAACTGGGACTGAATTACTGTGCAAGTTGCTCATCCACCTACATCTGGGCAATGCCAGTCAGTAACAAGCATTGGCAAAGCCAATTAGTCTCGCCTAGTCAAGATTAATTGGCTTTTGTCAATGTGATTTTCATCCATGTTGCACAGCGGCTGATCTAAAAGTTTGTTTACATTTTTTGTGTGACTTGGAGCATTATTGCATCATAGCGCTTTTTAAAATCACTTTCAGACATGTTGCATAGCAGCTACTGTACAACATGGCAAAGCAAGCATTGAAAATGCAATAGGTCTCGCCTTTGATTAAGGGTAAAAAATTAGTTTTGCTATACAACACTATTAGCAAAGCAAATGGCTTTAACTTAATCAAAGGTGAGACCTATTGCCTTTTCAATGCTTGTTTAATACAGTGAAAGCATTGCTAGATAACTGTATGCTTTTGCCTCAAAAGATGCTGGGTAGAGTGGCTCTTATAAAGATGGCAGTGCTTCCCTTATTTAATTGTTTATTGCCACAGCCCCTTGCTTTCTGTACTCCCAATTTTTTCAGAAAGTGGATTCTATGATCTGATCATTCCAATGGACTAGAGGCAATCCGGGAATCTCTTTAGCAATTTGATATGGAAATACAGGGAGCTGCCCTTCCTAATTTGAGAACTTATAATTTGCTCACTTTGTACAGTTTGCTTTTCAATTTTGAAAACCTCTCTCGTTGCTTAACCACTTACATATTGAATTGATGGTCATAATGACTGCAGAGAACCTAATTGTTGATGCCTTACGCCTATCCAAATCTCCTTAACATGTTAGGTAAAAGACTCCAGTGGGTTTTTAGAAGGAAAGTGCAATTTAAAAAAAATATATAGTCTTCCATTCATAAACTCTGAGTTGCTCATCGGGCTCATAAAATGAGGAAACGAGAGAGTAATGTATTGATCCATTTCCAAAAGCTGGCAAATGATTGGGTTTTAAAGATTAGGGCCAGATGTATCAAAGGGGTTTGCCCATTCTGTGTCTATGGGGAAATGTGTTGATACATATGGCCCTTAATGATTTCCGGGTCTGCACCAAATGGGAAACTTGGGAGGAAGTCTCCATCACCAGCTAAAAAAAAACTGGCTCCAATGGTCGTCTAGAGTTATTTATGGGCATTTGCAGTTTATATATCCCAAACCTCTGGCCGAATAAAGGGAGCCAGCTGGAAATGTAATTAGCATCCCTCAAAGGACAAAAGTGGGTGATTGGTGTAGATATCTGCTAGTATGTGATAAAGTAGATATTTTCGGCTGTATCTCTGCTAAATGGCTCATGAAGGAAGGGTTAGAAGTGTCACAAGATATGTGGCACAAAGCCAATGGGTTAAACTTTAAAATTCTTAGGCGTGCTAACTATTGCAAGATGCTATTTTTTTCAAAAATACTTATCTATGGGACCACCCAATTTATAAATAGAATTTGTAAAGATTACCCCAACAAATGCTTCAAATGCGATGCAATAAACATTGGTAATTGGGATCACATGATCTAGCACTGTTCTAAACGAAATCATTTTTGGAAGAACATATTCAGTTTTTAGGAAGATAGATTGCAGCTTGATATGTTGCAGAACCCTTTACTTGGTCTTTGCCTTAAGCCGTTGATAGCGAAAAGAATTCCCAAGATAATATTTATCTCAATGCTGGTAGCCAGATCGTTACTTCTACAAAATTACATCTCTAAATCTGTCCCATTCCTTTATTGACTGGGTAAATTGCAGAGGATCAGGGCCAGAGAGAGGAGTACGCAAAGAGGATTGGATGATCCAAACAGTTTTATGAAATATGGATTTGTTTTATGGTCTCTGCAGAGAGCTACAGAAGTGCTGGGTCTTGTTAACAGCGGATTGCGATTTATTAAGCCTTTGGTATGGAATTGATATTTTTAATTTAATGTTTATTCCTGCAATATGTCTTTGTATTTATTTCCTTGTATGTTTTTCGTTTCTCCTCCGCAATAAAATATTTTACCAAAATTAAATTAAAAAACATTGTATTTTCCACCTGTTCTTAGATTGAAAAATTTACAGAAATACAAATTATACATACATTGTGAAAAATCTCCAGTAATAAAACTGTTTACCCCTCTGAGGAATCCAGATCTGAATTCCTGTGGTGTCAAAAAATTATACTTTCTTACATGAATCTAAAATGGCGTTTTGAATAATGCCAGCAATATTGGAGGTGAGAATTGGACGGTGGAATTTTAACGTATATCCATCTTATTACATATTCAGTTCTTTGAGGACTGTGCTCCTATACATTTTTCTTAGTTATGAACAAGTTAAATACATAAAATTCATTTTATTAGTGCACTGGACATGCAGGTGCCAGCACAGTTGTAAGAGTTGCAGTGTGCTACCCAGTGGCGGATCCTCCATGGGGGCGTTTGGGCGCCGCCCCACTGCTTTCTCGCCGTACGAGAAGGCAAAAACAAATAGTAGAGAACTACCTTTTGTTTCTGCCTTCTCGCACGGCGACAAAGCAGAAGTTCCTGCTTTAGAGAGTGAGAGGGGTTACTCGAGAGCAGGGGAGAGTGGCTTTCCCCACTGTTGTTAATACTGTCTGTTTTGGCAACCTGAGAGGCTGTCCAAACAGACAGTATTAACTGTATTAAGAACAGTGGGCAAGCCGCTCCCCCCTGCCCTCGAGTAACCCCACCCACTCTCCCTGCTCTCTGTATGCTGCAGCATACAGAGAGAAATGACGCTGTAGGGCAGCCGGCCGAACCAATCACAGCGCTCTGCTGTGGTGGAGTGGAGGGAGGCTGCCTGCAGCCTTCCTCCGTGACGACGAGCACCATGGGAAATGAATTCAAGAACAGGACTGCATCGGCGGGAGTCTGGTGGAGTCCCGGAGTCGGAACTTGAAGGCGGAAAGAAGGTAAGTTTGACTTTTATTTATTTTATTTATCCCGCTTCCCCCCCAACGAATTCAAAAGCTTTATTTTTCTATTTTGAAAATTGTTGTATGACTTGTGAGACATGTAACAAATCTAAAATGTTGAACATACTAGTTAAAAATCTTTTCATGCTTCTCTGCTCCAATGCTGTTATAGTTTATGGTTCTTATTATTTGAGTTAAAACACAATCTGTTAGTATGGATTTGCGCTAGTATTCCGGTCCAGTGGTGACTTATCCAAAATGGTTTGGTTGATACCATGACAGACTGAGTCTAGCTCGGTTTGTGGAGATGTCCGGTTGGTAGAGTGAGTGAAATTAGATTTCTGTTGGAGGGATGTGTTAAAATTGATTTGTGAGTTTGATGGGCAAGGCCAAAAGGGAATACTAAATGGGTACGAATTTTCTTGCTTGGTATGCATTCATTTTTCTGGTGAGGCAGATGTAAATGTGTAGTAGTGATCCAGCCCTGTCGGGAAACACGTTTGTTCATTCGCTATTCAAAGGGTTAGCGAAGAATGACATCTTGTGTGTGCAAGTACAACATTTGGGTTAATGTCATCTTTCAGAGGATCTCCTACTCTTGTCGCATTTGGTTGCCGAGTACAGTTAGAGCAGGTGTATGCAGTCACTGACCATATGTCCACTCGATTTTAATTTTTTTCAGGGGGGGAGGGGTTCAGGCACCGCGCTACGGCCCACCTCTTTCAAATGTCATCAGCCGCGACTGGTGCCACCTATTTGTTAAAGGGATGTATCCGGGGCCACAAGAGGAAATGGGCTTCCTTCTATTTATATCTGTTTTGATCTCCCCCGTCGGTTGCTCCCTTTATTTTAAAGTGTATTTAACTGGATGGTTGCGTCTAAAGATGAGGACTTGGTACGCATGCCAGATATGAGTGACAGGAAGGTGATTGCAATCTGCGTTTTATAGCTGGCTCCAGATAAGAATGTAAATCTTTTATTGCCTTACTATATTGGTGAGAGAGCGCATTAGTTTGAAAAAGCTTAGCTGAATTTTTTTTTTTTTTATGTAAACTTTAATTTGGAAAATTATTCCTGCATGTTGTCTATGCTTTAAGTGTTGTCTATTATTTTGCATAGTTTCACACTCCATTAAAAATCTCAGCATGAAGTATGCAAAGTTAAGAACAATTGTAAATGTACCTAACCCCAATATAACCATGTTTAAAAATAATCCACCCAGTACTACATAATTGTGTCCCTAAAATGTTGTGGTAGTAACCTAAATAAGTCTAAAAAAGACAGCACCTCTTCTGAACTATCCAACACTTTTAGCAAAGAAACAAGGGTCCTTATTCAGAGTGCCCCAGTAATACGAAGCAGTAAACCATTTTTTAGGTCTCACCTACGCAGCACGCATGCGCTGCATAGGCAAAAAGACCTTTAGCAATCGCTTCGGCTCTACAGCCAAAAACCGTCACGCGTTCCATTGCCTTCAATGGCAATGCGGGCACGTTTGGCGATCCACTTGCGCAGCGCCATATGGTAGCAATTATCGCTCCAGGCGCTGCTCGCTCTCGCAAGTGAAATGCTTTCACTTTTGCTGACACTTTTTTTTATCCAGCACTCCCCCCCCCACTTGTTTTTTAGGTCTTGTGTTTGGCAGCGCATGTGCTGTCTCAGCGACACTTAAAGTAATCTGTATATTGGCTTCACCTCCGTGTAATTTTCCTGCCCCTCGTGATTGGTTTAACCCCTTAAGTGCTGCGTCGGTGCGTTGGCCGACGGCAGCACTACCTCCCCAGTGCTGCGCTTGACCATTGAACGTCCATTCAGCACTAGTTCCAATGGACAGCGCAGCACTGGGGAGGGATGTTTCCTAGCATCTATGAGGTTAAGTTTGGCTTTGCTGTTGTTTTCTTGATTTCTGTTGGCTGTTGGCCTATAGTCACTTCTGTGTAGTCCAGAGGCAGCAGTGCCGAACTACAGTTTCGCTCTGCTCGCACTTAATTGCGTGCAGTGTGCCATCTGGTTGGGGGCGTGGCCCCCCTCATTCCGTGCGACCACTTGTTCTTGCTTGCCTCTGACTGATAGCAAATGCACAGCCACCTCATCTGTGACATTTCTCACAGAGACAGAGGTGGTTTGCTTATACGACCCGGTCTGAAGGACTTCAGCAGACGTCGCCACCACCTTCGCTTTTTAATGAGACCGTAAATATTGCGGAGGGTCCCAGCGATTAGAGTACACATTCTACACGCGGGAGTGGGAGGGGCAGTCGAATGACTCATGTCCCCTCCTCCCCGGCAACGCCCACTGTTGATTTATTCCAGGCAGATGCTTTTGACAGGGGCCTGTAAAAATCAAGCCCTCAGTTTATTGTGGTAGTTAATTATCAGTCCAGCTGCCAGTGCAGACCCCTTTATCGTGCAAATGTCTTTGGTGCCTCCTGGCTTAGAGAGAGGAATGTTCAGCTATGCTCGGCACTGCCTCTGGCTGAAACTAAAAGTCGCAAACACTTTTTTTGCATCTGGACAAAAAAAAGAAGTCATTAAGTTTCCTGCTTACCTCAAATATAAAATGAAGAAAACAACCCACGCCTATGTTCACATGTGCTTCCCTCCTTCAGTCTAGTGGTACACGTTTTAAGTAATATGGCACACTCTGAGTTTCACACACGGACAGAGATCTGCCTTCATTTTTTAAAAGTTAGTTTGGTGGACAAAATGTCTCCATTTACTATTATGCAAGCTTCAACAATGACACAAATCCTTTTGCTCCCATTTTGCATCTATGCAAAACTACGTAGAGTACAGTGATCTTAGAACTCTTTAATGAATCAACACAACATATTGCTGCTGTTGTAAAATGCAAACCGTTTTGAAAGCCGATAGATTTTTGTTTGCTTCAGAAGAGTCTATTGTACAACTGTGTGCACGTGTTCACTAGCCGTCCCAGGCCACTTTGCTCTGTTGCCTGGGGAAACACAGGTTTGCAATAGCATAAGCATACATTTACTTTGGCACGGTGCATTTTCTATCAGTGTGATTAAAAATAAAAATAAAAAGATGAAAGTTTATGTCCAACAACCTCAAAAGAACATCCCCTACTTCATATGTTCCCACAAAATGCAAACCCATTCTCTCTGCAATAAATCTTTTCACCGCTCTGCCTTTGGTCCTTTTCTCTGAAAGACAAGGCCTCGGGCTTTGTTTTCACAACGTGTTTACTCAACCATTGAGGTGACTTAATAAAGCACTTAAGTAGGCGCACACCATAGTCATGCGGATGGCTTGGTTTTGTAAGAGTCTTGTTTTCAAGGTGCAAGAGCGGGCCTTCTGTTTGTGATGAGCGAGTTAAAGGGGGGCGCTCAAAGAGAAAAGGCTGACAGGGCAATCAAAAAGGTTTGATCTTCAGAATAAAATAAGGCTTCATTTAAACAGGGGTGGTTACGCTCAAAGCACTAGGGGTGGGCCTATGCAGCCTTTTATTTGGCATTCTGTCAAAGCCTGCCGATAACGTTTATTTGGCATGACACTTAAACTTTTTCCCAACCTTCTTTTGACTAACTTTCCAATCAACCTTTTGAAAAAGGGAGAGAAAAAACTTGAAATAAACACCAGAAATGGAAGATAAATAAATGTTTTTCTAAGTGCCTAGCTTGGCGCGGACTGAACCGAAATCCCTCGAGGACCCAAGCTCTCTCTTGCTCCCCCTTCTTCCCCTATTTTGTGTTAATGCTTCAAAAATTTTCCAATGGCCGAGTTTATTCCCACTGCAAACACTTCTATTTACAAGGTCAAGTGTATCAGCACTCGACACAGCTTAAAGTGTAATTATTTATCTAAGGGCGTTTGAGTGTAGATCAGCAGCCCTGGCAGAAGACCAGGCATCAGCCCACAAGCACAACATCCCTTGACAACAATATCACAAGCCCGTGCTTATTATAATATATAATATATATATAATAATATTCATAGATGTATAGACCGAAACTGATATCCATACAGCTGAATTGGAGCTGATAATGGCTAAATAAATTAGTAGAATTGAATAACGATCGCTGGCCGGATAGAAAGACACTACCATGTCTGGTTTCACAATGTCTCAATCACCTGCACAATAATGTTAGACAGCTCAGTTTCTATATTTGTTTTAAATTCCAAAATCTATAAAAATATAGAAACCCCAAAAATATGGAAATTGAGAGGCAGTGCCCAAAAATACAGTCAAAAACAAATTGTGAGAATATGCGGTGAGACAACATAAAAATGTAGGGGTTGGTACTATCGTACAAATTTTACGTTGGAATTTGCTTCTGATACATACTACGTCAAACACTGACGAGCATGTATGCCACCTATCTTCAAGGATTTGGTAGAAGGATAGTTATCCATCTGGGGATGTAGCTCAGTGGTAGAGCGCATGCTTCGGTTTCAATCCCCGGCATCTGCAGCTCTTTTAATAAAAATTTGCTTTTCTATATTTTTTTCAATTACACTAATAGATCAGATGAAACATTTACTTTTTTTCTTTTAATCTGATTTATTTTTCTGCTCATGACTGTTGCAATGTCTTCCGAACACTAGCTCATTAATGTGCTCCTGTGACCCGCGTGCAAGTGCTCGTGTGCTACTGGACGCAAATACCACAACATATTTAGGGGCAGATGTATCAAGATACCATTTTGCACTTCTCAAATAGCGATTGTTAAGGAATCGCTATTTGAGAAGTGCAAAATGGTTTGTATGTAGAATTTCGCTATTTATTAGCGATTCCTTAAAATTCCTTAATTGCGATTAGCAAATTGCTAATCGCAATTAAGGAATAATTTCCCATTCATTTCTATGGGCCAGGAGGCAAGGGTGTCTTAAGGACACCCTGCTGCACCCCTGAATTTGACATGTGTACGCATATGGCGCACATACATGCCCTATGAGCGTCATATGGCACCTTTAGAATTTAAAAAAAGTGTTTTTTAAAAAGAATTCGCCAATTACCACCAACTACAAGTTGATGGTAATTTGCGAATTCTTAGTCAAAAATCGCAACACTGAAGTGCTTAATACATTTCAAATGAGAAATCGCAATTTGCCATTTCTTGAAAGCCTCGCAATATTAAGGAATCGCTAAATTTGCGATTCCTTAATATTGCGAGGCTTTTTGCATGATACATTCCAAATCCCGTTTTTTGGTCGCAAACGCTGCTATTTTCCGAATCGCAGCGTTTGCGACAAAAAAAAACGGATGATACATCTGCCCCCTGGTCAGTTATGGATTTGCACTCATTATATTAGTAGGACACTGTGTCCTCAGCTCAAATTTGCTTTTGTTGGTTGTCTCTCGATAGCAAATCAGCAGGAGTTGTACACTCATTTCATGTACACTGTACTCTATCAGCGACTTCAACCACTACCTGATCAGATATGCACCCCCTTTCTCATCACTAATGAACACTGCTCCCCATAATCAGCCGTAGCATCTCTTACTGACTAGTTAGTGCACAACACTTCAGTCATCGTAAGTGGCGTCTGGCAGTTAATTTCTCGCTGGCCCATAGCAGATCGGACACCCACCTACAAGGGGACCCTCAAAGGAGGTAGGAAAGGGGTAGGGTCAGGAAATGGTAACCGAGGAGATTGAACCTCTCCCCAGGTACACCGACAGTCTCTTAGCACCCTCTCATTATAAACAGACCTGTCGGACAGCCTTTAAGTAACAAGTCATTGATTAACCTTCATAGGAAAGTGAGCTCACTGAACTGTGACAGACGCGGGATCATTTCATTTAGAGTTATTCACTGCTCTCTTGTGCAACATCGGACTCAATCCCAGAGTCGAGCCCGCTCTGTTGAGTTGATCAGCTAAGTGTCAGCGAGAGGCCAAGTAATGAATGAGCACTTAGTCTATGCTGTGCTCCTTCTTTAGCGGAGTTGATGCGTGCTAGCAGGCTGTCAGAAAAACGCTAGCTGCAGTGAAGGACTTACCTTTTAGAATTTTTTGTGGTATCGAGTATCATTAACTTGGGTCAGAGGCACAGCGGCTATTATTTATAGCGCTTAGTAACTATATTAGCGTTGTATATAATAAGAAATTATCATTAATACTACTCCTGTCAATATTACTCTTCGACCAATTGTAAGTGTACCTAACCATGTTAAAAATCCACCCAGTACTACATAATTGTGTCCCTAAAATGTTGTGGTAGTAACCTGAATAAGTCTAAAAAATACAGCACCTCTTCTGAACTTTCCACACTTTTTGCAAAGGAACAAGGGTTCCTATTCAGAGTGTCCCAGTAATACGTAGCAGTAAACCATTTTTTAGGTCTCGCCTACGCAGCGCGTATGCGCTCCATAGGCAAAAAGATCTTTAGCAATCGCAATGGCTTTTCAGCCAAAAACGTGCACGCGTTCCATTGCCTTCATTGGCAACGCATGCATGTTTGGCGATTCACTTGCATGGCGCCATATGGTAGCAATTATCGCTCCTGGCGCTGCTCGCTCTCGCAAGTGAAAAGCTTTCACTTTTGCCGACACTTTGTTTTTATCCAGCACTCCCCCCACTTGTTTTTTTGAATTGGAGACTCCTGCCACCACTTGTTTCCTAATGCTAACGTGAGGTGCATACTTTGGCACACTTCCTTCTTTTGTTGGAGTTAACTGTGCATTCCAAGAGGGCTTCTACAGTCCACAAGTAACAATGCGGTCAGCATTGTGGACGAAATACTGCATATTTAGAACCTGTAAGTAACGTCCAGTATAAATAAACGTGCACATGAGTAATACAAATCCATTTTCAAGATGCAGAATCGGGTTCTCCAGAGAAATACAGCGTGCATTAAAAGCGTTCTATTGCTTTGAGGCTGTAAGGTTGTCCTTCTGTGTTTATTGTGAAGTGCAATGTTTTGCACCCTATTGGTTCTTTGCTGTACTTCCTGCGCCTGTCTGTTGCGGCCTCTGAGCAATGGAAGCGTGTCTGCTTTTTCTGACAACACAGCGTGTGGTGCTGTAACTTGCTGCCCTTACGCTGTGGTCTTATCCATGGCCAGCTTGCCTCCTCTCCGCGCCCGAAAGGAGTTCAAGTTCAAGTTCCAAAATTTATATAGCGCACTACTCACCCAGGGGGTCTCAAGGCGCTTGAGGGAGGGGGGTGCTTTACTTATCGAATATCCAAGTTTTTAGTTGCTTTCTGAAGGAAAGGTGGTTCTGAGTAAGGCGGAGGTGGGTGGGGAGGGAATTCCAGGTTTTGGCCGCTAAGTAGGAGAAGGATCTTCCCCCCATGGTGGATCTATGGATTCGCGGAATTGCGGCGAGGGCTTGATTGGATGATCGTAGTTGGCGGGAGGGGGTGTAGAAGGACATTCGCGTGTTGAGGCATTCTGGTCCTAGGTCGTAGAGGGCTTTGTGTGCGTGGGTGAGGAGACGGAACGTTATTCTCTTGTTGACGGGGAGCCAATGGAGATCTTTCAGGTGGCCGGAAATGTGAGCTTGCCGAGGGATGTCCAATATGAGTCTGGCTGAGTCGTTTTGGATGCGTTGGAGTTTTTTCTGTAGTTTGGCTGTGGTTCCGGCGTAAAGGGTGTTTCCGTAATCCAGTCGGCTGGTGACCAGTGGCTGAGTGACCGTTTTTCTTGTTTCGGTGGGGATCCAGCAAAAGATTTTTTTGAGCATGCGTAGGATGTTGAAGCAAGATGATGAGACGGCGTTGGCTTGTCTGGTCATCGAGAGGGAGGAGTCCAGGATGAAGCCCAGGTTACGTGTGTGGTTCGTAGGTATGGGTGCGGTTCCTAGGGCCGGAGGCCACCATGAGTCGTCCCAGGCAGAGGGGGATGACCCTAAGATGAGGACTTCCGTTTTGTCCGAGTTTAGTTTTAAACGGCTGTTCTTCATCCACTCGGCTACTTCTTTCATGCCTTCTTGTAAGTTGGTTTTGGCGGTGTTTGGGTCTTTGGTGAGGGAGAGGATCAGCTGGGTGTCGTCTGCGTAGGAGATGATGTTGAGGTTGTGTTGGCGCGCAATGGATGCGAGGAGGCTCATGTATACGTTGAAGAGGGTTGGGCTGAGTGATGATCCTTGTGGTACGCCGCAGATGACTTCGGTGGCTACTGATCTAAAAGGGGGAGGCGGACTCTTTGGGTTCTTCCGGCGAGGAACGAGATGATCCAGTCCAATGCTTTACCTTGTATTCCGACGTTGCTGAGACGTTGTATGAGGGTGCTATGACAGACTGTGTCGAAGGCTGCGGAAAGGTCAAGTAGGATGAGGGCAGCTGTTTCTCCATTGTCCAGTAGGGTTCAATTGTCGTCTGTTGCTGCGATGAGGGCGGTTTCGGTGCTGTGTTTGGCTCAGAAGCCGGACTGTGAGGGGTCGAGGGATTTGTTGGATTCAAGGAAGCTGGAGAGCTGACTATTGACGGCTTTCTCAATGACTTCGGCAGGGAATGGGAGGAGCGAGATGGGGCGGTAGTTCTTAAGTTTAGTGGGGTCTGCTGTGGGTTTTTTCAGAAGGGCGCTGAGTTCGGCATGTTTCCAGCTTTCCGGGAAGGTAGCGGATTTGAAGGAACAGTTGATGACATCGCGGAGATGGGGTGCGATGATGGAGTCTGCTTTGTTGTAAATGTGGTGGGGACCTGGGTCGGTTGGAGATCCTGAGTGGATGGAGTTCATCAGGCGGATGGTGTCTTCGGTGGTGATTGGGTTCCAGGTGCAAAGGTTGTTAGAGTGCGGTTTTGGTCAGGAGGTGGGTGGAGTGTACTGGTCTTCGGACTGGTTTTCAAAGCTGTTGTGTATTTCGGCGATTTTGTTGTGGAACAATGAGGATAGAGAGTCGCAGAGGTCTTGGGAGGGAGTGATGTCGTTGGTGCCGGCGGTGGGGTTTGTAAATTCTTTGACGATGTTGAATAGTTCCTTGCTGTTGTGGGCGTTGTTGTCGAGTAGATCCTTGAATGCTGATTTCTTGGTGGATCGGATCAGTTGGTGGTGTTTGCGGGTGGCGTTCTTGAAGGTGGCCAGGTTGTCAGTGGTTGGGTTTTTTCTCCAGGCTTTCTCGAGAGTACGACAGAGCTTCTTGGATTTCTTAAGGTCATCGTTGAACCAGGGGGCTTTTTTGCTACCTTGCTTAATTTGATGTTTTTTCAGGGGTGCTAGTTTGTCAGCGCTGTGGGTGATCCATTGTGTGAGGTTGGAGGCTGCTTGGTTTGGGTCCGATGATTTTGCCGGGGGGTTTTGGTGAAGCGAAGTGAAGAGCTGGTCGGTGGTGATTTTGTTCCACTTTCTTCGAGGAATAGGTTGTGGGGGGTTGTGGGTCGTGGTCTTTTTGTAGTTGAAGTGAACGCAGCTGTGGTCCGTCCAGTGGAGAGCTGTGGTGTGATCGAAGGAGATGTGCTTGCTGGAGGTGAAGATAGGGTCGAGTGTGTGTCCGGCTAAGTGAGTGGGGGTGTCAACAAGTTGTTTGAGTCCGAGATTGGCCAGGTTGTCCAGAAGGGTGGTGGTGTTGCTGTCGTTTTTCTTTTCCAGGTGGAAGTTGAGGTCTCCCAGTAGAATGTAATTCTCGGAGGGGAGGGCATGTGGGCTGATGAAGTCAGTGATGTCTTCGCTGAATTGTGTGCGGGGTCCTCGAGGTCTGTAAATTAGGGTGCCTCTGAGTGTGGTTTTGGGGTCGGAGTGGATCTGGAAGTGAAGGTGTTCAGCGGTAGCTAGGTTATCGTCGGAGCTGGTTGTGATGCGGATGGTGTTCTTATGGACGATGGCGATGCCTCCTCCTGTTTGGTTGGTGCGATCTTTTCAGATGATCTTGTAGGCGTCCGGGAAGGCTATGGCGATGTCGGGCGCTGATGAGGCATTCATCCATGTTTCTGTAAGGAAGGCGACATCCGGCGATGTAGTGTCGAGTAGGTTCCAGAGTTCAATGGAGTGTCTGTGGACCGAGCGGGTGTTGAGCAGGATGCACTTTAGGTGGTTAGTGTCGGAGCTCTGTTTGGAGTTTGAGGATTTGGTGTGGGTCCTGATGCAGTCGAACTTGCAGGAGTGGCAGGTGAACGGTCCATGGGTGTGTCCTGGGACCGCTTGGTAGCATTGTGGTGTGCGGCCGGGATTAAGGGCTGAGAGGGTTGCGGCGTCGTATGATATGCGGGTGGGAAGGGATTTGCGGGGACCAGGGGGTCTGGCGCTGGGCGCGGACGGGCGTAGGCGGGGCTACCTTTGGCGAACCTTCGGCGCACATGGGGCGCGACCGCTGCGCGTGAACGCTGCGCGCAAAAGCATCTGTCATAAGTGGATAGTGGAGGGGGTGGGACGAGGGAGGAGCAGCTGGGAGGCGGGAGCGGGGTGGAGAGACGGGCATAACAACAACAAAATGGCAGCAACAAAAAGAAAGCGAAACAGGGCGAGACTGGGGCACCAACTGAGGTGACTGTATGGGCAGATGCACAATCGGGCATAAATTACTTTCAAATTCAATGCGAGCAGAGCAATGCGAGCACAACAATTACAATACAGGCAATGGCAGCAATGCAGAGGAAATATAGTGCTAGGAAATCCTCAACAATCACACTGAGATAGCGCTACAGATAATGGCAGCAGAGCGAGCGGTGGTCTAAATTAGCCTGAAAGCGCTACGATACCACAGAGCCTCGGGAGCAGATTGAAGCGCTACGATGCCACAGTGCCTTGGGAGCAGCTTGAAGCGCTACGATGCCACAGAGCCTTGGGAGCGTGTGGCGCGACCTCTTCTGAGCCGGTCAGGAGAGTCACAGCGCGGGGATAGGCGGGCCGGTGAAGAACTATCTGTGGGAGGGAGGAGCAGCTGGGAGGCGGGAGCGGGGTGGAGAGACGGGCTGTGAGGCACAACAACAACAAAATGGCAGCAACAAAAAGAAAGCGAAACAGGGCGAGACTGGGGCACAAACTGAGGTGACTGTATGGGCAGATGCCCAATCGGGCATCTGCCATGGCGACCCTGCCATGGCAGAAGAAGCAGGTGTTGATATTGAAGTAGATGATGTGTCTGAAATAGGTGCCGGAGGGTGAGTAACTGTATTTATATAGCGCTTACTACCCCCTTCTCCTGACTTTAGGACCGGTACAATATACCGCTTCCTGGCCAGATGTTTTTCTTAAAATTTGTAACAAGCTCGTTCTGTTCTGGTTTGATGGTATGCAGCACTGCCTTCAGGGGATTGTAGTTGTGTGTAGTAATGAGGTCTTATTCCTTATTGTAGTATGCAGAAATGTAGAACTTTGTGATGTAAAATAGAACGTGTGGTTCTGTATTGAAGCAGTGGTATGGAATGTTATTATTACATTAGTGATTAGTAGCTGCTGTAGCTGTAGACCAAGGAAGGACAAGGGGAACCCATAAAATCGCTCGGGACCATGGGTGGCAAGTAATTATCAAAACAACAAGTGGTCCTGAGCTTACAGGAATGAGGGAAACAAATGTATATAGATCACAATGGAATTCTATATAGTTCAGGATTCCTTGACCAGCCGGCCAGGGAATGTTTATTCGTTCAATGAATCTAGAATCACAAAATACAACATATAACCCAAAGCATCCGGGTTACATTGGGGCACAGTCCTGTGCCAAGCAAGAGAAAGAGAGGTGAGAAAGTGGAGGCAAGTGAGGAAAGATATCAGGCAAACAGAGTGAGCTTGCAGGTCACTGAATTAAATTCACATTGACAGTGTATCCTGGAGTCATTCATACAAACAATAATATCATGGAATTAACTGTATGAATTACTCTACGGTCGTCGACGTTTCGATCCCCAGCTCAGTTACAATGGGATCATCATCAGGACATATAAAATAATTTTGCCTGAACAAAAGTCAGTTATAACACCTGTTTTCGAATAAAAAGGAGGGAAAAACAGAAATATATGTACAGTCATTATTAGTCTTGTCAGCGCTCACATTATAACTACAGACATTGCATCCGGACTCGCAGTGTTCGGTGTTGCCGTGAGGCGTGGGACTTTTGTGAAAGGTCTCTAATACTCATGCAATTATACCCAAGTATGCTTCCATAATTTGTGAAAACGCTACACATACATTTGTGGTAGTGAGTATTCAATTGGCTGTGACAGGTGAGACCGGTTGTTGGCACCAAAAATTGGAGAGCCGTGAAGGTTTGTGAGGTTTGTGGTGGTGAGACAATAGTGGTGTCATTCGGGGGTCAAGGGGCCAGTGCTATCACTTCGGGGCGTGTGACAACTGTTGGGTAATCGCGCCTACCAAGGTGGTGGGTTGAAGTACGATTATCCTCGGCGGGCAGGTCTGTTTTGTGTCATCAGTGCGATTTTTTCTGTTGAGAATAAAAAATATATCAGGGGATGTCCTTTGCAGATGGAAATTGGGGACATAAAGCCAATATTGGCCTATTTACCATTATAAGAGAGTCGTTCCTTTTTGGGGGGTGCAGTCAAGCCGAGGTTCTGTGCAGGCGCAGTTATGGATGTAGAGTCACGCCTGATCTGTAACAGATATTATAGTGACTGCATGTATTTTACATCAGGAACCACTTTTTCTATGGCCAAGGGGGTGAAGTTTAAATTACCATATGCCAATCAGGGGAGTATGGCACCGGGAAACCGTCTTGTAAATAGTCAGCCAGGAACTGTGGTCCTTAATAATTACCCGGCTGTGGGGATACACAATGCAGTTAAATCAGGCAAAACAATGGTTTCAGAGAATTAGAAAAACGTTGCCTGTGCAGTATTACCATGGTTAAAATAGGAGGTTTCAGTGGTTTGCAGAAGGTCGAGTTAGTTAGCGTACAGTTTCTACAGCCAACCTCTGTAGAGAGAAAAAATAGAGTTTTTTAAAAAGAAGGGGGGTCAGGGGATCGCGGGGCCACCAAAAGCGAGCGCTAAGTTACCGGCAGCTTCTGGGCAGGATCGCCTTCCTCCTATGTTGTGGGTAACCGGCGAATCGCGCGGCCAGGCAGATCCCTGGTCCGCTCTAGGGTAAAGTAACAACTGTTAGAGGATACACACGCAGGCTTTAAGCTTGCTGTTCTATTTGGGAGCAGTTTTCACGATCTTACCGGGTTTCAGTCTTCAGTTCTGCTCGGGAGCTGCTCTCGATGGGGCGCTTCCGTGTGTGGAGAGACCTTCCATGTTATTGGTTAGGTAGGGAGTCACGTGGTTCGGGCTGGCTGGCTCTCGCTCCGTTTCATTGGTGCAACGCCGGACATGTGATAGGTAGGGAGTCACGTGATTCGGGCTAGCTGGGGCTCGTTCGAGTCTATTGGTGGCCCATCAGGCACGTGCTGAGGGGGAGACCATGAGCCAGAATGGCTTCATTGTTTAGGCGAGTGGCCATTTTGGGCAGGGAAAAGTATTACATAGAAGTCGACAATTGAATACACCCTTCAGTTCGAGGGAGTAGGATTCAGCATGATTATTTATTGGGGTGTGAGTCTATAGGTAATTGACGTGAAAAGTAATGAATAAATAAATAAATAAAAATAAAAAGGTGCTCATAATGTGAACAACATTATTTTGGTGAATAATTATAAGGAAACTTACAGGTCTATACACGAGTATAACACAATATGTATAAAAACATTTTGCAGATTTCTGCCAAAAAAGTCCTTTCGGAATTACGGCTGTTCTGGGCCAAAGTTTGTAATTGGGGGCACTTTGTAGGCTTACAACAGGGTCGTCCAATCCTCACTTCTGTTGAGCCCTGTGTGGATGGTATCAAATTGTATAATTGTCTTTAGTTCCTCTCGATTGAGGAGTTGAGCCAGGTTGCCTCCTCTTTTTGGAAGTTTCACTGTTTTTAACACCGTCCACTTGATGTCCTCTGCTGTATGTTTCAATTCTGCATAGTGTTCAACGAGGGGTGCATTTGGAGTTCCACAACGTATACGGCTTCTGTGCTGGCCGATGCGGGTCTTTATTTTCTGGGTAGTTTGGCCAACGTACATTTTTGGACATGGGCACAGAATAGCATAAATGACATTTTGGCTATTGCAATTGGTGAAGCTTTTCATTGACAATGTCACATTATTATGGCTAAAGTTTTGTGCCTCAATAGTGAATTCACACATTGTGCAGCATCCATACTTAACGTGCCCCAGGATAGGAGGGAGACCCCAGTTACTTTCAATTGTGGTGGATGAAGTGGGAGCTGGTAATGCCGCTCTCACTAGATGGTCTTTCAGATTTTTACTCTTTTTAAATGCAAATAGTGGCCTCTCTAGATGTATAGGGCCTGCATTTAGAGTGGGCCAGTGCTTGAGAATGGACTGCCGTATTTTATTGAAGACAGGGGAAAAGGTGGTTACACATGCTATGCGCTCAGTTTTGTCTCTTTGTTTTGGTGTCAGAAGGGCTTCTCGGGGGCAGTACCAGGCCCTTTTGGTGGCTGTTTTAACCAGTCTCCTCGGGTAGCCGCCTGCTTTCAATTTGCTCGATAGCACCTCTGCTTCCCTGAAATAATCTGCTTTAACTGAGCAATTTCTTCTGATTCGCAGGAACTGGGAATAAGGTAGGGAGTCCTTTAATGCCCTGGGGTGGTTGCTGTTGTAGCTCAAAAGTGTGTTGCGTTCCGTAGGCTTACGGAAGAGGCGTGTCAACAGTTCATTGTCATGATGGAAAATGGTCAAATCAAGGAAAGCTATCTGGCTTTTGTCATGGGTCAGGGTGAAACTAAGGCCGGCACAGTTGTTGTTCAACCAGTGATTAAAAGAATGCAGTGTGGGTATGTCATGGTTCCATATAAGGAAGATATCGTCTATATACCGACGCCATAAGCAAATCCCCGTGTAGAAGGGATTGCTTTCGGTTAAGATGTTGCCAGTCTCTAGGGCATCCATGAATAGGATTGCCAGGTTGGGGGCAAAAATAGCCCCCATGGAAGTCCCCTTTACTTGTTGGTAGTAAGTATTCTCGAACAGGAAATAGTTCCTAGTTAGGCACAGTTCAAGGAGCTGTAGGATGAAAATGGTGGGGACCCTGTGGGGACGTGGTCTTGAGTCTAAGGTTTTTTGGATGACCAATAAAGCCGCTGTCTGTGGTATGTTTGTGTACAACGACTCAACGTCCATTGTACAGAGGGTGTGAATCGCTGGGTCGAAAGGGTGATGTTCCACCAAATTAATCATCTGCATACTGTCCCTCACGTAACAGATAGTAGATGGAACAAACTCTTTAATGAAGAAATCAACATAAGAGCCCAAGGGCTCTAAGATTGAGCCACAGGCGGATACTATGGGTCTACCTGGGGGGCTGTCAATACTCTTATGGGCTTTTGGGAGGGTATAGATGACTGGCTGGCGTGGGCTTTTTACATTCAAGAATAGGTGTTCCTTCTTACTCAAGAAGCCCTGGGAAACTGCATCCGTAGTGATCTTAAGTATTGTCTCTTGTATACTTTTGGTAGGGTTGCCTGGTAGCCTCTGGTAGTGCTCTGTGTTCCCTAACTGCCGTAAGATCTCAAGCTTGTAGGAGTCAGCGTCTTGGAGGACAATTCCTCCGCCCTTGTCGGCACTTTTGATCACAAGAAGAGTATTATTCTTTAGTGATTTGATGGCGTCTTTTTCTGCCCTAGATATATTATAGGGGACATATAGTTTTTTCTTTTCGATAGCACACAAGTCTTTGTGTACCAATTTTTCAAAGGTTCTGACCTCTGAGGGGATCATGCTAGCCGATGGGAGGAATGTGGAAGGTGGGCGGAATGGAGTATTAACATTGGTTGCAGGGGGAGGATGTAGTTGAAAGAAGGCTTTCAGACGAATTAGTCTAAAAAACCTGAGAAGTTCAGTTTGTAATTCCATAAAATCTGGACGAATGGTAGGTACAAAGGAAAGGCCTTTCTTTAGTAAGGCTATCTCCGGGTCCTGCAGTAGATGTCTTGATAAATTGAAAATTGGTATTAGTTCCGATGTACTAGAGTGGGAGCGCGAGGAATTTGTGGTTCCTGTGAGGCTTACCACTGGTAAAAATTGTTCCTGGTCTTGCGTTCCCCAGGGGGGTTGACCCATCTCTGCGGTTTCTTGACCCTGCCTCTTTGCGGAGTGTTGGGTTGGCCCCTCGATAAAAAATTAGTTTGGGCTCCCCCGCGTCTTTGGTTACTGACACCTTCACCTGGATCAGAGCTATCGGATGATTCCTCTGAGGTTTCAGAGAAGCCCACTATGTTTTGGCGTCTATTGTAACTGCCCCAGGGTCTGCTGTTAGGGTTAAATTGGGGCCTATTAACATAGAAGTCTTTCTGAAGGTAGGGGTAAGTGTTTTCCATGTTATAGTTCTTGATATCTTTTTTTATTTTGTTGGACTTTTTATTCTGCTCTATGCGGTGGAATTCTGCAACTGTCTTTTCTACCTGCTCTAATAGTTTTTTACAGTCTGCAGTGGGGTCAGAGTCATTAATTTGTTTCAATAAGTCGCTAATTTCAGTTTCTAACGCTTTCAGGTCTCTGAGGCAATATCGATACCTAGGGCTAGCCAATGTCGGGAGCATGTGGTGCCTATGTAGCTAAAGTTAGAGATGTACTTGGGGTTGTCTGTAAAGATCCCAGGTATATTGCGGACCTGTAGACCTACTGGAATTACATCTGCCTTAAGGTAATCTGTCAGCATAAGTACCATGAGTTGTAGTCGTACTTGCTTCTTTTTTAATTTCTCCAATTGCTCAGGTAAGGAAGAGTTGGTAACTGTGGGTACATCAGGGGTATCAGATAGTAGGGAAGGACCAGAACAGAGTTGTTTAAGGTATTCTGTGGTATACAAGGGAGCATGTGCTGACATAACTAGTCAGAGTAAGAGGAGTGAGATATACAGGAGAAGAAATGTGATGGCACTAGGGTGCCCAGCCTCGTAGTGAAGAGGGTGAAGGATTCAGAAGAAACCCCTGCAATCATGCGATTGCGCTTAATTGATCAAGGAAGGACAAGGGGAACCCATAAAATCGCTCGGGACCATGGGTGGCAAGTAATTATCAAAACAACAAGTGGTCCTGAGCTTACAGGAATGAGGGAAACAAATGTATATAGATCACAATGGAATTCTATATAGTTCAGGATTCCTTGACCAGCCGGCCAGGGAATGTTTATTCGTTCAATGAATCTAGAATCACAAAATACAACATATAACCCAAAGCATCCGGGTTACATTGGGAGACAGTCCTGTGCCAATCAAGAGAAAGAGAGGTGAGAAAGTGGAGTCTCACCACCACAAACCTCACAAACCTTCACGGCTCTCCAATTTTTGGTGCCAACAACCGGTATCACCTGTCACAGCCAATTGAATACTCACTACCACAAATGTATGTGTAGCGTTTTCACAAATTATGGAAGCATACTTGGGTATAATTGCATGAGTATTAGAGACCTTTCACAAAAGTCCCACGCCTCACGGCAACACCGAACACTGCGAGTCCGGATGCAATGTCTGTAGTTATAATGTGAGCGCTGACAAGACTAATAATGACTGTACATATATTTCTGTTTTTCCCTCCTTTTTATTCGAAAACAGGTGTTATAACTGACTTTTGTTCAGGCAAAATTATTTTATTTGTCCTGATGATGATCCCGTTGTAACTGAGCTGGGGATCGAAACGTCGACGACCGTAGAGTAATTCATACAGTTAATTCCATGATATTATTGTTTGTATGAATGACTCCAGGATACACTGTCAATGTGAATTTAATTCAGTGACCTGCAAGCTCACTCTGTTTGCCTGATATCTTTCCTCACTTGCCTCCACTTTCTCACCTCTCTTTCTCTTGCTTGGCACAGGACTGTGCCCCAATGTAACCCGGATGCTTTGGGTTATATGTAGCTGTAGACATCCTAGTACTTAAAGAACTGCTCCGTTCTCAATGCCCTCCTGGACTTCCACCCTCGGGACCTTCCGCAGCTGCATGTAAAGCGGAAGTGGGGCTTGGAGGGTCTGGTTTGTCTAGGTTTGTGTGTGAGCCTATCTCAGCTATTTCCCCTTCACGGTGTGGACCTCTCGGGGTCCCGCCAACTAGCCAGCTTCAGGACTTGCATGAATGGCACCCGGATAAACCTGCTGGTCTCGGGCTGAAGAGAGGCAGTATATTGCCTTCCAGTTCTTGTATGTGGAACCCGTGATTTATGAGCATGCGAAGGGAAGCTAAAGTGTAAGTTTGCAGTGGGTGCCACATTTTGATAGGAACCTTCCAGGTCTGAAATGTTCAGGTGTCGTCAATCTGCACACACTCTTGCCTTCACTCACCCCCTCTCTCCTCCTCCGTCCCTATTTTTAGAGTAGCACTTAGTAATCACTGGGGAAACGGTTACTAGTCACTTCAGAGCCCCCCTCATTCTACAGATCTCACAGCACACTAGAACGGAGCAAACTCTGGGCTACCAGAGGGTGCAAACACCGTACAAATGACACAACAATAAAATACCAGCATCTTCACCCTCACTTCTCTTCCCCTCCTCCTCTGCTACTTCTTATTATATCTTTTGTTTCTCTTTGCTCTCCCTCCCCCTTCTTCTACTCCTCTTATCTCATTCTCCTCTCCGCCAGTCATTATTATAAATGTGTCACCAGGTCAGCCATTTTAATTCCAAGCTGTGTGTTTATCCTGGCTGCATTCTGTACTTTTAACAGGCCTGCCCAGCTTATCGGATGTCCCCACAAACAGCCCTTTCTTGTATTGGCTCAGGGAAGTTAGGGTATATAGGTTGCTTATTCAACTACGAAATGGCTGTTTTTTTAATGCTTCGTTGATATTTGTAGTTAGTGCTTGGCAACTAGTAAAAATTTATTATTTTTATTAGGTATCATTGATGATTTCTAGTTGTTTTTATTCGCTTTCTGGAACTCAGGGCATCCCAGAAGGGTTGTCCCCACTTGAAAACCTGGCATAGCCAGTAGGTCTCGCCTTTGGGACCTTTTAAGTGTTTAGCCATGCAACAGCTGTTGCACCAAGAATATTGTGCTGCATAACTAAATACTTCGAAGGTCCCAAAAGCGAGACCTATTGGCTATGGCAATGCTTGTTTTGTTTTTCCGTGGTGCAGCGTTCTGCCGGTCGAATTAGTGGTTAGTCAGTAATACTGTATGCTTTTCCCCATTCAAAGTTGCATCACTCAAAATGCTGAGTTTTTTTGCCACATTTTACCTGGAAAGATTTGTGCAATGAAAACCCCTCCACGATTGTGTGGTACCTGCACACAAGTTACGCAAGGGTCCTGCCTAATCATTTTCTTCTCTTTTGTTTCAGGTGTCCTTGTGGGTACCATTTTGAAAAATATCACAGATTTTGTCACAACACCTACCAAGAGGAAAATGATCATGTATTCCGCCGTAAGTATGAGTTGACTATTGGGGCTGATTCACAAATTTCACTTTAAAAGTCAGAAATCTACACCAATAATTTGAGTGGATTGTGGGACTTCACAGATGTTTACAAGAAACTGAAGGAAATAACCAGAAGTTGTAGATTTCATGGAGTGGTCTCCTCTGTACAATTGCTCATATAAGTATATTTAGATTTTTGGATAAACACATAATTTTTTTTATTTTTTCTTGAATTTCTTTAATTCTGGCAGTATTCCCTTACCTTTTCCACTCTCTGAAGGCCCATATGGTAACCTTTCCTGTGAAGTAAAATTACTTTTTTACAGGTTGAATGTCATCTTATAGAATGTTGTCATGAAAGTTTTTTGTGGTCACAAAACCTGAAATGAAATTCACAGGGTGTGCAACCACAAAGCACCTTTGTACTATTTACATAAGCCCTTATATGACTTGGGAAAGATTTTCCGACTCATATAAGGGTGTTTTGAGACCCTGTCCGAATTGAAAATCGAAGAGGGGATGAAAGAGGCATCCCCCTTCTTTCTGTCTACGATTCAGAGAGGGATTTATCAATGGTTTGTGATTTCAATTATGGTTGCCAACCATGTTAGATACCAGCACCTCAAAGAGGGTGATATCTGATTCGCAAATAGGTAAGCAGTGACCATGGTACAAACTCCTATTTGAGAATCATGACGGCGACCTCAAACGAAGTAGGCAATGGTCCCTAAGACCACTGCTGCTCTCCCCAATGTCTTCCCAAACAGGAAACCTTATTTTGAAAACAACACTAGTCGATTTAATGGCTACAGACTGTTTTTAAAAAATATCAAGTTTTTATACCCCAGGCAAATGTACAAATTGTGATTTGCACTTCCATTTGCAAACCATGCAGGGTGCAAATTCTGCATCCCTGGGTTATGAATCGGAATAGTAGAAACCCCATTGTTCCCTTAAGTTCGGCAATGAAAAATGTAATTTACTAGCTAATTTTTCCTAGCTGAAAATTCCACCTGGGGATATAAATCTCCACAGAACTTAATTCCGTGGTTCAGGGCTTAGAAATCGTGCCTTCAGATTTATGATTTTTTTTCTCCCTCGTAAAAAAAGTTTGACAGTCAAGTTCATTGCAGGATATAATTAACCATTATGCTGATTGGATGTCTCAATGCATGCACAAATAGGCTGTTCATGTTTTCCGAAGGCAATAACAACAAAAATAGCATAAAGCGAGGTGGGTACGACAATGAGTGCTAAGATTTAACTAAGCAATTTTTGATGCATAAAGTATATACATGTACAATGCAACAATGTTGTGGTGCAACTAGTGTTTACAATCACTACAAACACAAAGGACTTTTGAAGGAGGAATCCGTTTAGAGAGACAAATGTATGAATGAAAAGTAAATGGATGGAAGGCTGAGCTTCGTGCAGTGCACTTTTCAAAAGGTTTAGTTTTAAATGATTTTTGAGCATATTCCAATACAAACAAAATACAGCGCAGCAAAAAGCAATCACCACAAAACTATGGTATTACATTCAACATTTTCAACGCAGCCTTTTTTTAATCATATATCACGAAGTCAGTGCTTCAAAAAAACATACCATTAAAAACTTCGAGCCCCGGGTCATTCTAGGGGCATGGGAAGGAAATCAGAGAGATTGCAATACAGAATCAGTGCAAACAAACAAGTAGGCCGAATTTGGCTAACTCACAATCTCACGTCACTCTTCCCCTGGTAGAGACTGTCTGACCTCTCATTGGCTCAGCACTCTTCCAATCTCCAGAGGGTAATAAGATGACCGGACAATCACAACAGTTTCAGTCCCTTAGACCTGGTACAGTTAGTAAATGGCAGATGTGAGATCCAGCAGCCATCTCCAGTCCCCATTGGCCCAGCCTCTAGAAGAATTGGTTCGATGCTGTGAGGTGCAGAGAGTCAACTGATCAAGCACTGTCAAGATCACTGATTGGAACTCGAAGTAATAGACCACTTCCTGAATGTGAGTCCTAATCTGTCGCTCTGAAGTGGTTTGTAAAATGATCTGTGTCTAACAGAGGAGACTCCAGAAATTGGGCTATAGTTAAAAATGTATTCCAGTAGAAAAGTACGATGGAGCCACAAAGACCCCCAACCCTCAAGAATCTCCTAGCCCAGATAAATCTAAACATTCTTAAATCTGTAAGAATGTTCCATTCTAAAAGACAAAAGAATGAAACACATCTATCATTCCTTAAAAATAGACTAAACCAATACATACTATTTACTGAAAACAGAGTAATTCCTATCAAGAATAATACTAAAAGAATGGTAAGAAAGCCACTACTTGTACACTAAATACAAATTAAATGATTAATACAAAAATACATCAAACATAATATTTTAACCACTTAGGATGGGCCATCACTCGATTCTTTTTGCTTTTCAAGGACACTTTTATGCACTTCTTCACCACACAACTTAGAAAGTATCATCTCTTTCCCATTGAAATAAATTAATTTCTGAATGTTCTGCATTTCTCCATTTTCCAAAATCCAAAATCACTGTATAACCTAACACATGTTTTATCTTTATGGGCTCAGAAAACTTTGAATCATTCTTTGGTACAATACCGCCCACGCTGACTCTCACCCAGTCACCAACCATGAGCCCAAGAACATCTCTCTTAATTCTGCTGTTGTGTCTATCATTACAACATATTTGCTTCATCTGTACACATTTCACTACATTACACTATCATTCTGTACACTTCTTCTCATCTGTCCCAGCTAAATATCTGTCTTCATTTTCCTTACCCGCAATAATACAAAAGGTATCTGAATGCGGGGTAGTGCTGTAGCTCCAAAGAATTTATTTTAGCTCTTTCTTCCAATTCATTCTATGTTCCACAGACATCTGTAAGCAGCCTCTCAAAACATGTTTTTTTTAAAAATCTTTTTTTTCAGTTTACGCAACATAAACAAGAACACCCATTTGGCATCACTACAATGTATGCATACATTTCGACAACCTCATTATTGGCACTTGGGAACGTTGGCAGCATCCAGAGAGGTTCGGACACATGAGGAGTAAACAAATTAGCAGACAAATAAAAACCATCTTGAGGAAGCAGCCAAGTACGTCACAACTATAGGTGGTATATAACTCTAGGGGTCACCCCCTCCCTCACTTTCAGACCCCGACACAACTGGCGTACACACCTCGCCACTCGCACTGTCAGACCCGCGCTGGGAGGACCCAACCCTCTCCACCAGACCCAAGGCACACATCACGCGCCAGGCGAGTAAGTCGTCCTGCAGTTTCTCGTCTCTCCGAGCAAGTTGCATGTGAGCTTCCTCAGCCAGAGACGACTCTCTAACATCCCTAAGCCAAATGGGCACCTCCAGAGCCCTCTGTCCCATCCAAGTGATCGCTACCCTGCGCCTGGCAAGCACCAACATCAATTGTAAAAATTTGTATGAGAGCTTCCTTTTCTTGGGTCTGGAGACTCTCAAAATATGGCTAACCCTTTCAACTAGCCATTCTCCCTGCGATGATATAAAGATGTCAAGAGATATTTAATATCTTGAACATATAATAATTCCTTCATCATTGCAGACACAAATTGTGGACCATTATCTGTGACTACCTCTTCTGGGATCCCTTCTCTTGTGAACACTACACTAAAAATGAAATAATGATTTCAGCTTTTACTTCATCCACATTCCTTATCTCAGGTCCTTTTAAACAATAGTTAATTATTACTATCTCAAACTTGCCCCTCAATTCCCTGTATCCAAAAGGGCGACAGATATTGTGAGAAGTTGGCCTGGTATATGATGTCCACTAATTAAAATGGTAACGTTGCACCAGTCCAAACAACCCTTATAGTGATTTAAGAGGTCAAAGATAACCTTACAAAGCTATCCAAGTGATAGCTGTGGAGAACAGCCTTCAGGCTTAGTCCTGAAGGAATGTTAAGCAGCTTGTTTTACCAGAATGCAACCTTATTGTATTGGTTAAATGAAAGGAGAACCACACAGTAGTTATAAAAATATGTACTTATATTATCACATACCTTAAATAGCACACAGTGTCTGCTACAAACAGATAAACACAAAGCACACAATACTGTAGCACAGAAACAAACGTAAGTAGCACTAATACACAGTGGGCTCCAGGGGCAGACCAAACCATACACTAAAATAGTGGTAAAAGAACCACAACTCGAGTCAAGACAGTGTGTAGAGGTTACAGAACCGCTGAGACCCCAAGGAACCACCCAAGATGAATAAGGAGGGACCCCATGGAGGAAGGATGCAGTGTGAGAACACGACCGCGTGCTACGTACAATTCAATGGGAGAGTCGCGGTTGCAGTTATAGTGTAAGGACCCTTCCCAGTGGATTACGAAGAAACCCTTTTGAACATAGAAGGTTGGAGAGCCACCCCACCCGTGTATATCAAAGTACCAGAGTTACCTATCCCAGGGAAGCATAGGGTCGACGTGGCATCGGAAACCGCTGTCGTTCTCAAGGGGAGTGTTCAAAGAAATTCCACTGCTGGAAAGAAGGACAGTGTCTGGTGGAGCCCACTGGTGGATTCTTGAAGGAAAGAACCTGAAAGCAGATGGGACAGAGTCTGGGTCACTCAGGAGTGATCAGCGGCTCGGTAGACAAATGCCCACCCATGTCAGGTGCTTCAGGTGTGAAGAGAGAGACCTTGACTCTGCAGCCGCGGGGACCAGGAGACATCGAGGATGACCAGGAGACAGATATGAGCTGTCCCACGAAGGATGTCGAGTGTTGGGGAGTCGGTGTCCGGCGGGAGCACCAACAAGCCTTGGAAGCGGTAACCCAAAAAGAATGTCGAGGAAGGTCATGGTCTGACCCAGCAAGGACCAGGGATTCACTGCAGCAAGGGGAGTCAAGGCCGGCCTGGAGCAACCAGGGGAGATTAAGAAAATCAGTGTTGTCCCTCAAATGGACCCACAGGCCGAAGGCACAGGAGCAGTTTCACAAAACAACAGCTTCAGGGCACAGACTGCTAGGAGGCCAAAGTTCTTTGTACGAAATGTGCACAGAGGTTGGGACTATCGATAGCCCAATGCACTTAATTGGGTAACGCCAACAAGCATATGCACTTGCAAATGTACGCGGTGCACAGGGGTTCGAGTTATGCGGTCCCACACGAGGGATACTGGCCTCAAACTTGGTGAGAGGCAGCTCGACCTCAAGGAACGGTGGAAACCACCTCCTGTGTTGCTGAAGCCTTCGGAGTCTGCAGTAGCTCAGTATCAGCAGACCGGTCAGTTGCGTTACTGTGCCTGCGAATGTAGGGGAGTGACTCCTGCACCCCAAGGGAGATACTTCAGTTGTCCTTGATGCTCCACAGGTCCTGCATGGAGCCTGTATGGTGCACTGGCACAGACAATGCTTTGGACGGAGAGGGAGACGAAGTCAGGCCTAGTTGAATTCCAGCAAAGTTCAGAGTGTCCAGACGGTCGAAGGTCAGTGGTTTCTTAATAAGAATCTTGTTGACGTCGAATCGAGGGTCCTACAGCCAGGTATGCACTTTTGTACCCACGGGAGTGGGTTACACAGATTCAGGGGACTCTCCCAGGGGAGGGTCAGGACAGTGGGGAGGATACTCCCCTGTTCTTTGTCCAGTTTCGCACTAGAGCAGGAGCCAACGGCTCCCAGGACTGGTTTGCACTGGACTATGCACAGGGAAATCAAGTGTGCCCCAGATGCAGACTTTCAGGCACTTTTGAAGTGCACCCACCCAGCCCCTATACACTAATCTTGTCTGGGAGGTGGTTACACCTCCCTGTGACAGGATGTCTATTGTCCTGCCTTCTTCTGCTCGAGCTTGGCTCAGCAGCAGCAAGGCAGAAATGTGTCTCTGGTCGACATCAACCATTTTGTGCTGCCTGGGTCGAGAAGGCTGTTACCGGGAAGACCAGTGACCCCACAAAGCTTGTTTGGGTATGATTCCAAGGTGTTTGATACCAAACACGACATGTTTTGCTGCAGCCGTTTTCGAGATAGCATTTTACTGGAGTATATAATGCACCTCTACCTATATGTCTGGCTGCGTCACTGACAACGAGGGAGAATGGTCTCCGAATCCTGGAGAGGGGCTCTGCTCATGCAGGAACACCCTCTCACTTAAAACCCAGCACCCTGCCTTCAGGATTGTCAAGGCCTGCTAGAGGGGTGACTGAAAGGTTTTAAGTGTAGTAACCTATAGATATAGTAAGCCTATATCTAAAGTAAGTGGCGCATGCGCCACCTTACACAGACTGCAATGGCAGGCCTATAGTTCCATTTTGCATGGCCTCTCATGAGTGTCATAATACATGTGTCAGCCCATGGGAGGCCTCTGGGGTACCTATGCCCTGGGTACACATATACCATATACTAGGGGCTGACAAGGGTACCCCAGTATACAATCTGGAGTGTACCTAAGTAATTGCATAACAATTTAAGGAGAAAGCAGATAGGCTGGAGTCCTGATTAGCAGGATCCCAGTCAGACTAGTCGAAAACAGTGTAATATCAAGCAAAAAGTGGGGGTAACCATAAGCAGATCCTACTTTCCTACAGATGTCCACTCCATCCTTTTGCCAAGGTCTTTTTCTGAAATCTAAGAGGTATAATGAGGGACTTTCTGACTGACATGGAGTTGTCACTCTACATGTATTCCCGACATTCTCACGCACCTCTCCAAAACCTCGTCCATGCTTGGAGACCAAACGTTCATTCTGCCTTTTGTCTTCATAGATGTCATCCCACTGATAATTTCATTTAGGATGCCAATGATGAGCATGCTACAAAATATGTGGTAGAGTTGCTCGCTTCCAATTTCTTGAGATACCTGTCATATACCAGTAGACATACTTAAAGTCCCTGTATAGCACCCACTTAAATTTGGTGTGTTTATATATTACAGTTGGAAGGTTTTACATAAGTTGTACCTCTCTCTCTCTTCCCTCTGTGTATAACAGCCTTGATAAACAGCCAACCAGCCCTTATGTTTGTTACGGCTTGCACATACTTTACTGCAAATGTGTATTCTTGCAATCTGAAAAGTTACTTGGCTATGCGAGGTATAGCCCTCTTTGCTGCTTTTGTTTTAAAATGTCCAATACAGTTTTGTGACCTGTCTATAGTTAACATTTTTGCCCCAGAAATACGACCAAAACTGTTGAATCCCCCACTGGCAAGCCTCTTAATTTTTTAGCATCCTAGATGCAAATGCCACTGCTCTTCCATGACCTTGATCAAGTTGCATCATACCCGTCCAAGTCCATAAGCACTGGCGTCATTCATTACAATCTACTTGAAAGATTCAAATGGTTTCAATATGGGAATATGGACACTACTTCTCCTTACAACCAAGAAACAGTTCACAATCCTTCAACCATTCAAATCTCACCTATTTGTTAAGCAACAGCCTCATTTTTGCTGTAATATTGAGTAAGACCCAAAACCGTCTTCAATTGGTCCTTGCTTGTTGGACTAGGAGCATCTTCAGTAACCTCCAGATCTTTCAGTTTGGATTTAATGCTGTATCCATTGTCAATAAGATATTCTATTTCAGGAACTGCAATTGTGCACTTTTCGGCACCTATTAATAATTCCGAACTCTTCAACCTTTCCAACACCTCCTTCAAAACACAATCAGGCTCAAATATGTCTCTACCACTCTCTAGAACATCATCTTGAAAAAACTACAACACAATCCATTCCGGATAATACCCTTTGCATAACATGCTGAAAAACACTCATGCAGAACTAAACCAAACATTATCCACTTATACCTAAATGGTCCCTCCAGCATCCAGAGTTCTGACTGATGATAAGCATTAGACAAATCTAAAGAAGAAAACAACTTCCCCTTTGCCAAAGTACTCCTCAATTTATTTATGTTATGGATTGAATGTCGGTCCACCCAAATGCATTCATTCAAATCTTGCAAGTTAATGCACATACACACTTTTCTATTGGACATCTGAGGCAAAACTATTGGGCTTAGCCATTCTGATGACTCTCACTTTCAACTTCAATTCTCTCTTAAGTAACTCTTTTAAAGTTAAATGTAATTACCTGACTTTGTGCACTTGCTGTAATGAGCCTTGCTGCAAAATAATACAGTGCTGAAATCCTCTCAGTTTGGAACACTTCAGAAAACTCTAATTTCCATTCTTCCACATTCAAAATGTCCATAACTACTACCTGCTGAGGATGATTAGGATCCAATGTGATTCTTAAGCCCTTCTGCTTTCTCCATCCCTATAGCATTTTACCTTTTTGAATTACATAAACCATACCAACAGTTTTCCTTTGCAAGTTAATTCCAATTCATAATATCCCAGAATGGGTAATATGAATCTATAATAACTTGTGCATTGCTTAAGAGTACACACCTGAGCTGCTCCCACATGGAACATGACTGCCCACATGTTTACTTCCACACCATTGAATGAAACAATACACCTGGGTGGTGTATACATTTGCACATTAGCAATACACTCAGTTGTACAGGTACAAATGGAAGATAGATTAATTGACTCTCTCACAAGCAGGACTTCATCGCTACCACTACTGTCTTCTTCCACAAAGGGCACACTTTTGTTTTTAAGTTTAACGTCGAAATCACTATTTTTGCAGACACAATGTCCATTTATTTTACAACAGGAACATCTAGCTTGGACCACCCGCTAGACATGCTGCGGTCCCACCACTGCAATTAGGATGTGCCCACCATTCTGGCGGGCGCATCAGGGCCTTTAACATTGCGGACAGTGCTGCTGGCTGCAGCTCTGTATGCAATGCCAAAATGCCATGCTATGCATTTACCTACACAACGTGGCAGGCACAACGTGGTGCCTGCCACACAGTGCAGGGAAATGCATGGGGGTACCTCCCCCACCAAGGGGGGGTCCGCTATGGGCCCCCTAATCTGTTTCCGCCTGTCTTTTCACGGTGGGATGTCTGCCGCGAAAAGACAGGCGGAAAGGGATATCATAATTCCTACGGCAGTGCCTGCAAGGCACCACTGCAATGTTGCCCCCTATTGTAGTTCCGCAAGGCGGGCAGAAAAGACCACCTTGCGGAACCGTGGTGGATGGTCTTTCCGTCCGCCGCAGACTGATTGGGTTTGCCACCGCCATCCTAATTCGGTGGTGGGAAAATTGGGCTCCAATGGCGGAAGGACGGGCACCGCATGGCTGGCGGTGCCGGTCCTACCGCCATTGTAATGAGCCCCTATGTATTTCTGACTCGCATATCTAATGCACTGTGCCTTTTTGAATCAATCAATCAATCTTTTGTAAAGCGCACTACATACCCCAAGGGTCTCAAGGCGCTCGGGGGGGGGGGGGGGGGTGGGGGGGTGGGGGAGGTGGACGCTACTAATCGAACAGCCAGGTCTTGAGTATCCTCCTGAAGGTCAGCAGGTCTTGGGCCTGTCGTAGGCTCAGTGGGAGGGTGTTCCATGTCTTGGCGGCGAGGTAGGAGAAGGATCTCCCACCGGGGGTTGTTCTTCCGATGCGCGGGACGGTGGCGAGTGAGAGGTCGGCGGAGTGTAGCTGGTGGTTGGGGATGTAGAAGGAGAGCCGTCTGTTGAGGTAGGCTGGGCCGGTCTTGTGGAGTGCCTTGTGTGCGTGGGTGAGGAGCTTGAAGGATATCCTCTTGTTGACGGGGAGCCAGTGCAGGGTTCTCAGGTGGGGGGTGATGTGGCCGTGGCGTGGTATGTCGAGGATCAGTCGTCCTGAGGCGTCTTGGATGCTTTGTAGTCGTTTGATGAGCTTGGTCGGGGCTCCCGTGTAGAGGGCGTTTCTCTCTACGCGGGCACATCAGAATTGTCAGCAAATGTATGAATTTGATATCCAGTTTTCTTTCTGTGTCCTTAGAGAATTCTATGAGCTCACCCACGTTTTGGTTTTCTTCAGTATTTCTAGGTTTCAATACTTTTAAGTAAGACTATATACTTTCAAGTAGCAACTGTCACAGATGTTTCTTTCATGTTAAGAAGTTTCTTGTGAATTTTTAAATTTGCTGTCCAATTTACTAGTTAGTCTTTCACAATTTCTTCCTGCAGATATTTAAATATACAAGGAGGAGTTAACACATGTAAACATCCAACATCCTGTCAACTGATTCCCCAGGCATTTGAGCTTTGGAAAAAAAACTATCCTGTTCTATAACCACATTTAATTTTATTTTTATTCCATAATTCCGCACAAATAGCTTCTAAGTAGGTTTCAAATGCTTCTTTGTAGTCTTCTCATAATATCACTGGTTCTACAGAGAATCTCTGGAATGTTGGAGGTGCTACAATACTTTCCATCTTTATAACACACTGATGAAGATGATAATAGACTAAATAGACTAAAAATGTTGTGGGTTGTAGAGTGGGGATCCATTGGCATGGAGGAATCAGGGCCCCATGTTGGGGGTCGGGGCAAACGTTGCCGCGACAGGTACTTCAACGGTTTTGAGGTATGGGGTGGGGTGTGTGGGGGTTCAGTTTTTTGGTAAGGGGTTTTGTTCTGTTTAGATTGGAGTCGCACTACCACAAGGGGTTCCATATATCTGTTCTTTGCACGCCAGCATGGCCTGATGTCCGTGCGACTACTCTGGCTGTTTCCTGATGGCGAGACATGTGGATAAGGTCGTGGGGTGCCATGGCACTCTTCGGGTCCTCAGCTGGAATGTGCGGGAAATGTTAGATAAAATCAAGAGGGGAGCAGTATTGCGCCGGGCGAAGAGAGCGGGGGCTGACATCCTTATGCTACAAGAAACTCATCTACTGGGTACTAAGGCTTTTTGCTTGTAGTGCTATGGGTTTCAGCAGGTCTTTCATGCGGGGTTTGTGAGGCGTTCCAGGGGAGTGGCTATACTAGTGCATCGCAGAATTCCCTATATCCATTCCAAACAGTGGGCTGACACACAGGGGTTATATTTGTTCATTAGGGGCATGGTTGGGGATAACCCCCTGGTGCTGGGCTGTGTCTATGCTCCGCCCCCTCTGCAGTAGTCACTGGTCGAGAAACTGTTCGCGATCTGGGCGGACATTCCAGACGCGTTGTCGGTAATTGGGGGAGATTGGAATGATGTTCTCGACCATGCCAAAGATAGATTCCGGCCGGGGGGAGGCCCGAGTATAGGCCATTCTACGAGGCTGGGGATTTGGTGGCTGGGTTGGATTGGTTGGACACATGGCGGCGCATGCACGGGGATCGACGAGAGTTTACATTCCTTTCTGCTGTGCACAAATCCTTTTCCAGATTGGACTATCTATTTGTTCCTAGGGCACTGGCCGGAAGGGTTGAGTCGGCTGCGATCCTCCCACGAGGCCTCTCGGATCATTCACCTATCTCCGTAGATATTAGAGTCGGCAGGGGGAGGCATCCCTTTCGTTGGTGCCTGTCAGTGTGGCATTTGCAGCAGGAAGACTATGGGAGGCATATGAGTGAGGCAATAGCTGATTACTTGGTTGGGAATGTGGGCATCGTCTCTAGTGCTGCGACGCTATGGGAGACTCTGAAACCCACGCTACGGGGGTGGATATAGCTTGGTGTGTGGCGGCTCGAAAACAGCGTCGAGCAGAACTAGTGCACGCAGAGGTGGAGATTGAGGAACTAGAGTGTCAGAGTCGGGTGGCAGACGGGAGCCGAGGTGGAGGTCAGCTCCTTTTAGTGCAACAGACATACCCAGCCCTCCTATTAGATAAGGCTCAACAGATTTGGCTCGCAACGTGCAGCAGGATATGTAAGTGGGGGGATAAGTCTGGCCCAATGTTGCATCTGCTCTGTCAAGGGGCCTTCCATGCACAGGCTCTACCTGGGCTGCTCGATGGAACGGGTGCCCCAATTACAGACCCCGGGAACTCGCGGAGAGGTTCGCCGTGTATTATACTGATCTATATGCCCCGAGGGAGTGCCTGCCGGAATATATGGTAGATAAGTTCATATCCGATCTGCCCCCAAAGGCGGTGTCAGACAAGGTGGGGGATTGGTTAAAGCTTCCCTTGACAGATGAGGAACTGGACACAGCCCTGGGCGAGCTCAATTCGGGGAAAGCGCCGGGTCTGAATGGATTCCCCTGTGAGTTCTTCAAGAAATATTATTTGCAGCTGGCTTCTCACTATCGGGCGGCTTTGCAGGAAGCCAGGGAACAGGGTAGACTCCCCCCAGACTGGAGGCATGCAGAAGTGGTTGTCTTTAACAAGCCAGGTCGTCCCCCGGAACAGCATGCCTCTTATCGTCCGATTTCCCTCTTGAATGTTGAGACCAAAGTTCTCGCCAAGGCGCTGGCTAACAGACTCCTCCCTCATATCACAACGCTTGTGCACCCGGATCAGGCCGGCTTCATGCCCCAAAGGGCGACTAGGCACAATATTCGACGGGCGCATGTGGCGGTAGAGGCGATCCGAAGCAGGGGGACCCGGGCAGCACTTCTCCTCATGGACATAGATAGGGCGTTTGACTCGCTGAGTTGAGTCTATCTGTTTGCGCTGTTGCCGCGGCTCAATCTGGGGCCTCGTTTTTTGTCCTATCTGCGTCTTCTTTACACTGATCTGACAGCTTCGGATCGCGTGGCGGGAGCGATCTCATCCCCCTTTTCCATTCGCCGCGGCACTCGGCAGGGCTGCCCCCTCTCGCCCTACCTATTCGCCCTGGCTATGGAGCCACTGGCGGCGTGGGTGCGCATAGATGTGCAGTTGAGAGGCTTTGAGTGGGCACAGAGGCCGTACGATAGGATCGCACTATGGGGCCGATTATGATGGCGGACGGACCTGAGTCCGTCCGCCACCATAGAGTAGGAGGGAACCTCCGCATTGCCTGCGGAGTTCCCTCCTGTGCAATTAGGATGTGACCGCCACCCTGGCGGTCACATCCTCAATCTTTAACATTGCGGCGGGTGCAGCTTCAAGCTGCACCCGCCGCAATGTTAAAAATGCATGCACGGCATTTGCGTGCACAAAGCAGCAGGCACCGCGCGGTGCCTGCCGCTTTGTCCACACAAATGCAGGGGGGTACCATAGGTACCCCCCATGTGCACCCCCCCCCCTTCACCCAGGGGGCCTGCAACGGGCCCCCGAAGTGAAGCTCAGTATGCTTTTCCACGGCGGAAAAGCCGCCGTGGAAAAGCATACTTTGTACTCCATCCTAATATGGATGGCGGTGTCTGATAGACACCGCCAGCCATGTTAATGCTTTTCCGCCGTGGTTGCCTACCGACCGCGGCGGAAAAGCGAAGGACAGATTGTGAGACCCACCAGCCATCCTAATTTGGCGGTGGGTCTTTCAAGCCTCTGCGGCGGATTTCCCGCATCCTCCGGGCCGGCGGTGGCTTCCGCCGGCCCAGAGGATGCGGGAAATCCGCCATCGTAATGACCCCCTATATGCGGATGATGTTCTCTTTTTTCTTATGGATCTTGACAGGTCGGGGCCTGTCTCCTGCAAATAATGCAGATTTTTGGCAAGTCCTCGGGGCTCTACATGAATCCTCTCAAGTCCACGTTATGGGTGCTGGGGGAGCGGACACGAGTGGGTGATTGGGCAACCGCTTTGCAGGTAGCCTTGGGCGGTCTCAAGTATCTGGGAGTCTTTCTGTCGGAGGTCCCGGCCATATCATGGGAGCGGAATCTGGCGCCGGTCTGGGAATGAGTCAGGGCGGATCTTAAAGTCTGGTTGCGGATGCCGCTTACTATTTATAGACGATAAGCGATTTTTAAAATGGTGGCGCTTCCCCGCCTGTTGTATCAGCTGCAAAATCACCTGTATCCTACATCACCCAGTTGGTTCTGGCAGGTAAACTCCATCTTAGGGCAATCAATTTTTGTGGGGGGGTGGGGCGGTTCGTGTAGCCATACGCACGTGCTTCCTCTCTACGTATTGTGGCGGGCTAGCGACTTCAGACATCCTTTCCTATTACCAGGCCTCCCATCTTTTGGTCCTGAATGAGTGGTGGTATGGTGATAGGGGGGATCCGGCATATGCTATGGAGCGTTACTTGATGGGTTCCCATACGCTTCATACCGTTCTATATACAGCGTCAATACGGAGTGCGTTACCAGCAGCCACACAGCTGGTGTTTCCCATCTGGCGGCAGGCTCTGCGCCAGATGGGGTGATGGAATACCCTGACCGGTGAAACTCCTCTATGGCACAATGGGCGGCTGCCCTGTCTGGCGGCGCTGCAGGGCTTTAGGGGATGGGACAATATAGGGATCTCGACATTAGGGGATGTGCTGAGGGGTACGACTCTCAAGTCCTTTCAGGAACTCCGGGAAGAATTTGACATGCCTCGCTCCCAGTTCTGTAGGTACCTCCAATTTCGTCATGCACTAACACCCAGTCTGGAGGGGCTGGAGGCCGTCCCTGAGTTTAGTCTGTTGGAAGCGAGATTATTCATGGGGGACCTGGACAAAAAGAAAATATCCTGCATTTATCAAGCGTTAGTCACCCACTGTTCCCCTACACTGCAGAGACTCCGGGAGCAATGGGAGGAGGATGTAGGCGAGCTGGAGGAGGAGGATTGGAAGGAGGCGCTGGCCGCCCCTAGGTGTGCGGCCATAGCAATGCGTCTCCGCCTTATTCAGTTTAAATATTTACACAGAGTGTACTTGACAAGGGTTCGGCTGTGGAGGGCTGGGCTGATTGCCTCACTGGTCTGTCTCCATTGTAACAGGGAGGACGGGACATTTCTCCATACAGTATGGAGCTGTGAATCCCTGACTCGGTTCTGGAGGAGGGTCCTGACCTGCATGTCTGAGGTGTTGGGATGGGTGCTCCCGCGTGCGCCGCAGATTGCCCTACTGCATGTTATGGAGGGGGTTGGGGGTAACCTCTACAAGAGACACCTGATGCTACTTGCCCTTACACTGGCCGAAAGAGACATCGCTAAAGGGTGGAAGGATTCACAAGCCCTGTCGGTGGCCGTTTGGAAGAAGGGGCTAGATTATTATATGGGGTTAGAGCAGCCGATCTTCGTGGCTAGGGGGTGCCTGCGGAAACATTATAAAATTTGGAAGCACTGGGCGGATTATAGGGGCTTGTGGCTCGATACCCCAGCGGAGCAGAATGATCTTCTGTGTGTGGGATGACGGGTGCAGATAGTTCTGAGAAGGGGGGCATGGGAGCTTGGGAGGAGGATGGTGTGTTTTTACTATGCTTTTATCACTAAGTATGGGTAGAGCCTGGGGGGTTACTGCGACTCGGGGGGAGGGAGTTGGGGGGGCAAGGGTAGTGGGGAGGGGGGAGTTAGGGTGGGTTTCAGGTCCATGTGATTCATTTGTAGTTTGTCTGTACTTGCATAAGAAAAGTTGGTTGCCATTTGGGTGATGTACTGTTTATTCCCACCTGCAGATATCCCTGGGTTACAGGGCACCGCATAATATGTGCAGTCTGACAATAAAATCTGTTTAAAAAAAAAAAATTCAAATTACCAACTGAAAAAAATAGTAAAAGTAGTCATCATTGTCAGATTTGTCTCTTAGAAAAACAGCTGTAGTGTTCAAGGTAAGTATATCAATGACAATTCAGTATAAGAAAAATAGTCTGCAAGGTTGATGTACATTTTCTTTTATAATTGACTTTTCTCTTTGTGACAATTACAATAAACAGCAAAGTAAAATAATAAATGTAGCCACCGTTGCTTATTGTATGGAAAGATAGTCTTTTTTAGGTTTTGCCTGGGGCACGGAGCTTTAGCTCCGCCCCCAGGAGAAATCTGTAGTTTTCAGTAAGGGACACTTGAATACGCCCTCTGTTCCATTGGCTAGCTCCATAAATGGAGGCTAGCCATTGGAACAGAGATCTGTCCGTCAAGGCCGGACCAGATTCGGGGGCGTTCCCGAGATTTTTTCCATCTCCACCCTTTTTGCCTCGTCATCGGGCGGTGGGCGTGTTTACTTTTTTCTTCTTTCTGCAGCATCCTTTCTCACACCAGCTGGATGCTCTCCATGTGAGGACGCAGACCTGACCGGCTCTCTACTCCGAGCCGACACAATGGAAGGTGATTTGTTGCCAGTGCCCGTTCCCGCCCCTGCCCCCCTCCCGCTCTCCATGTGTTCGTTCCCGCTCCTGCCCCCCCTCCCGCTCTCCGTGTGTTCGTTCCCGCCCCCCCTCCCGCTCTCCGTGTGTTCGTTCCCACCCCTGCCCCCCCTCCCGCTCTCCGTATGCCCCCAGGAGGGGCATGGGAGGTGAATCTGTCCGTCAACGCGGACCCGTTTTCGTGTTTTCTTCCGTGCTCCAGCTGGGCGTTTTTTTGCTGTCTGTTTCTTCCGGCCGGCTTGCTGTCTGTTTCTTCCGGCCGGCCAATCCCTGCGCGGCCGGCTGGAAGTCCCGCCCCCCGCAGCCCGGGAGACAGGAGAACAACCATGGCGGGCGCTCTGCCGGGCTCCCGTGAGCTGAGGGAGCCCGGCGGCATCAGAGGCGGGAGAGCCCTGCAGCACCACCAGTCGTCAGTCGTGAATACTAGAGCTGCACCCTGACAGGTATTTCTAACGGCAAGAGCACCGAGTCTTTAAAACTCCACTGAAGTGCAGCACTTGGAGTCTGTCTGTGCCTCGATTTAAAGCGCCGTCGCCTTGAAGTGCAGGGCGGTCCGTCGACCTCTGCCGGTGACTTTACTGGGATGAATAAAAGGGTCACGCCCTCCCTCGGCTCTAGGATTGCTCGAGCAGTAAGCCGGGCCATGGTCACTCCTCTGACATCCCGCGCGTGGGAAGCGTCATTGTTGTAAGTGCCCGCGCGAGCCAAGGGACGGGGACCGCTTCACAGGTGGGGCGATCCGTGCAGGAACTAATCACACTGTACACACAGAGCACGTCAGAGACGGGGGGCCGGTATGGAACACGCTGTACATAAAGCACCACGCATCAGCCGCACGCCCAGTTCCTCACACCGGCTGGTACCGCCAGGCCCCGTGCAGCGATAATCCTTGATTTTACGTAGGACGCTGCAGAGCGACGCCGCTGCGCGGGGCAGATGTGCTTCTAATGGTGCAACACTACCTATACCACCGTAGCCGTAAGGGCAGAGCATCCACGGGGCAGCAGGGCTCAATGAAACACCAGTGCCGCAAAACACACCTGACGGCACCAGCACTACTCTGCGGGACTGCTGCTATACGTTTAAAGGGGTGGTGCAAGCACTTCTCAGCAGTCATAATACTTGCTATACATCCGTTTAGGTAGTCTCAGCACGTGTCAGCGGGGCTACTGCTGTGCGTTTGAAGGGTAGTGCAAGCACTTCTCAACAGTTATGCTATACATCCGCTAAGACAGTATCAGCATTTCTCACCGGGACGGCTGTTGTACACTTACTGTGGTGATACAGGCACTTCTCACCTATTATGCTACACCTCAGATCCAAGCGCTTCTCGTCGGACTCCTGCAGTATGTTCAAAGTGGTGGTTCAAACACTTCTCAGCAGTTATCCTATGCATCTGACAAGACAGTCTCAGCACTGCACTGCGGGACTGCTGTTGTATCCTTAAAGTGATATACAGACACTACTCACCTATCCTCCTACATCTCGGGTTCTTTGATAAAGCAGCAGGAGCACTCCTCAGAGGGCCTGCCTGCCACTGCTGGTTTAAAGTGGTAGTGCTTGCACTTCTTAGCTGTCCTGCCACACTTCAAGTCCTTTTATAAGGCAGCCCCACTACTCATCGGGACTGCTGCTGTGTGTTTAAAGTATTAATAAAGGCACTCCTAACCTGCCCCGTTACGCCGCAGATACTTTGATAAGGCACCTCCAGCTATTGTATGTTTAAAGTGGAAGTGCACGCACTTCTCGGATGCCCTGCTACACACCTGATAAGGCAGCCCTAGCAGTTCTCAGAGGGATCTGCTGATGTATGTTCAAAGTAGTAAATCAAGCACTTCTCAGCTGCCCTTCTATACATATAATAAAGTACACCCAGCACTTCTAAAGAAGGGCACCATGTGCTTGGTGGGGCAGTTCAAGGAAGTCTCGCCTGAGCTGCCATATGTTTGGTGGGACAGATGTGAACCGACACTTCTCAGCAGCGTAGTGTACATACTTGTCAGTGTGGCTGCCTATACACCAACTAGTCGAGAGCAACAACACGTCTAATCAGGGTTTTTAATGCATAGGACAGAGGCGGCAGTGTTGCTGTCCTTTCAGGTGCCTAGACCCAGGGCTTCTGGCAGACAGCTGAGCTATTCGTTTACTGGGGCTATATACACTCAGTAGAGGCGGACAGAAGTCGCACTTTATACGTTTAGTAGGACAGAGAAACCCTCCTCGCCAGGGCTGCTCTTTATCCATGGGTCACTGAATGTCCTCTCCAGCTGTCTTCGTCTGCTTTTCGTTCGATGGGACGCCCGTCTCACTAAGATTAAGAACGTTCAGCACAGCAAAGCCTGACACCTCAGCAGGGAAGCTCTAATAGGATTTTTTAATGTAACAGTAGGGGGTTCATCTTAGAAGATTTGCGTAAGCCAACGACGTAAAATCATTATTTAAAAAAAAAACGTGTTTATAATATACTGAATAGGTGTAATTATGTTGATGGGACAGAGTGAAAACTTCAGCGGGGATGGTAAACGTTTAGCGGGGTAGGACTCGCACTTCATGCCAGTGATGCTTGGCCCCATTAGGACATTACCTGCACTTTTTGGATGCCCTGTTATTAGTGGAGAGCGATAGCTGCACACCCTACAGAGAAGTGGATATTGTGAGATGATGTACTTTATTCACGTTTCAGGGGTTGCAGAGCTAGAAGCCCGCATAGGATATAGCATGTCGACCGCCTTGCAGCAGAACAGCACTGTTCAAAGCCATACACCACTGTCGAACTCCCAGTAACGAGGCATTATGCGGACACTTCTACAGATTCAAGTTTAGCAGCGGAGGGTGGAGTTCACCGAGCGGCACAGGTGCCTGTGGTAGAGGAAGCACAGGTGCGCGGACGGCAATTGTCAGCTCAGGTACCACTCGCAGCGCAGGGCAAGCTCCTACCTGCTGCCGGACGGGCGCCTGCCGCTCCTAGAGGGGGAGTCCCATGCCTGCCCCAAGGCTGCTGCAACTTCCCTGCCTGAGCTGCAGGAGCGCACCTCTGAACTTCCCGAGTCCCGGGGACGGGGCGGGGCCCCAGCAGGAGGCTGTGCGGAAGCCGCTCATTGGCCAGGAGGCAGGTGTGGGATGGAAGCCAGCGTCTCCAGACGCTTCTAACGGCTGCGTCTATTGGTCGCCTGCACCCGTGCCGCCTACTTCAGAGATTTCATGCTCCCGTTGGCCACTTCCAGCTCCCCTCACCGTGTTTTGTTTCGCAGGAATCTTACAAGCTTACCAATTCCCAAACTCTGAAAAGAGGCAGCGTATGCCGCTTCACCGGACCTGCCAGAAAGCATTACCATCATTCGATCTTATGTAGTTATCAAACATGCGTGCACATGACCTTTTTTATTCTATAAATATTCCCGATGCTGAGAACTCTCATCTAAAGAAAAAACTAAAAACCACCAAAATCCTGTTGACTATTCAACCATTTTTTGGGACTTCCTCATCATAAGGAATGCTGCGGTTTTTTTTGCTTACAAAAAACAACGCACATTATATATGTTTTCACCCTTTTTAGGTTTTGCCTGGGGCACGGAGCTTTAGCTCCGCCCCCAGGAGAAATCTGTAGTTTTCAGTAAGGGACACTTGAATACGCCCTCTGTTCCATTGGCTAGCTCCATAAATGGAGGCTAGCCATTGGAACAGAGATATGTCCGTCAAGGCCAGACCAGATTCGGGGGCGTTCCAGAGATTTTTTCCATCTCCACCCTTTTTGCCTCGTCATCAGGCACGGGCGTGTTTATTTTTTTTCTTCTTTCTGCAGCATCCTTCCTCACACCAGCTGGATGGCTCTCCATGTGAGGACGCAGACCTGACCGGCTCTCTACTTCCCGCCCCTGCCCCCCCCCTCCCGCTCTCCGTGTGTTCGTTCCCGCCCCCCCCTCCCGCTCTCCGTGTGTTCGTTGCCGCCCCTGCTCCCCCCTCCCGCTTTCCGTATGCCCCCAGGAGGGGCATGGGAGGTGAATCTGTCCGTCAACGCGGACCCCTTTTTGTGTTTTCTTCCGTGCTCCAGCTGGGCGTTTTTTTGCTGTCTGTTTCTTCCGGCCGGCCAATCCCTGCGCGGCCGGCCGGAAGTCCACCCCCCCCCCCACCCCGCAGCCCGGGAGACAGGAGAACAACCATGGCGGGCGCTCTGCCGGGCTCCCGTGAGCTGAGGGAGCCCGGCGGCATCAGAGGCGGGAGAGCCCTGCAGCACCACCACGCCTCCCGCAATGGGCCTTGGAGAGGAAATGCTGCTGGGATCTTCTTGCGGCAGGTCGAAGGATCCCAGGCATGTGTTGTGGGCGGGAATGGGAACAGGCGGGGAGGGGGTGCATTGATGAGTGCTGTCGTCATGCCCGAGCTCTGACCCTAGATTAAACGCCTGAATGAAAAGATGATGGAGGGGTGTTGAACGTCTTGGGAAATGGATGGCAAGAATAGAGAGAGAGCCCGCCTTGAAAAGGTTCTGGAATCGCAGCATCGGTTTGTGCTTTTTCGTCTCAGTATGTTGTGAATAATGTTTACACACATTCTATGGGCATCTGCTTTTCTGCTGAGGGCGTGTGCTGTGCGACTCCGAGGCTCCTCTGTGATTTAGCCTGTTAGTAGAGGGCACTGCCATAGTATGTGTAGAGGGCTCTGGGGGCACTGCTTAGTTTTGCGAGCCCACAGAGGCTCGAGAGCAGTTTCTTCTTTCCCCCCAAGTAGCCCCATTTGATTTTGAGTCCCGAGAGGCTCCCGACCGCATTTCTCATTTTGAGCCCAGGGGAGCTCGGGCCGCATTCTTTGTTAAAGAGCCCAGCGAGGCTCAAGGCTTAATCTTATTGGTTAAAGCCCTAAGAGGGCTCTGGGGGGGCATTTGTAATTAGGAGCCCCGAGGCTCCAGGGCAAAATCGTTGTATTGAGAGCCCAGGGAGGCTCTAGAGGGCATTCCTTTTGGCCAGAGCCGCGCTTCTCCCCTGCATGTCCATGTTATGCTGCCCTCCTGTACGTCTCCCCCAAGAGTTGCTTTCTAATCCATGTGCTCCTCCCCACCCGCTCCATGACGTTCTTTCGCCTGTTACTTCCCCCTAACCCCGACCTCCATGTTACTTTCCGCCACCCGCACCCTCTGTGTTGTTTCCCCACCCTCCCAGTGGCACTGACCCTACGTGCATGCAGTGAATCAATAAAACTGTGAAGAGCACAAAGTCGAGTTACATAGTGATAGCCATGTGGTAAATAGTGTGGAATCTTCTTTTCAAGTAATGTGTTTATGGCAGTGCAGAGGTTACTCAAATAGGACAGTTTGTCTCATAAATAAGGTGAATGAATGAGAAGCTGTCTAGCTAAATATAATTCCCATGTGATTCTAGTGAGAAAACGCCAGGGCAATTGATAAGCAGTGTAGAGATTGCTCATTTTATTTAATTAAGGAGAGATGGAAGAGCTGCTTGAGTAAAAAAATCAAGACAAACATTAAAATATAAAACAAGTGCCATCCATCAACTTTAAGCTTTCTTCTTCCCTGGAGACAACCCGATTTCCCTTCCTTTCCTGCGCAGAATGTCCTACAGCCTCTGCTCACCCCCCTTTCGGATCACAGAAGCAAGACAAGCCTGCATACATAAACACTGGATTTATTGCTTTCGAGATTGCGGTGCTTAAATCATTCTGTATTTTATCTGTTCATGTGATCGAAACAAATGCATTGAACTTCAATGACCCCCCACCTTCACCCTTTCTTTCCACATGAACAATCTGCTCCGGGCTCAACATTGAACATTGAGTAGAATAAATAACCATTCGTATTCTTAAAATTTGCATATCCACGCCCGCTAACGTGGCAGCAGTTACCAAGAGACTGCTAAGGGTTGACATGTAAATTCAGCAGTTCGGTAGAGTTCACTCCTACCTAGCACTGAAGTAAACAAGTAAAAATGATTTTTGAGCATGGGCAGGTTCAGGCCAGCCAAGACTGTTTGCTTCTGAAAAGCAAAAATCACAGCAGCTCAGAAGCTGAGTATGGGGCCATAGTTGACTTTTTCGGCCTGAGTCCAGTATGCCTGGATAGGGACAATCTGCATTGGAAGGCCAATTCCAATTATCGTGAACCTCTCAATTAAGAAGATGCAGTAAGTGCCTCTTTGAGGACGGGCCTCCAACAAGGACTAAAAGCTCCAAGGACTGTTAGCAGTTCTCCTGCCACGGTGGGAACCTTGCCATTTGTGCAGAGAATTCTGTGCTGACTAAGCCTAAAGGAGGTCCTCAAACCATATTGTTGCAGCACTGGAAATTAAGAGTCATGCTTTAGTATAAAGATTGAAGAGATGGCTGATGACCCTGTTTTGTGCCTCTGTTGCCTGCTTGTTGTGTATTTCTTCCCTCTGTCTGCCTGGTGTTTTGTGCCGTTCTACCCTCTGTTACAATCATCCCCCCCTCGTTTTTCTGTCCTTCTGCCCTGTCTGCCTCGTGATTTGTGCCATTCTGCCCTCCGTTACAATCATCCCCCCCTCGTTTTTGTGTCCTCCTTCCCTCTGTCTGCCTGGTGTTTTGTGCCAATCTGCACCGGGTTATAATTGTTTCCCCTCGTTTTTATGCCGTTGTGCCCTCCGTTAGAATCATCCCCCCCTCGTTTTTGTGTCCCTTCTTCCCTCTGTCTGCCTGGTGTTTTGTGCCGTTCTGCCCTCTGTTATAATCACCCCCCCTCTTTTTTGTGTCCTTCTGCCCTCTGTCTGCCTCGTGATTTGTGCCGTTCTGCCCTCCGTTACAATCACCCCCCCTCGTTTTTGTGTCCTTCCTCCCTCTGTCTGCCTGGTGTTTTGTGCCGTTCCTCCACCTGAACTGAGCCCTTTAAAATAAGGCCATGCTCCAAAAAGTACCGCAGCCCCCTGCCCTGAACCATAAAAAACTGCCCCCTACCTCCGTGAAGTACTCTGACTCTGCTCCCTACCCTCCCTTGGTGCCTAAAACTGTCCCCTGCCATGCGGTCTACAAAGCCTCGACTTAGTAAACTGTCCCTTTTCTGTGTGCTTCGAGGCCGTAAAATGTAAGCCTAGGCACAAATGGATGGTTGGATTTGTGGGGTAAAGTTTTATTTAATGTGATTTTATGTAGCGCGAACTTTACCCAAAGGTGTCAGAGCGCTTTACATAAGAACCAGTTGCCAAACCTAAGGACTTTGATTTACATGTGTTAAGTAAAAGATACAAACAGGAAAACAATTGAAATGTACTACATGTAGTCACACAAAGAAGAGACTGTTGATTCTCGTTATATTTCTATATACATATGGAAGGGATATGAATAGATGTACTGCAAGAGTCACATAGGAATGTTAGACTAGAAAGGTCTACTGCATATACTAGTGAATACAGTCATCTCTATATACAGAAAAAAAGAGTTATATTTAGAGGGGTCGGAGTGGGACACAGTGGGTGGATGGATGCATGATGGATGAATGTATGCATGATGCATGGATGTATGGGTGGATGCATGGATGGGTTGTTGGTTGGATGGGTTGGTGGATTGCATGAATTGTTGAGGGATTGGCTGTATATATGCATCTATCCATCCATCCACCCATCTGTGCATCTATCCATAGACACATCCATACACCCATCCATGCATGCACCCATGCATGCACCAACTCATCCATGCAAGCATTACAAGAGCCAGCAGCTCTCCTTCGTCTCTCCTCGCCCCCCCTTCCCTGAGCCCGCAGCTTTCCTTTGTCTCTCCTCGCCCCCCTTCCCTGTGCCATGCCCTGCTATTGTAAATGACAATGCCATTTATTTATGTTAAAAAAAAACATAAATAAAAAAAATGTCAAGAACAATGCCAATAGCTCTAACTTTAACAAAGGCAAAACCATTGCATTGTAAATGCTTGTTTATTACTGTGTAGTACATGGCCAGATTTCATTAGTCCTTTCTCCATTTCTATGAAATATCCCAAAGGCCACCCCATAAATGGATTCCACAACAGCAGGGGAGAGAATCCTAGTCATGATTGATCACAGTGAGTCACATTCAGTGCTTCAGCTTTAATTGCTGGTTTCACAGCTCACCTCAACATTTGCTTCACCAAGGATGATGTACGGTAGTATTTCACTCTAGGAAATCAAGCGCTCTTGGTTCTACATTACTGATCAGATGCGAGAGTCGGTGCATGCAGTGGGCTCGTGAGGGCAACATTACAGCCAATCTAATTGCAAGTTTTAGATGAATTTCAGCTTTAAGATTTTGATTTGATGCTGTAATGCTGTAAGGTTTTCTCATGCTGAATATTTCATAGCAAGACTATTGTATTAACAACCGCTAATCCACAAACGGAGAAGCTGCGGATGGAGTTTGATCGCCAGTCACTCGTCTCCACTAAAACCATTTGTGTCCAACTGATGAGACTCCACAGGCTGGCTTATAATAAAAGGTTTATTCCAGTAGAAAAGTTTGATACAGCCACAATGAACCTGATCGTTCTTCGAGCCACAAGAATTAAACAGATTCACCAGGGGTGCCATGTTCCAGTCCTGAACATTGACTTCAGAACCTATTATGAATTATTAGGTATCATAGTTGTAGTTATTCTCTCTTGAACAGATGGACTAGCATTATAGTTTAGGATTACTTATAGAGGCAAGACTAAACTAACTGCAATATGGTGTCCCTGATCAGATGAAGGCATCTGGTCAACTTTTGATGTATGAAAAATTCGAAAAAGCACATTATTCCTTATGGGCATGATGAGCAATGCATTTCCTAAGGGCATGAGGAGCAATGTGTTATAATTTGTCCCTTTGCAGCACTGAACTGAATAAACCTGTTTAAGAAACTGACATATTAGTTTGGGGGAGGGGGGTGAATACCTACCTTACCATAAGCACAATCTTTGCCAAGGTGAGCCACTAAAGTCACTAAATTGATCTGAGTTGAACCCACTAGTAGCCGTGGGACAGAGCAGACAGGCTCAATTTATGGGTAATGTGTAAGTTATTTTTATGGAACCAACAAAGTAATAACAATAAAACTCTAAAACTTTGAAAACTAGAGTAAATTGTAATGAAGAAAATGACAAAAATCCCAAAAGGGGAACTGGAGATATCAATTTTTAAAGTTTAAAGTAAAAATAGTAACAAAAACCTTTAAACGCCAGCCAATGTCAACAGTTTGCAGTAGACTGGGACGTAGCTCCAGGTTGAAGCCGACAGTGATGAAGCATAGATTGGACAAAGAAGCCAGGTTCCATCCGGTTGGAGGTTTTGCTTTTAGACTTAGTCTCAAAAATAGATGTCAAAAATCTTCAGAGGGTCAAAGCATCAGAGGGCTTATAGCCATTGGATGAGGTGTCAGTGAAGCAATAGTTTTTTGGTGGGAAAGCTGTGAGTGGGAGGAATTCAAATTTTACACCCAGGAAAAATCCCCCACCGGCCAGATACTTTTGGCGTCGCCCTGGTCAAGATTTGCATTTAGTCACTTTTTGGAGCTTCTATTCCTCCAGAGACGCTAGACTGCAGGCTATAGCCAAAGAAGATTCAATGAGACTAGATACCATCTCTGCGACATCCTGGCAGTGACGATTTGCTTTCATGAAAAAGCAGGTTTGTTCCAGTCCTTCGGATTCTGTGGATCCCGAAAAGTTCTTAATGCCAAGGTTTTCAAATGTGATAGGAGAAGTTAAGCCAGACAGAGCCAATGGTCCCAAGACCTCACCAACAGCATATGAGCATCAGGATTAACTCCAGCAGAGGCTCACAGCAGGATCCAGGCCTGGTCCAATTGGAACTGGTCAGTTGTCAGTAAGGCCCCTTGTAGCTTGTTATGTCCCTTTAGCTTGAACAGCTCAGCCTTATGACCCTTGAAATCTACTTCTTTGTCCTGGGTACAAGAGGAAGCAGGTCCTCCAGGGCTCTTCTCAGTTCTTAGACATCAGGTACAGCCCTCTTCTTATCGTCCTCATGTCCAAAGGAGGTTGCTGGCGAGCCCCATTTAAGCCTGGCACCAGCTTCTCGGAGGGAGCAACGTCTGGCTATTCCCTAACCAATGTTCCCAAGAGTTACCCTACACACTTTTTCAGCATCTCCTGTGTACCTTGCTGCAAACAATCCCACAGTGCCCCTTTATGACTAAATTCAAGTTTGTGAAACCATACTCCCTTTGTGCAGAGCCTGTGTGCCCATCCTAGAGGAGTGGTCGGCAAATGAGCAGCTCTCCCTCTGTGGTCACTCCATACCAGATCTGGGGATAGCCTCTCCCCCCACCGGATAGGGGCCTGCATGAGTGGGGGAACAAAACAAAAGAAGGGCCTGCCCAGGTGTCTTCTGACATCTGCCTGTGGCAGAGGAGAACTCTTTGAAGTGAGTTAAGTTCCTGGGCACAACCCACATTATCACTCTGCCAGAAGAATAAACCAACACCACCCACACCCAAGCTTTTGACTCTGTTCTGGGAGCAATTTTCACTCCTCAGGCATGGCTTGAGCAATCAAAGGGCTCCAGTTGAAGACAAATCTAAATTAGCCTTCAGAAGCTTTAGGCAGAAAATGGTAACTTCTGAAAATACCTTTTATTTAATATTAATTAGAATAATTGAGCTCAAAATTGAATTGGGTTTTTAAATCATGTTACAATGAGTCCTAGAATGAGGTTGATGGCAGTTTCCTAGCCAAAGATTGCATTATTAAATTTAAATAGTGCACCCTAGTGTTTCTCAGTGAAACAGTCAGTATTGCTAAACTGAAAATACATCTTAGGTGCCAGGCACTGTAAGCGCATGCGTAACATTAACTTTCTACATATCTGCCTTTTAAATAGCATGCACCCTGGCTTATGGGTGTTAGAAATGGGGATCTCTAGTTGGCAGAGGTAGATACCTTTGACTCTTGCTTCTAGTCAGGATAAGGGGATACACACTTTAGATATCCCCTGCTCATCCCCTTGGTACGAGCACACAGGCTGATCCCAAAGGCAATTTGTAAAGTATTTTTACTCAAAACACACAGTATTTACAGTGATAACACCACAAATAATAATAATAATAATAATAATAATAAAAAAGCTTATAAAGTGTCTGGTTACACTAGGAAACAGTGTGTCCCCGCGCTGGACACCACTCCAGTTTAGAAAAATAAAGTATCTTATCTAAGCACAACAAGACCAAAATGACAAAAATCCAACATACATGTAATAAGAATATGACTTTTAAAAGGTTTCAAGTAACTTGGTCCATAGGACTGTGTTTGATTTTGATTTTGATACCTGTGCCCGGAGGGGCCCTGACGACCTGAACGGACTGTATATGCCTGTGTTCTCACTGATGCCGAGTTTGTGGGGAGGGTAAAAGTTTTAGTTATTTTTGAATTTTATTGAAGTTTTTATTTGTTAAGTATTTCCCAAAAAAAGTGATGATGTACTTTCACCTGGCTGTTCAAACGGCATGTTTATCGCTTTATCATGACTACGGAGTCCGTGTTTCTGATATCATACTGCCGCCCGGCCCCCGGGATGTGGGCTGAATGGCTGTGTTCTGGTGGTTAACGTCCAGGTCTTCGGATCGAGGATGAGCCACGTACTGGTTTACTCCGATGTCTGTCCTTGCATCACAATCAAAATAAAGTATTTAAAAAAAAAAAAACTTGGTCCATAGGAAATTATGGATGCGCGATTTCACACAAAGTACCCGTAGATGTGTCAAATTTCACAAGGTCAAACAGCTGCAGACACGCGAAGTGTCGAGAAACTTTGGGAATGCGTCAGTTCTTGAGTCCTTAGGGAGCCGATGCAACAGTTCTGCTGCACGCAGGAGAAGTGATGCCTTGTATCTGGACTGTGTCGATGTGATGTGTCGATTCCAAGAGAGTTCTGGTCTGCGGGTGATGCGTTGGGGAAAATTGGCACACAGGTGCGAAGTGTGGAAATGCAGGATGCGCTGGTGATCAATGCGGCAAGCAGTGCTGCTTTGGTTTATTCTGCGGCTATCCCACAATGCGTCGGTTCTTGCAGTTGCAGGCTCTGCGTCGTCTCTGCAGCGGCGCGGTGGTGATGTGTGGAGATTCTTCCCGCACGTCGCTGCTGCGTCAGAAAAACAGCTGCAAGAAGGGCAATATGTTCAGTTTCTTCCAGCTCCCAACAGCAGTGACAACCTCCACAGGTAGCAAACTGGAACAGGCACCTCCTGGCAGGTCAGAACTCTTCAGCAGTAGAGTTCAGGATAGCTGGGGGTGAAGTATTTGTGTTTCTTATACTTGAGAACATGAGGCCAGCGCCCACACAGGCCATTGGAGATTCTTCTTCAAGCAAGTTCATAGCAATGTTCCAGTCTTTGTACTATCCTTGGCAGAAACAGCAAATGCAGGCCAACCCCACACAGCAAAGGGGCAGTAGTCCTCCTCACAGGCCTCCAGCTCTGCTCCTTGGCAAAGGTTCCTCTTGAGTCCAGAAGTGATCTAAAGTTCTGGGGTTTAAGGTCAACTACTTATATCCCATTTTGACTTTGTTCTTCTTTGTGCAAGGGTCTCTGAGCCCAGTCCAAACCAGTTCTGTCCTCACTGGTGCAGTATGACCACAGAGGGTGGAGACAGCATTGTGCAAGGGAGACAGACCCTATTCAGGTGCAAAGAAAACTCCTCCCACTACTCTAAATGCAGCCAAGCTCCGTTCAGCCCAGCTCTGAGTCATCCAGGAAGGGCCAGGAACACTTCAACACACCTCCAGTGGCTGTCTACAGTGAATGCACATCCCCAGTCCCTTTCATTCTAAAACCAGACAGTCAATCCGCGAACAGGCAGAGACATGCAGAAGGGTTAATCGAGAAAATGCCCACTTTCTAAAGTGGTATTTTTAAACACATAATTTAAAAACCATCTTTACTAAAAAGATGTGTTATTAAATTCTGAGTTCAGAAAAGCCTAAACTTTATTTCTCTATCTTGTACCAATGGGAAGTTATACTTGTAAGATGTTACAAAGTATCTCCCATGTTATCCAATGTGGCAGATAGCCTTTCCATAGTAAAAAACGAAATACACTGTATTTCAATATCAGGACATGTCACAGACTCCAGTACATATCCTACCTTTCACATACACTGCACCCTGCCCATGGGGGTACCTTGGGCCTACCACATGGGTGTCTTACATCTAGGAAAAGGGAAGGTTAGGGCCTGGGAAGTGGGTGTACTTGGCAAGTCGACATGGCAGTTTAAAACTGCACGCAGTCACTGCAGCGACAGGTCAGAGATAACTTTTCAGGGCTACTCATGTGGGTGGCACAATCAGTGCTGCAGGCCCACTCGTAGCACTTGATTTACAGGTCCTGGCTCACTCAGTGCACTTTACTAGGGACTTACCGATAAATCAGATATGGCAATCAGGGAGAACCAATTGCAATAAAATTTACACAGGGAGCACTTGTACTTTGGGAAAAGACACACAATTGATGGACGGAATGCAGAACAAATCAAAACATTCAGCCCCAGTCAAGAGATCAGGGTTAAATCCATCATTCTATTGCTCACCAAGTTACCCCAGTTTAAACCTGGCCATATGCAACTCAGTCTTGACCCTGTGCCTCATGGGAGCAGTCCAGCCCGAACTGCCAAAACAGGTCCGCCCTGGACCGGAAACAAGCATCCTAGAACCGGTTTCAGGGTTTCACCCCTCATCAGCCAGGATTGCTTGAATCCAGTAGCACTTGTACTTTTACACTGATCAGCAGTGGCAAAGTGCACAAAGCATCTAAGCCAGCATAAACAAAATCCAGCTCAGCATCACAAATACCGGAGGTAGAGGCAAAAAGTCAGGGATAACCACTCCAAAGATCCCAAGTCTAACAATGGGCTATAAAGCCTAAATAGGAGTGACTTCTTAACATTTGAAAAAAAGGTCTTGACCTGCAATAGGGTTTATTTTGACACGTCAAATTGCAGTTTGTAAACTGCTTCAGTCAGGCTACTTTGATAAGCAATGTTTGCACTGCCACAGGAGCGGATGGCATAGTAGATGCTGCAGTCCACTAATGGCCGTGAGTATCCCATATACCATCTACAAGGGAATTCTAGGTACAGTAAATATAATAGTGAGAAGTATACCAATTCAGCCATGTTAAAGGGACGAGCTTTGCTACTATTGGTTAGCAGGGACAAAGTGCACAGAGTTCCTCAGCCAGCAAATACAGATAGCGTTTAAATCAGGGGGTACACCAGTCAATTGATGGTGATTTCTTACAACTAGCAAGAGTCAGTAGATTTGGCAATCAACACCTTTGCCCTATCACAACGGATTTACAATTCTGGACTCAGATCTCTTTGACCATCTTTTCTTAGAACTTGTTTTGAGGCACCTGTGAAGTGCCCTAGATTTTGTTTGAGCTTCTCAGTGTATCTGCAGGATACATTTACTTCTCTCAGCTACTTGTACAGTTTCACAGTATGATATTTGTATTCCATATTTATCTAGGACATATTCCTCTCTATAATGTGTTGTCATCATGTGGTTTGGTATAGCATTCATTAAACCTATATTTGATATTCTATTTTCTGTATTACTATTAAAGGTTTAGAATATAACTTGAAAATGAACAACTAAGACACAAAGAAGGTTGAGTGTAGCAGTTAGGCTCAACCTGTCTTGGCATGAATAGATAATCTACTTTAAGCTCCAGAACAGTGAACCATGAGCAGGAAAGAGGATATGAGTACAGAGAGTGGCTCTGTGTACAATAAGCATCCTCAGAGTCTAAACATTGAATTTGTATCCCTTTCTACTTCTGCAGCATGACACTGCTCTAATAGCTCTCCAGATGGCGCTCAATGTTTATAATAACCAGCTTCCTCCATATGCTGCTTGCCAAATATTTGAGCTGTATCAGGAAGACAACGGGTATGTATTCTCAAAGAGTTCTTTTCTACTTAGTGCACACTGCATACTAAATCACATCTAAAAGCTTGCATTTAACTTTATGATGTACATTTGTTGAATGTGGAGGGGGCAGAAGTAAGAACAAATTTGCGATGTTATGTGCAATCTCACCAGTGATATTAACGAAGATGTGATTTGTGGCTCCTAACTGTAATGGCATTTGGCAGACCACAAGTAGTACATTGTGGAAGAGCTATGGGTGATTTCTAGCCCGACCTGCAGAAATTGTGTTCTTTTTAGGCCTTGGTTGCTAGTCATGACACCTATCATTAGAACTTCTCTTAAGAGTGTTTAAAAGTTTTTCTTTTTTAGAACATTGGTTAGTAACTAAACTTAGGATAGGAGACAAGTCAAGCATCACTTAATATATGTTTGAGGCATGTAGAGCTGTAGATACACATGCTGTGCATACTCCTGCCCTCTAGTGTTGGTTATGGATGTTTGCAAGTTGTTTTTCTTAGAAGAAGTCTTTCCAGTCACAAGGTAAGGTGACTCCTCCTTTCGGTGATAATGCGCATGGGCATCCACTCCATTATTAGATAGTTTTTTTCGCCATCGGGTTCGTATGTGTATTGCTGCGCTCCGGTTCTAAACCGTTCTACGGGTTCCCCTCGGTGCCAAATCCACTCTACCCTCCACGGTATTGTTTCGTACGTGTTTCCTACTTCTCTGCATATTGCTTTGGTCAACAAATCCTTCATTTTCTATCAAAAATGTTGTGGGCGGCCTTCGGGCCTGACCACGTCTGTCCGGCTTCTGTCGATGGAATGGACTCTGTGCCACATTAAGTACCCTTCCACCAACTCACACAAAGTGTGTAACTTGTGCTTGTCTCCGGAACACAAAGAAGACGACTGAGATGCTTGTAAATCGTTTAAGTTCAAAAATACTTTTTGGGGTTGACGGGCTCAACGTCATGAAATGCAGCGTTAGAATATTCAACACACTCCGGATATCTTCTGTGAAGATTTCAAGCATGAAGACGTCGAAGTGTCAGCAGCAGAAGAAGAAGAAGAGGCCATCTCGGTTCCAGAGTAGGATTCAGAACTCGAGATAGACATAGAGTCTGAAGACGTGCCTCCGGGACAGGATGCCGTTAGTACCAATGAACTCTTGCCCCTTAAGCCCATACCCAAAACTCCTAAGGCTTCAGCACCACCTCTGCCTTCTGGCCAAGGTCGGCACCGAGACGATGTTTCTGATGCCCCGCCTTCCGGCTCAGCGCCAAAACAGTTAGTCAAGCCTGTCAGTTCGGGACCGAATCGACTAAAATCCTCTTCTGATCCAAAACCTTCCAGTTCAAATTCCGGAGCCGAAATCCTCCACGCTGAAAGGAAAGCATGTTTCAGAGCCAAAATCTTCCACTCCTAAAAGCAAGTCCCAGCATCGAAACCTTCGAGCCAAAATCAAAAGACAGTCAGAAGTTTTGAACCTTCTGACTCTAAGTTGGACATTGTTCATCCCAAACTGGATCCCAAACAAAAGAAAATTCATATCCATCCCGATACAGGACATATTCATGCTTAATTTCCAGTTAAACGCAAGCTTCCTTCTGAGGACTCTCAATATAAGATAATTTAAAGAAGATGAAAGATGAGGCTACCAGCCCTGTTTATCCTGCTCCACCATCTCTGTTTATCCTGCTCCACCATCCCTGTTTATCCTGCTCCACCATCCCCTCCATTTCCACCCTCTTCTCCACATTTAGATCCTTTACACATTTCACCTCTGGGGTCTCCACTTTTTGACACAGCATATAGAGTGGCTGAGACAAATGGGCAAACACATGTATATGCAAATGGTGTACCAGATAGTCAATGCCTGCAGTGAGATCCAAGGAGACAGCCAGTAAGGGTACCAGATAAGAAAGACTGCCGGTCCATAGGGCAATATAACCTTTATGGCACAGTAAGCAAAGCTTGGCCAGACCGTAGCAAACTAGCTTGGAAAAAAGCAGTGAACATTTTACCTGGGTATATTAGAGAGAGGCCATGGGAGAGGGGTGGGATTGGGTCCTCTGGCCCATAGAAGATTCAGGGAAAGGGGTGCCCCCTTCCTTATACGTAATTTCTTGGCCCTAGGGGATGGGTTCTTGGGGCCTTTAGAGGCTCGGGGAGGGAGGCCGCCCGGCCCCCTCCCCATAACAAATATGCCAGGGAATGGGGTTCTTGGGGCAAAAACAGACCCGCGAGAGGGGCTGCATATCCTCTTTCTCCTCCAAACACCCTTGACCCCAGGTGATTGGGTACCTGAGGGTAAAAACAGCCCGGGGGGTTGCTGGTCCTGCTCCCTCGGAAATGAACGCCAGGCCCCAGGGGATGGGGTCACTACTGGGGCCTAAATCTGCTCGGGAAGTGTGGTAGCGTGCCCTCCTCCCCCTAAATAAAACATCAGAGCCCAGAGGGTGGGCTTCCCGGGACCGAAATTGGCCTGGGGAAGGGTGGCATGACCACCCCCACCCTCAATCCCAAAAAATAAACCCCCCCTTTCCCCCTTGGGCCCTTGCCCACCCTGCATTTGCTTTTTTTTAAAATTTCGAGACAGTCATGGATCTTTTGCAAATTTGCGTCAATTTTCTATTTTAATGTTTTTAGCTCCAGGTGGGGTCCCTCTGGGATCCCACGATCAGGCCTAGGGGGGAAGGGTTTCCTTACCCTGCCCCCTTGTGTCTTTTTTTTGTTTGTTTTTTAGGGCTGAGTCCCGGGTCCTATGATGGCTGCCGCCACTTCCTGGTTGAGGTGGTGACAGCCAACCAGATCAGATTTCAGCTTGATATCTGTCGGGATGTGCTGAGGCCTCGCGTCCCTAGATATACAAAGTTTTTTTAGCATTCAGTGCTCAAAACTACTGAATGGATTTACATAAAAACAAGTTTGGTGAAATCCATTCAGTAGTTTTGAGCAATTAATGCTAAAAAAACTTTGTATATCTAGGAACGCGAAGCCTCCGCAGATCCCAACAGATCTCAAACTGAGATCTGAACTGGTTGGCAGCCACTGGTGTGTGTAGTTCAAGTTCAAGTTCAGGAATTTGTATAGCGCACTACTCACCCAGAGGGTCTCAAGGCGCTTGAGGGAGGGAGGGTGCATTACTTATCGAATAGCCAGGTTTTTAGCTGCTCTCTGAAGGAGAGGTGGTTCTGTGTAAGGCGGAGGTGAGTGGGGAGAGAATTCCAGGTTTTGGCCGCTAAGTAGGAGAAGGATCTTCCTCCCATGGTGGATCTATGGATGCGCGGAATTGCGGCGAGGGCTTGATTGGATGATCGTAGTTGGCGGGTGGGTGTGTAGAAGGACAGTTGTGTGTTGAGGCATTCGGGTCCTAAGTCGTAGAGGGCCTTGTGTGCGTGGGTGAGGAGACGGAACGTTATTCTCTTGTTGACGGGGAGCCAGTGGAGGTCTTTCAGGTGACCAGAAATGTGAGCTTGATGGGGGATGTCCATTATGATTCTGGCTGAGGCGTTTTGGATGCGTTGGAGTTTTTTCTGTAGTTTGGCTGTGGTTCCGGCATAAAGGGTATTTCCATAATCCAGTCGGCTAGTGACCAGTGCGTGGGTCTTTCTTGTTTCGGTGTGGATCCAACTGAAGATGTCTTTGAGCATGCGTAGGATGTTGAAGCATGAAGATGAGACGTCGTTGACTTGTCTGGTCATCAAGAGGGAGGAGTCTAGGATGAAGCCCAGGTTACGTGCGTGATCTGTAGGTATGGGTGCTGTACCCAGGGCCAATGGCCACCATGAGTCGTCCCAGGCAGAGGGGGATGGTCCTAAGATGAGGACTTCCGTTTTGTCCTAGTTTAGTTTTAAACGGCTGTTCTTCATCCATTCGGCTACTTCTTTCATTCCTTTGTGTAGATTGTTTTTGGCGGTGATTGGGTCTTTGGAGAGGGAGAGGATCAGCTGGGTGTCGTCTGCATAGGAGATGATGTTGAGGTTGTGTTGTCGCGCGATGGATGCGAGGGGACTCATGTAAACGTTGAAGAGGGTGGGACTGAGTGATGATCCTTGTGGTACACCGCAGATGACTTCGGTGGCCTCTGATTTGAATGGAGGGAGGCGGACTCTCTGGGTTCTTCCAGCGAGGAACGAGATGATCCAGTCCAGAGCTTTTCCTTGTATTCCGACGTTGCTGAGGCGTTGTATGAGGGTGCTATGACAGACTGTGTCGAAGGCGGCGGAGAGGTCAAGTAGGATGAGGGCAACTGTTTCTCCGTTGTCCAGTAGCGTTCGGATGTCGTCTGTAGCTGCGATGAGGGCGGTTTCGGTGCTGTGTTTGGCTCGGAAGCCGGACTGTGAGGGGTCGAGGGAATTGTTGCATTCAAGGAAGGCAGCGAGCTGACTATTGACGGCTTTCTCAATGACTTTGGCAGGGAATGGGAGGAGTGAGATGGGGTGGTAGTTCTTAAGTTCAGAGGGGTCTGCTGTGGGTTTCTTCAGAAGGGCGCTGAGTTCGGCATGTTTCCAGCTTTCCGGGAAGGTAGCGGAGTTGAAGGAACAGTTGATGACATCTTGGAGATGGGGTGCGATGATGGAGTCTGCTTTGTTGAAGATGTGGTGGGGACATGGGTCGGTTGGTGAACCTGAGTGGATGGAGTTCATCAGGCGGATGGTGTCTTCAGTAGTGATTGGGTTCCAGGCGCAAAGGTTGTGAGAGTGCTGTTTTGGTTCGGAAGTGGGTGGAGTGGACTGTTCTTCGGACTGGTTTTCAAAGCTGTTATGTATGGCGGCGATTTTGTTGTGGAAGAAAGAGGATAAAGAGTCGCAGAGGTCTTGGGAAGGAGTGATGTCGTTGGTGCCGGCGGTGGGGTTGGTGAATTCTTTGACGATGTTGAATAGTTCCTTGCTGTTGTGGGCGTTGTTGTCGAGTCGATCCTTGAATGCTGATTTCTTGGTGGATCGGATCAATTGGTGGTGTTTGCGGGTGGCGTCCTTGAAAGTGTTCAGGTTGTCAGTGGTTGGGTTTTTTCTCCAGGTTTTCTCGAGGGTACGACATAACTTCTTGGATTTCTTAAGGTCATCGTTGAACCAGGGGGCCTTTTTGCTACCTTGTTTGATCTGGTGGTTTTTCAAGGGTGCTAATTCGTCAGCGCTGTGGGTGATCCATTGTGTGAGTTTGGTGGCAGCTTGGTTTGGGTCCGATGATATGGCAGGAGGGTTTTGGTTAAGCGATGTGAAGAGTTGGTTGGTGGTGATTTTGTTCCAGTTTCTTCGAGGAATAGGTTGTGGGGGGTTGTGGGTCGTGGTCTTTTTGTAGCTGAAGTGAACGCAGCTGTGGTCCGTCCAATGGAGAGCTGTGGTGTGATCGAAGGAGATGTGTTTGCTGGAGGTGAAGATAGGGTCGAGCGAGTGTCCGGCAAAGTGGTTTGAGTCCGAGATTGGCCAGGTTGTCCAGAAGGGTGGTGGTGTTGCTGTCGTTTTTCTTTTCCAGGTGGAAGTTGAGGTCTCCCAGTAGAATGTAGTTCTCGGAGGTGAGGGCATGTGGGCTGATGAAGTCAGTGATGTCTTCGTTGAATTGTGTGCGGGTTCCTGGTGGTCTGTAGATGAGAGTGCCTCTAAGTGTCGTCCTGGGGTCGGTGTGGATCTGGAAGTGAAGATGTTCGGCGGTCGTGAGGTTATCGTCGGAGCTGGTCGTGATTCGGATGGTGTTGTTATGGACGATGGCGATGCCTCCTTCTGTTTGGTTGGTGCGGTCTTTTGGGATAATCCTGTAGGCGTCCGGGATGGCTATGGCGATGTCGGGCGCTGATGAGGCGTTCATCCAGGTTTCTTTAAGGAAGGCGACGTCCGGCGATGCAGTGTCGAGTAGGTCCCAGATTTCAGTGGCGTGTCTGTGGACCGAGCGGGTGTTCAGCAGGATGCATTTCAGGTGGTTAGAGTCAGAGCTGTGTTTAGAGGAAGTGGATTTGGTGTGGGTCCTGATGCAGGCGAACTTGCAGGAGTGGCAGGCGAATGGTCCATGGGTGTGTCCTGGGGCAGCTTCGCAGCATTGTGGTGTGCGTCCGGGGTTAAGGGCAAAGAAGGTAGCGGCGTCGTATGTTATGCGGTTGGAGTGGGTTTTGCGAGGACCAGGGGGTCTTGCGCTGGGCGCGGTCCAGGCGCGAACGGGCGTAGACGGGCTTACCTTTGGCGCACTTCGCCGCGCATGGGGCGCGACCGCTGCGCGTGAACGCTGTGCGCAGAAGCATCTGTCATAAGTGGTTAGTGGAGGGGGGAAGGGCGAGGGAGGATCAGCTGGGAGGCGGGAGTGGGGCAGAGAGGACGGGCTCCGAGGCACAACAACAACAAAATGGCAGCAGAAGTGAAACTGGAAACAGGATGGGGCACACAGAGTAATTGATGAGCTTAAACAATCTGAGAAGTAAGCGCTACAAATATCGATGCACAAAAGGAGCAATGCTAATTAGAGTCAAAGCTACACAGCGAGCGTTACAACTGGGTCAGCGCAAATGATTCAAAACAGAGCTTAAGTCTGGAAAGCGCTATAATTAATTAAAAACACTCGATAATGCTTCTAGCAGTACAGCGCTATGACAAGCAGCAGCTAGCAGTCACGAGAAGCACAGAGCAAAGCAGCAAAGCAACGCGTGCAGCCAACGATACCACTGGAGAGCAGGGAGCGTGGGGAGCGACCGCTTCTGAGAGCGTCAGGACGGTCACTTAAAAAACCATAGGTTTCAGGCCTTATATAGTTAGGAATTAGCATTTAAAAAACCATTGAAATTGCTCCTCTATAGTTAGTTGTACTAACTATATTTTGTGCACCCGCAATCCACTGCGGATGATGTCACATATTACATCATTCATGACATGGTCAGTGACATCACTGATGACATCGTTGATGGCATCTCAGATGACATCACTGATGACATCCCTGATGACATCTCATTTGACATCACTGATGACATCATCCAGTGACTGTGTGTTTCTGTAAAGTTTAAATATGTTTTACATATTGAAGAATAAGTGGATGTATAAGTGTCTGGATGAAGGATGTAGTAGGTGCGTGACTGACTGTATAAGTGAGTGATTAAATGTGTCTTACTAAATGCATGGGTTAGTGACTAAACTGTCTGAATGTGTGCATCAGTATGTCTGTTGTTGTGTAAGAGGGTTGGGGGGTCTCTACCCTGCCCCCTTTTCGTGTTTTCCACTCTTGTTTTGGGCTCTCTTGTGCCTCAGTTCTCCTGAAAAACAAGATGGTGGCCAATACTTCCTGGTTTGGACAGTTTGGAATGTTGACAGTCGACTGCCAGCCAATCAGAAACTCGCTCGCGCACGTAAGTGTACGCGCACGTACGCGTACGGTACGCGTATGGTGCGCGTACGGTGAGCGCATATAGATATATAATTTGCTCAAATTCAATTTTCTCAACAACTACTGTAGGGATTTTCACCAAATATAGAAAAGGCACTACTGCATACCTGTCCCTACCATTTTGCCAAGTTTGGTGTAATTCCGTTCAGCCGTTCGGGCTGTAGCCGTGCCTGAAGGGCCCATTGAAAATGCCATTTGAAAAATTTCAAATTCAATTTTCTCAAGAACTACTGGAGGGATTTTCACCAAACGTAGCGAAGGCACATCTTCATACCAGGCCCTACCATTTTGCCAAGTTTGGTGTAATTCCATTCAGCCGTTCGGGCTGTAGCAGTGTCTAAAGGTCCCTATGGAAATTAACATGGGGAAAACACGTTTTGGGACCTCCCTTTCGGCCCCTGCTTGACGAATCCCCCCGAAACTTTCAGGGAAGGAGCGGAGCTGGCCAAAATTCTGGAAAATTACACACAGATACTCAAGTGGCGCCAAAGTTATTCCCAATAGAATGTTGAGCGCATATAGATATATAATTTGCTCAAATTCAATTTCTCAACAACTACTGGAGGGATTTTCACCAAATATAGAAAAGGCACTAATGCATACCTGTCCCTACCATTTTGCCAAGTTTGGTGTAATTCCGTTCAGCCGTTCGGGCTGTAGCCGTGTCTAAAGGTCCCATAGAAAATGCCATTTGAAAAATTTCAAATTCAATTTTCTCAAGAACTACTGGAGGGATTTTCACCAAACATACAAAAGGCACTGCTGCATACCAGTCCCTACCATTTTGCCAAATCTGGTGTAAGTCCGTTCAGCCGTTCGAGCTGTAGCCTTGTCAGAATGTCCCTATGGAAATTAACATGGGGAAAACATGTGTTCGAGGCATATGGGCTGCAGATGGTACATTATGAATAGATCGCCATCTGGTGTTGGGCTCGGATGATTGCACTTTGTTTTTCTCTTGGAGAGTCTTTTGTATCTTGGTGACTCCTCCCTTAGTTGGTAGTGCGCATGGGCATCGGCTCCATCCTTAGATTGTTTTTTTCCGCCATCGGGTTCGGATGAAGATCGAGACGCTCCAGATCAACTTCAGGGAAAAGTGATTTTTCGGCGCGTATTCCCGTTCCAATTCGACGGTATTGTTATCGAACGCGTTCCTTTCCATTCCGACGCGTTACAAATTTAAAATAGAAGAGAAAAACTTGGATCTACGTCGAAGAACAGAAGACCTTTCTCGACGCAGTCAAGCCCGGAGTCCATGGAAAGGACTCCATTCAAAAAATGTCCATCGTGTGGTGCTAAGTTCCCACACAAGGACCTACACGAGGTGTGCAACCTCTGTTTATCGCCTGAACACGAATCCAGGGACTGCGAAGCCTGCGCAGCATTCTCCTCCAAGCTAACGATCAGAAATCGTCGAGCTCGAAGACACGAGGCTTCCAGAATGCAGGCGGAGGCAATCCCGGAGCTGTTCGGAGACGAACAAATCGAGGAAGAAGAGGACCAGTCGGGGTCGGAAGGGGACCAGTCGGAGGTTGAAGAACTCTTCGAGCAACAAACCGTGAGTGACGACGTCCCCTTACCGAAAAACCGACCCCGTGCGGTAACGACCCCGCCCTCGGGCCCGGTCAAACCGCTGAAAAAAGTTTCCGACGCCCCGCCCTCGGGCCCGGCAACGAAACCGAAACTGAAACCGAAACACTCGGAATCCCACCACGTCGGATCCGAGAAAAGGGCGACATCGACTTCGACACCGAGGCTACATACAAAGGAGAGCTCGGTATCGAAACACTCCATGTCGAAAAAGAAATATGATTTATCGCCCAAAAGACACTCGATACCCAAAAAGTCGGAATCGAGCAGACATTCGGTTTCGAAAACAGCAAGATCTGAAGATCACAAACAAAGACAGCTCTCGGAACCAGGACCTTCGGTACCGATTCAAGAGCAACAAACAGATCCCAAACAAAAGATCTTGTTTATTGACCCGCAAACAGGGAAAGTGGTCACGAAGAAGAGAAAGAGTGAACAGTCAGAAGATAAACCTCTTCCTTCAAAAAAGAGAACAATGGGGCCGAACATAACTCCTCCTGCTTCTCCTCGTCCTAGAGACACACCCTCTTCTCCTATTCCTCGCAATAGGCCACATATTCCTACACCCTCCACACCAAGACCAGCTACACCTCAGTCAGAGGTAGACAGCGATACAGGGGAGGGAGAACCTCAAGGGGATGACGAATCTATCCCAGATGAGGAAGATCCATGGGAGAATTACGATGTAGGGTCAGATGAGGACAACGACCCAGAGCTATATCCCTCAAAGCCTTCACCACCTGATGATAACACAGGTTTTGTGCAGCTCATTAATAGGGCAGCAAAATATCACAAACTAGATATGCACACAGAACCTCAGATAGAGGATTTCTTGTTAGAGACTCTACCTAGTGCACAGAGATCATCAGGTACTCTTCCTATGCTAAAGGGTCTTCTCACTCACACAGAGGAAATATTCGAAAACCCAGTGAGAGCCAGGGTGTTAAACCCAAGAATCGATAAAAAATACAAAGCGGCTCCAAAGGACCCAATATTTATTAGAGGGCATGTACCTCTAGATTCGCTGGTGGTCTCAAACGCTCGTAAAAGAGCAAACTCATTATCTACAGGAGAGGCTCCTCCACCAGATAAAGAGTCGAAGCTAATAGATGCATCAGGCAAAAGAGTAGCATCACAGGCAGCGAATAGTTGGCGTATAGCCAATACACAGGCACTACTCGCACGTTATGACAGGGCACATTACGATGAGTTAGAGAAACTTCTCACACATCTCCCTAAGGAACATCAGAAGAAGGCAGAACAATTAATACAGGAAGGAAAAGTAATAACAAATACTTCCATTAAGTGTGCATTAGACGCAGCAGACACTGCAGCAAGGTCTATTAACACTAGCGTCATGCTAAGAAGGCACGCATGGCTTAGAATCTCAGGATTCAAACAAGAAGTACAAACAGCCCTACTGAACAAACCATTTGATCAAAAGACATTGTTTGGTTCAAGTACAGACGAGACATTAGAAAAGATGAAGAAAGATACGGAAACGGCTAAGTCAATGGGAGCATTGCAACAGCCAACACACAGAGGTTCCTTTCGTAGATCCACCTATAGAGGGGGCTCAAAAAACACAGGAACAAATCAGCAATCCACATCTTTCACACCAACATCACCCAGAGGTAATTCAAGAGGTAATTACAGAGGTAACAACAATAAGGGTAGAGGCCGCGGAAATAATAACAACCGCAACGCCTCAACACCAAAACAGTGACTTCATACAACTCCCCCCAGACCACACAACACCGGTCGGGGGACGTCTATCACAGTTCCTACCTGTCTGGGAAAACATCACGTCAGACAAGTGGGTGAGACAAATTATCCAACATGGTTATTGCCTAGAACTCACAGCCACCCCACCAAACATCCCTCCCAAGCAGCGTCCAATGAGTCAGGATCATTTAACATTGTTAAGGGAAGAAGTGTTAGCACTTCTACAAAAGCATGCAATAGAGAAGGTCCCAAAGGATCAACAAGGAACAGGGGTATACTCTCTATACTTCCTAATCCCCAAGAAGGACGGGTCCCTACGACCAATATTAGACCTCAGACCTCTCAATGCTTACATAAATTCGGAACATTTCCACATGGTCACGCTCCAACAAGTACTCCCTTTACTGAAGAAAGGGGACTTTCTTTCTACACTGGATCTAAAAGACGCTTACTTTCATATCCCAATTCACAAAGCCCACAGACAATATCTAAGGTTTGTGTTAGAAGGACAACACTACCAGTTCAAAGTCCTTCCGTTCGGTGTCACAACAGCACCGAGAGTTTTCACAAAATGCCTAGCGGTGGTGGCAGCACACCTAAGAAGACAACAGATACATGTCTTCCCATACTTGGACGATTGGCTAATAAAGGCCAAATCAAAGGAAGAATGTCTTCACAACACACAGAAGACAATTCAATTGCTGCACCACCTAGGGTTTACGGTGAACTACAAGAAATCACACCTGCAACCAAACCAGATCCAGCAATACCTGGGGGCTACAGTAGACACAGAAAAGGCAATAGCATACCCCAACCCAATCAGAGTACAGACAATGGTCGGGTTAATACAAAGATTTCAACCACAACACTCACTACCAGCACGAGTGTTTATGCAACTATTAGGCATGATGTCCTCTTGCATACTGCTAATACCACATGCCAGACTACAAATGCGCCCACTACAAGAGTGTCTAGCGACACAGTGGAATCAGGCTCAAGGTCAGATTACAGATCTGGTGTTGGTAAACGACCGGACGTATCGCTCTCTGAAGTGGTGGAACACAGAAAACATTTCCAAGGGACGGTCGTTCCTAGAGCCAATTCCACAAGTAATAATAACAGCGGACGCATCGCTCTCCGGATGGGGAGCGCATATGGACAAATACACAGTACAGGGGAAGTGGAGTGCGCAGCAAAAGAAACTGCACATCAACTACCTAGAACTCTTGGCAATATTTCTAGCACTAAAAGCTTTCCAAATGCAAGTAACAAACAAGGCAGTCCTGATCAGAACAGACAACATGACTGCAATGTATTATATTCAAAAACAGGGGGGGACACACTCTCTCCAACTGTCCAAACTAGCACAGGACATATGGAGATGGGCCATTCCTCAAAAGATCTACCTGTTAGCGGAACACCTACCAGGAATTCAAAATCAAATAGCAGACATCCTAAGCAGACAGTCAGAACAAGTTCACGAGTGGGAGCTGCACGACCAAATACTACAGCCATTCTTCCAAAAATGGGGGCAACCAGAGATAGATCTGTTTGCAAATCACCAGAACGCAAAATGCAAGCAATTCGCATCCAGGTACCCACACCAAAGGTCCCAGGGCAATGCACTGTGGATAAATTGGTCCAACAAATTTGCTTACGCGTTCCCTCCTCTACCACTAATTCCATTACTGGTGAGAAAACTGCAGCAACACTCAATGACAATGATACTAGTGGCACCCACGTGGGCAAGACAGCCGTGGTTCACCACGCTGCTACAACTCTCACAAGTACCACATCAAAAGCTAAGGTTATTACCCATGCATCTTACACAGAACCATGGAGAAATAATGCACCCAGATCCCAAACAACTGAACCTAGCGATCTGGCTCCTGAGGTCATAGAGTTTGGGTATTTAGATTTACCACCAGAATGCATGGAAATCATTAAACAGGCAAGACGTCCTACCACCAGAGCATGCTACGCAGCAAAATGGAAGAGGTTTGCTATACACTGTAACAGTAAGCACATCAACCCTCTGGACGCATCCACTAAACAAATCATTTGCTATTTATTACACTTACAGCAATGTAACCTAGCATATACCTCTATCAGGGTTCATCTAGCAGCCATAGCGGCGTACCTACAAAACAGGCAACACCTGTCACTGTTTAAAGTACCAGCAATTAAAGCTTTCATGGAAGGACTCAAGAGAGTCATTCCACCAAGAAGACCACCTTCCCCAGTCTGGAATCTCAACATAGTGCTTACCAGACTAATGGGGCCACCCTTTGAACCTATGCATAGGTGTGAAATACAATTCCTCACATGGAAGGTAGCCTTCCTCATAGCTATCACGTCACTTAGAAGAGTAAGTGAACTGCAGGCTTTTACGATTCAAGAACCATTTATGCAGCTACACCAAAATAAAGTGGTTCTTAGAACAAACCCAAAATTCTTACCGAAGGTTATTTCAGCATTCCACATCAATCAGTCAGTGGAATTACCGGTTTTCTTTCCAAAACCACAAACAGTAGCGGAAAGAGCCCTACATACACTGGATGTTAGAAGGGCCATATTGTACTATATAGAAAGAACACAAACTTTCAGAAAGACAAAACAGCTATTTGTTGCGTTTTCTCCCACACATAAAGGCAATCCCATCTCCAAAGCGGGCATTGCTAGATGGATTGTAAAATGCATTCAAATATGCTACTTAAAGGCAAAGAGAACATTAACTGTTCCTCCTAGAGCTCACTCTACACGTAAACTAGGAGCATCTATGGCATTTCTGGGAAACATTCCACTAGATGACATATGCAAAGCAGCTACCTGGGTTACACCGCACACCTTCACAAAGCACTATTGTGTAGATGTGCAATCAACACAACAAGCTAGAGTGGGACAAGCAGTATTAAAAACATTGTTTCAGACAGTTGCAACAGACACGGGCGACCACCGCTAGGGAGAGAACTGCTGTATAGTCTATTCATAATGTACCATCTGCAGCCCATATGCCTCGAACGGAATATGCTACTTACCAGTATGCATCTGTTCTTGGCATAGAGGGCTGCAGAGTGGTACATGCCCTCCCAGCCTCCCCGGAAACCTGTGTCTGTTCCAACATTATCTTATTTAGATACACTTACATGGGCACTCTTATCTGTATTCTACTATACTACTCCATCTAACCCTACCATGGCAAAACAATCTAAGGATGGAGCCGATGCCCATGCGCACTACCAACTAAGGGAGGAGTCACCAAGATACAAAAGACTCTCCAAGAGAAAAACAAAGTGCAATCATCCGAGCCCAACACCAGATGGCGATCTATTCATAATGTACCACTCTGCAGCCCTCTATGCCAAGAACAGATGCATACTGGTAAGTAGCATATTCCTTTTTGGACCCCCCTTTTTTCTCAGCCCCCGCTTGACGAATCCCCCCGAAACTTTCAGGGAAGTAGCGGAGCGCAGCGAGGCAAATCTAAGGAAAATTACAGGCAGATCCCTCAATCGGCACCAAAGTTATTCCCAATAGAATGTTCGGAATTTCCTACGGTAACTAGGTCCTAACTATATATACCTACTGGCTATCGCCAGTAGGTAATATATATATATAAGATCTATATAGCAAAACTTGCAAAAATAAACACAAGTATGACTTTGTGACGTTTGAATACGAGGCTCTGATGGCCAAATTTCGAAAGGATAACAAGGTGATTGTCCGCCCCAGTGACAAGGGGGGCAATGTGGTGCTCCAAACCAAAATCAACTATGACAAGGAGGCATTTCACCAGTTAAACCAACGTGACCATTATGAACGACTAAAGGGTGATGAAACAAAAAAGATGCAGAGTGAATACCATCTACTACTTCACAAATGGAAATCGATTAAACTGTTGGTGGAATCTGAATACAAGTATTTAAAAACAGATTTTCCAGTGACCCCAGCAATATACTTTATCCCCAAGGTCCACAAGGACCGGAACAATCCCCCTGACAGGCCTATAATCACGGCGAGAGGTGGCTTGTTGGAAAAAACGTCTATCTATATTGATTATTTCCTGCAGGGCCATGTCAAATCACTGTATTCCTACATCCAGGACACAGGGGGCTTTTTGGTCAAACTTGAGAACATCCAATGGCAGGAGGGTGATTGGATGTTAGCCCTTGACGTTACCTCCCTATATACTAGTATCCGCCACGCAGATGGCATTGCAGCAGTGCAATACTACTTGGGGAGGAGGGAGGTCAAATTCAGACAACACACTGCTATGATAATTCAAAGGTTAACCTTTTGTTAACAGCACAATGTGTTTATGTTCAACAGTCTCCTATTCAGGCAACTTCAAGGTGTGGCAATGGGGGCCAGTTTCTCCCCGAGCTTCGCGTGTCTTCACATGGGGGCTTGGGAGGAACTGGTCCTCAGGACCCACTTCCAGCATGAAATGACGAATCAGGTAATCACATGGCACCGGTTCATTGATGAACTGTTTATTATTTGGAGGGGGAGCAAGGAGGAGGCGATCGACTTTGTTGATCGTCTCAATGACAATGAGTTAAATATTCATTTTACAGCGACTATGAGTCAACACCAGGTCCCCTTCCTTGACACAGAAGTGTATGTACATAATAACAGGTTGGAAACTAGGCTCTTTCGTAAGAGTACAGCTGGCAACACCACTTTGCATGCTGAGAGTGCCCACCCCTCTCATCTTATCATGAGTATCCCTTATGGGGAAATGTTACGCCTACGGAGACTGTGCAGCAATGAGCGTGAATTAGTGGAGGCTCAAGCTGTTAGCTGTGAAAGGTTTCTGGAAAGAGGTTATACACGGAAGGTGATTGATGCAGCCATACATAAATCTATGGGCTTCTCACGTGAATCCCTCTTAGCAAAGTACACCACACCTGCAGAGGCTACCTCTGACAATATGACAATTGAGTCCAAGAGTGGTGACAGCATAAACACATCCAGGGTCATCACAGGGTACTCCTCTCAACATAAGGAAATATGTAGGGTGATTAACAAGAATTGGCCCATATTACTTAAAGATCCGGTGATTGGGCATCAGTTACCCAAATGGGCCGCCATTACATATAGCAAGGCACCCAATATGAGGGACAGGCTGGTGGATACTGGCCCTGAAGTCCTTAATAAAATCTCTTGGCTGCACAACAGGGGCGGCTTTTATAAGTGCCCATCCTGTAAAGCCTGTACACATGGGATCAATCACACCAGCTACAGGGACGGCTTTGGGATCAAGGACCACCCAATCATGAAGACCCTAACATGTAAATCTGACTATGCAGTCTACGTCTTGGAATGCCCGTGCCCACTCCGGTACGTGGGCAGTACCAAATTGCCTGTGCATAAGCGCATACTACAGCATCTTCAAGCCATTACATCGCAAGACAATACTTATCCTGTTGCCCGACATTTTAAACAATTTCATCAGAGTAACAACAGTGAGCTCACATATTATGTTGTCGATGCTGTACAAGCCAGCAGACGGGGAGGCAACAGGGAAACTAAGTTGCGCAAACTTAAAACTAAATACATCTTGCAGTTTAATAGCAAACAACCAGGGGGGCTCAATGTAACAGAAGACCTTAACACTTGCCTACATTAAACTAGCTTGGTAGAATCAATTGATCCCCCCCTATCTGTTGATCTGCAACATAGGCCTTTTTAACCAGACTATTTATTACAATGATTTTTTAACTAGTGGGGGGTGGGAACCATTATCATATTTCCCGTTCAGGTGCCCATCTGTTAATCAATGTATTTATTCATGTAGGAATGGTTTTTAATCTTACGTTATGTTGCGCTAATGTTTTGGACTGATATGAATTCACTATCTTGTGTTATTCTTCCAGTCAATCCAAGAATTTGTATGATTTGGCTCGAATTTGCTAGAATTTGGTCATAACTGCTGCTACACCTATGGTGGACAATACAAATTATTGTGCGTGTTATACTATACGTTTGGTTAACCCATGAATACTATAGTCTGTATTGAAACATGGCTGCTTAGATATTTTCTGATCTGTCTGGACATGCTGTACTATATAACACTCATGATGTTCTTTTTTAGGCTTCTTTTAGTTTTTTTTTAGGTTTTTTGAAATATTTCTCTAATTTGCTTCTTATAATGTTGTTCACAATGTCTTTTTAACAAGCATATGGAAGTCCTCCTATTTCTACTTTTGTTCCCAATAAGTCTGAGTTATCCTTACAATCAAACAGACTTGCTTATGCGTAACTGGCTAGTAATGTATACATGTAGATTCGTTTAATCATTATTGACTTCACAGAAGTTGATCCCGCCAATACCAGACTGGGCTCAGTCTTGTTGTTGGTGTGTGGGGACGTCGGACAATTGATTTTTGATACTTCAATATATTTGCACTTTTTCCATTTAGACTATAGGCTAGTAAGATGGGGCCCAAGTAGATCCTTGATGCAAGGATAGGGGATTTATCCCAAAATTATTTTAATGCCGCATGTTTAGTGACATTCACCTATTGTGATATTTTTTCATGTGTATATTCTTAAACATGTGTAAATATAGGCGTTATTGTAACAGGATTAATGAAATGCTTGGTATTTCACCAGAATTGATTTTAGCATTACTGTGTTAATCTGCCCTTTTAGTAATAAGGATAATTGTACAACGTTATCTGTTTTTACTGGCAGTCCTTTCACCATGTTGACTAATGGTGGCCCAATCACAATGTAGCACTAGCACTTTAAATATGCACCTCTCACCACAACTCGCTGTCATGTGAGCAAGGCTCAAGGGAGCCGAAACGTCATGAGGCGACAAGCAAAATAAAACATTGAAGAAAACCGAATTTTGGTCCGTGCTCTATTTTCTGTTCGAGGCTGCTTTGGTATTGCAGCACATACGAGGAATCGAAGTTAAAGGATATATATATATATACTCGCCAGTAGCACTGTCTTCTGGGAGTTGAAGTTTCATTTGTGCCACCATGGTTGAATCAACATGTGCCTTGGGGGCGGGAGCCTACTTACCTTCCAATGAGGGTGGTACTGGACATTTCAAAGATGCAGGTGGGGTCATCACGTGTCAGCATCAGCAACCGAAGAAGGCTTATTGCCGAAATGCATTTTGCTATGCTGTCCACCATTAAAACGGCTCCTGCAAAGTTCCCTCGTGTGGCCTCTTCTCCTTTCCTATCTGCGAGGAGTGCGGTTTTTTATCTAATTCGCGCACATGCCAGAGGTGCGCTGGAGGCTCCGGTTCTACAAGTGGCAGAAACGTGCTGGCACCTGCTTCCAAAGCATGTTTGTTTTACCGTTTCCTGGACCATTTTCTGCCCGCTTCAAGTGTTGTGTTTGCCTCAGCCTACTGCCAGCGGCAGCTTGTTACTTAACGAGGAGTCGGATTCATTGACTGTTCGGCTCTACATTTTGGCTCAACTCTTGGCTGCACTACGCTTGAGGTTTGAACTGTTGGGGACTGGAGGGAGAGCGTGAGACTAATTATTTAGCGTGCAAACCTCACTTCAGTACTGCATCTTTACCTTGAACTTTGTCTGCCGTCCCCTGTAATACTCGCCAGTAGCACTGTCTTCTGGGAGTTGAAGTTTCATTTGTGCCACCATGGTTGAATCAACATGTGACTTGGGGGCGGGAGCCTACTTACCTTCCAATGAGGGTGGTACTGGACATTTCAAAGATGCAGGTGGGGTCATCACGTGTCAGCAACAGCAACCGAAGAAGGCTTATTGCCGAAATGCATTTTGCTATGCTGTCCACCATTAAAACGGCTCCTGCAAAGTTCCCTCGTGTGGCCTCTTCTCCTTTCCTATCTGCGAGGAGTCCGGTTTTTTATCTAATTCGCGCACATACCAGAGGTGCGCTGGAGGCTCCGGTTCTACAAGTGGCAGAAACGTGCTGGCACCTGCTTCCAAAGCATGTTTGTTTTACCGTTTCCCGGACCATTTTCTGCCCGCTTCAAGTGTTGTGTTTGCCTCAGCCTACTGCCAGCGGCAGCTTGTTACTTAACGAGGAGTCGGATTCATTGACTGTTCGGCTCTACATTTTGGCTCAACTCTTGGCTGCACTACGCTTGAGGTTTGAACTGTTGGGGACTGGAGGGAGAGCGTGAGACTAATTATTTAGCGTGCAAACCTCACTTCAGTACTGCATCTTTACCTTGAACATTGTCTGCCGTCCCCTGTAATACTCGCCAGTAGCACTGTCTTCTGGGAGTTGAAGTTTCATTTGTGCCACCATGGTTGAATCAACATGTGACTTGGGGGCGGGAGCCTACTTACCTTCCAATGAGGGTGGTACTGGACATTTCAAAGATGCAGGTGGGGTCATCACGTGTCAGCAACAGCAACCGAAGAAGGCTTATTGCCGAAATGCATTTTGCTATGCTGTCCACCATTAAAACGGCTCCTGCAAAGTTCCCTCGTGTGGCCTCTTCTCCTTTCCTATCTGCGAGGAGTGCGGTTTTTTATCTAATTCGCGCACATGCCAGAGGTGCGCTTTAGGCTCCGGTTCTACAAGTGGCAGAAACGTGCTGGCACCTGCTTCCAAAGCATGTTTGTTTTACCGTTTCCCGGACCATTTTCTGCCCACTTCAAGTGTTGTGTTTGCCTCAGCCTACTGCCAGCGGCAGCTTGTTACTTAACGATGAGTCGGATTCATTGACTGTTCGGCTCTACATTTTGGCTCAACTCTTGGCTGCACTACGCTTGAGGTTTGAACTGTTGGGGACTGGAGGGAGAGCGTGAGACTAATTATTTAGCGTGCAAACCTCACTTCAGTACTGCATCTTTACCTTGAACTTTGTCTGCCGTCCCCTGTAAAACTCGCCAGTAGCACTGTCTACTGGGAGTTAAAGTTTCATTTGTGCCACCATGGTTGAATCAGCATGTGACTTGGGGGCGGGAGCCTACTTACCTTCCAATGAGGGTGGTACTGGACATTTCAAAGATGCAGGTGGGGTCATCACGTGTCAGCAACAGCAACCGAAGAAGGCTTATTGACGAAATGCATTTTGCTATGCTGTCCACCATTAAAACGGCTCCTGCAAAGTTCCCTCGTGTGGCCTCTTCTCCTTTCCTATCTGCGAGGAGTCCGGTTTTTTATATATATATACATATATATATATATATATATATATATATATATATATATATATATATATATATATATATATATATATATATATATATTACCTACTGGCTATCGCCAGTAGGTATATATAGTTAGAATTTTTTCCCTATGGGACTTTTGAAAATTCTATGTCTAATAACTTTGGCGTTTGTGGACGGAATCGGCTGAAATTTTCAGGAAAATGGCACATTTTGTTTCTGAGCAGCCCCTGAAAATTTGGTGGGGTTTCGTCAAGGGGGGGCTGAGAAAAAAGGGGGGTCCCAAAACGCGTTTTTCCCATTCATTTTTCCATAGGGCGGTTGGACTCACTTTTAGCTCGAACGGCTGAATGGATTTGCACGAAACTTGGCAAAATTGTAGGGACTGTTAGCCCGATGTGCCTTTGCTAGGTCTCAATATATGTGCTCCAGTAGTTTTTGAGAAATTAACGTTCAAACCAAGATATATATCTGTAACAGCGCTCTGGGCAGCGATCCGGTCCGCTTACTTTTCGCTTATCGGAACTTTGCGCGCAGAAAGCTGATTGGCTCTCCGGTGTCTGTCAACATTCTAAACAGTCCGGAGCGGACGCCATCTTGTCTCTCGGTAGGATCGAGAGAGAAGAAGAGGTGGAAAACGAAGGGGGAATTTAATGAAAGGGGGCAAGGTATCCCCCTCTTGACCCCCTAGGAATGTTGTTGGGGTTATTAAAGGGTCCCGTGGGGAAAATTAAAAAAAAATGATTTTTCACGGTAGAAGCGCGGCCGCGAACTGGTAGCGAAACGGGAATTCGCCATTTTGTGCTTCGTAAATTAAATTACTAGTTATAAGTGGGTGCGGGAGACGTATCCTAATCCCCTATGTTTCCTGAGGGTGGGTGAGGAGGCTGATATATGTTGATACATCTCTTCCAGCGGCTGTGCGTGAGCTTTTTTTTTTTTTTTGCTGCGTGACAGTCCGGAGCGGCCGCCATCTTGTCTCTCGGTAGGATCGAGAGAGAAGAAAAGGTGAAAAACTAAGGGGGAATTTAATGAAAGGGGGCAAGGTATCCCCCTCTTGACCCCCTAGGAATGTTGTTGGGGTTATTAAAGGGTCCCGTGGGGAAAATAAAAAAAAAATGATTTTTCACGGTAGAAGCGCTTCACGGGCCGCGAACTGGGCCGCAAACTGGTAGCGAAACGGGAATTCGCCATTTTGTGCTTCGTTAATTAAAGTACTAGGTATAAGGGGGTGCGGGAGACATATCCTAATCCCCTATGTTTCCTGAGGGTGGCTGAGGAGGCTGATATATGTTGATATATCTCTTCCAGCGGCTGCGCCATCTTGCCTTTTTTCGAATGCCACAATTTTGTCGTGCACGGCAGCCATTTTAGATGCCAGGCTGGTCCCAGGCTATCACCTACCCCTGCGGATGTAGTTTATGGCCCCAGCTGTAGAGAATTCAGACATGCCAATCCTCCTGATTCAGGCGTGTGAGTACTGATTTCAGTGCTAGTCTCCCGCCTCCCGATTTCTGCAAGCAAAAACCCGGGGGCATATTACGAACAACTAGCGATAATTTTTGTCTATAACTTGTTTAGAGACAAAAATTATCGCCGCACATCGGCGATTTTTATCGCAGATAAACCTTGCTATTATCGCAGAAAAGTCAGCGATATTCATGTATTATCGACCTAATGCTCTTAGCCATGTTATCCACCTCCCATTGGATAACATGGCTAAGAACTGCTCAGGGCAGGTGTTAGATTTTGGAGATATTCGCGCTTAGCGCGAATATCTCCAAAAGTTGGTAATAGAAGGTAGCGATGTTAGGGACTGTTTCCAGTCGCTAACATCTTGGCACGCCACTTTGCATGTCATTAGTGATAAGTATCACTGACATGCAAAGCCGGGCCCAAGATGGTCGCTATCTCCTTTTAGGTGTCACTAACTGGTGTTAGCGACAGCTTGATAATAGGGAAATAATTTTATCTCCGCTTTCATGGTTTTTAAAGCCAAAAAAGCGGAGATAAACCCCCTTGATAATATGCCCCACGATTCCTTGGGGGTTTCAGCTGACAGGGCTTGGTATTGTGTTACATGGTAATTTTTCCATGAAACGTCAGAGGGTCGATGTAGGGGTTCTAGAAGAGGTGATAAACCATTTAAGCCTCATGAACAAGCGCATGGTCTTTTAAAGATTTGTGAAGTACTCGGGGCGGCGGTGTGTGTGTGCCCTCTTTCAGGAGCGGGCGGGGGGGCACTGCCAGCAACTTGCCAGGTCAGGTAGTGTTCAACACGTGCATCACCCTTTCTCTGCCTGCTATTGCGCTCCATGCTTCGGAAAGGTAAGAAAAAGAACGTGCATTTGAGTTTGAAATGTCCGATCCTGCAGCAGCACACTTCCAAAGCCCACACATGACAATAACCCGATTCAAGGCCCCATTCACCCGTTTTTCAAAAAATAGATAACACTCCAACAAATTAAGGTTATAAAACTTTATTAACTTTTAACGATAATGAACAGAACAAAAACTAAAAACATTTAAACATTTATTAACACAAAAAGCAACAATGGTTAGAAGCTGTCTTTTGTGCGAATAGTCCCAAGGCAGCACAACGTGCAGAGTTCTGGACGGCACCCAGGTGATGTCGCCTGGGTGCCGCACTGGTTTAGGGATCCTACAATGCTGCTCCGAAAATTGGCGTGGGGCGTCCCGGGTGGGGCGGGGGGAGGCCTCGTCAGTAGCGGTCTGTTGTGCGAATAGTCCCAAGGCAGCACAACGTGCAGAGTTCTGGACGGCACCCAGGTGATGTCGCCTGGGTGCCGCACTGGTTTAGGGATCCTACAATGCAGCACAGAAAAACAGCGTGGGGCGTCCCGGGTGGTGCGGGGGGAGGCCTCGTCAGTAGCGGTCTGTGTCCAGTGTCACATGGCTGACACAACATGTACGACAGGCACCCAGGTGATGTCCAGTAAACTGCCGCACTGGTTTTGGTATCCTACAATGCTGCTCCGAAAATTGGCGTGCGGCGGCCCGGGGGGGGGGGGGGGGGGGGGAGGCGGCGTGAACGGGCCTCCCCAGGTGGCGGCCATCTAGCTGAGTTGCGCTCGCTCTTGCGGCCACAGCGTCTCGCTCACCATGTTGTGGAGTTGCTCCCACTCTTGCAGTGCAGCGATAGGCGGCTGCCACATGGCTGTCAAAATGGCGGACGGCTCTTCGGTTTTGGGCCTGGTCCACTGAAATGGCCCTGGGACACCTTGGAAGTCGGACGCTTGCCTGCTAGGGCTTGGGCTCCATTCTCGAAAAGCGTCCCCTCAGCCGTGAAGATTGTATAAAAGTCTTGGGGGCCCCGACTCCCGCAGGCTTCCGGTGGGGAGCGGCTGACATGATTGCTCGCGGAATGACCACAACGGAGCCAAGAGATGGTGGTGCTCTCATGCTGACGCCAGCTTCAGTCTGAATGATCCAGAAACAAGGTGGGGCTTTCATCGTTTGGGAAAAAAAAATGTTCTAAACCAATGAAAAGTGTTATTTTTAGGTCATATGACCAAGCCTTCCATCTTTAGCAAACCAAAAGTAAAATGAACCAATGAAAAGTTTTATAAACAAGTCACATGACCTGTTATGCGACATAGGGCTACAAAAAGCGTAGAAAATCCGTTGGCACGTGAGGCGGCGTCAGTAGCGGACCGATGTGCGAATAGGCCGAAGGCAGCACAACGCGCCGAGATCCGGATGGCACCGAGGTGGTGTCCAGCAAATTGCCGCACTGGTGTGGCCATCCTACAATGCTGCGCCGAAAGACGGCGTGTCCAGCTGAATTGCGGTCACTGTTGCGGTACAGTGACTCGAACGCGCCGAGATCCGGATGGCGCCGAGGTGGTGTCCAGCAAATTGCCGTACTGGTGTGGCCATCCTACAATGCTGCGCCGAAAGACGGCGTGTTCAGCTGAGTTCCGGTCACTCTTCCGGCACAGTGACTCGAACGCGCTGAGATCCGGATGGCACCGAGGTGGTGTCCAGCAAGTGGCTGCACTGGTGTGGCCATCCTACAATGCTGCGCCGGAAGTCGGCGTGGGGTGCCCCGTTGGCTTATGAGGTGATGTCAGTAGTGGACTGATGTGTGAATAGGTCGGAACCAGCACAAGGCGCCAAGATCCGAATGGCAAGTCCTGGATGTTGAGTGCCTCAGTTGAGATTTCTGAGCAGTGCTTGTAGAACTGTCTGAAGCTTATTTGCACCTGCTGCAGCTTCACTAGGTCCGGCGGAACTTGTTGCCTTTTCCTTTCTGCTTCTTTTCCTACAATGCGTTTCTTCTGAAGACACGACCAGGTCCCTGAATGTGTGCAGGGGGACGCTATTGAATGAATGAACGCGCCGAGATCTGGATGGCACCGAGGTGGTGTCCAGCAAATTGCCGCACTGGTGTGGCCATCCTACAATGCTGCGCCGAAAGTCGGCGTGGGGTGCCCCGTTGGTTTATGAGGTGATGTCAGTAGCGGACCGATGTGTGAATAGGTCGGAACCAGCACAAGGCGCCCTGCACTGTTGAGCCTTTTTCAATGTCTGTTTTTTGTTCTTTCCCCTCCATCAAAAACAAAACAAAAATACAAGGCGCCAAGATCCGAATGGCAAGTCCTGGATGTTGAGTGCCTCAGTTGAGAGTTCTGAGCAGTGCTTGTAAGACTGTCTGAAGCTTATTTGCACCTGCTGCAGCTTCACTAGGTCCGGCGGAACTTTTTTCCTTTTCCTTTCTGCTTCTTTTCCTACAATGCGTTTCATCTGAAGACACGACCAGGTCCCTGAATGTGTGCAGGGGGACGCTATTGATTGAATGAAAATGGCGGCTTGACACAAAGCTGACTCAAGCGTTACTGTTGGTGCTATACAGACAAAAATTGGTTTTCAGTTTGTACATTCTTCAGGTTTTTTTTTCCATCCAAGTCTGATTGAGAGTTTGTAGAAAAATGGCTTCAGATTTTCCACATACTACTCTTCAACATTCTTCCTAAATGTAACAATGTGAAACTCACTAGGAGAACGGCTGTTTCTGTTTCCTTTCAAAATGCTGCCACCAATATTTTCTGAATGGAAGACACCATCTTGTAACATAAAGGGCCGAAAGGGGTTCTGGTCTGGCCGATGGTTGGTGGAGACATTTTGACTATATCTTGGACCTGCCCGGCCTCGCCCAAAATGGCGCCGGTATAAATGGGACTCGTAACTCTTTGCCCGCAAATGTATATCTAGAAAATGTTATTGTAAGTGGCCCTGTCGTATTTTAATTACAAAATGTACGTCCACCGATTCCGCAACTGTTAGACACCTTTGTTCTTGTCACCTAATGGCCCGCTCGTTACGTTCTTCTACAGTGTAAATGTCTCCTCATCATATACGATTTGAGTTTGCTCCGTGGCCGGCCCACGTGGTTATAGGCCCGTATTTGTATACTGACATTTTCACAATAAAGGTTTTTAAAACAAAACACGGTAGTAGTATTTTCATTTGTAAAGTTTTTACTTTTAGTGACTGTTTTCGAATCAGTAAAAGGCAAGTGAAATAAAGCAGTCCAATTACATGACGGATAAAAGGTATAATATGTAGGAACGCAGTAAAGATAAATGGTCAAGGGCAGTTGTGTTTTTCATGTCTGCAACATAAAGTGATCGATAAGAATCTGATAATCAGGCGTATCGGCGTCTAAGACAGCAGGCCGAATCTCTTTTACTCAACGGCTCCGTCATGGAAGGAAGAAACGCCCTTTTTCTCGAAAAAGGAATATATTTTACTTGCAAGACAGTTGTAAATTTTCCGGGAAAGTACATTAGCCTGGAATATTATAACATATGTTTGAAAAAAAAATATTGTTCGAAAATAATAAAAAGCGTAATTTTTAGGTCATATGACCAAGCTTTTCATCATTAAATTAACAAAAGTAAAATGAACCAATGAAAAGTTTTATTAACAAGTCACATGACCTGTTATGCTTACGTTACGCGCTGCGCGCCGCGCCTCGGATTACTTCCGGGTGCGCTAACGCGGCGTGTCATAAAACGCATTACGCGACAACGTAGGTCAAGAATATAGTCTAAATGTCTCCACCAACCAGCGTTCAGAACACAACCCCTTTCAGCAGTCCAAAAAGTTCTGTTAAATGACAACAGAGGGGACAGGCAACAAGAACCATCAGTCAAAGAGGGGAGGGCAAGTTCTTCTCTTCCGGGTCATGTTGGGGCGCTACCGGAACTGATCGAATTGGTAGTCTACAGTGTTTCTGGATGTTTCAGACTAAAGCTGGCGTCAGCATGAGACCACTACCATCTCGTAGCTCCGTCGTGGCCATTCCACGAGCAATCATGGCAGCCGCTCCCCACCAGAAGCCTGCGGGAGTCGGAGGCCCCCAAGACTTTTGTAGAATCTTCACGGCTGAGGGGACGCTTTTCGAGAATGGGACCCAAGCCCTAGCAGACAAGCGTCCAAGTTCCAAGGTGTCCCAGGGCCATTTTAGTGGACCAGGCCCAAAACCGAAGAGCCGGCCGCCATTTTGAGAGTCCTGTGGCAGCCGCCTATCGCTGCACCGCAAGAGCGGGCGCATCTCAACTACATGGTGAGCGAGACGCTGTAGTCGCAAGAGCGGGCGGAAAACAGCTGAATGGCGGAAGAGGCACAGTGTAGCAAAAGCGGGCGGAATGGCAACTAAAACGATAAAGGGGCGCCTCACTACAGCTTGTCTTCAGGTCAAACGGATTGTGGGACAAGGTCCAGAATTGAAGAGTCATCAAAAGGCAAAAAGTACCGCCGGACCCCGGGAGCCGGCCGCCTATGTCGGGGGCGATCTCAGGCTACACCAGTGCTATAAGACTTGGGGAGGGTGTCGGAGCCAAGCGTCTTCTCCGAGTCCATGGCCATCACAGCGCCCCTCAGGGGCCTCCGTCAAGCTGTTTAGGAAGGTAACATATCACATTGTTTTCTAATGCAGTCAGGTCCACAAACGACACTCACTTACTTTGAGAATAGTGAAGCTGCAGTAGGTGGAAATAAGCTTCAGACAGTGTTACAAGCGCTGCTCAGAACTCTTAACTATGGCACCCAACATCTAGAACTTATGCTATTTGAGAATGGTAGTGACATCGAAGCATCTCAGGGACCAAAACCATTAACGTACTTTCACGTATGAAAATCTTACTTGGGGAGGGGGCAGGAGCGAAGCGCCCCCTCCCAGTCAGCGCCACCACACCGTATGTTGAAAATCTGAAGCCATCGTTCTACAAAGTCAACCAAACTTGGATTGAAAAATCTAGAAAAATGTACAAACTGAAAACCAGTTTTGGTCTGCATAGCATCAGTAACAACGCTTGAGTCAGCTTTGTGTCAAGCCGCCATTTTGATTCAACAAAGCACAGGCATTGAAAAAGGCTGAAATTCAGAACTCTAAACTATGGCACCCAACATCCAGGAGCTTGCTATCCGGATCTTGGAGCCTTGTGCTGTTTTCGATCTATTCACACATCGGTCCACTACTGACATCATCTTATAAACCAACGTTATGTAAATAGTTTTTTAATAAAATGTTTTACCCTGTTTCTTTGCTGGTGTGTTGTCTATATTTTTAATATTTGCATAGGGTTTGTCATTATTTTGTGCGGGATGGGTGATGGAGCCGAGCTGTCTTGCAGCCCTCATGGTGTGGAGCTCAGTTCATCTCACTATTTTCGTATTTCTCAAGAAGGGTTGTTCCTAATATTTCTATTTTAGCGAGGTCAAAAAGAGATCCAATTAGTGGCCTACTGATTTTGCTCGATTACTTTTATTTTTTTACACGATTTTTCACTATCTGCAAAGACTAAACAGAGTATTGCGACTTTGTGCTTGTTTGTAAATAGAGAATGATCCAAAGAGAACCAATTCTAAAACAGTAAATGCTTGGACAACAATCAATCAAATGGAGAGACAAGGAGGTACGACGGATTACAACGGGGGTAAAGGCCTGCGTTAACTACCCTTCTGTATCTGCAAAGAGAGAGTACTACTAAGGCAAAAGAGGGGAGGGGGGGGGGGCAGCGTTCAAAGCACATCAGCGTGCATAAATACGAAAATGTTTTTATCTATCACGTACTTGACATTTTAAAGCTTTTCATATTTGCTATTAAAAAACCAATGAAATTCACAGAAAAAACCATAGGTTATAGTGGATATATAGTTAGGAATTTGCATTTACAAAACCTTGAAAATTCAATGAAAAAACCATAGGTTATAGGCCATATATAGTTAGGAATTAGCATTTACAAAACCTTATTTTACTCGCATAAAACCATTGAAATTCCATATATAGTTAGCTAACTATAAGCGCTAACTATATATCGCGCACCCGCAATCCACTGCTGATGATGTCACATATTACATCATTCATGACATGGTCAGTGACATCACTGATGACATCACTGATGACATCTCAAATGACATCACTGATGACAACTCAAATGATATCAATGATGACATCTCAAATGACATCACTGATGACATCACTGATGACAACTCAAATGACATCACTGATGACATCTCATTTGTCATCACTGATCACATCACTCATGTGATAATACAATGAACCTCTTCAGACTCTAATATAACCTTACATACACTCAGTATAAACAGACACTCACAGACTGTCACTCATCCATGGAGTTACTCACACACCTAGTCAGTCATGCAAAGAATCAATCACACCTCCATTTCCTCAACTATACAGTTACACACATCTTACTTATTCAAACATATAATAACACATATTTACTCTCTTATATAATCCCTGATACAAGCTCACAGTGATCGATACAGCCACTCACACATTCACTGGGTCTTATGTTCAGTTATTTATATATCTCAACTCTCACATGTATTGTGTTTTACATACGTACTTACTTGCACATGTAGCAATGAGAAATCCATTCACTCACCAACACACCCATGCACAGTCAACCGCCCATATAGCTGTTTCCACATGCACTCTTGAACTCATACTCCTAGTGAATCAACTGCTTACACATCTATGCACAGAGTCACGCACCTCCCAGCCACCCACACACACACTCAGCCTCCCATTCAAATATTTGGGCAACCAATCAATAACCCATATGGCCACTCTTATAGCTACTGATCAACACATGCAGCAGCTTACACAACAACAAACATACTGATGCACGAATTAAGACAGTTTAGTCACTAACCCATGTACTCAGTGAGACACATTTAATCACTCACTCATACAGTCAGTCATGCACCTACTAAATTCTTCATCCAGACACTTATACATCCACTCATTCTTCAATATGTGAAACATATTTAAACTTTACAGACACATACAATCACTGGTTGTTTTGATCAGTGATGTCATCAGTGATGTCACTGACCATGTCATGAATGATGTAATATGTGACATCATCAGCAGTGGATTGCGGGTGCGCGATATATAGTTAGCGCTTATAGTTAGCTAACTATATATGGAATTTCAATGGTTTTATGCGAGTAAAATAAGGTTTTGTAAATGCTAATTCCTAACTATATATGGCCTATAACCTATGGTTTTTTCATTGAATTTTCAAGGTTTTGTAAATGCAAATTCCTAACTATATATCCACTATAACCTATGGTTTTTTCTGTGAATATATATATATATATATATATCATAACATTACATTACCTACTGGCGGTCACCTGTAGGTAGTTATAGTTAGGACCTATTTTCCGTAGGAAATTCGCAACATTCTATTCCCAATAACTTTGGTTCCGGTTGCAGAATCTTCCCGAAAATTTCAAAACTCGTGGACGCTCCGGTCCGCTCCTATCTTGAAATTTTGGGGTGATTCGTCAAGCATGGGCAGAGAAAAAAGGGGGGTCCCAAAACGTGTTTTCCCCATGCAATTTCCCAATGGAAACTTTAGACACGGCTACAGCCCGAACTGCTGAACAGAATTACACCAAATTTGGCAAAAAGGTAGCCCTTGGTTCAGAAAGAACCCTTTAAATGGTGTAAAACCGTTCAGTATTTTCTGAGAAAAGCAAAAGTAAAAAAGTTTCGATATCTATGGCTGCGGAAGACCCGCGCACCATCCCGATCACGAGCTTCATGCTAATTGGCTGTCAACACTCCAAATCATGAAGTATTGGCAGCCATCTTGTGCCTAGGTAGAACCGAGGCACAAGAAAACAGAAACAATGCGCAAAACACGAAAAGGGGGCAGGATAGAAACACCCTGACCCCCTAAGCCTGCTCAGGGGATCCCACGTAAGATCCGCGCATCCTTCCGCTAAAAAACGCTTTGTTACTATTTAGTCCCTATTTAGTCCCTGGGTGGGCTCAGTCCTGGGGGCAATATTTTTAATGTAATGGGGGGCCCAGAGGGCCACCCCAGCCCCGGGGACCGCCATCCCCGGGGCTTGTCTATAATATGTGTGGGGGGCTCACAGCCCCCCCAGCCCCGGGGACCGCCACCCCCGGGACTTCAAACATAAATGGGTGGGGAAGCTCAAAGCCCCCCCCCAAGCCCCGGGGACCGCCACCCCCCTGGGCTTTATGAAAATATTTGTGGGGGACTCACAACCCCCCCAGCCCTGGGGACCACCACCCCCCGGGGCTTCGGAAATACATGGGTGGGGGGCTCACCCCGTGGCTTTTTAAAAAAAAAAACCTGTGTGGGGTGGCTCGAACCCCCCCAACACGCCCCGGACCACCACCTCTCCGGGGCTTTGGTAATCTTGGGAGGGGGGCCGCGTGGCCCCCCCTCCTGGAGCCTGTAATGGCCCTGAGGACCGCCACCCCCAGGGTCGGCTCCTGCAGTGTCCTGGGGTGCCCACCACCGGGACACTGCTGTTTGCTATGGCTTGGTGGGAGCCTCGCGGCTCCCGCCCTGCCATAGCAAACTGCTTTGGTTTTTGGAAGAGAGAGCAGGAAACCTGCTCTCTCGTCCAAAAAAACCAAAGACGATTGATTTTCCGCAAGGGTGTGTTTGCAGACATGTCACCTCAGGCCCCGCCCCCTTCCTTCACCATTGTGCAAACGCGCCCCCTGACGAGTTGTAAGTTGGGAAATTAATTCCTCTTCAATACTGAGGGTCCCTGAGGGTCAACTAGACCACCATGTACCTTCAGTATGCGCCAGGGAGCTGCGTTGCAGAGAGGTTTTCAGAGGCCACACCCCTTTTTACACCCCTCTGCAACGCAGCTCTGTGGCGCTTACTGGAGGTACCTAGTGGGCTAGTTGGACCCTAGGGACCCTCAGGATTCAAGGGGACTTAATGTCCCAACGTAAAACGGCCACAGGGCACGTTTACACAGTGGCAAAGGGAGGGGGCGGGGCCTGAGGTGATGTGTACCAACAAGCCCTGTGAAATGTTTTAAGTTGGGGAAATAATTCCCCTTCAATTCTGAGAGCCCCTGGGCGTCAACTAGCACACCAGGTGCTTCCAGTAAGTGCCATTGCGCTGCGTTGCAGAAAGGTGGTCCAGGCGTACCCCTTTTTACACCTCTCTGCAACGGCGCTTACTGGAGGTACCGAGTGGGCTAGTTTGACCCTAGGGACCTTCAAGATTCAAGGGGAATTAATCTCCCAACTTAAAACGGCCACAGGGCGTGTTTACACAGTGAGGAAGGGAGGGGACGGGGCCCGAGGTGGCGTGTGCAAACACGCCCTGTGGAGTGTTTTAATTTGGGGAAATAATTCCCCTTCAATCCTGAGGGCCCCTGGGGGCTAACTAGCCCACCAGGTGCTTCCAGTAAGCACCACTGCGCTGCGTTGCAGAGCAGTGGTCCAGGCAGTGCCCCTTTTTACATCTCTCTGCAACGCAGCTCTGTGGCGCTCACTGGAGCTACCTAGTTGGCTAGTTGGACGCTAGGGACCCTCAGGATTCAAGGGGACTAAATCCCCCAAATTAAAACGGCCACAGGGTGTGTTTGCACACATGTCACATCAAGCACATGCCCCTCCCTTCACCAGTGTGCAAACGCGCCCTGTGGCGCGTTTTAAGACGTAGTTTTAATCCCCCTGCCCTATTATGTACTAGGGGCTTACAGAGGAGGCATGGTAATCACAGGGGTACCCCAACGCATAGTGTTCCCCAGTGTATGTAGGTGTTTTCACTGTATTCTAAGTGTCTTGGCTATAGGACTGGTTAGTCAGAGTCAGTTATCACCAGTACCCTTCTGAAAAAGTTGAGGGTACAGGATGGTTTTGCAACAAGGCCTCTTTCCGCTCCTCTGTTTGTTTTTTCTGCACGTCTTCCTTCTTGCTGCACTTTTCTTCGTCTTTGAGGACTTCTGTTGCTTCTTTCTGCATTTCTTTTGCTTCTCTCTGTGCTTTTTTTTCTTTCTTCACATGTCCTTTCTCTGTAGGCATAGTTAGAAACCAGCATTTAAAAAACCTTTGAAATTCACTGAAAAAACAATATGTTTCAGGCACGTTATAGTTAGAAATTAGCAATTAAAAAACCTTTGAAATTCACTGAAAAAACCATAGGTTTCAGGCACGTTATAGTTAGAAATTAGCATTTATAAAACCTTAGAAATTCACTGAAAAACCATAGTTTTCAGGGGCTTCATAGTTAGCTGGACATTTCACTCGTACAAAACCATTAAAATTCCCCCGTTATAGTAAGTTAGTTCAGCTAACTATAACTTGCGCGCCCACAATGCACTGCTGATAACGTCACATATTACATCACTCATGACATGGTCAGTGACATCACTAATGACATCACTGATGACATCATCCTTGTGATAGAGTGGCAGACCTCCTATCAGCCTAATATAACCTTTGATACACACTCAAAAATACAAACTAACATTTTCAAAACAATGCACATACCAATACCAGTTAAAACACACCTATTCAGTAATTCCAAGATCTACACACACATCCACTCATTCACCAACAGTCCTATACAGTCACTCATACGTGTATTCACTCTTGATATGTACTCATACACCTATACATCCTGTTACACACCACCACTCATCTATAGTTACTCACACACATACTCACACATGCAAAGTATAAAACATCCATTTACTTGCATATACAGATATACACACACTACCACACTTACTTCTACTGAAACTTACACATACTTACTCTCTTAAACAGTCACTTATAGATAGAAACACCTACTTATTTCTACAGGAACTCTTCCAATCTCTCACTCTCACATATACTCACTTATATACACCAATACTCACATATACTAGTCTAAAACATATGTAGTTACTCATAAAGACACTATTGAGACAGTCATTCACTGACTAACACACCCATATACACTCATCCACCTATACAGTCCTGCATACATGCTGTCTTCAACACATACAGTGAGTCACTCATTCATTCATCTATGCACTAAGTAATACCACCCACCGAACCATACATACACTCATACTGATACTCAAAAAAACAACTAATAACCCATATAGACACTCATGTAGCTACTCACCAACCCATGCAGCCACGTTTACACAAAGTGAGAGACTGATCCAGGTATTTACATATTTAAAAGTTACTCACTAACCCATGTATTCACTAAAATACACTTAATCAGTCAGTTATACAATCAATTTTACAAAAAAAGAAATAATCCATTTAGACACTTTTATACTTATTTATTCTTCCATCGACCTTGAGATGTACATATACCATGTGGCGTTCCGCAAGGCTCATCTCTAAGTCCGACACTTTTTAACATCTATGTGTCGGACTTAGCTAGGGTTATTAAAAACTACCGGATGAGCCTTACCACATATGCCGATGACACCCAGTTGGTGCTTGCCATCAAGAATGATGGTGAAGAAGTAGCCGCTCGGTTTCAGGAAGGCATGTTGGCAATTAAGGAGTGGATTGCGGGGAACTGTTTAAGACTTAACTCAAAGAAAACTGAGGTAATGATCTTTGGAAAGTTATCTCCGCTGTGGTCTTCAGTCTGGTGCCCCCCACCCCCCCCCCCACTTGGAGCTCTTCCAGTACCCGTTCAAAAGGTTAGGAACCTAGGGATAATTTTCGAAAAAGCTGAATTTTGCCAACCATGCCAATCAAGTAGCATCGTCAGCCTTTCACAAACTTAGACTCCTCAAAAAAATCTTACCATTTCTTCCAGACAACGCAAGAAAAACAGTGGTGAGCTCCTTGGTTCTTTCGTCCTTGGATTACTGCAATGGATTATTTGCAAACGCTCAATCTCGGGTGGTGGCCAAATTACAACTTATCCAAAATGCAGCAGCAAGCTATTATCTGGCACTCCCAACTTTCAATCTATTAAGCAAGTAATCAGGAACTACCACTGGCTAACTGTGAGAAATCGGATCAGATTTAAAACCTTGTGCCTCACCTTCAAAGCATTAAACGGTCTTGGCCCGGTGTTTCTTAAACAGAAGCTTTTTTTCTATCAACCTAACAGATCACTTAGATCTGAACAGCTTCACCAATTGGCAGTGCCACGGACCAGGACGGTCACATGGGGTGATGGATGTTTTACGAACACCGCCGCCAGACTCTGGAATACCCTTCCGATGATGATTAGATCTTCACCTTCATTACTTCAGTTTAGAAAATTGTTGAAAACTTGGTTGTTTGACCAATAATTTTCATTGCATCACTTTTGAAGTCCGATAATGTTTATCACAGAGACAATAAGCAGAGTTATAGCGCCAAGACACCCATGGATCCTTTCAACTTCATGTAATTTTTGCCAGTACACATTGGTTGTAAAAGTGCAGCCTTTCTACTGAAATTGCAGTTTGGGACTGAAACTAGCCCAGTATGTCTTTGTAGAACCCTGTAATAATGCTTCGGATCAAGATACATATGAAGGGCTCCAGGGGCAGATGATTCTACATGATCATCGCTTTGCTGAAAACCTCAGGTATGACATCCTCTTCGTCCCTGAAATGCCACACTGCATCGGACATTTCCAACTCTGCGGCGGCTCCTCCGCTAAGGCAGAGGCATTTTACTCCTCTGCTTTTCAGCAGTGCATAAAAGGAAAAACAAAATTATAATAACACAATGTTATTATAATTTAATTTTTCAGGGCAAGCCAGGTCAGGGCGGGATGAGGCTGGGCTGTCAAAGTAGGGGGAGGAGGAAATATGTGTACTTAAGTGCTCATGACGGTTTGGCCGGCTGTCTTGTGCCGGCCAAATAGTCAGGCGCACTTAGCATGTTCTCCACCTGACTGTATTGTAAAGCCTGAGTGGAGAACATGCGCAGGCTCCCACTACCTGTCTGAGCACCGAACCAGGCTGCTCAGACCAATCATGACGCTGCTGTCATGCTGGAGACAGCATCATTGTGATTGGCTTAGGGGAGCCTGTGAGCTTCCTGTTTCCGGGAGTCAGGAAGAGAAGTGGAGAAGAGACGGCGGCCGTGCAGAGGTAAGTGTTATATATTTTTTTCACCTGCCGCACCACCCCTGTTCCATACCAGCCGTCACTGTTCCAACCACGTATGTTTGCTCTAGCCTGCAACTGAAAGCACAAGTGACATCTGTTAACTTTCAGTGGTACTGCAGTGTTATGATTTGAACTACAGCCTCTGAGGTGCATGTAATAATTATAGCAACGATGATGCTTTGCTATTATTGATGTTATCAATATTTACTTTCAAGTGAGGTGAATTTTAGACCATGCTTTCAATGTGCTGCTTGCTCTAACCTTCTCCTCTTTCCTATGAACCAGCCAATATAGCATTGACATGTTTTATCGTAATGACACCGGGGCAGACCCTCATGCACTGCTTCTGCCAGACTGTGGAACACCCTGCAGCCTCCAGAAGTTTTCAGACTTGGCGTCCCCAATTATTGCAAAAGACTGGAAGAAGGAGTGTGGGATTCAAGCTGAAAGCAGTACCACAGGTAGGGTCGCAAGTATTGTTCTTCCTTTTTGGTGTGGATTTTTTGGGTACCGCGTAGTTGGTCAAATTGCACTAATAATAATAAAAGTATTATGTATTATATTGGGTGTCACATTTGACAAATTTGTATTTTACAAATTTATGGGCATTTGTATAGTTCACTTCTTCCATCTGAGTAAAGATTGGTTTGTCCATTGTTAGTTAATAATGGTTCATCGTAGTTAATGTGGAAAATAAAAGGTGTCCTATGCCCTAAGGGATCTTTATTGTGTACTGTGGGTGTGGAGGCACGTGCCGAGGGCTGTGCCCTTTAATTCATTCCACTGAGGTTAACAGTTGTACATTGCATCAACATACTGTTCTCTACACTGATATTATCTGAGATGCACAATTGTGAGGTTGTGGTATGTTCAAGCTATGCTGGGTTGCTGCAATGGATACGCGTTTGGCTTAAAATTGTAACAGTTCAGTGAGGATAGCCCTGACCAAATAAACTAGGAGCTGGTGGGATGGAGGTATCGCCCTACCGGACATTCAATAATATTACTGGGTGCCCCAATTGTCAACGGTCAATGACTGGGCCTTTTATTGCCAACATTGCGAATGGACAGATAGGTGATGAGTGACAGGGGATACCTGCGGCACTACATGGGAGACAATCTTTAACTGCAATGGAAAAAGCGGTGATTAAGCTCTGGTAGGAAGTGACTAACTATCTATGTTGGGGGATCAAACTCACACAGATGACCCCATTGTGGGATGGGACGCAGCTGAAGACATTGGGGAGTCTGTAGGGAATCAACACTTGGGACTTAATAGGCATCTCCACAGTCAAAGACCTGTGGGTGGGGTGCTCCTCTTGGAACTGAAAACAGACTTTAAGATTACTGACAGTGAAACTCAGAGATACCTGCAGGACAGCTACACCCTGGGGCTGATGGCCACCATACCCAAGGGTGAGGAGCTGGAGGAATCCTCCACACAGGAACATAGACTGCTGGTGGACTCAATTCCTAAATAAACCATATCCCTGATATACAAAATGATTCAACTGATACCCTACTCAAGCTATTGACATAGTGTGAGGGGGAAGTAGGAAAATTTGACGAGCGGGAGGAGGCATTGAGGGCCCCTAGAGAAATAGCGATAAATTCACAGTTCAGATTAGTTCAGTTCCGAATATTGCATCACTCCTACTACCCTAAAACATCCTTAATGAAAATGGAGAGAGCCATGCCGAGCCTGTGACTGCAAGGATATGGTCAGGAAGGAAGATCTAGACATTCCGGAAACAACTCACAAGATGCATGGAACAAACTGGGTGAACAGTCTCAAGCAAAGAGGCAAAGCAATATGTTTTAAATGTGTGTGGAGACTTGGAGGCCCCAAGTTATTGGAAAATATGTGCAATTGGGGCCTAAGTATAGCCTAGAGGAAGATCACCAGTTTATGGGGTGACCACACTAGACGTTGAAACTTGGAAAAAGATATGGATTAGCGCATACTCGCCGAAAAAGTAACATATGAAGGTAGGGGTTGCCCAAAAAGTTGGAGAAAATCTGGCACAGATTTGGTACCCTCCGGAAAATAGCAACGTAGGCTATGGAGACGGGACAATATGTTGGCCCCCAAGAACGAGCCACAGAGGAGGGAGACTAACACTGTGAGCTGGCAAATCTGGGAGGGGGAAAAAGCGGTATGGGCAAGTATACTTATTGATGCAGCATTTGATCTAATCTCTGAGGTAGTAGAATTACTCAAACAGAAACTTTTAGACAAAAGTTACCCCCACAAGAATCATCTCCAGGGCAATTATTAGAGCATGGTTCCGCCACCGGGAAGGTTTACTCACCCCCAGATCAAGAAATGAGGAATAGAACAGTGTGGTGATGGTCAGTACATTCTCTCCAGGTAGTAATGAAGTCAAGAACATTATCAACAGGCATTGCACCCTACTGAGTGACACGTGAAGAAGCCCTGTTGTTTGCCTTTAAGAGAAATAAAAACATCCGAGATCATGTGGTAATGGCATATAAGGAACCCACCAACAAGAGTGACATCAGATCATTACGGGGTCTCCCAGGTGTAATAAGGCACTACAAGTGTGTTGATTGTGCAGTGTGCAAGTTCACTAGCATCACGAAATATCTGACCATGTACAACACGGTCTTTAACTTACGATCCTTTCAAATTGTCATACAAGGAATGTTATTTATATATTCCAATGTCCCTGTTAGCAACTGTATGTGGGACAGACGACACAAATGGTAAAGCAATGCATCGCACAACATAGAAGCCGGATAAGATGCCAGATGGAAGGTGCCCCTTTGGTACGACATTTCATGGAACAAGGCCAAACCAAGGAAGACATATATTGGCAGGTAATGGAGGTGATCTCCTTATCAAGTAGGGGAGGTGATATCTCAAACCTACTGAATATCAGAGGCTGCAAATGGATGAACCTCTTGGACAGTACCAAGAATGGACTTGAAGGCACCAATGTCATGCAAAGATTGTACTTGGTGCAATTTTAGTGTACAAATGTACTTATCATGATACATCTTGTGTTAATGTACATTGAAGAACAGGACTCATATTGGATCATATATTATAAGGACACTCCTACAACATGTGTAACTGATGCTTGGGGCAATTTCTGTTAATATTTAGGCATGTCAGCAACATGTGTAACTAGATGTTTGCGATTAATCGCAAAGTTACCATAATTACTAATTGCCTGCTTTTGACTGAGATTACCACATTGATGGGGATCTGGGTTCTGCCACCATAGACACTGTTGGTCAATCAATTTTGCAAGTAAGCATTTTTGGTACAGAGGTTAGCACTATATAGTTGGCCCTATACAGTTGACTGCTTCGAAGAATACCACCTTGTTAGTTGTTGTTGCGGGGCAGTTGCCCAGGTGTTACGCTGACCCAGACCCACAAGATGGCTCCCGTTGAGTAGCATTCTAGTATCCAGATTGAGAGGAACATAGATAATGGGATAACGTCTGCTGCATCTTCATTACACATCTGAGACGCAAGCGGTACATTTGCTGCAAGGAGTACGGAGGTCTCCTGCTGGTACGTTGATTGCATGACGTACAGCCCACATTTACTTTTGATGCTTGACTTTTTGGTTCATCTGTGAAGTTGAGGCCTAGTTATTTGTGAAATTATTCTCACGCAATTATTTTATATAGGATTGCAGACACCGCGACTTGTAAGCGCCTGTGGATTATCACCAGTTCCTTGACTACCCTCTGGAATACGTTGGCCATTCGTTTTTGGTGCGGCCTTGCCTTATCACGTTTATTGAATGTGGGTGATACTGAGTAGCATCTCATGAGTTATGCAGGCACCAGGCACAGTTTTGCAAGAAATGTGGTCTGCATGCTCACGTAGAATTTTATTTGATTCGCATTTGCATGTTTGAATAGATGTGAGTTACCGTACCAAAGTGCACACTGATGGTGAGTCTACGATTGTGTGGTTACCAGCACCCTCAGGCAGTGGAGCTTTTGAAATTTTTTGATTGTGAAGTGCGCTGGTACTTCGGTTCTTTCGCATTTTATTTAATAGGTGTGGTTGTTGGATGACTACATCCTGAAAGATAATGGGGTTGAAACGTCGACAAAACCCCCCAAATGTTGACACCTGTAAACAACAGAGAGGGCTTTCTAACTTTATGAAAGCTACCCTAAATACTTAAGGACTTGAAAGTGTATACAACCATTGGGGAATATACAGTGTTTTGTGTTATAACTGTTGTCTATACTTTTACTATGTGAGCACTGTGTTGTCTGCACTACTGAATCACTTTTGCGCACACAGGGACCGATTCACAGAACTAATCTGAGACAAAATCCTAACTTTATGACTTTCGGTATTCACAGAATACACTTATGGTTTTTGGTATTCACGGAAGGCACTTAGGATTTTTGGTATTCACAGAAATCACTTATGCCTCCTAACTTTACGTTCGCACTCGGACTGGAATTTCAGCACCGGGAGCGGAAGTCCCGCATTTGGGCTGGAATTTCCGCACCTGGGCCGGAATTTCCACCTGCGGGACAGAATATCTGCATTTGGGCCCGATGATCATTTTCATCAATGCTAAACACCTTTCCAAGTGCCTACAATCTCCCACCATGCTCCAGCTGAAACACTGCAGCCCAACAGCCAATCCCAGCTCTGCAGCACAAATGAAAGATGAGCAAACACACACAAATCTTCCAGCATGTCGCTGAATGTGTTTGTTGCTCAGCCCCTTGCCATGCAGCAGGAAGACTTGAGGAGGAGAAGGAGGAGGAGGATAGTAGAGAGGGTATTCAGACAAAGGATAAACCTTTTTGATGTCAGGGCCAGATACTGTTTCTCTCTAGATGTCATCTTGGAGATGGTATGTGAGTGGGAGCAGGAACTTGATTCTGTGACCTGCAGCTCCCATGCCATCTCAGCATATCTTAAGATACTTTCTACTCTCCATTTCTTTGCAACAGGGTTGTTCCAAAGGGTCACCAGTGACCTTGTGGGCATCTCTAAGGCAAGACAGTCACGGTGCTTACATCAGGTACTTAGCTGTATCAATTCAAGAGCCTGCCTCCACATACGAATGCTCCAGACACTGGACATGAGACAAACGCGAGCTAGAGATTTCTATCTCATTTCTCACTTCCGAAGTGTGCTGGGTGCAATTGATTGTACCCACGTGGCCCTTCAGCCACCCCACTGTATTGTACACATCTTCTGCAACAGACACCAATGGAATTCCATCAATGTGCAGGCTGTCAGTGATGCCAGTGGGAGATTCATTGATGTGCATGCAGTGTTTCTAGGCAGTACCCATTACAGCTTAGTATTTCGCAATTTACCTCTTGCCTGGCAGATGGCTGCAGGAGAATTTGGCAACCTGTGGCTATTGGGTAAGTACCAAGCACTAAAAGTGAGGGATATGTGTAAATGAAATGTATGAATGCCACCTTACATTAACAACTATTGTACAATTAGAATCATCAAGCGACACACACAGTTTCAACAGACACTTCATGTACCAAAATATAGATCATGTTCTGGGAAAATTAAAGAGGGAAATGTAACCAATTTCTCATTCTTCCCTCCTCAGACGAGGCTTCGTATGCACTCTCCCCACAACTCCTCACACCGTACAGACATCCAACATCAGCGTAGGTACAATAGGGCACACAGACGAACTGGAGCCATCATAGAGCGCACCTTTGGTCTGTTGGTCTGTTGAAGTCGCGATTCAGATGTCTTGACCGTACAGGGGGTGTGCTGCTGTACTCCCCTGAAGTTATGTGCAAGATCATGTTAGCCTGTTGTGTTTTCATATTATAGCTTTAACGAATGGCTTACACATACCTCTTGTACCTCGGCTAGCTCTGAATCCAGGAAACTGGACGATTGTACATAACAGAGGTCAGGGTATTCAAATCTGTGATCAGCTGGTTTTCACGTTTTTCACATGAGCAACCTGTTCTGTCATGGATAAAATGTGGTTTGCAGTATGTTGTCAATGATGAAAGTTGAATAATTACGACTCTGTCCAAAAATTCCATCATGAGACTACTTTGCAAACCACACTAACTGCATGTAAACCACAGCTGATGACCGGAGTTCAAAGATTGACCAGAATCAGGTCATGTGCCCATGTCATGAATCAGTGTAGTGGATGTCCCTAAAGAATCTATTGACTCAGAGGAGACAATGTATATGTTCAGAGAGACCTTTCCGAACCTTACGAGAATGGGTGTCTGAATCACAAAAGGGCCTAATTATTGCATTGTGATAGTTTTTGCCCCCAACAGATTTGACTACCCCACAAATGGGCCCACAACGTGAGTGACGATGTTATGGGTGAATCTGGCACTATCTGTCTGGGATGCACAGCACTGCTTCCCCCCTAATTTTCCATAACACAGCAGACAACTCTTGTGTTAAGCACTAAATATGGACTACATGTACCATAATGCAAAGGAGGAGAAAACTAAACTGGGGTGTGATGTTGTGTCAGCACCCACCCTTGTCCCAGCCACAATCTCATTTGCAAACTCTGTGTAGTGGCACTATGCCAGCTCCGCCTGGGGTTAGAGATGACAGTGAACATACACCTAATTTAAGCTCCTAATCACTGACAACTGTATAGTGTGATCAGAGGAGAACAAAGTCTGCCCTTGACTCATATAGATATGTGTCTTGTTCTGACGTGTACAACCACCCCATCATGATTTGTCTTACATTTCATTGGGCTTAGCTGGCCAAAAGGACCAACAGCAGGACCTGGTTCAGAGCGGGACATCTTTGGTGTGCTGGTGGCCCGACCTCTAGCCACAAGTGAGGAAGAAGAGGATGATGCGGGACCTTCTACGTAAGGAGGCAGAGGGATTGCGCCCACCCGGACTGAGCAGGAAGACACCTCTGGTGCTACCGGCCCGGTGGAGGCTGAGGACATTGAAGGGTGGGAAGAAGAACTGGACACCTCTGGCCAGGAGGGGGAGGAGATCGACTCTCCCCCCGGACCATTCACCACTTACTTTTGGTGATGTGTCCTCGGGGCAGGCCATTACACAACCTGGGCCTGCCATCAGCCCCTCCCAAACTCTAGAGGCCCCCATTTCATCGGGGCCTCCAGCTGCATCCCCTGCAACCAGTCCCCCTCATCATAGCTGCCAGGCAGATACCAACATTGACTCCAAACACGAGGCACCACACCCCTCATGTTTTACCCAATCCCCTCCCAGTCTTGTTACAGCTGTAGCTGGACCACCGGACTTGATGTGGACATGTGAGGGTCAGCAAGACATGGCCTGTCACATTAAGCTGCAGATGTGTACTGACTTCCGCATTATGCAAGAGGAACATTCAAGAGCTCTGGCCACCCTCACTCGAGAGCTCTGGCTACCCTCACTCCCAGTGTCAATTCCCTGACTGCAGGCATGTTATTTGTCTATTTCCAAAACCCCTCCCACACCACCGTTAATGTCTCCCCTGGAGTTCTGGACTTTTAATTACGGTCCAGAGGTGTCAGGGACAACACCCGAAGACCCCTGAGTTCTACCTGTCTCGGTGCACAAATGAACAGAAACACGGGCTTCTCGATGGTGGCGTCAAAGACCAAAGGTTTATTACTGCAGGGACACAGAAGTCACAGAAACTACACACGGGCAGATTCTAGGAGCCTGTTCGATTTGCACTAAGTGGGTTGCTCCTTAAATACAAAATATTTAGCTGGGGGCAACATTCTCCACATACTAGTGTGTTTCTCAAACTTTATGTCCTAAACAATAAATATTTGGTGTTACACAGGAATCGTCAACAATATCTGATGTCAAAACATTTACGAACGAGAGGCTCCCACTGTTCCATCATAATCCCATGTCATCTTTCCATTCAAGAGCCGGACCGCCTCATCGTAAATTTTGTTACCTCCCCCTAATAAAGGCCCAGAAGGAAGGGAGCAGAGCCAGGTGCAGAAGATAGAAAAACAGGATAAGAGATGTTTGTGGGTCGTAAATGGGCAAGGCTACCAGCAGGACTGGCCTCGGGCAGAGGAGACAACTTCTGCCGAGTCATGCGGCCACAGCGTTTTTGTCCTAAGGTGCACGTGTCACTAGCAAGGTGAATCGCCGGCTAAAGCCTACGTGTCCTTAAGTGAAAATGAGGTGATCAGAGGTCACTGCGTGTCCATTGACTATGTGAGGGCAAGAATACAAGATGGATGCCATGATCTAAAATGGATGCCATCGGTGTATCGGAAATGTGGTTATAACAGGAGTGCTCTTGCTCGTAGCATAGCGAAAACACCAGGATATGCTAAATGGATCATTTGCGGTTCATCGGTATCAAAATTATGAGTTTACGATAATGTTGAAAACACGGGTTCAAATCGTCACGGAACCTCAGACCCTCCTTTTGCCCTTACATAGGCAATTACTCAGTCTATGTCAGAGTCTATCTCAATGTTCATTAGGTCAGTGATATGTTGTTGCATCATCATCCTTTCTCGCACCTTGTCTCCAAATACAGGCGGTTTTCTAAGACAGGTTGCAGCACAGAGGCTACACAGAGCGGGACCACATTGGATAATAAGGCAGCACGAGAATAGGAATACTAAGATAATGCCAACGACCATCAGAACCTTCCATCCCCACGCTGATAGTAGAGTGCAAAGCCATTCCATTAAGGACCAGTTTCCCTTATCTACGTGGATAGAGTCGGAAATCTTGTGAAGCTTAGAGATCGCTTCATACACTGTCGGAGCATTATTGGGGATAAAAACACAGCAGCTCGATTGGATCATTCTGCATACCCCACCTCGATCTGCTAGTATTACGTCAAGAACCATACGATTCTGTAACGTCATGAGACGATCCGCCTGGAGCTCAGCTGTTAAATTACTAAGGGCACCCGCAGTTTCTGTAATAGTAGATTCAACTACCCGTGTTAGTTGACGTAGGTTTCTACTAATGGCCATAGGCCCCCAGAACGGAAGGAAACCTTTGAAGAAGTCTCCGGCTTCCTGACCAGCGGTATCTTCTTTGCTGAAAACACGTCTTGCTACTCTGGTCTTGTGATAATCTGGGGAAGCAGTATATGTCGGAGGCAATAGTCGAGCAATATAGCATGAACCTGAAAAGTCAGCAGGCAACCATGTATATGCCCTATCCTGACAAATGAAGTAGGTACCGTTAGCAGTTAGAAAGGCAGGGGAAGAGTTAGACGGATACACATAAGTCTCAACACAGTCACTCTTCCCTAGCCGAGCTCTTGGATTTCTCCCATTACCTTGCAGACAGACTTGACCTCGGTGAGGTACGACCCAAACTGGAGTGGAGCTCTTACGCTTGCTTTCACCCAAACTAATGCGATACTCCGTAGAATTCCAACTCAGATATACTCGTAGCTCATCCTTAGGATAGGATGGGGTGTTATTGACGTCTTTAATCATGTCAATGATTCCCTTGACTAAAGCCTTATTAGCGGAGTTATACTTAGCGGAACGTGGTGGACGCGGGGGATAGATCTCGAGGGCATAAACAAATATAGTCTGAAAGGCCTGAAATGATCCATTATAGCTAAAAGGCAAGACCAGGTAGGGAATGCCTTTATCCACAGTGTGTGGTATCAGACCACATACCCAGCAGTCTGTTGTGTTAACTACCAGTTGGTGTTGATGCAAGAGCTGTACAAAAGTGTTATTTATGAATTCTGAGCGTCGAGCTTGCTCGTGTTCGGGGAACGGATGAAAGGAATGAAAAGAAGCAACAGTAGAAGAAACAGGATCAAGGGGAGGTACTGTAGTTGTTACCGGTGCAAAAATCAAATGAATACCGAAGACGATTCCACCCACCAACATTATTAAAACAATTAAAAACGTAATTGCGCATTGCATCATAAAACATTTGTTATGAAGAATCTTGTACAGTCTATTTCTGCGAACATAAATTACATTCTCTCTGTGCAGCCCAGGAAGCTCCATCTTCTACAACCGCTCGTGACCACTGATGGTATGTACGTAGTTGAAAATGCCTCTACCAGCCCTGGGAGTTCCCAGAACTAACAGAAAGACCGACCTTGTGTCTGGCCCCGCAGATTCAACTAGGCACAAAGCCACGACCCTACAGCTACCCAGACGGCAAGGTAATAAGCACAATAGAAATATACAGAGAAATGCAAAATATTTAGCAAACTTCCTGGCTGGAGGCAATGTAATAGATCAAGTATGAAAAATAGGCAGTTTCCTGCTTTATTAGTCTTTAGAATGAGATCGGAGGTTGTATCTCAGTTTTCCTGGAGTAGTTTGATCCGGAAATAGACTGTTTTCAGCAGGAGTGACAGTGTTCAAGTTCGCAGAGGGCAAATTTTCGATTGGTGCAGTGTTCTGGTCAGTGTTCAAAGAAGCAGCTTCAGAAAAAGAGTCAGATTTCGGTGGATCAGTTATCAGTTCTGCATCACTGAAAGGAACGTAGTTTGGAACCGGTTCTGTTTCTAAGGCACCAATTCCTTTTCTAATCCAATTATCATAAGGGAGTGGTAGGGGTACACGCTTAGTATGTGTCGCGTGGACCCAGTTTTTTCTACCGGCCACACGTACAGCAGTCCTTGTTGCCAATAGTACTTGGAACGGTCCAACGAATTTGGGTTGAAGATTTCTGGTCCGTCCGAAGTTCTTTATGACAACAAAGTCTCCGGGTTTCAGCTGATGACCTGGACTTTCCGGAGGCTTTGGCAATGCATCGAAAACCTGTTGGTGAATAAGACTCAATTTAGCAGTCAAGTCAAAAAGATAATCAATTAGCATTGGGTATTCCAGCTGCCTAAACTCCCTAGGTCTTGGTACCCCCCAAATATTAGCAGGGCGACCGAACACAATCTCATAGGGACTAAGCCCTATTCGAGAATGCACAGTCGCTCTTGTGGATAACAGGGCCAAAGGTAATGCATCTGGCCAGGACAAGCCCGTGGAGGCTTGTATCTTAGCCAGTTTCAGCTTGAGGGTGCCATTATAGCCTTCAACTAAACCTGCTGACTGGGGGTGATTCGCACTGTGGAACTTTTGCTTGATGCTCAAGCCTGCACACACACTCTGCATAACTTTCCCTACAAATTCACTTCCATTATCTGACCATACAATCCGTGGCATACCGTACCTGGGGAAGTATTCCTTTAGGAGAATTTTGGCAGTGGACAAGGCAGTATTATCTTTGAGTGGATATGCTTCGATCCACCTTGAAAAAGCACAGACTACCACTAAAACATATTTAAGGTTGCCACATCGATCCATGTGAATGAAGTCTAACTGAATCACTTCAAAGGGGCAAGAAGGAGGAGCGAAGTGGCCAGCAGGTGTGGAGGTTCCCTTGCCAGGATTATGCATCAGGCATATCATGCAATTTCTCACCACTCTTTCTGCACACTTACTAATTCCATCATTCTTCCAGACTGGAGCCAACATCTTACAAATCCCTTTAGAACTGATGTGCGCTGCTCCATGCGCCATCGTTACCACCGCAAGCACATACGCATCAGGCAACATACAACGCTGTTGTTCCGACAAATCAATCCAACATCCATTCGAGTCCAATTTACCCGTTTTCTCTTTCCATGCAAGCTTTTCCTCTTCAGTCGCTTCTTCCTGAATCGTTCTCACACTTTCCATTGTGTCCTTACACATTCCCGAATCAGTAACCCATCTTGCAGACGTTGCAACATACATCCCACTCATCGGATTCCTAGCTGTCTGTTTTGCTGTCTCATCAGCAAAGGCATTTCCTTGACCAACATCATTTGTGATTGCTCGATGAGCACTGCACTTCACAATCGCAACTTCCATTGGTAAGGTTAGAGATTCCAACAAGTCATTAACTAGCTGACCATGCTGGATCTTAGTCCCATGGGACGTAATAAAACCTCTTTCCTTCCACAATCGGCCAAAACTATGGGCTACGCCGAACGCGTACTGACTATCTGTGAACACATTCACTCTCTTTCCCTTAGCTAAAGCACACGCTCTAGTCAATGCAATTAATTCTGCAGCTTGGGCAGAATTCTGACTCACTCTTGCAGTCTCCACAATCGTACTCAAAGTCGTTACTGCATAGGCAGCTGTTACATCACCATTCTCCAATTTAAAACAAGACCCGTCAACATACAACGTGCCATCTGGGTCTGATAGCGGAGTGTCTTTTAGATCAATTCGTCCTTTTGTCTCTTCCTCAGTTCTAAAACAACAGTCATGTGGCTCAGAATCACTCGACTCCTGACTAGTCGGCAACAATGTTGCTGGATTCAATACATTGCATCTCTTAATCTGAATATGACTTGCTAACAGTGTCAGCTCATAGCCTGATAATCTAGCACTGGTGAGGTGCTGCGTCTTTGTTCGGTTCATGAGTGTATCCACGGCATGTGGAGCCATGACCACTAACATGTTATTCATGACCAAACCAGCAGATTGTCGAATGGACGCTGCAGCTGCCGCTGTAGCTCTCAAGCAACTAGGCAACGCTCTGGCTACCGGATCTAATGTTGATGAAAAATACGCACAAGGGCGTTGTTTATCACCAAATTGTTGCGTCAAGACACTCAACGCGCAACCTTCTCTTTCGTGGACATAGAGTGTAAATGGTTTACTGTAGTCAGGTGTACCCAACACAGGAGCTGAACACAGTGCGTTTCGTAACTCAGAAAAGCTTTGCTGACATTCGTCAGACCATGGCACTGGATTCGGAACACCTTTCCCAGTCAGAGCCACCAACGGTTTTGCTAAGAGAGAAAAATGTGGGATTTATTGCCTGCAGTATGAAGTAATACCCAAAAACGCACGCACTTCTCTCTGTGTGCTAGGAACATTCATCTGCGTAATTGCTTTTATTCTCTCTGGGGTCAACCTTCTTCCCTCCTTTGACAAGAGATGACCTAGATAGGTCACTTCTTGGCAACAGTATTGCATTTTGCATTTTGGAAGGTGACACCTTAGTCTGGTGGCAGCTCACTCCCCGCTGGGCGCCGAGCCTGTTACATTGAAAGCGTGTAAAATCTCTGTGGCACACTTGACAATTTCGTGAATTTTACCCTGTGTTCTCGAGTTGTAACTCGATTTTTTTAAATATACTTTTAATCATTGTAGTGACTTTACTGTGTTTTAGTATTCACCCTGTCAAATTTGAGCACTCACTCGCACTCACCAGGGACTTGTATCCTCTTCTGGGGGCTGCTCTCGCTCCGTTTGAAACAGCCGGCACCCCAGCCAATCGCGGCTGTGAAGGGCGGGACAGGGGCGGCACCTAACGGAGTCTCGAGCGGTTAGCGCTCTAGACGTCCGCTTTCCTGAAGGGTATTTAGGTTGCGAGGAGGCTGGCGCTTTCGCGGTAGGAGTCTGGTGGCAGCTCACTCCCCGCTGGGCGCCGAGCCTGTTACATTGAAAGCGTGTAAAATCTCTGTGGCACACTTGACAATTTCGTGAATTTTACCCTGTGTTCTCGAGTTGTAACTCGATTTTTTTAAATATACTTTTAATCATTGTAGTGACTTTACTGTGTTTTAGTATTCACCCTGTCAAATTTGAGCACTCACTCGCACTCACCAGGGACTTGTATCCTCTTCTGGGGGCTGCTCTCGCTCCGTTTGAAACAGCCGGCACCCCAGCCAATCGCGGCTGTGAAGGGCGGGACAGGGGCGGCACCTAACGGAGTCTCGAGCGGTTAGCGCTCTAGACGTCCGCTTTCCTGAAGGGTATTTAGGTTGCGAGGAGGCTGGCGCTTTCGCGGTAGGAGTCTGGTGGCAGCTCACTCCCCGCTGGGCGCCGAGCCTGTTACATTGAAAGCGTGTAAAATCTCTGTGGCACACTTGACAATTTCGTGAATTTTACCCTGTGTTCTCGAGTTGTAACTCGATTTTTTTAAATATACTTTTAATCATTGTAGTGACTTTACTGTGTTTTAGTATTCACCCTGTCAAATTTGAGCACTCACTCGCACTCACCAGGGACTTGTATCCTCTTCTGGGGGCTGCTCTCGCTCCGTTTGAAACAGCCGGCACCCCAGCCAATCGCGGCTGTGAAGGGCGGGACAGGGGCGGCACCTAACGGAGTCTCGAGCGGTTAGCGCTCTAGACGTCCGCTTTCCTGAAGGGTATTTAGGTTGCGAGGAGGCTGGCGCTTTCGCGGTAGGAGTCTGGTGGCAGCTCACTCCCCGCTGGGCGCCGAGCCTGTTACATTGAAAGCGTGTAAAATCTCTGTGGCACACTTGACAATTTCGTGAATTTTACCCTGTGTTCTCGAGTTGTAACTCGATTTTTTTAAATATACTTTTAATCATTGTAGTGACTTTACTGTGTTTTAGTATTCACCCTGTCAAATTTGAGCACTCACTCGCACTCACCAGGGACTTGTATCCTCTTCTGGGGGCTGCTCTCGCTCCGTTTGAAACAGCCGGCACCCCAGCCAATCGCGGCTGTGAAGGGCGGGACAGGGGCGGCACCTAACGGAGTCTCGAGCGGTTAGCGCTCTAGACGTCCGCTTTCCTGAAGGGTATTTAGGTTGCGAGGAGGCTGGCGCTTTCGCGGTAGGAGTCTGGTGGCAGCTCACTCCCCGCTGGGCGCCGAGCCTGTTACATTGAAAGCGTGTAAAATCTCTGTGGCACACTTGACAATTTCGTGAATTTTACCCTGTGTTCTCGAGTTGTAACTCGATTTTTTTAAATATACTTTTAATCATTGTAGTGACTTTACTGTGTTTTAGTATTCACCCTGTCAAATTTGAGCACTCACTCGCACTCACCAGGGACTTGTATCCTCTTCTGGGGGCTGCTCTCGCTCCGTTTGAAACAGCCGGCACCCCAGCCAATCGCGGCTGTGAAGGGCGGGACAGGGGCGGCACCTAACGGAGTCTCGAGCGGTTAGCGCTCTAGACGTCCGCTTTCCTGAAGGGTATTTAGCTACTCGTCGGCCCCAGTGCGCAGCGATGGCGCGCAGGGTAGGCGCCTCGGACTGCGCCAAAGACGAGCCTAAGACCAGCCCGTCTGTGCCCGTCCGTGTCTGGCCGGGACACGGGGCACGAAATTCCGAGGCAGGTAGGATCACAGTGGACCAGATATGGGCATTGCGCCCTACTACTATCAATAACTGTTCCATTCTAAAGCCTTCCCTGAAAGGTACTCATGTGTGCCCTCACTGTGCTTTTGCACTTACAAATATTCAACCTTATCCAGAAGTCTTACATAAGCCTAGGCCACCTACTCCAGCCTCTGTTGTAAATTTTCGTACGTTTACTTTTTACACTGTGAATTGTAGATCACTGCCCCAACACAAAGCTGATATTCACCATCTCCTCATGGAAGAAAAACCCTGCGCAATATTTCTAACAGAGACCTGGTTGCACGATGGCTCAGGCCCCGATGTAGCCGCTGCTCTGCCCTCTAACTATGCTATTGTTAGAGCAGACAGGGAAAGACAGGTTGGCGGGGGTATTGCTGTGATCTTCGATAGGGATTTTAACTGTGACTTTGAACCGGTCAATATCCCTGGATGCGAAGCTGCATTTTTTAAATTATCCTTGAACCCTAATTTTATGTTCTCCGGCTTCTTAATTTACCGCCCCCCGGGTAATGGTAATGTATGGGCTGCAAATTTGGTTAACCTTATTTCCCCGTACTTCCTAAATGCCCAAAATCTGACCATATTGGGGGACTTAAACCTCCATTTTGAGGATAAATCTAATTGCATCGCTTCCAATCTTCTGGAAGATTTCAACACTTTGAATATGTCCCTGAGAAATGAGGTCCCCACGCATAAAGCTGGCCACTTGCTGGACCCCATTATCTCCAATATACAGGAGCTGAAATGGTTAAAAACCGACCCTATTTGTTGGTCGGACCATTTCCTAACGCTTTTTAGCATTACGCTTACACAACCTGAGAAGCTAGGTTCTGCCCGGCCCCCAATTTCCATGAGAAACTGGAAAAAGATAGATATGATCAAATTGCAGAATGCTCTACAGGTATCCCCCCCAGTTTTAGGTGATGATATGGAGATCAATGCGCTGGAAGCTCACACCTGGCTACAAAGTGCAGTGGATATTTGCCTACCCGTTACAAGGTGCAGAGGGAATGTCCATCGGCCCCCGGCTCCTTGGTATACGGAAGAACTGAAGCTGGAAAAAACTAAGTGTAAGGGACTTGAGAGGAAGTGGCGCAAGCACTATGATCCTCAATCTAAGGAACTGTACCGTAGGGCTAGAAACCTCTACCACACGGCCTGTTCCAGAGCTAAGGCATTTTATGTAACGGAGACCATTAATATGGCTGCCAATAAAGCACGTACCCTTTTCAGTACTGTAAAAGACTTAGCCGGAGCAAATTCGGCGGCGGTCGCGCGCCCCCTGACCCCTCAAAAATGCCAAGATCTTGCTACGTATTTTGTGGGAAAGGTCGAAACTATTCTTGCAAACATTAACCCCCCGGTGAGGGAGGACAGGGAAGCCCTTCCTTTAGAAAGCCCACTAGGAAATCGGCTGGATGCCTGGCCTTATATTTCCGTGGGCACCTTAAAACTTTTGGCGACCTCCATCAAATCAGGTTCTCCGTGCGATCCCCTCCCTATTAACATTCTGTGCCAACTGGATGACGGTGCCTTAGGAACTATTGCCGAGACACTTAATGCTTCCATCCGTCTGGCAACTGTTCCGTCATCGTGGAAGCACGCTATGGTCAGCCCTTTGCTGAAGAAGCCATCTGCCGACCCAGAGGTTCTTGCAAATTATCGCCCGATATCTCTGCTGCCTGCTTTCTCAAAAATTTTAGAGAAACATATCCATGGCGTGCTCTCATTGTACACGGAGAATAACAACTTGCTCCACTATTCCCAGTGGGGCTTCAGGGCAGGCCATTCCACCGAATCTGCCCTCTTGGGAGTCACGGAGAAGATCAGGGGACTTTTGGACGACGGGCAAACGGTTGCTCTCGTCCTGCTCGATTTGAGCGCGGCTTTCGACACTATCTCGCACAACAGACTGCTTGCCAGACTGAGTGGGGATGGTGTCGGAGGGGCCGCATTGGACTGGATTAGATCTTATCTGAGCAACCGGACGTTTCAGATCTCGTCCTCACATGCCCAGTCGGACATTTTTCCGTCATCCCATGGTGTGCCTCAGGGCTCAATTTTAAGCCCACTATTTTTCAATCTTTACCTCCGCCCCCTCGCTGATTTAGCAGAGCGAGTAGGTCTTGAACTGATGACCTATGCGGATGACTCACAGATTATTTTTTCCCTCACCAACGCAGAATCTTCATCCCCTTCAGCTCTGAAACTTGGTCTTCAGGAGGTCTTCAGCTGGATGTCAACTAACCAGCTGAAGCTTAACGGGGAGAAGACGGAGATTCTTCTTCTGGGAAAAAATCGTGATCTGTGGCAGGAGAGGCACTGGCCGCCATCCCTGGGAGCTTTTCCCAGCCCATCTACCCAGGTTAGAAACTTAGGGGTGTGCATCGATGATTCTCTATCGATGAAACAACAGGCTAATAAAGTGGCTGGCATTTGTTTCACGATAATTAAATGGCTGCGGAAGATTATCTGGATGCTGCCTGTGGATACCCAGAAGACCGTAGTCAATGCGCTAATAACATCTAGGCTTGACTACGGTAACATTCTATATCTGGGCTCCAACTTAGCTGTAACCAGACGGTTGCAGCTTGTCCAGAACTCCGCAGCCAGGCTGTTGTGTAAGATCCCTAGGACAGCAAGGATCTCGAGCCACCTTAGAGACCTACACTGGTTGAAAGTTGAAAACCGGGTCCGGTTTAAGGCCTTGACCTACATGTTCAAGATTAGAGCGGGAACCGCACCACGGTATTTGCAGAAACTGGTTAAGCCTCATGTACCTGTACGCAATCTTCGCTCTTTAAATGGAGCAACTTTCACAGTACCCAGATTCAAACTGGCCCGAATGGGAGGTAAATCTTTTTCCCGCCTGGGACCAGTTCTTTGGAATTCCCTTCCTTTAGCCCTGCGGAAAGAGGAAAACTATGCCAGTTTTAAGAAACAAGTTAAAACCTGGCTGTTTAATAAATAACTGTTTAAATAAATAGCGGCCAATGTGTTGTCAACAGTTGCTTTCTGTGCTTTGCCCTTTTTAGCCATGGCGCCGGGAAACCCTTTGTGGGTATCTGTGCGCATTATAAATGCAAAAAATAAAATAAATAATAAAAATATGATTTAAATCAGACAAATGATGCAATAAGGAAACTGTAGCTGCTTTGCAAGTTTCCTTGTCATCGGCAGCCACTAGAAGATCATCGACATATTGCACTAAGGCAGAACCAGGAGGAAGTACAAAAGAATCCAACTAACTTTTTAATGCCTGACTGTAAATGGATGGGCTTTCACAATAGCCTTGTGGAGCACGTTTAAACCTGAAGCTTCGTCCTCCTAGAGAGAAGCCGAAAATATCTCTGCTTTCTTCGGCTATCGGAATACTGAAAAAGGCATTCTTCAAGTCGATCACTGAGAACCACGTGGCTGTAGCAGGAATCAACGTTAACAATGCAGTAATGTCTGGAACCACAGGAAACTGTGGAATCAAAATTTTGTTAACCTCTCTAAGGTCAATTACAAATCTATAGACTGGAGGTTTTGAGGGATCAGTGCGTTTTAGAATTGGCAGTACAGGGCTATTACAGACATTTCCTCTAGTTTCCTCTATTACATCTTTCTTGATCAAATCTTGTACTATCAATAAGAGCGCACGCTCACCTTCACTAGAGATTTTGTATTGTGGGATTCGTGGAAATTTGACATTTGCTTTCAAAGTTACTACATATGGTGGAATTTCCAAAAGACCTACATCGTTAGGACCAGTCGCCCAAAGAGTATCAGGGAGAGAACGCAGCTCCAGTGGGAGCGCATCCATTGACAAATACATCGGGGAGATGATTCTCTTACCTAATGTAAGCTGTACTCCTGAAGGAGAACAGTACAATGTCGCATATAGGCGTTTTAACAAGTCTAAACCAAGCAGATTTTCATTACAACCAACGTCAAAATTAAGGGTGCTTTCAATTGACGAGGCCCAACAGAGATAGACAAAGGACCAGAAACAGGGTTGTGAACAGGGGCGCCTGAAAAACCTACAGAAACATTTGTTAAGCCAGACAAAGGTGCGCCAGGGAGTTTTGCATGTATGATAGAACTTTTTGCTGCACCAGTATCCAACAGAAACGGTTCGACTACACCTGATGTGGATACTGCGACATAAGGCCCACTCTGGTCTACTGGAACTGATACTACTCCCTCTCTTTGCCCAAGGCTGTCCTAGTAATCGTTTTGCTGAAATTCCTCACGAACTTCACAGTAATCTTCAACATGATACTGTTGAGATCTAGCTGGCTGTGTAGACTGACCATTTCGTTGATCAAAATAATTAGAAGGGCGATCATTCGTTTGTGGAGGCATAGCACCTCGTCCTCGACCTCTAGAATTTTGCATAGTACCACCACGACCTCTCTGAGCTGCAGCAGCATTATTTTGTGCCAGTTCCGGACACTCATTCTTATAATGACCTTCCTTTTTGCAATAAGCACACTGATTCCATTGGTACTGCGGTCTCTGTGAACCATAGTCGGTCCTCTGATATGGCCCTTGCTGTGTGTTTGTTTGATTCGTGCGAGGCGGATATGCTTGTTGCAAAAGGACTTTAGTTTTTAAATCTTTTGTTTTCTTGTCCGATTTTTCCTTCTCTTCTTTATCCCTATTTTCATAGTACTGGGCAGTTGCAAGTATCTGTGCAGTCGTAGAGACAGCCCACGCACTTTCAGAATTCTTTAATTTATTACTGAGCTCTGGTAACAGGTTGTGCTCAAATTTATCAACAAATAATCTCTGGCCTCCTTCCGTGCTCATATCCTGACCACTGTGATCTACGAAAGTTTCTTCGAATCTAGTGAAAAAGTCGGAGACACTTTCGTCTTTCTTCTGCCTACATGCGGACAACTTGTCCCAGTTAACGCGCAATGCTGGCATCAGGGTTTTCATTAAATCGATTATTCTACCGGGCAAATTAGCAATTAAAGGTTCAGGTTTAGAACCCCCAATTTGTTGACCATCTGCCGCAATAATAGCTGCCCAATCACCACCTAGAGCAACTGGATGATTTTCTCTACGAATTTTAGCCCAAATTGGTTGCGGTACTACATTACCAAATAGCATATCAATGTCCGCTAGATTCATTACGCAAGCTTCAACCGTCTGAGCCAACTCTTTGTAATATCCGGCAGGATTTTTACGCGGATCTGGCAAGGCCTGTTTTACTGCTAACACTTCAGCTCGTTTCCACGGAATGTGTATCCACACTCTCTGGAATTGCGCTGGAGCGGCTACAATACCATTGGCCACATCAGCTTGCACAGCGTTGCGCCATATTGGCGGAACCTCCCTCATGGGATATTGGCGACCTTTATTTGCGCTACGTTTCTCTGAATCTCTTGGTGAACGGAGGGAAGGATCAACCCTAAAACCTAGAATCAATTCCATTGCTTCTTTTATCTCCTGACCAACTATCATACCTGCAGCAATTTTTTGTTGAATATGAATTAATTCGTCTGGAACTTGTTCAGAATCATTCTCATCCCATTCCTCACGTAAAAGGGAACACATAACATCAAACACATAGCGCTGTGTCGGTTCATTCCATTGCATAAATGTATCTAATACATCTCGTACATTATACCTTCCAACTTTCGAAATCCACCTGAGAGCAGTGGAATCTAATATTCCTCGTTCTTCAACACTAGGAAGCTGACTACGTCTCTGAACAGATTCAGAGGCAGGACTTTTAATCAGAGTTTTGTAAAAGGGAGAGAGAATATTAGAGACAGATTCAGTAATTCTCCGACGAACAGAAAGCGGAGTCATATAGCTAGAGGAAGTTTGAAGTAAAGTGGTAGTTGGGACAGAAGAAACAGCACCAGTAGGTGTAGGAGGCAAAGTAGCTTGCGAAACAACAGGTATCAGCGGTACAGGCATAGGCAGAGGAGCTGGCAACCCTGGAAGGGGGTGCCGGAGGAATATTGTTAACTACAGGAAATGCAGGAGCTTGATTCAGGGGAGCAGGAGCAGGTATACCAGGCTGTCCAGCAACCGGTAACACAACATTCGGCAGAGGTGGAGCTGTAGCACCCTGTGCATACGGTGGAGGTGACCTCAACAAGTAAGACAACAGAGGATCGTTTTCATGGTCCTCCACTATCTTAGCTGTACTCGATGGCAAAGCAGGGTAGCACTTGTCTATCGCTAAATTACGCTCTCTATCGGCTACCTCTATCGTTTTCTCAGATTCATTAAGTTGCAGCTGCTTAGCAGACTGTTCTAAAGTCAATTCTTGTTCTTTCTGCTCTTTCTTCAACTTTTTAGTCTCTCTCTGTTTGGATTCTTTTCGCCAACAACGGAAAGAATCAAACATTGCCGGCTGTTCTTTCTTCTTGAACAACTTTCTTTCTAGATTATTGAGAATTTCAGGTTCGAAACTACCATGTAGTGGCCAACTAAGGACACCATCTTTCTCCGTGTAGCGGATCCATACCTCGTTATAAGAGATAGGGCCCACACCAAACTTGCAATAAAGATCATAAAGAGGAGTTCCAATCGGAGGAACCGAACTCGAGTCCTCCAACCGGGAATCACTGTTGCAACCAAAACATGAAAACATAGAATTTTTCCGACTTACCATTTTATAAACCGGAACACAGAACAAACACAAACAAAGGTGCGCACTCGAACTAAGAACTTAGGCCTACCAAAGTGAACAAATGTATCGATACCCAAACCAAACCAAAAGATTATCGTAACTAGAACAACCAGTGATAATCTTCCAAAACCAAACCAAACCAAGGAACTAAAAGGATTATCCAAACCCTTACGGAGTAACCAAACAACTAGCAACCACTTAATTCTTAACTGAGGCACTGAAGACGTCACCAAGGAGAAACCCGTCACGTCTCGCTGTACTAAGGTCTGCACCTCGGGTCTAAGACAGGGCGACGGTCAAGGCAACGGACCACTGCAGCCGTCCAAACGGGAACCCTCGTGGAAGAGAACGTCGGGCCACTTTTGCGATATGCCGGGATCGATGAAGTGGGGCACCTCCCTCCGGAGTCTTCACACGAAGCTTCTCGAACTCTTCAGGCTTTTAGACCGGTACCGAATGACGTCGCCCTACGTTGGGCGCCAATTGGAGTTTTGGACTTTTAATTACGGTCCAGAGGTGTCAGGGACAACACCCGAAGACCCCTGAGTTCTACCTGTCTCGGTGCACAAATGAACAGAAACACGGGCTTCTCGATGGTGGCGTCAAAGACCAAAGGTTTATTACTGCAGGGACACAGAAGTCACAGAAACTACACACGGGCAGATTCTAGGAGCCTGTTCGATTTGCACTAAGTGGGTTGCTCCTTAAATACAAAATATTTAGCTGGGGGCAACATTCTCCACATACTAGTGTGTTTCTCAAACTTTATGTCCTAAACAATAAATATTTGGTGTTACACAGGAATCGTCAACAATATCTGATGTCAAAACATTTACGAACGAGAGGTTCCCACTGTTCCATCATAATCCCATGTCATCTTTCCATTCAAGAGCCGGACCGCCTCATCGTAAATTTCGTTACCTCCCCCTAATAAAGGCCCAGAAGGAAGGGAGCAGAGCCAGATGCAGAAGATAGAAAAACAGGATAAGAGATGTTTGTGGGTCGTAAATGGGCAAGGCTACCAGCTTCGGCCGCCTGATCATGATCAGGCCAACGAACACGAGAACCAGTATAGCAGGACTGGCCTCGGGCAGAGGAGACAGCTTCTGCCGAGTCATGCGGCCACAGCGTTTCTGTCCTAAGGTGCACGTGTCACTAGCAAGGTGAATCACCGGCTAAAGCCTACGTGTCCTTAAGTGAAAATGAGGTGATCAGAGGTCACTGCGTGTCCATTGACTATGTGAGGGCAAGAATACAAGATGGATGCCATGATCTAAAATGGATGCCATCGGTGTATCGGAAATGTGGTTATAACAGGAGTGCGCTTGCTCGTAGCATAGCGAAAACACCAGGATATGCTAAATGGATCATTTGCGGTTCATCGGTATCAAAATTATGAGTTTACGATAATGTTGAAAACACGGGTTCAAATCGTCACGGAACCTCACCCCCTGTCCATTGTGCCACACTGTTTCCCCCATACGCCTCGTGTGTCACAACCCCATGTGGTGCCTGTCCCTGCACCGGCCAGCCAGGAGCCTGCATCGGACTCAGGGGATCTGGACATTGTACAAATACAGGATGATCAAAGGACACTTGACCTGTCTGACAGATTTTTCTAATTTTGACAATTGTTTACTTTGCCTATTGTACATAGACTGGTTCCCTGGACGCTCCCCGACGTGTTATATTTATGTTGCCCCACCCCAATTCAAGTTCCCTTCTCCTTCTGTAGTAAGAACGTCGTTTGTTTTCTTTCTCCCTTCCAAACGTACTGTTGTTTTTTTTTCTAATCCCAACCTTTTTTTATATAATACTTTATTTTTAATCATACTGTCTCTATCTTGTTTAACTTCATTGTGCTTGTCTTGTACAAAATATGTAAGTAAGTAAGTAATATTTATTGTACAGTTAATAAAAACCTTTACAAACAAACATCTCTTTATAAAATTGAGAGGAAAACAAACTTCAAAATATGGACATATAGTTTGGAAGTCACCTGCTCTGCACATGTGAGCTAGTTGCAATTATGCAGTGATGGGGTTACACTTGTACATGTGTCACGCACACACATACATCCTCACATTTATAGGCCACCACAATTGGAAAACAATTGCTTTTCAGGACATAATACGCAGCATAGTCTTGACTTGTGATGAGATTTTCTTTTTATTTATACATATTCACACTGGTCAAAAAGGTTTAGATGTGATCAATGAGAATCATGCTTTCGACTTCGCAAATTTGGAGGTGAGGATCGCTGTGAGGGATTATGTTTGGGTTGTTGCCGAGGTGCATGTGCCTGTACAGGGTGAAGTTCATGTGTAGGGGCAGATGGTGCCTGTACAGTTGGTGTTTGTGCGTGGACAGGGGCTGGTTGTGCAAGTGTTGGTAGTGCCTGTTCAGGGGGTGGTGGTAGATGTGTGGGTTGGGGGAATGCCTGTTCAGGGGGTGGTGGTGGATGTGCAGGTTGGGGGGCTGCCTGTTCCTGGGGTGGCGGTGGATGTGTAGGTTGAGGGAGTGCCTGTTCAGAGGGTGATGGTGGATGTGCAGGTGGTGGAGTGCCTGTTCAGGGGGCGGTGGCGGGTGTGTACCCTTGCTGTGGTCCTGTGCAGTTTGTGCTGCAGGCAGTTGTGATGGCTCCCTTCCCTGTGTTGACCGTGAAGGGACATTTTGGATCACTTTCATCATGCCCTCCATCATCTTCATGGCCAAGGCATGGTGTCTTAAACTCTCTTCCCTTTGGATGGATATCATGTCTCTGATATCCTTGGACATGTCTTGCCAAGATTTATCCATCCTATCCAAAACATGGGTCTGTCTGTCCGCCACCTGAGGAATTTGGCGCATGTCCTGCAGCGCATCAGACATGTCTGACTGGATAGCCCCTATGGCACTAATATCCTGCCTCACATCTGCCTGCTGTTGGAAGAAGTCCTGCTCCCACTGCCCACCATGGCCAGATGCAGGCCCTGTCTGCAGGGGTCGGCCATGGATGAGATCGCCAGGTCCAAAAGCAGGTGGGGGCATGGCAGATGAAAGCATGTGAACAGGAGAATGGTGCACTGGGGATACCTGCACCACAACAGGGTTGGTACTTCCCTCAAATGGTAGAGAGAATGCCTGGGATATACTGTATAGGGAGGAGTGTAGGGGAACCACCACATCTGTCCTGGATGTGAGAGGGTGATATCTATGTTGGGGTGCGTGTGAGCTGTGGCTGGTTAGCTTTATGCAGGGGACAGGCAATCTTTCGTTTTGGAGGAGGCTGAGGCACTTTGCTGGGTGGAGGGTGTGAGGCCTTGCAAAAACTGGGCGATGTGTGATTCTGTCCATGGCATCAGAATCGTCATCCTCTGACGGGATGAACAGATAGTCGCCATCATCGTCAAATCCTTCTGCCCCCTCGGGAATTTTCTCCTCCTCCTCTTGCGAGGTACTTGCCTGCAGGAGCAGTGGATTTTCCCCTTTGATTGCCCGTCTCCCAACATTGGTGGAAGGTCCATCGTCATCATCACCTGGAACACAGAGGTTGCAACAGGATAAGTAATTGACCTAGTATAAGATATAGTGCAACACAAGGGTTGGTCCTATTGCATCAAGAGATGAAGCACAGGTGACCTGGTTTGGGTACCCCTACAAGTGACTGCTCACACCATAGCACTGAGATTTTAAACGGAGATGTGCATTGTACAAGCAAACTCTCCAGCTCCAGCCACAGCTTTGTATCCCTTTGCGATCTCCCTTGATGTCAACTGCTGAATCATGCTCCTCATAGGTTTTGTTGACGAAGCCGTCCCTGATCCATCAGCTGTAGAGGGAAGTGACACCATACTCCATGATCTGCATTACTAATTTACAAACAGGCCCATGTGACACTTATAATATGTATGTAATTTTGTATACACCGACTGCAGATTCTATGCAGAAGGGGACTTTGATCTTTGTCATGTTTTTGTAATCAATGATAGGGAAACACTTCACGCCACAATTACCTGATGGACAGGTGCGAGAGGGTTTCACTGCTGCAGCCAGGATGTCTTGCATTACCCGGGATGGTGTTGTACGCTGCACTGGGTTCATCCTGTCAGCAGCTGTGATGAGACATACGTGTCCATATTTCAGTACACCAGATGGTAGCTATGAGCTAACATGTATGTGTCATTCTCAATGACCATTGATAGGATATTCCTGGCCAATGTGCAGCATGTTTACCTCATGGACTTTACATGTGGGCCACTGCTCATATGCAGCAGTTGCCAGCTGTTACCTCCACACAGCTCTGACATCAATGAGCTGACACATCAACAGACAAACGTGTATGAGAAGGATATTGATATTTGAAGGAAGGGGATAAATAATCAGGACGCCTCTGTATTTCATTGATTACACCTTCACCGTTAAAACTAACATGTCTCATAAGTATAATGTTGTCTGTTGACTAGTCGAAAGGAGTGTACACCACCAGGCTGACCAGTTTCACATTTGCACATCAGATCAAACATTGCTTTGCAGAGTTCATGTGTGAGATTCTGTTTGTCCAGCACATTATTTACTGATTATTCATTGAACACTATCTATTGATTACTCATGTATCATTAATGATTGTTCAATACTTAAGATTCATTACGTTCTCAATTAAGTTGGTACTGAATGTGGTGAAGTAGATTGCAGAGCCTTCATACCTTGGGGTGAATACTCTGGTTCTGAATAAGTCTCATGTGGCTTTTTGTATAGATTGATATATATATTTCATCTCTGAGGCACTGAGAATTTGGTTCATTGTTGTCTTGTCTTCAATGAAAAGATGTTTTAAATGGTAGCATTTGCTTTGACGTATACCTGGAGAATTGTCTGATTCGATGGTCTAGACCCTTCTGCAGCTGCTCCCAGTGCCGCCTTCGTAGAAATAAGGCACATCAGTTCTTGTTTACATTTGTCCTCGAACCTGAAAAATTACGTCTGTGCAGACATCAAGGCACCCAGATATCTTTATTGATCTGTCTATTTTCCTCTTAACTCAAGAAGTTTGAGAACACAGCTAGAATTAAGTCAAATGTATACATGATAGTAACAGACAGTAATTTACACCTTGCCTCCACATGCACTGTTCCATTGATATGTTTTAATCAATGCTATACAGTGGGAGAGGTGTGGCGCAGCGACCAGAGCGGCTGACTCTGGAGTGTGGGGCTCACAGTTCGATCCCTGACGGCAGCTCAGCACCATGTGATTCTGGGCATTAGCTCATTTAATCTCCCCGACGGCGCCCAGCACCTTGAAACCTTAAGGGGTGATATGTTCGCACGTTACAAATATGGATTATTATTTATTTATGCACAGCATGGTGCTACAAGGAGAAAAAGAGAGGACATGAAAGAATGACAAGATAATAGCTGGCCTAAGATTCTGGTTGGGCCAGTTCGTTTAAAGTTCTGCAAAGAGAAATGTTGGCAGGCGTGCACGAAGAAAGTTTGACGTTTGTTTCTATAAAGATAATATGATAAACTATTCATTTGTTTTTCCTAACTTTCCGATAACCTAGATCTACTCAAAGATCATGCTGAAAAGTCAGACACAACAACTTCTTGAGTTGTATTGTATTTATACTTTCAGGTACAATCGCAGGTTTGGCGTTTGCAGCGTGCTTGATGGGACTCATTAATATCCTACTGCTGTTCATCCTATGCTGTCGTAAGAATCCGCGGCATGCCTATCAAGACGTTTGATGCCAGTGGCATGAAAATGTGGCATGAAAACTCAGAAGCGAAACTCCATTGCTTCATCTTCGAAGGGACACTCACAGTGTATTTCTTGAAGTATCTCAGATGGACGTATTAGGACCATCAGATGAATTGTTCTGTTTTGTGAACTTTGTGCCAACATCTGACTTGGCTGTTCTCGCCAATGTACACTTCACAAAAAAATCTAATCTCAATTTTTAATTTCATCTTCGTTGGCATAATTTGTAACAAGACCAACCACTGAATTGGAGAAAGACCTGTCTCCACTGTCTCCAGCATATTCTGTTTGGGAGACTTTCTTGTACAATGCTCCAATTTTAGCACTTCAGCACCAATTTACACAATGATATTTTTTTACTTTGTAAAATGTTTTTTCACTGGACATTGCATTACAAGAAACAGACTCTCGCCTTTGTACTCCGGGTACATCCTTAACATGAGTGAGGGTAAGTCTATGCTATCAGAGCTCCACTCGCTTAAGTTCCATCTCTCTGAGGCCCAGGCCTGAATGTAACTTAAATAAAGTGACAAAATTGCCTAAAAACAACCATTTATCTCAACATGGGGGGCCTTGCTGTATCCAGCGGACATGCTCAGCTACCCAGTGTCCTCCAGTGGCTGACAGGACACTTGGCAAAAAAGGGAGGACCTGGCACCAAATCCTCACCGGGCAACCTAGCTAAAGGTGTCCTAGAAGATTGCATCATCAAAAGACTTAAGGACTAAACCCATAACTATCAGCGTTATGAAAGCGTTATAAGGCCAATGGAAGATGGCATGCAGTGCAGCACAAAAGCAAAAAACTAGATTGAAATAAAATTAACATAGTAGATAAAAATTGTTTTTACTGTATATCACAAGTAGATTCATTATATGCTGAGTAAAAAATGGGGAAAACACCCACTGTTTCATCCACAAAAAGATGCTTTCCCTAGACAATTACCATAGGAAAACCCCTGCTCGTCGGGCCATTATTCATGATTTTCACCACAGCTTGAGCCACAAGGAAAAGATGTAACTTCATAGATGCGTACAATTAGACCTTCTTCCCTATGTTGCTTGTATTCAATTCTGGTGGAGGGCAAGAACTATTCTTAAAAATTAAGTGCATGTCTCGTATCTTGTTCAGAAAAAAGCACACATATATCCAGGCATTTACTGGAAAAATCACAATTTGTTTGCAATTTTGATTGTATTGTACAAATGACCCCCTTTTTATTTTATACACAAAGGTTTTATGTAATTAAAATGGTTTATTAAACCTGAGAAGTGTACTTAAATTATAGAATAATTTTGAGATTATCTTGACCTGCACAAAGAGAATCTATGAGACTTTTTATTTGTGTATTTAATTCCTTTGTTTATTAGTGAATTAATATTAGTAGATCCTCAGCAACTATGACAGGGAATTGCTTCAAATTGTATTAAAAGCACAATCTAGGACCTGATGTGTGCAGGACTTCTTGCCCTTTTGGTACTACAAAAAATGAGTTAGTGACCTCTTCCTGAATTACTGGATCCCCTACCAAGTTAATTCTCTAACGTGCCCCCAGTAGGGAGGGAGCATGCAGAACGGAAACAAGAGTCTTCTACCAAAGGCAGGTAAATGGTTCGACCAGTGCAGCTACCAGCAGCTGAATGGTGTGGTTATAATTTGTCCTGCTCCGAGGAGGTGGCCTTACAGACCAACCTTAAGGCAGGTTGACCTCTGGCGGGAAAAGGCATCAGATGTGGACAAAATAACCTGAGTGTTCGTTTTAAAACTGATGCAGAGTTGGGAATATGGGTTTCGAGGTAGGTATATCAGCTTTTTCAGAATGTGACCTCCATTACAACAGCCAGGACTAACCTAGTACTCCTATCTTGTAATAGCTCCAGTCTTAAGATCAGCGGGCCCAATTCACAGAACTAATCTGAGCCAAATCCTAACTGTATGACTTTCTGTATTCACAGAAGGCACTTACAATTTTTGGTAGTCACAGAAACCAGATATCCGCATTTGGGCCTAATGATAATTTTCATCAATGCTAAACACCTGTCCAAGTGCTTGCCCTCCCCCACCGTGCTCCAGCTGAAACACTGTAGCCCAACAGACAATCCCAGCCCTGCAGCACATATGAAAGCTGAGCAAACACACACAAATTTTCTAACATGTCGCTGAATGTGTTTGTTGCTCTGCTACTTGCCATGCGGCAAGAAGACTTGAGGAGGAGAGTAGAGAGGATATTCAGACAAAGGATAAACCTATTTGGGATGTCCAGCCAAGATTTCAGGGCCATATATCATTTCACTGTAGAAGTCATCTTGGAGATGGTATGTGAGTGGTAGCAGGAACTTGACTCTGTGACCATCCCGGGCATATCTCAAGATACTTTCTGCTCTCCATTTCTTTGCGATTAGTTCTGTGAATCTGGCCCAGTCTTTCCAGCCAATGTTGGGTAACCATAAATGTAAACAAGCATTTGCAATGCAATAGGTCTCGCGTTAGGAAAGTTTTACCTATTGGTATTGTAAATGACAAATTTTTTATTTATGTTTTGTTTTTGAAAATAGCGAAATTAACAATGCCAATAGTTATAACTTTCGCAAATGTGACACGTATAGCATTTGTAATGCAACATGTGTTGTATTTACGTGACTTACATGTATTGATTTTACAAATAACAATGGCTTTTAATTGTTTTTCAATAATTAATACTTAAATAAAAGTTATTGTCATTTATAATGGCAATAGCTTAAAGTTTTGTAAATAACTTTTGTGAAGATTATGTTCAGTGTATTTTATCGTGCCGAAAATCCAAGAACAGAAGTGAAATATTAACATCTTTTTGTTAAAATTGTAATAAAGCTTGAAACATTAAGAGAATATATTTGAACCAGGTGTTGTTGAATGGTTGCACAGATTGATGCTGTGGTGGCGCTGAGTGATGTTGTGATGGCGAACAAGTGATGTTGTGGCGTTCAGGGATGCTGTGGTAGCGCATAGTGATGTTGTGGTACTCCTGAGTGATGCTGTGGTGGTGCGGAGTGATGCTGTATGCTATGCTATGTTTATTTTTGCTATCCTATGTTTTGTTTTCTTATGCTATGCTATCCTATGCTTTGATTTGTTATGCTATGCTGTGTTTTGTTATGCTATGCTATGTTTTGTTATGCAATGCTATGTTTTGCTATGATATGCTTTATTATGCTATGCTATGTTTTGTTATGCTATGCTATGTTTTGTTGTGTTTTATTATGCTATGCTTTGTTTTGCTATGCTATGATTTGTTATGCTATGTTTTGTTGGGTTTGGTATGCTATGTTTTGCTATGCTATTATATGTTTTGTTTTGCTATACTATGTTTTGTTGTGTTTTGTTAAGCGATGCTATTTTTAGTTGTGTTTTGCTATGTTTTGTTATGCTATGTGTTGTTGTGTTTTGTTATGCTATGTTTTGTTATGTTATACTATGTTTTGTTTTCCTATGCTATGCTTTGTTTTGTTATGCTATGCTATGTTTTGTTATGCTATGCTATGTTTTGTTATCCTATGGTTTGATATGCTATGCTAAGCTTTGTTTTGTTATGCTATGTTTTGTTGTGTTTTGTTATGTTATGCTATGCTTTGTTGAGTTTTGCTATGCTATGTTTTGTTATGCTAGGTTTTGTTTTGCTATCCTATGCTTTGTTTTTTATGATATGCTATGTTTTGCTATCCTATGCTTTTTTTGTTATGCTATACTATGCTGTGTTTTGTTATGCTATCTTTTGTTATGCTATGCTGGTGAGGGTGTGTGTGGGTGAGTGAGGGGGTGTGGGTGTGAGGGGGTGTGAGGGTGAGGGTGTGAGGGTGAGTGAGGGGGTGTGAGGGTGAGGGGCGTGAGGGTGTGTGAGGGTGAAGGGGTGTGAGAGTGAGGGTGTGTGAGGGTGAGTGAGGGTGAGAGGGTGAGTGAGGTTGAGGGGGTGTGAGGGTGAGTGAGGGGGTGTGAGGGTGAGGAGGGTTGAGGGTGAGGGTGAGGTGGTGTGAGGGTGTGGGGTGGTGAGGGTGTGTGAGGGTGAGGGTGTGTGAGGGTGTGTGAGGCTGAGGGGGTTTAAGGCTGAGGGGGGTGTGAGGGTGAGGGGGTGTGAGGGTGAGAGGGTGTGAGGGTGAGGGGGTGAGAGGGTGTGAGGGTGTGAGGGGTGAGGGGGTGTGATGGTGTGTGAGGGGTAGGGTGTGGGGTTGTGCGAGTGTGAGGGTGTACGGGTGAGGTGGTGTGAGGGTGAGAGGGTGTGTGAGGTTGAGAGGGTGTGTGAGGGTGAGAGGGTGTGTGAGGGTGAGAGGTGGGGTGAGGGTGAGAGGAGGTATGAGGGTGAGAGGGGGTATGAGGGTGAGGGTGAGGGTGTGTGTGAGGGTGAGAGGGTGAGTGAGGGTATGGGGGAGGGTGAGGGTGTGTGAGGGTAAGGGTGTGTGAGGGTAAGGGTGATGGTAAGGGTGTGTGAGGAGGTGTGAGGGTAAGGGGTGTGAGGGTGAGGGGGTGAGGGTGAGAGGGGTGTGAGGGTGTAAGGGTGAGGGAGTGTGGGGGTGTGAGGGAGTGTGAGGGTGAGGGGGGGTGTGAGGGTGTGTGAGGGTGAGGATGAGGGTGTGTGAGGGTGAGGGGGTGTGTGAGGGTGTGTGAGGGTGAGAGTATGAGGGTGAGGGTGAGGGGGTGAGGGTGTGTCGGGGTGTGAGGGGGTATGGGTGAGAGGGTGGGTGAGGGTGAGTGAGGGTGTGAGGGTGTGTGAGGGATGAAGAGGTGTGAGGGTGAGGGTCCAAAGTAGGGTGAGAGGGTGTGTGGGGGTGTGAGGGTGAGGGGGTGTGAGAGTGACGGGGTATGAGGGGAGGAGGTGTGTGAGGGTGAGGGGGTGTGAGGGTGTGGGGGTGAGAGGGTGAGTGAGGGTTGTGGGGATGAGGGTGTGAGGGTGAGTGAGGGTGTTAGAGGGTGGGTGAGAGGGTGAGGGTGTGTGAGGGTGAGTGAGGATGAGGGTGAGAAGGTGTGTGAGGGTGAGGGTGAGAAGGTGTGTGAGGGTGAGAGGGTGTGTGAGGGTGAAAGGGTGTGTGGGGGGAAACCTGCATGTGGTCACACTACGGAAGGAAAAACAATATTCTAAGAGGAAATGAAGCCACTGGGATCGATATGGAATCTGTGGCTAAAACAAAGTTAAAAGGCCTCGGGCAGTGAGTCTGCCTCCTAACACTGAGGAAAATCGAGGAACATCTGGGGTCTTGGTTTTTAGGAAAGCTACCCTGCTGGAAGAGAGGGGGTTTTGTTTGTAGGGATAATTGATGCAGTGTGTGTTCACTGTGTTAAGGAACATATTGCTGATTCCTAACATGTTGCAGTTGAAATTGATATTATGTCATGTTGAGAAGTGAAAAAAAATTAAGAAATGTGAACCAAACAGCAATCGGAAACTCCAGATGCAAAGGTAGCTCTGCTGGTTAAAGTAAACATAGTGCCAGAAGTAAGTGCAGTACAGAGTTATTTAAAAACATTGGTGGCTTTTCTGACCAAAAGGTCTATTTTTTCGAATTATTTCAGTTTCGAAACATGTGACTGTAGTATTTTATTAGCAGGAGTAAGCTGACACATCAGTGACTGCGGTTGCTTACACAAGTTTTACTTCTGGCACCGTTGCCACTGGAATGTAACTATAGCCAAAGGGCAAGCGTTTGCCTGCATCGTTCGTGACTGCACTGTTTCGTTCTTTCTTGAAATGCTACCCTCACTTGTTCTGAAAAAAAAATAATTTGATGTGTGACTTCATAAAAAAAGATTTTTGGTGGAAAGAAAAAATGAAGAAAAAGTCAGGATAATGAAGAAAAAAAATTGAAATCCAATAGCCTGCAGAGAAGTTCATTAGCCCCGTCGCAGTTACTTGTTTATGGTAAAATTGATTCAATGATCGACGAGAGCCAACTTTGCAGCCATATGCTCCTCAATAAATTGTCTTGAATAGGAGGGTAACACAAAAAAACAACATCAGATGGACAGCAGGGGGACATTACAATTATTATGCAAAACTGCATTGCGACCAGACATGCCAATAGACCCGATTTAGGCGGGAGACTCACGATTCTTCAAGCCAAAAATGGCTTTCTTTTAACTATCTCCCGCCTGCAATTGCTTATTGTTCAATAGAAGTCAATAGGGAAATTATATTCTCCCTTTTTCTATGTCAAAATCTCCCACTTCCCTGTCCTAAAATTTTGGCACGTCTGATTGCGACTGCTCTATCTGAAGGCATTTCCTTCTTGGAATTAATGTCCCAATGCTCTATCCGAAGGCATCAGGTTGTCAGGATTATTGTCTCGAGTGTTTCCACATCAAATGCACTTTCAAAGCTGTGCACCTCGACGCTGCGCACTTCGAATGGCTGGCTGCTGGGAAGGTTTAAGAGTTAGGCTTCTGCTGAGAGTTCGCCCAAACCTCGCTCAGTTGATTGCAGACCTCGGTGCCTCGGGAGCTCGGGGTTCCGTACCTCACGAATGTTTATGACTGGCTGACTTTCTCACTTTGCCACCTGGATTTGTGAAGGCCTCTCGGTCTCTGCTGGGAATGTGCCCCAGCCAGGACCCGGCTGCTCGCCCCTTTCAGTGTGTGTGTGCGTGTGTATGTGTGCGGGGGGGTTTCTCTGTTTGTGTGCGTGCGTGTATGTGCGCTCGTGTGTGTGTCTCTGTGTGTACGCTCGTGTGTGTGTGTGTGTGCGCATGCATGTGCGAAAGCAGGGGGAGGTGTGGCTGTGTGTGTTGGAGCTTCCCAGGAGACAGGAGATGTGCACACGCGCGCGCAGCCCGCTCCGATCCGATTCTTGAAGATGCGCGTGGCCATCTCCTGTCTCCTGGGAAGCTGAGCCGGTGACTATAGGTCTCTGGTGAGACCTCGCTTTCGCGCGGTAATCGTCACGAGACCTAAAAAGGATTACAAAAATAGCTGAATTCTGAGGGACTCCACAAAAGAGATGACTAGTAATTCTTCAGCAGTTGCTTTCGAATAAATAAGATGAGCAAGCACCAAAGAATGCCTTTACATTCCAGATATTTCCTGCCATGTAGAACACTGTTTTTATGGTGTACATTAACTTTGGTCAATATTAAGTCAAATGACATCACTAAAGCACTAATTCTGGAATTCTGAATGCAATATGCAGATTCACTAAGGTAATTGCTGTATTTACACCTGATGAATAAAATCCTTTTACACATAAACAATTGTACGCTATGATTATGTACAAATAGGCAGCTGTAACTCACCTGCAAAGGACTGGGAGTAAGCAGAAAAATGCATGGTTTGCATTGTGAGTTTATCAACGCCCACAAACATGTCAGTTTGTGAGTGTGAACGTTGTTTCTTCTTTATGCTTCTAAAATTGCTTGAAATCAATCTTGCACTAACATGTACTGTCTTCCATTTTGAAACGACACAGTATCACACCACGTAATCATTGTTGTTGTTATTATTTCTTGGCTGTAGCTAAAGAATTACAAGGCTCACACTAGAAGACGGTGAGCGTTTCCAGAGGCTTTTCACCGCACTGTACCTTATCAAGGACATCTCAAGTGCCTCCAAGTTTCCCCTATATAATGTGTCACTTATAATGCATGAATAAACTGTGAGAACTAAATAGAGTCGTATGATGAGAGAATACTCAAATGTATTCTATAGTAAAATGTTTCTTCTTGCTTGTTTCTCGTTGGTGCATATCCTAAGAACCCCTTACATGCTTAGTAATATATGAATTCCTTTGTATGAAGCCCTATAAAAGGATGTACCTTTGCCTCTGTAATAAAAAAAAACATTCCCCACTTTGTAAGGCAAATCTATGCTGGATTTTGCATTGAACTTTACCTAGTTCTTTGTACCTATGTGCTGTATTCGTTATTGCTAACCATTGTTGTGATAAAGTTCATGTATGTTGCTTAGTAATTATTTATGTAAACTCCTTCAAATCTTGACCCGTGTCTCTCATTCTTACTGAGAATGCCACTCTCCTATTATTGATCATTGGAGACGAGTCCAATTAGGGAGTACCAAAATCCGTTGTACTGACTACACCACTCCTGGTCCAAACTGTTGGCATGCACTTGGTAAGAATTATGAGAAAGAGATTTGCTCGTCAATAGATAAGGTAGCAGAGCTGATGGTTCCGATTAGATCCAATCATTACTAGTTAAATCCAATTGGCTATACAACTGATAACTGTACCTTCATAGTCCAGGCAGTTTTCCCCTGAGATTTAAATTGACCAGTCCCAACCTGTTCCAGGTGGCTGGAGAAAAATGATGACATGAGTATCAATAGGATATGTGCTTGTGCGAAGAGGGAATGAGAAATGAGTTGCAAGGAAGTGCATATTGGAAATTGTAGTGATGCAGCGAGATTACCAGCTTGGATTTATTCTAAAACACCATATTCACCTGGGCCCATAAACATTCATACAATAAGCTGGCAATCATGCGCTGGTGATCAGGACTTGATTTACCTTGAAATGTATCTTTACCTGTACACCAATTCTTGCCAAACCTTAACACCTTAGCTCTTAATTTCCTCTGGTCGATAGATCAGGTTGTTAGCATAATAGGTATAAATGACATTTACCTTTATTTCTTTGAATGACCACAGACTCAGGAGAGTTTTAAAACCTTTATCTATGCAATAATTTTGTGAGTCAAATACCAGTAAATGTCAAACACCAATTTTAAAGAGTAAATGATCAAAGAAAATCATAAAGACTTAGTAAAATCTCATGACGTTGGTACCTGGGAAGGGTGGAAAAGGAAACGTTACAAAGACACACCACACAGAATTATATTTACCTAGAATGGTGTGAGGACCAACCCCTGGCCAAGGAGCTGGAAAAGGGACTCCCGAGTAGTCAGGAGCCGACAGGACAGGTTTAGGACAGGAGAGGTAACCTCTTCTAAGTGCAAAGCCAGCGTTACACCCCTCTCTGGTGCTACTCTTCTCGATTCTTCTCTCTCTCCATCTCTCCTTTCTCGATTCTTCTGTCAGAGTGCTCGGCAGCATGTCTGACCTCCATGGCTTCCTCCTTCTTCTGCAGCAATGATGGGTCGGTGACAGGTCTGTGACAAGTCTGACAAACTAACTGACTGAGCCTACCTTAGTTATACTATTCTCAGTGTATGTACCACCCCCCAATGTTTCAATATTCATGAATCCCCTACCGGTGATTGGACAATGAGATGGGGCGAGATTATCACACCATATTAATGTAATATCACTTTCTTAGGTTCATTGTTCTATGTTCCCTCCCCTTAATTTCACTTTCCCATGCCTTATTTTTCCCACCCATATGTCACATTAGGAATAATACATTGTATGCAAATTTTGTTTTTTTCTCCTTCCCTCTCCGGGTCAAGAGGTGCTTTGCCCAAGCATGTCTCCTGGTCAACTGTGCTTGGCAGAGTTTCATTGTCACCGCTGGAGGTTTGACAGTGTCCAACGCGCTTGTGCACAACCCAGCAATATGGAGATTTCAGTCACCCTCCAGGCCCAAATACGAACTAATAACAAAGTAAAAGAAAAACATATTAGAATACGAAAATAAATAAATGCACTGTATACCACGTATTCCTACTCTAATTCCCTTAATTCATTTGAACTATTCTATTAGCAGTTTAATAAAACAAGCGAGTTTTAGTCTAAGCATAGCCATGTGCATTAACATGTGAGATTCAAAGCGGCCATCTTTAATACTACTGCGCAGCTGCAAAGATTTCCCACCAAAGCGAAAGACGTCATACTACGTAGATGCAGTGACGCATGCGCAGAAGAGTCAAGCATTTTCGGCAGCCATATTAGACACTCGAGTTACTTGTTAGTAAAGCACATTTATAAGCTTCCCCTAGATAAAGTAAATGTTGTGTAATGCAATTATTAGTATTTACAAAACATGTTGGTTACATTATTACTTATTATTTCAGAGGATTGAATCCGAGCAAGTTTTTTACGTATGAAACCTCGCTCCATCAATCCCCTCTTTGATTGCATTCTAT